>NC_134038.1:121039764-121649807 GCF_965140245.1 Athene noctua
TAAGTACTTGTATCTGTGGTATCCTACAAAGCAGAGAAACTATGAAAAAAATGAGGATGTAAGGCACATACACTTGAGTTACTAAAGAAGTAACCTTGACCAAAGTAATTTCAATCTTGTATTTTACAGATAGGAAAAAAATCTTTTAATAGGAGAGTATGTTTTAAAAATAGGTATTGGTTTGTACCCTTTAAAATATCTATTAGCCTCTCAATACTGCTTCTACAGTAACATTTTCTTAACTGAGAAATACTCTATTCTAAATGTATTTGCACAGATTTTTTTTTTAATTATTATTAGAGCATTAGAGATTTTTTCTTCCTAAATTGTTTTGATGTAAACTTTATGTTGATCTACTTTCAAGGTGAAACTAGATTTCCAATAAAAAGACATAAATAAAAAATGCTTGAATTATCTCTCAGGAGAAGCACTTTTAGAACAGATTCCTAGATGCATCAAAAATACCACCATATTCAAAGTTTCTAGTTTCAAATGGATTTCTTAAGTTATCAAAAGTATTCTGTTTTAAAGGCTAGGGCAGATTGCTTCTGGTCGACTTACACTCAAAGTAAGTATGAATACATTTTTAAACATCATTTGACTTTTACACATGGTTTAAAGGAGTAGATCAAACCTTCCTACTTCAGCTTAATAACTGCTTGGAAAATTACTGAAATGCTAAGCAGAGCAAAGAAGATTAAAAACATTTTTTAAATGTAACATTTTCTGAGACATTCAGAAGAGGTTACTACTTCAAAATACAGATTTAACTTCACAGCAGAGGCTTCACATTCTCAAATAATGATTTTTGCCATTCTAATAGTTCAACTTTATGCAATATTATAACTGCAATCTCTATATCAGTATTTGCTGATTTAAAATTTAACATTTATTTAAGCTTAGGTTTATTATAATCTAATCAACTTGCTTTTAGGAACTTTCTTTAAAAATAATTAAGAGGGTTTTTTAAATTATTATTGTTACACTTTTATCATGCTAGGAGGAAGCAAACAGGTATATGATGAATTAGAGAGAAAATATTAAATGTGAAAAACCCTCTGTATTTAAAGGAGGCCAGATTCTGTATTTGTCTTTCTACTTAGCAAGAGAACTGAATAAATGAAACACACTTTCAGTTTTATTCAATAATCCAGGTCTCCCACTGAAATAAAATTTTATCATCAGAGGCACCAAAATTACAAAACCAACACAACAATGGAGTCACAATTCAGAGATGGTTAGTACAACCCATGTTGATATCCAAAGTTCTGCAGTTAGTGAGAGATTCCATGTTTTTCCTCACAAACATTTTCTTAGTTATAAAGCTTGTTGTAAGAAATTAGTTGAAAGAAAAGTGGCAAGACCTGATACTACTTTGCACTTTCTGTATTTTGATTGTCAATGTGAAGAACAAAAGATACCTAATGATAATGAATGATATTTTAATAGAAAAATAAGAAAACATGCAAATATGCGATTTAAAAACCCTCAACGGATTTTAAGTTACAGTCTGTTTTCGCACAATCAATAATGAAACAAACGTTTGTAGAACTCTGTGTGAAAAGACAGTAAGGAGTTTATTAACAGAAAAGGTAATGTTTCTTGCTCTAAAGTAACAAGCTGAAAGTGAAAATAAATTCCCTCCTCACTTGCAAATTACTAGACAAGTACTAGCTTTTTTCTTATTAATGAAATACTGTATTTTCATAGAATACTTACAGCCAAAGCACCGACTGACAGATTCTGTCAAAAAGTTACATTCTATGTCTTAACACTGTATTTTCATAGATTCCTTACTGCCAAAGCACCAACTGACTGAGGTTCTGTCAAAAAACTACATTCTGTGTGTTAACATTCTGTTTTGTTTAGGCACATTATTTTATAAAACAAGTCAAAGATGAAATTCACTTAAACTGATATTGTTCAGATTTAATTCAGCTAAAAGCAAACCACCACTTTTTCCAAAGGTTTTTAGTACCTCATTCTTATGAGGATCATGCTCTGGGGAGGCATCCCTCTGGACAGGCTGTGCGGATGCTGTGCTGGCAGTAGTAGTGGAGCTTTTTGGTGAATGAAAGGCATTGATAAGGTGACTCAGAGGAACGGTAGCCTGAAAAAAAAATAACCAGATACTGATTTAAGCTTGTTTAAACTATTTAAACATATCTCTATTTCAAACCCTGTCTTATAATGGCATATCTTGTACACTGCCTTGTGAGGACTTCATAATAAACCACATGAATTTAGCTTCAACACCACAGTGTTGGCTGATACCTCTATTTAAAGAAAAAAGAAAGTTAAAGTATGTCTGACAAATTAGATCACAAAGCTTGGAAGAGAAAAAAAAGCTACCTTTCCTGGTTTTCAAACATAAGCATGGTTTAAAGAAAATAATCACTAGATTTGCAAATACAGAAATAGGTACGAATTGCTGACATTTAGGAGATAGAAAGATGGCCCTCAATTTGCACTTAAGACAATGTTTAGTTACCAAAAATAATAGACAACTTCTTACAGATAGTTCTCAACTGAAACAGCAGGGAAACTAAATTGCTACTACACTTCAGAAATTTTTTTTTCAATGTTTTTTCTTTTTTTTTTAAATGTATCACTTATTTGCTATGTTAGATATGTGCTGTTGCAACCAGATGACAGAACAATAAGGATGTTGCTGTCTTTTGACAAATACTACAAACTTCACAATCATTTCATGGAAATAAAACACAAAACCTTGTGAAACTGAATGTTCTTCACTTGTAGTCACCATATCTCCACCACAGTCAATTAACTTACATTCCAAATAGGTGTTTTTTCCCCCACATACCAATAAAAAACACACAAAAAAGAAACACAAGCAATAAGGGGAGAAGAAGAGAGAAAAACAATAGCAAATTACTTCTATGCTGAAAAACCTGTAAATTGACACCATCTCTTGAAATGTTTAAAGCCTGTTTATAGTTACTGTCATTCAGGAACTTTCCCTTCTTTCAAAGAAATGTGTACACCAACACAAAACTAAGATCACCATCCCGATGAGACTTCACAACACAGTGCAGAAGAGATGTTTTTTAAACAACATAAACAGAAAACAAATGGTAAAAGAGGTGCTCTATTTAGTGGTAGGCCTTATTTTCTGACTTTAATATGAAATTTTACAGTAAATTCTAGATCACCCCTCAACAGATATCCAAGCAACAGATCTCATTAAGCTGGTTCCCCTTGAACCAATTTGAACAGAAAGCTCAGTGGCTGCTTTTGAACAACACTAAACATAAGGATTTAGCAACATCTTAATAATTCACAGATCACCATTCTTAAGTACTGCTGACTTTTGTATTATTTCCAAACAATACCTATTTTCATCTATGAAGTAATACTTTTATAATTTGAAGTATCTATATTTTTTTCCTGCATTATACAAGTTATTTCCAAAAGTTTTCTTTATGTTTTCTTCCTTGGGATCACACTTTAGCTTTAGTTTAACTTTGGGTATCAAACTAATCTATACAAAGCATACATATCATAGTAAATTCTGTAGTTCAGCAACACTCAGCTCAGTGACACCACCTCAGGAATCACTACAGAAACCCAGGTGCACCACTTATCAGGGCTCCTCCTCTAGTACATGACTATGTCTATTGTGACTATATGGTACAAACAATCCCAACACTTCCAAAACGCCTCAGTCTCATTACACATCACTAGGGAAAAGAGTTGGGGTGCAACTCTGGCTGCCAGAACAATACCAGATTGCAATCAATACCTGATTAAGCCTCTGCCTATGAATGTCCTTCCGCAAGAACTTCCATCTCTGTGTTGACTAGGCAGATAAAGAGAAATAATGCTGCGAGACATTAAAACTACCTCAGAATTAATTGTCCAAAGTTATAATTACTACTCTCAGAGTTTGTGGTAAAACCATAAAGCCTCCAGAGGCCAAAGCCAGCATCCCAACGACTAACCAAGCTATCCTACTGCATTTCCCACTATGAAAAGGTAGAATGACACATTCCTAAAAATATTACAAATTATCTCATTTTACTGCACTAACAAAAGTAATTAACACATTCTCCACATCTGGAAAGAACAAATCCCACTGTGGAATAAGACTAACACATACTAATCCCCCTAACGTAAAAAGTAAAGTTCCCTAGTTCAGATCAAAGTCCATAAAACCCACCAGTCCCATCCAACTCACTATTTACTAAGAGATACCTTCCTGATTGCATCCAGCTTGTTCTGTATAACAAATTACTTGTCCTCCGCTAACTCTTCTAACTTTTAAGCAATTTATTTTTGGTTTCCACAACCACCCGTGACAATTAACAACACAGTTTAACTTTAGCTGCAGTAACACTCCCCTCGCTTGTTTCTACTACAAAAACAAATACTAAAAAGCGCCATCTTTAGGTTACTTCTTCATTTCAGATTTTACAACCTTTCACTATACCTTCTTCTCTCCTCCATTTACCTATTTTTCCTAGGTAAGAATCCTAAGCCGCTGTAGTCCCCATACGCTCCTCTCCCCGCTAGACACTCGGTTCCGCCGAGCCGACAGCCCCCTCGCGATGCGTCCCCCAACACCTCGTTCGCTCACGCCCCATGGGCGCTCTCCAAAGCTCCAGAAACGTGGCAGCCGGGATCTCGGCTCCTTCAGCCGAGGCCCGCAATCTCCGGGTCTCCCGAGTGCCTCCGCCCAGACCCGCTGCCTCTATCCGTACGTGAAACGAGCCCCCGAGCACAGCCCAGCGGAGAGAGGGCCCTGAGGACGGCGAACTGCGCACCGCAAGGGGCCGGGACCGCCTCCGGGTGTGCTCCGTGAGCCCCCTCACCTGAGGCTGAACGGTAGAAAAGGAAAACATCCTCCCGCAGATGGGGGGGATGGCGGCGGCGGCGGCGACCACAGGTGCCTCCTCCGGTTCCCAGCCCAAACGCAGAAGCCGTGCTCGCCTGCCAGCCTCCGCCGCTCAGTCGCTGTGGCAGCCGCCGCCGCCGCCAGCAGGAGCCCCACAACTCCACTCTCCGGGAAAATGGCCGCCCCCTACCGCCAGCAGTGACCAGGCCCGGGGCTGCCCCGGAAGCGGATGGAGATGATAGAGCTTCCGGGTCGCGGCTCCCTTTCCCCGCCCCGGAGCCACCGCTTCGCAACCAGGTCGCTTAGCAACCCGTTTTCCCGCGCTCCCCGGCTACGCTGCGTGCAAGATCAAACCATCTGTTTCAGGAGGAAGAGGAGGAGGAGGGGGGTGAGGGGCAAACCATCCTCCCGGGCAGACCCCTCTGCCGGGGGAGCCGTGCGGCCGGGCCGGAGCAGGGCCAGGCCGGGGCAGGGCGGCGGGGGCCGCCAGCGCGGAAAGCAGCGAGGCTGGCGGGAGGAGGAGGAGGAGGAAGAAGAGGAGGGGTGTGGGCGCAGCCAGGCCCCGGGGGTGCCCGAGGCGAGGAGGAGGGAGGGCCCCGCAGGGTGCCCGCTGTCAGCCAGGGGCGGCGGACCTGCCAGGCCTGCCCCTGCGCGAGGGTCATCACCTCCCGGGAGCAAGCGGAGCTGGGCTCCTCTGGCGAGTGTCCGGAAGGGACGGTTGGTGGCACAGGGTGACGGGTGAGGACGGCTGGCGGCGAGGCCTGCAGGCTAACGGCTGAGCTGGCTGCGGAGGGCCAGCGGGGCTGGCTGCAGGGCATGCTGGGGCCCTGCCTTGGCTCCAGCACTTCTGCAGAAGCAGAGGGTGCTTTGAGCCCGAGGGCATCCTCTAAACCCCCAAATACCGTGACGCTGCCCAGACAGGCACCAACAGTGTGGGGGTCTACATGGGTTGGAAAAAGGGCGGTTGTCTTTGCTGATGTAGGGACTGCAACAGAACAGTTAGGACTGGTGTGAATGAATTGTGATCAACAATGTATATGTGAAAACAGCATAAAAGCAGTAAGGCAAGGGTTAAAAGAATGTCCAAGAGCACAACTGAGAGCAGAAAACTGGAAACGCTGAGGCCTGTACTGTGTAAACAGAAAGAAGAAGGCCTGCATTCCGGTAAGGGCACTACCACAGGTGATTTGTTAGGATGCCTGTGCTCTGGGAACAGGAAGATGGCAGCAAGGGCAGAGCACACTGTGAATGCTGTCCTCGTCGCCACAACAGAAAGGCAGAATGTAGCCATGGAGATAATCCAAAATAAGGAAACAAAACAGGGAGCAACCCTGCCTAAGATTAATGGAGGCTGAAGTAATCAAGAATTGGAAGGAAGCAGCAGATCATGTTATTCTAAATCCTAATTATAAAAGATCTGCCCAGAATGCAATCTGTCATCACCAACCCAGAGGACGCCAAGAGACAGTAAGGGCTCAACAGCAATGGAAAGGACTGGATCTCTGCATACTCTTGCACACCAACCATCCTGGCTACACCATTTGGACACACAACTTGGAGCTGGCGAGTATGCAAGTGTGAGAAAATATGAGTGAAGCACATGAGAAAATGGGTACGTGGGACCAAAATCAGTTGTTTCTTTCTGAATAAATATTACCTTCCAGTTCCTTGATGTCTCACACTGAATTTTGTTGAATTGCTGTACCTTCATGCAGCCCATGGAAATGAGAGGACAGCCTACCTGCTCATAGCAAGTAACAACCTACTGCCAAATTAGAAACCTGTATGACAAATTGAGTAGTTATTAGTCACATTAAAGCTTTGACAGTTTGTCACAATGAATGTTCCAAAAAAACCCCTCCACAGAATGAATGCTGTGGGGTTTAAGTGCTATATACAATAAGGAGAACGAGGACATTTGTAAGGAGTCAAGATGGGAAGGCTGCAATGTGGCAATACTGTTTAGCCACAGACAGTGACCATCAGAAATCCTTGTGCCAGAGCGACACTCACAAACCTCAAAGGTAACACTGCAACCAACTTTATTCAGCTTGTCTGTGTCAATAATGAACATTTACTTCCTGGTTTTGAGCAAAATTAAGCACACGGCTCACCAGATATCGCCCAGAGCAGCACCACCTGGGTGAGACCGGAGGGTGGCCGCCATGGCAGCTACCACCGTAACAGAGGCCTGCACAAACAGCAGCACCTGCACAAACAGCAGCAATGGCATCTCTGAGGGCACATCTGTTACCGTAAAAGCCAGCAAACGAACTCTCCGAGACTTGTTTTAGAGTTTTAGAAAGCAGGCATTCTTTATTGCAGTGCTGGATGCACAGGGGATCATTCCACCTAATATGCATACACTAGAACAGAAGTTCATCATTTATACACCTTAAAGACACAAATACTCATACACTTTCCAAGAAGTCTCCACCTTTCTACCTATAACATTTACATAATGCTGGCATTGCAAAACTACACTACACATGCACAGGGGTCTCAGGTAGTCGTCAGTGGTTGGTTGGGGAGTTAGCCCCTTACTCCTTTTTCCCTTTTATGGTCGTGAGCCTTTTGAGGACTATTTCTTCTCCTTGGATGTTTCCCAACTCTGTTGTCCAGCCAAGCTGTTCTCTCTTATCCGCCTCGTTTGAGCATTTCTGCCAGGATGCATCTATTCTCAAGGTCAGGATATTTTCTCCGTACATTTTAATCACTCGGGGCTTGTTAAATACAAAGCCAAACATTGTTTGGTAAAACAATTTCTTAATATTTAAGGTATAACGGAACGCTTCTCTTGTCACTGATTGTGCCAGGCCTCAATTTGCAGGCACCGCAGGAGACGCCCCGCGGCTGTCGCGCGCCCTGACCGCCATGACAGGCGCCTCCCTACGGCCGCGCGAGGCGTCTCGCGAGAGCGCCGCCCCCGCGCCCGCCCGTTGGCCGGTGACGCGGCGGGGCGGGGCGGGGCGGGCGCCGCCACTTTGAATCGGCGCGGGGCGCCAGGGCTGGGGAGCGACATGGGGACGGTGGAGCCAGCGGCTGAGCCGCGGCCGGAGGATGCCGCCGCTGTCGCCACAGCTGCCGGCCCGAGGCGCATCGAGGTTCCCCGGCCCCCCTCCATCGAGGAGTTCACCATTGTGAAGCCTATCAGCCGCGGCGCCTTCGGGAAGGTGTACCTGGGCCGCAAGGCGGGGAGGCTCTATGCCGTGAAGGTGAGGGGCCGCGCGGGGCGCCTCCCCCGCCGCCCTGGGGGTTCCCTCGTTGCCTGGTATTGTGGCCGCCCTCCGTTTTCCTTTGACCCTGTGTGGGAAAGGGGCGTCCGAGGGGAAAGGGGGCGCCCCGCCAGGGGCCTGCCCTGGCCGTGAGTCCCCATGCCTTCCGGCACCTGGGGTCTCGGGGAGCCGCCCCTCTTCTGGCAGAAGCTTAGTGCCTGGGAGATGTGTTTAGCTTTCTCCTCACGTTCGCCTGGAAGCTTTGCTTAGGAGGCACCTGATAACGACAACTGCTTTTAGCAGCTTCTTAAATATAGAGCAACCGCGCCAAAAGCCTTCTAAAGCTTGTAGATACTTGTTATAATTGAATGCCTTCAGCTGTCGTGCCACTGGGAGGGCGTTCTCACATTTGTTCGTGAATGTCTGTCTCTGAGATGTGTAAAGGGAGAAAATTATAAAAAGGACTTTTGCTGAGTAGACATTTGAAAAAAACCCTTGCGTTTTCTATGTATATACGCGGAGGACTGAAAACTAGGCTTGTCAGTAGTAAAAACTTTACTGATGGTTTGTGCGAGCTTGACTTTGCAATTAGAAGGATTATAACCAGCTGCATAGTACATAAAGAAAAGGAAACGTAAGATGTCGTGCAAAATAGACATTCTCTTCAGAGTTATATATGGCTATTTACATGATTGTATTGTAAGCATTTTGAGGTGAAATTTTGGATTTTTGTGTAAATCCTTTATCGTTATTGCAGTAAAGTTTATGGATTATTGACAGCTACATTAACACGTGTTACATATTTGTATGGTTAAGACCAACACTCATTAAATGTTCAGTTCTATGCATTGTGACGTTTTGGAGGTTTTTTGTATCAATTTTGATAGTGGTGATGGTAGCTGTGGGATCACTTTCTATAGTTAGATGCTGCATATAGAGTGGTTCAATTATGTTACTCTAGTACCTTACACAAGTTTATTCAGAGTATTCCGACCTAAAAGCTTTCGTGTAAATCCTTTATCCCTATTGCAGTGAGACTTATGGATCATTCAAGCTACTGAATTTAACATATGCTAAGTATTTTTACAGTTAAGGTCAATGCTTACACAGAAGGTATCAAATGATACTTATGTCTTGCTATTTTTATATATTATCAGATTCTATTACTGAATGGTGGTGGTAGCTGTAGACTCAACTTTTTACAGTTTGTTGCACAGAGAATGGATAAATAAAACTTGCTTTAATATCACCATACATATCTAGACCAAAGATGTTGAAGATGGGCAAACTTCCAAGGTATTTAGTCAACTGCTACATATGCACATCAGCTGTGCTATTTTATGTCTTCTAGTCAAGATTAATATTGAGTGGATATCAACATACAGTAGAGTAATTCAGTAGAAGAATTAGAGCCCAATTTAAGCCTGTTATTTCTTCATTGTGAGTTGCATGTCTCTGAGGCTTCTTCCCAAGGAAATACATATTTGTTGGGTGACTTGATTGTAAATTTTAAATTAAGCAAAAAATTCACTTGCTTTTTCTGCAAAATTAAGAATTAGAGGCTGGAATATTTGCTGTCTTGCACTTGAGCATACTGAGATGGGATGGCTTACTGATGTACTCTATTTTAAAGCCACAGGCCATATATCTCAGCCTCTGAAGAGATGGAAAGACTTGATCAGCAAGTGTATATCTAGGCATTGAACACTTTTTTCCCAGTTCAGAGTTCTGTACTGTGGATAAGATTTACTCTGAGCAGCTTAATTTCAGATACAGCCTGAACACTCATTTCCCAGTGTGTGCAATTGTGGTAAATATTGACAGTGTGATTTTCACTCAGGATTGAATTAGAGTAATGAAAAAGGTTCTAATAACCTATGGTTTAAAATTCTGTCTGTATATGAAATTATAATTCTGTTTTGTATTTATATATGTATGCAAGTTTGAAGTATAGAGATAAATGGTTTGTCTAAAGAACTGTGGCTTGAGCACAGAAAAATATATTTATCTGCTTTGTTTTGGTTTTAGGTAATGAAAAAAGCGGACATGATCAACAAAAACATGGTTCACCAGGTCCAGGCAGAGAGGGATGCGCTGGCTCTCAGTAAAAGTCCTTTCATCGTGCACTTATACTACTCGCTTCAGTCAGCTAATAACGTCTATTTAGTGAGTAAATAAATGGCTGTGGTACTTATGTTAGTGTTGGAAATGGAGTGCAAAACTATATTCATGTCTGAAAACATATTTTTATAGTAGTCAGCAGGTACTCCTTAGTCACTTGTACTTTCTTCTTTCTCAGAATGGTTGAACAAGTGAAATATTTCTTTTCCCCTGGTACCTTTGAGATCTTTCCATCTGTGTTCCTTGTTTTCTAATAGCTAATCTGTTCTAGGAACAGGTAGAAATCTTAGGGAAAACAACACAAGAAACCATTCTGTTCAAGCAGAGTCCAAATGACTGTGAAAGATATCCCATGGCCCACTTAAAAGGAGATCTGTTTTACTTAGTGCCTGTGTTCAAAATTCATTATGGTAGTTGGCCTAGATGACAAGAGGATAACTGAGTGGCAAAACTAAGTGCTAGTCTACATGGAGCACTGCAGAGTACAGCAGGACTTAAATATGGTTTTATACAGTGCCTCCACGTAAAGGTGGTATGGATTAAGACTGTCTACAAAGGGTCTAGCATAATTTGTCTGGTTTGCTGTAAGCACACACAGTGAAGGGCTTGATTAAACTCTGAGGTGAGGTTGCTCTGCACTCCTACAATGCATATAAAGTGTAATGAAGGCTTCTTTTCCTGGAATCTCTGTTAACTGCTGCATGGAGTAGAGGAGTGCAGGATTTGTAAAGGAGGTGCTAGAATATGGAATAGTATTGTGTGTTGGAATCTAAGTACTGATGAGATTTCTTGACCAAAACCTGCTAAATTCATTCTTGTCACTGAAGAGTGAGATTCTGAAATCCTGCTGACTTATCTTGAATATGACATGGGCCATAATGTATGGGTTTGCATAAATTTTTTTGACATATTTTTTTAAAACACTTTCATGTCAATTGCGCAGTAGCTCTTACTGGATACATTCTGGAAATTTGCACTTATTTCACAAGATTTAGGTCTGAATTTAATATTGTGTATAAACACTTGCAAAATAATCATTGTGGTCACTGATTTTTATTTATATAGAACAGGGGTCTTTGGCTTCCGGCCTTGTGTTTCACTGAAGCATTTTGCAATTTATTTTCTTATTCTATTTCTAGAGACCTTTCAGAAGTTAATTAAAAAACTAACTACAGTAGTTATTTGGGAGCTGATTACAGAAAGTAGGCTAGGCAAATAATAGAAGTAAATGATCTATTTGAAATAGAATGTTTTGTGTCCTCTGTCATCTGAAGCTTTATTTTATTCAAGTGAAAAATATTGTGTGGGAAATGAAGTTCATGCAGGGAAGCTTCTAGCAGCTTCTGCTCTTGGAATTTTTACTCTCTTAGTGGTGAAGCTTTTTTATATTTTATTTGCAGATTTGAAGCGTGTTTTAAAATGTTAAATTTAAAACATTTGAATGGCAGGTGATGGAGTATCTTATTGGTGGAGATGTCAAATCTCTTCTCCATATTTATGGATATTTTGATGAAGAAATGGCTGTTAAGTATATTTCTGAAGCAGCATTGGCTCTTGACTATCTTCACAGGCATGGGATAATCCACAGGTAAAACCTACTTTTTTTTTTTTCTTACAAGTATTTGGTAGTTTGGGGGTTTTATTTTTCAGTCAAGCATATAACCAATCACCATTTTATAGTAACAGCTACTTCATTTGCTAGAGCTTCTGGAAGCTCTTTTTGCGTGTGTACACTGCAGCAATGTCATGAAACAAGACCTAAAATAAAAGCTGTCCATATACGTTAGGCAGACAAATCCACACTGCTTTCCCCTGTATGGTGGTATATTAGCAGCTATGCTGCCTTCTAGGTCCCCTCTCCCTGTTGCTTTTAAATGACTGTTAGTTCAGGACACCTCTGGATACTGCCAGCATGTAACTGTAGGACAAAGGGACACTGACTACTCTAATGTTCCCACTGTAGTGAGATTCTTTGCTGCCTTCAGTGGTGCTACAGAGAACACACGTGAAAACTTTTACTAGAGGTTTGCTTGCCATGGGTCCTATCATGTGTAGGACCTATGCATTAGTAAATGTTGTGATGGTAGCACTTGTAAAGAACGGTTGTTTAACCTGCTGAAACACAAAATGTGCAACTCGTGTTAAATCACTGCGTGTTCACAAGGCCTGAGATGTTTGTACAATATTTAGTGCTAGATATGTTTAAATGTTGTGGTGTATTCCTCTAATGGGAATTGTCTGCTGGCTAAGAGATGTTACTGAGAAACAGCTATAATCAGGGTTTTGTATTGAGTATTTCTGGACAGTTAACTTAATATTGCTCAGTTGCCCTTTTACTGATTTCAACTATATTCATGTCTTCAGGGACCTGAAGCCAGACAATATGCTTATTTCTAATCAGGGCCATATAAAGTTGACAGACTTTGGGCTTTCCAGAGTTACTCTGAACAGAGGTAAGAGTTGTGTGTGTCCTTCTGGCTGTACTAGAATGTATTTTTGTATTACATTCCTGTAATCTTGAATGCTTTACATCCCTGTAGAGGGCAGCTTTCAATTAAATAAGCCCAAATGTTGCACTAATATCTGATTTCTAATTTGTATGTCCTGATAAGGTACATGCTATTAAAGGGTCTGCTCTGTGCACTGCACTTAAGAAACTAAAATATTCTTTGGGACAAGGGTGTATGAAATATTATCTAGAGCCATTTCTCTTGAGGGGTATAGATGTCAAAGTTTTCTGTGAAGTCCACTAAGAATTCAAAAGATGAATGAATAATTCTGGCTATTTCTGTCCTTCAGTTCATGTTTTTCTGTCCTTCTGTATATTAACTTCCAACCTGAGCTGGGACCTTCCAGATATTAATGTAAAGGACAGGGGGAGGTGGTGTGTCCTGAACAGAAGATTATAAATCAGTGCTTTAGCATACAAGCATAGTGTTTTCAAGTAGCAGAAAATAGAGCTGAATAGTCAAATGACTGGCACAGGTGATAAGCTGCAGGTCTTAAGGTGAATAGCCAGTTCCTGAACTAGTTTGCACCTCCAACTCCTTAACCATATCAGCCAAACAGCACCAGCTTAGCTTTTTCAGACAGCTGGTGGTGAGTACAGACTTCTTATATAGTTAAAGGAATAGAGAAATTCAGAGTTGTCTATGGATTTTCTGATTCATGGCTTTAAGAGTATAGAGGAAAATACTAAGTATACTGTATTTTCTATAATACTGCTTTGATAAGCTCTGATGGGGCAGATTATTGTGTCCAGTTGAACCTATGTAAGCTGTAAGCCTGCTTACCACTAGTGAGCAATAAATGGCATCTAAGGTTAAACTTTCACCTATGAAAAACTTGTGGCTTTTTTGAGATGTCTTTGGGAGAGAAGACAGGCTTTGGATCAAATTTACCATCTTGGCCAACAGGCCATTGGCTGGAATTGCTGCCTGAAAACCAAAGCTGGTATCAAATTAGAAAATGTAACACTTGCAACATAGTATGTTGTAAAATAAACTAGACTCTTACAGTTTCTGTATATAAACTGTCATTTTATGATGGCTGTATAGGAAGAAACACCTATACAAGAATGTGTGGGTATGTCTCACTTGTGTTTGGTGGCTTCTTTTGTATATTCAGTATGTGATTACATTTTTTTCCTCTCTTGAGAACTTAAGTAAATGCCTATAATTTTACTTACTTAATAGCAAAAGGAAAACCTGACCTGCTTTGTGTTTTTCTTTGTTTGTAGAGATAAATATGATAGATATTCTTACTACGCCATCAATGGCAAAGCCAAAACAAGACTACTCACGTACTCCAGGACAATTGTTGTCTCTCATCAGTTCTCTGGGTTTTGTAAGCAATTTTCACTGTCTTTGAAGTACTTCATTCTTTTAGCTTACTTACTATCTTAAATGTAACAATAGGAGTGCTAAGGCTATTCTTGCACCTCTTCTGCCAGCTGGTAGAATGACTTGCTACATGTTTCCAGCACCTTGAAGTTGTGAAGCGATTACCTCAGACTATATTTCAAATAGCTATCAGTTGTGCTTCAAAAAGTTTGCTAAATGGTATGGCTAGGTGCCAATGCAAATGTAATGAAGAATATATGAAGTTGCACTATTAATCCTGGGTGTTTTGTTCAGGCTTCGTTAACTTTGAACTATGCTTCTTCCTGCTTGATAGTATACTCCTGTTGGAATGAAAATGCCAGAGCACAATTCAAGTCAATCATCTGATAGTCTGCATGGAGTGGTTTCTCCCTTACCTATGGTCCAAAAGGAAAATACCCCTCTCTCGACTAAATTATTCAAAACATGTGAGTGTACCAAGCCTTGTACTGAGTAATACTCTGACTCTGAGGTTGTGGTCTTTTAATTTTATGTGAGTAGCTTAGACCCACTTGATAAAAGATGTATTTCTATCGGTGTCTTGCTGTCTGCCACTCATTACTTAGGGTCTGTCACATTTTCACTTATACTGCTTATGTCATATTTTGATTTTTTTTTACATGCACAACCACTGAATTCAAAATCACTCTTTAAGATTTTACAGAAATAGTGTCAGTTCTTGGCATACTTTCACTGAAAATGATTTAATATAGTAATGTGTGCTTTCATTTAAATTATCTTGCTGCTTACTTATTTCCAACCTCAAATGAGAAAGGCAGCTGCTATGGTGCTAATGTTCTGATTGCCTTTAAATTCTTGGCATGTTCCCACCTCACAAAATTAATGACTTGACTATGCAGGAAAGATGAAGAGAAATTATGATGTCATGCATAACTTTCAGAACTTCCTTTGATGTGAAAGCTTGACATAGTGTGAAGCAGGTTAATATATGTTGCCTATTTGTACCAACATTTGATGTCTTTTTCCTCTCAAGATCTTGATACTTCTCCATTAACTCCTGTGATGCCAGTGAGAAGTTTAACTCCTACTCTACTTCAGTCAAGAAAAAGGTTTGATACCTACAGCATCAGTAGTCTGTCGCACGCAAACCTTTCCAGTATGGAATCAGAATGCTTCATGAGCCCCAGGTGGGAGAAGGATGTAGAGGTCAGGACTGTTTTATCTTCCCACTATAAATTAAAATTAGCTTGTATTTGTCTATGCACTGTGGCAGATCTTCTCTACTCACCCAGTTATTTCAAGTATAGGGAATCCTTCCTATGGGAGAAGGAGCAGGGGTTGTAATCCTTGCCAAGTAGGAGTTTTGGATGAAACTAGTATTTTTCTTCAAGCAAGTTAAGTCCTGTGCAACATGACAGGAAAAGCAAATGCTATTTAGCCTGCAGCAAAGGAGTGAAAGGGAAGGCTTCTATTGGATGACACTGGTTTAGCCCTATACCTCACAAGGTGGGCAGTGCTGGGAGTACTGGCTCTTTTGGAAACTAACCTTGTCTCTGTAGTTTTATCAGTTCAGCATACAGACAAAAGAATTTTTTTAAAAGGCAGAACTTGGAGAAAGTAATAAAATACACTTCAAACTTCTACTAGCTATTAAAACCTGAAAATGTTTAAGAATTGTATTACTGAAGGGTTTTGTATCAACTAATACCAGTAACTATAGCTGATACAAAATACTTTCTCCTATTTTAAACTGTTAATAAAATTCTGTACAAATACAGACCTAAAAGAAAATACTGCTGTGTTTAGTCCCTTGTCATGATTCCTATTTAGATCACACACAAAAACTTATGCTTTAAAAAAGTTATAATTCTTTGTTTTATCTGTCCATTTCCCAAGGCCTTTTTTTAGTATCGAGTTACCAAAATAGTAGTAATACCATATTTGTCTTTTGTCATCTCCAAAGTATAATATGCCACAGGGCAGTATGATGAGGTTCTTTAGTTCGGGGTTTCTTGGAAACTCAGAAGTTCTGTAGCTTAACTTCTTAACATAAAGTCACAAATACAACTTTAATTGCTACATTTATTCATCCTTAGGCATTTAAAAATACTGCATTTTCTATTGTATTCTAGTAATCTTAATTTATGATCTTAAAAGTCAAATTATCTCTAATCTAGTTTTGATTTTTTTAATGTATTATGTTAGTTTGTCACTACTCGTGGTTATAAAGAATAAATAATGCTTGCCGATTTGCAGTTCTTTATGGAAGTGGAAACAAGGTATTTCTATAATACTGTAATCCTGTTTTTCTTGATACTCAAAACTTAATGTGCTTATTTGCAGCAAAGTGAAGATGAACACTATTCTACGACAGGCAGAACAAGTAACAGCGAATCAGCTCCCCTTTCCAATGTAGAATTAGTGAACAGCAAAGGTATTAAAGTTTTAAAGAAGAAAGAACTAGAGTCTGCCATTTCTCCCATCAGCAGCAATGACTCTGGCAGTAGACATAAGTTGGGAAGTGAACCTTCTGATATAGTAGATACGCCTGTGACCACACTGGATGTGAAAGGCATAGTCAGAAAATGTCTTTCTGAAAATAAAGTTTGGGAAGAAAAACCCCTTGTAAATAAAGGAGATATGACTAAGGAAACAGCAGAAACTTTCAATCAACAACAGTCACCTTCAAGACAGAATGAGTCTGTCAAGCCTATCGAAGAGGAAGAAGTTTTTGAAAAGCCAGGTGTAAAAAGAAGCTTTGAATTAGTTGACACTAGTCCTTGTCAGGAATTTAACTATGTTAAAAAAAGCAATGCAGAATATAAACGTGGCTGTCGGATCTCAGAATTTCCAGCAAATGAAAGGACAGGTTTGACAACAGAAATTCAGTCCTTAATGCTTTGTAATAATGGATGCCTACGCAACACCTGCAAAAGGAAGGAAGAAGCTAAGAGTTTTATTGGCAACCAGCAACCAGTAGAAAGATCATTTAATTCAATTATAACCAAAAATCTTATGTGTGATCTGGATGCAGACTATGAAAAGGATGATAAAAAGGAGTATGTGAACTCAAGTTTTTTAGGCACTGACAATGAAAAACCTTTAGGAATCCTCAGTGCAGATTTGGACTTATCATTTCCTGACATGTCTGTTAAAGAAAGCCGTTTAGAAAAGCAGCTTTTAGATTTGGACAAGAGTGTTAAAGACCTCTCCTTTGAGGAACCAAAACCAGAAAACATGCTGATAACATCACCAGAGTCCGGAGATGCCCCTCAAAATGGAGAGGAAGCATATACTGTCCAGGACTGCAAGCCACCTGGTTTGAAGGAAAAGGATCATGAAAAGGATAATGACCAAAAACACATGAAAGAGACTTATCTCGACATAGGATCTCCCTCAGAAAAGATGGTGGAAGCACTGAATCTCATTAAAAAAAATGCTGTTGTTTTTCGAAGTTATAATAGTCCGATTAATATATCCAATGTATCTGAGCCATGTAGCATGGCTTCCTTGGATATAATGGATCTTTCACCTGCTTGTAGTGGCTCTTACCCAACAGCTATTACTCCATTACAGAAAGGAAGACCATATAGGGTCTATCAGGTATGTTAGGAGACATGCAGAAACTTTGTGCATGCTTTAGACACTAGTGATCTGAAGTTATTTCATTTCAGTTGTTAATTTAGGGGAAAACTGGAGTTCAAGGTAGTCTGTGAAAGTGACCTTTGCTGACAGGCTTTAATTTACTGTACTTGTGTGGCCAAAATTATAATTTCTGTAAGTGTTTAGCAATAACTATATGTCCACTGGTTTGCTTCTGGCTCAACATGAATTGTCTGTCCATCTCTGAGAAACCCTTTGCTCTTATGGTGAACTGGTAGAGAAAGCCTGTGCTATCTTGTCTTGCCCTACTTTTAGTGCAGTGTGGTACTTCCTGTGAGTAATTATAGGTTTCCTCATGTAATGGGAAGTGGGTTTTTTTGTAATCCTGCATCCCTTCCAAGATGGTCTGCAAATGCTCTTCAGCTGCTAGTAACTGCTATTATGCCTGCTATTTTCTTTTTTTCATCCTGGTAAAAGGAATGGTATAATGTGTAGTGTCAAGTACCAATTACAAGCCTACTGCAAAGACTGATGGAAAGAGTAATAGCTGCTTGCAGGGTATAGAGCTTTTGATTTGACCTTTTTAATCCTTCTGATAGTAAGTTAAAATCTTATTGTCCTAAAGTAAATTAGAGCCCTGATGTGGGAAAAGTAAAAGTATACGTTTCAATCAGTGTTTTCTGTTTTGTTCTGGCACAGCTTTACAAGACCTTTATCCCGTTACTTAGGTTCTAGTTGCAGGATTTGAAGCTTTCAGACAGAACTGGTAGTGTGTTGCATAATTTGGTGTACCAAAAGGGGACATTCAAAATGTCATTTTTGGGAAGGCCTTTTTTCTGATGTATTTGTCTGAATTGCTAGCTTCTGTTTCATCTACATAAAATTTTAATTGACTAGGAAATTTAGCTTGTATTCAGCTGAAATGGAGTCAAAGTAGGATATACTTCATCTTCTGAGAAATAAATGACTATGCATTACATGTTTTTGTAATTTAGATTTGCACAGGAGGGTACCTTTTTCATATACTTTTGTGATTCTTTTTAAAATCACAGCACTGTGCCCTGGTTACCCGATTTCTATTTTGATAGTGGATTCTGTAGCCTTTATGGCATAGTGATAATGAATTGATCTCTGCTGCACTGAAGATGAAGTTGGAAGCAAAATTATGCAAAATATATAGGAATTAAGGGTATATTGAAAAATAAAGAATGAGTGTCTACAAGATAATTTAGTAGTATCTTCAAGTCAAAACAGGAAGTCTTGCATTGCAGTCAGCCTATTGACTATGAGAATTTATTGATCTCTCTGCAAACCTGCATTTTTTATCTTCAATTAATGTCCCAAATTACTTTCAGAAGGTTTGTGTAGCTGCAGACAGTCCCTAAGTCTAACTTGAGTAGAACTTCATCTGCAGGCATTATGCAACCCATAGGATGCAGGTTAAACAATAAAGGGCTTGTTTAGTATATTTTGAATATATCTGGTATGCAATATGTAAATTCAGGATTCTCCTTTTTATTTTACAGGTATTTGACATATATGCTTGCTTTTTATTGGCTAATATTAAGAACTTGGTGCTAAAATCGAAGTGTATTTTGACATTCTGTTTAGTGGGTTATCTTCAGATTTGCATTTGAAAGAGGAGTTTAAGATTAGGGGGGGTTTTGAGAAGTTATTTGTGGATTTGACACTGGAGGAAGAACTTGAAGAAAAGTGTCTCAAAGACTAGGCATTGATTAATTTTTTTATTAAGTTATTTCAAGATGGTTGAGATAAATGGAAGCACATTTGACATACTTTTTCAGGGAATGTACATTCTGTGACATGTTCTGGACTTGAACTTAAGTATCCACTGTTATACCCATTACTAAACATGGAGATAGGAGTTTCTCTGTGTTTTTTGACATCTGAAATCTTTGTTGCATCTTTTAAGACACCTCATCAGGGAGATGCTGGCACACCATATAGGACTCCAAAGAGCGTAAGAAGAGGAGCTGCCCCAGTAGAAGGTGAACGAATCCTAGGGACCCCAGACTACCTGGCACCTGAACTGCTTTTGACAAAGCCTCATGGTAAGATAAACAAACTATGGACTTCATAAATACTTGAAAGGTGACATATTTACACTTCTAAATGTCTCTAGAGCTCTAAACCCTTAAAGTAATGCAATAGTGAATTCTTTAAAAATACTTGGTGTTTAGCTTCTGCCAACATGGGTGACTGTTTGCTTCAGCTGCTTCTTCCATTTACTTTTTTTTCATGTGACCAGAGGTTTTGACTGTCTAGCATAGTCTTGCCTGCTGCTAATCTAATGCTCTGGAAGGTGTGCCTGGTCAGCCTGAGACTTGTGTGTGGTGTAGGAATCACAACTTGGTCATCCTGAGTGTCCTTAAAGATTCTTGAGGGAGCTGGAGGTGGCAAGTGGAACTTAGTGGAATTTAAAATGTATTCCATGTTTGTTAGTGTTATGTGCATCCAGATAAGTTTATAAAGTTGCATTAAAATCAGTTTTGAGTTGAGTAACTCCATGAAACATAAGATTTCTGTTAGGGTCTTCCATATAAGTGTATAGTAGTAACCATCAGATATTTTTCTGCAAGATAGTATAAGAAAATAGCATAACTGAAGTGCATAGATTTCTTTGGCTCAATCCTGAGCTCCACTGAAATTAACAAGTCTGAAATATTTTCCCGCTAATTTGCAAGATCCATTAGCAAAAAATAAATGTAATGTATCCCTGATACTTTTGTTGTATTTACAATTACATTTTATTTCCATCTCAAAAGTATACTACTATTTTGTCTTAGGACAATTGAGATCTTCATTACAAAAGCTATTACTAATCTGTGGAACAGTAAAATTCTGCTGTATACAGCCAATGTACATTAACTAAAACTGCATGACAAGATAGAACAGTAACTGTAACAATTATTAAACGTATAGTTGTTTTGCACTTCCATTTAGAAATCCTGGTTATTTGGCAGGCATTACAACTGGATAATAGTTCGGAAATGCTATCAAGACTACTTAGACAATGTGGAACTTGGTTGCTTGTCACTTCTGTGCAATTATTGTTTTCAGACTTCAGTGATAACTTGCGGAGCCAGGGTTTTATGTCAGGAAATATCAAAGCTCCCATTACCTTCAGTAAAGCCAGGGTTTTCTGGCTTTGGAACTCAAGACTTCCCCTCACTAAATATTTCTAGTGTTAACTTGCTTGTAAATGTAGCTTCAATCCTAAACTATAATGTTGCAGAACTGTTTATGTTTCTAACTTAGCTTTAACATTGTTTATTGTTGAGTTACTACCTTAACAAACACTCACCACCAGCCCCACCCCGCATTCCTGTGCCTTCAGGGAATCGTACCTGATACTTGATTATATTTGTTAGGGGCTTTAGCATTGCTAGTAATGTTCTTGCTTCATTGTCTTTTCATATGCAGGGACTCTGATCTGAGTTTGCTATATACTGTGCAGAAATGGAGTGTTCAGCGTAACTGTGAACAGTCAAAGTATAACTAGATCACAGTTTAAGAAAATTTTTTGGGTGAACAATGTTTCTATATAGAAAGCTATGTCCGGTATGCATTCCACAAAAGAATGTGTGTTGATTCCACAAAAACTTCAGGAAACATCAATATCACTGGCTAAGCTATCAGAAATCACACATGTAAGCCTGTACTTCAGGAGTAAAGTCAGCATTCTTAAAGATGTTGTGTAACAGGAAATAAACCAGAGACATTTTTTCTAAATGGTATTTCTGTTTCTTGATTCAAATATTGGTAGATGTGATTTAGCAGGGATATGGTAGGAGTTAATCTAATTTTTAGTTAAACTTTGAGTAGAAAAAATTGCTGCTGAAACCTGTGTTACTACGTTGTTGAGAATTGTGATCTTAATAGACTTTGACTGAAGCTGGGGATATTTTATCTGAACATCTGAGTACCTCTAACAACAGGGGATGTGATCTCACTGCTTTGATATGCTTAGCTTGGTGGGGCACTCTTACTGCTGTTAAAAGTTGCTGAATGTGCATTAGATTATCAGTTAAACATTTTAGTTTTCAGCATTTTTAAACTTAGTCAATAGTCCTTTTGAAATGGCTCAAAACGTTTGTTTTCTTAACTTGGAGGTGTTTTCATGTTGGGTTTTTTATATGCCAAAAAACCCCAAATAGAATTGCACTTATCTCAAAGATATGCCACACTTGCTGCAAAAATCTGTTCTCTCTACAGTGGACTGGGTGTGGCTTAAAGATGCAAGAATCTTAGAATGCATGTAGTGGTGTCTTTGCTTGTTTTAAAGCAGGTTAACAACCTGGAATGTGGAAAACCAAAATTATTTAATAACAAAGAAAAGATAGTTTGTAACTATGTGTTGCTCTAATCAATTTCAGTGTAATGGAAATAATTCCAGCTTTTTGCATACTGGCTCATCTCTGCAAGTTGTCATCAATATTTTGACATAAATTTAGACAACTGAAAATGAAGTTCAATAGTTTGAATTCTTGGAGTTGTCTTAAAAAAAAAAAAAAAAAAGAAAGATACAGGTTACAACATGGAGCACTTATCCAGGCTTCAGAGTAGTTGTAAAAGACAGCTGTTTCTCATAACAAAATAATTTGTTGAAGTCAGCTTCTGGATTCTCTGTGATGGGTGCTGATAATTAGATTGTTCTTAAGAGCCCCCTTTTATCAGTAAACCTCAGTATTATGTCTAATGAATGAAGAAGCAGACTGGCTTTAAAAAGCCATTTAATATATTTCTAATCTTCCCCATGATTAAGTACAACTTATTTTGTTTCTTCCTTCATTTCCAAGAAATTTTGCAGGATTTAAACACTCTTCAATTTCTGCCATGGTTAATCTTTGCAAATATCATTAAACTTTGTGACAGTGTAATAACCTGGATTTCTCTTATCAGGTTCTGCTGTAGACTGGTGGGCCCTTGGAGTTTGTCTGTTTGAGTTTCTAACTGGAATTCCACCTTTTAATGATGAAACACCAACACAGGTCTTCCAAAATATTTTGAAAAGAGGTAAGCTGTTTCAATAATCAGGGAAAGTATGCATTTCCAGTGTTTGTTTTATTGTTTGAGTTAACAACTCCTCTGCATCTTTGTCTGTAGATATTCCCTGGCCTGAGGGTGAAGAAAAGTTGTCTGATAATGCCCAAAGTGCAATAGATATTCTCCTAACAATTGACAGTACTAATAGAGCTGGACTGAAGGGTTAGTATTAAAATTCTATTGTGTTCTTTGCAACTGATCAAAAATTTCAAACTGGTGATGTCCTCTTCCTGAAACTTAGACTAGTAAACTTCAGCATCTATTTAGTTCCATGTATAGTGCCTGAACACTTAAGTTGTGGAATTTTCTGTATTTCTTGTGGGATTTTGCCCTTTTGAATGAGGAAATGGGGAGGGGGATTTTTTTTTTTACTGAACTTTTGTTTTAATGCTGCTTTGCTATGTTTAGTGTTTGCCCTCTGATGTAACAAAGTTGTCTTAACTAACTCAGAAACAGGTATTTAGGGGTTTTTGACCTAACTGATTTTAGGAACCTTGATTAAAAGCCTATAGTTTGGGAGAGAAGCCTCCTGCAAAAGTTAATTCAAAGGACATTCTTTGTCTTAGGAATCAACCTGTCTTTACTGAATTGTATAGGGGAAACACAGAGTTAGATGATATATACTATACAAAGTCTGTACAATTTTTTTCCCCTGTAGAAAGACTTAAACATTTGCTGTTGTAACAGTGACTATATTTTAAATTAAAAAAAGATAAAATCAAGGTATCTTAGGGTGAGACATCTTGGAAAAAGAGGAGGAAATCTTATGAGAACTGCTCAAGAAATCACTAGAGAAGGAAATTATTATGGAAATGCCTACTCATGAAGAGACTAAAGGCTAGAAGCTGAAACCAGGCCAAATCAAATTAGAGAAGGCACATGGTTATAAATGAAGATCACTGTCATTGGGGAATTCTGTGGCTCTTTAATGTATCCCAAAAACCATCCGATGTCTTAATTTGAAGGTGTTTTAGTTAAATGCAAGTTATTGTCTTTATTCCTGGATATTAGGGTGAAATCTAATTGCCTGTCATGCATAGAAATTTAAACTAGATGACATAAAGGTTTCTTCTGATCTGAAGTTCTTGGAAATTCATTCTTTGTCAGGACCTTTAACTGTATCTGTCTTTAGCCAATTTATAGGCCACTGAAATGAAGCTGGATGAGTAGCTTTCAGGACAACCATTACGTTTTCCTCACTGTAATTGAGTTTCCATCACTGTCTGTCATCTTTTCTTCCCACCCCCAACACACATGCTCTGTGTCTTCTCCAGCGTGAAGCCTAACTTACTGAGAAGTTCCAGTTATGTCCTAAGTGCTGTGCTTCTATGAGTTCAGTCCCTCCAGATAAGCAAAGCTTTAAAACAGCATTTGGCAGCGAACACTGGTATCCAATGTTGGGGTTTGTTTTCTACCCCCCTCTTCAGAGATGTGGGCAGGAGCTGACTGCCAGCTATGATACACTTTAATACTTCTTTGAAAAAGACAACAAAGTCTGCTCTCCTTTTCAGCTGAAGACAGCTTTCTGTATGGGAGAAATTTAAGAGCAGAACTATATACAGTTCTGAGATAGTGTATCTGTTCAGTGTCCTGCTGCATGTATGGCTGCTGAAGCTACTAGGAGAAGTTGGTCTTCTAATGATTTATTGCATTTTGTCTAAAATCAACATTGTGTTCTATTATTTGATTGGGAAACATAGAAATAATAAACAAATGTTAATGTCAGCTAAATGTAAATGTCAGTTAATGTTAATGTCAGCTAAAAGCATGTGGTATGTGCTTAGAATCAAAATTTGTAGTGAGCATTTGTCTTGGTCAAACTTCCACTTCCTTCTAAATGATTTCTGTCCTATTATTTTTTTCTACTTGCTTTTGATTTTTGTGGTGCAGGTTTGTATCCCACTCCAGGCAATTTCTTGGATTGAATCAAAGTAGCAAAGCTGCTTTCATCAGAGTGGTGTTTCCAGGTTATGCAGAAGACACATCATATCCTGGGTACCAGGAAGTCACTTGCTCAGAACAGACAGGGCAGGGGAATTCTCCTTGAGTCATAAAGTCTTGCAGCTTGGTTAGTTATCCCACTTCAAACTGGGAATAAGGAGTCTGGTGACTTGTGGTGATAGACTTCTGTGTCTGGTGGTAGGCCAAAGGGGACTGTGCAAAGCAGAGGAGGACCGCTCCATGAGCGAGCAAAAGGCAGGTGGCCTGCATTGGAGAAGGGTAGGAGGGACTCCCACATGTCTGCTCAGCCTGGAACTTTGCTAAAACTAGAAACAGACTTTGAAGTGATGCTTAAAATTTCTGTGGTGCCCTATCATGAGAAATGCCCCTAGGGCACCCCTGATCCACTAGGTTTGCTGTGTAAAAGAGGTTATCTAGCTGGGGGAAGACAGTTGGCATCATAGTAGTTTGATCCCACTGAGGTTGGGGTAATCAAAACCCAATTGCAATTTGCTGTTTTGGGATTCACAAAAGTGCAAAATAGAGGAAATCTACTGCTGGTTATGCATCAAGGGAACAAGGTATGACTATGGGGCTTGGACAGAAGGAGGTTTATAATGCTTATATGACTTCTGTTTCAGAACTGAAGCATCACCCCCTCTTTCATGGTGTGGACTGGGATAATCTGCAGAATCAAACTATGCCATTTATACCTCAGCCAGATGATGAAACTGATACCTCTTACTTTGAAGCTAGGAATAATGCTCAGCAACTGACTGTGTCTGGATTTAGCTTATAGCATCAAGATAAGTCGACTTTCTCCATGGTTTTGCACACTTCCAGGTAGTCCTGTAACACTAGTTTGGTCTTAAGTAAGTTTCCTTGCCAAACTTAGAGTGTGTTCTAAGTTATCGGTCCAGTTTTACTATTGTATCCTTTAATCTAAAGTGAAACTACTGTATGAAACTTAGCTGGTATCAAGTGCCTTCATGCTACTTTTATCTCCCTTACTGCACCTTACTAAGAGGCCATAGCATTGTACTTCTTGGAGCTACTAACACCTGGCAATGATGGGGCTCTTCTTAATAGCGATGTGTAACTCCAGTTAGGAGGGGTAAAGTTATTTCCCAGTTAAACATAATAGGGAAAGAACAGAAATGCTTGCAAATTGTACCTACTTCTACCTTACCTATTGGTGCGATGGCAGTCTTGTTTGGGAGTAGTCCATTCTGACCAGTTAGAATATATATTGACTGTGCAAAGCTGATGTTTCCATTCAAGGGGGAAAATTGAATCTTCATGCAGCATTGAAATGTCTTCTGTTATCCCAGGAAGAATGAAGAGACAGTGGTGTTCAAAGCTAACTTGGCTAGATGTGCCATGTGAGATTAACAGTAGCTCCAGTGGTGGTTTTCCTTTCCTAGACAAACAGGGTAGGGAAGGGATACTCGGGGCAAGCCTGTTTAAACAAATGCTCTATTTAAATTGTTGCATTGTAGCCACTTACCCTGTAGGAAGATGGATTGAACAGCCTACATTTTAGCAGTTACTTGTTTTATATAGAAAATGCCAACTATGTGTGTTTGTGCTCACTCATGTCAGATGATGGAAAACAAAAAATCACCTGAGTGTTAGCTAACAAGTGAAGTGTTATTCATATTGAAGCTGCTATATATTAAACACTATAATGTACTGCAAATTAACAGACTGTTCTGTAAACTCACAACCAGATTTTGGATTTTACTAGAACTTAAGTTATAACTGTACAGTCAGTATTATAAATTCTAATTAGGGGAAGTTATATTTAAATCTATTTTTAAACACAACACAACTTGCATCTGCTAGGTTTTAGAGATTTATTTGTAGGTAATTTCTGTTTAAATTACCTTTGATATTTTTCTTGCATTGGTATCTATCTTAGCTGACTTACTGAATTCAGACTTTCATTTTCAGGTTTGTAGTTGTTAGCTAAAGATCACTTGTGCCAGATGGTGGTGCCAGCCAGTGGCCACACACCAGAAGCTGAGCCTTTTGTGATTTTTGCCAAATGGCTTTTGAGTCTCATGAACTGAACCTTCTCGCAGGGGGGTGAGTTTTGTCCCTTCATTTTCGCAG
The DNA here is from genome assembly GCF_965140245.1 of Athene noctua. Classification (NCBI taxonomy): domain Eukaryota; kingdom Metazoa; phylum Chordata; class Aves; order Strigiformes; family Strigidae; genus Athene; species Athene noctua. Next base: position 121,066,524 of record NC_134038.1, read on the forward strand.
TTCCTGGAAGACAAGACTTATTGATGGCAATCTGAGCAAACAGTGTCTACTAGGCTTCCTGCTGTCCCTTCAGGTAGCTGGGAAAGGAATGGGAGTAGTGGTGACAAAGGAGAACCTAGCAGGACCAAAAGAGAGCTAAAGCTTAATAGCTGTGAATGAGAAATCCCAGCTCTAGGTGTGATAACTCAAACATAGTGAAAGAATCCTGGCAAGCTGCAAAGTGTACTATGATTCTCACTCACTCCCTTTGCTAAGGACCTCGGTTTTAGAAAACTTCTAAATTGTTGAACCTTACTGAAATTAATGTTACGTGAAAAGGTGCAGGAGTCAAATGTAATGCATTACTGAAGCAGCATCCATAGACAATGCTCTCTTGAATATAAATTCTTTAGCATTTTTCCTGTGTATAGTTAAGAGTATATAAACTGCGGGAGGAGAAATACCTTAATTGCTGACAATTTTATGCAATTTATTCTTCCATTTCTAGTAATCTTGTTTAGGAAAACTAGTCTTACAAGAATGAATCTGTTTCAAGCTGAGGAAAATGCTTGAAAAATGTGTTAGAAAATAATGTAACCTGAACAGGTCTTTGTCTTCAGTACTTTGCAAATGGTTACAACCTGTTCCCATTTTGCAGCATGACACATTCCCTTCAAAGTGGAAAAAATTAGTGATATGACTTTTTAAAGATAATCTCTAACACCTTGAAATAATTCTTAATCAGCTGCAAGGGTCAAGTAAGCTTCTATCTAAACTTTTTCTTGACCAATTGCAAAGAACTCTGGAACTGCTTCAAAGTCTTTTAGGTAATCTAATGCTAGTGTAGACAGAGCTAGAGATGGTGGTACACCAAAACACTAGGCATAAAGAATCCTGTTAAATTAGTGGTTTTTTCTTTTATAAAACCCTCAAACCTTCTTACAAAAACCTTATTCTAAAATTATGGTTCTTCTACCATAGTTTTATAATGTAGTACAAAAACAAATTCTGTAGAACAGTAAATGGGCAAAATCAAAAAAACTGACAAATCAGGAGGTGTAATGTAACCAGCTATTGCTGCATTCTGCAGTTAGCACTGATGACTCGCAGTACCCCATTCTCTTCGGTATCTTGAATTTATCCTGATTATAGCAAACATGCAGTTCAATTTAACAAGTTGATTGTCAGTGTGTATGGTATGGGTTTGGAAGTAATTTTGTATTTTTATATTTAAAAGGTGAATCCTAGCTTTATTCTTCAACATCAAATTTCTTGTCAACTCAATCTCATTGGTTTTGTCCCACTTAATTGCTTGACTTCAAATACTGCAGGCAAGAGTATAAAAAGCTATCATGTAGTAGCTGAAAGATTTAAAGTTTCTTCTCATCAGTAATCAGCTACAAATATTCATATAAGCTGGCAAAAGTTTCTGATCCTTAGAAGCTGTGAAATACCACTTGGCAAGTACTCTAGCTGGTACCCTTGAAGGCTAAACTTTATGTGCATGAGCTACATATAAACAGTAGCTTCCAGGTTATCTTGGGAGGCAGCCTATCTGCTGTTAGCTGGACAGAAGTGTGCCAAAAACTAGATTTCAGTAACTGTCATGCTTTCTTAGAAATAAATAGCAGTCTGGGCCAACTATTGCTGCCACTAACTTGCTCTTAGGTTCACCTATACACTGTGATGTTTGGAGGCCAAGACAGTGAACTGCTGCCATGGGTTCTTGAGCTAGTAGGTTCCAGCTTCAGCATAATCAGGTTTACCTATGGTTATTCTTATAGTAAAATGCATTCTTTTCCACTCTGTTCTCAAAAATTTTACTTTGCACAGTTGTATATATTTACACAAAATAAACTACTGCAGTCCTGCTGTTGCTTGCTTCTGCATTTTTTTTGTCTCTAAACTGTCTTATATTTTTGACACTAGGGTGGTGGGAGGTGGATTTTTACACAACAAAACCCAGACTGTTTCCCCCTATCCCAGCAAAGACAGTGATTATAAGTTAGGGAAATACCTAACACAGGTATGTATGCCCTTAGCAAGTTACAAACCAAACACCTTCCTGTAATCCTTACTACAAGCTTCATTTGTGTAATCAGTGGCAGGAGAGCAAAGAATCCTTGGATAATCTGTATCTCCTGCTGGGCATCTGTTCCTCTCAGGTAACTAGAAAGAGTCAGACACAGTGTGGCTCCATCTCTACCAACACTTACTGTGCTGCCACAGGCCCAGAGCATGAGTGAAAGAGGGCCCTGAGGACACAATAGCTGCCCCCCCTCACACTTACACCTGGCTCTGTTCTGGTTCCTGCAGCTGCACACCTATTAGTAGGTGGAATGTCTTTTATCTGGTTTCAGCCAGAGCAAACCTATACTTTTTAGATAAAGTTTAATTGACTGCAGGCATCTAGCTGGCCATTGGCTGCAGAAGGGCCCTTTTGAGCTGGGTCTAGATGTTTCCAGTGCTATGCAGAAGTGTTGTGACTGTCAGCCCTCCTGGGGAAGAGCACCAGCTAGGACAACATAGCCTGGTTGTAAGTTCCATTGCCCCTTTCTCCAGTCTCTTTGTACCTGGGCAAATTATAAATAATTTTTTTCTTACCTATAAGATGAAACACAAGCTGACTTGAAATCTGGATAAGCTACAGTGGCTGAGATAACTGGGCCTCAGCTGCTAGGGCTAAGAGTTACAAGTGATGTGGTTTTGTATTCCAACTTCAAGGTTGAGACTGCTTTCTTGTAACAGAGCCAGCAGGCAGCTCTTTACAGCCAAAGCATCCACTGTACAGCTCTTACTGAGCATTAAGAAAGTTCACAATAAAATATAAAGTATTAAGGGATTGATTTATTGAAACATGAATAAATAACAAGGATGGCATATGCCTACATTTATTTCAGTGGGAAGTTAACAGTTAAATACCTTGGAGAATGTCTGTACCCTCTCCAAAAGCTAGACACCCTCCATGTAAAAGGGTCATGAGTCAGTGGAGGAGGCACTGTCATCCTCCATCCTGTCAGAAGACATGCTGCTTTAGGAGTTGGTTTTTTTCAGTGACCTTCAAGCTAGAATATCCTTCTGGTATAATTATTTCTATCACTTTATGATAAGAAGTCAATCACTCTAAGAACTTTAAGCTTCCAGTCAAGCAGATCTTCCCTTCCAGCATAAGTTTTGTTCAAACCTGGGTTTTCAGTACATCTCATGCCAAAACATGCCTATGGCACATGAAACCATCAGATTGTTACAGCAGTCTCCAAACAGGTTCTGATCACTTTATTTTTAATTCAGCTTTACAATAAGAAAATCAGATGAGGGGAACTCTTAAAAAAACCTGCGCTTAACTAAAAAGAAGATTAAAGTTGCACTGGTAAAGCAAACATTAAATCCTATGATTGTATTTTTATAGAGTAGAGCTTGTATGAAAAATGTTTTCCAAACTTGAAAAGATTTTCAGGAAGGACCAAAAATAAGTTTCCTCAAATTATTTCTAATATATAGTCCAGGTACAGAATGAGAGTACATCAACAATATGGTAAAATTTCTGAAGACTCAGATCTTAAACACAGATTATATTATGATGTAATTATAGCAAAAGTATGCCTTTAAAATTAGATTTGACAGAAAATTAAATGCATTTCCCTCTTCCAGAGATTTAGACAACTTGTATCTTTATTTTAAAATTAAGTGTAAAGCATGCTTTAATCAAGCAAACTTCACAAGGTTGTAACTCTATCTGTATATTGGTTAATAAATAGGGGGGGGGGGGGGGGGGGAAGGAATCAGCACCAAAATTAGCTGAAAACTTTTAAAACAAAAGGAAGTAGAAGGATAAGAGAAAGAGATACCAGAACTGATATTTTTCATAATGTGACTTAGGAAAAGTCCACAGTAGATTAGGGCTAGATTGAATCTTAATTTGACATAAACTGACAACAGAAAGCTTACAGTGCACAGAGCTTTTTCAATTCTTAGAGATATACTTACAGAGCTAGCTTTCATCTTATTTTAAAGCACCTTGTGCCTAAACTATGTATTTCAGTTAAAACAAGCTGTTGTCAACAAGAATATAATTATCAAAGTCAAAAATATAAGGTGCAGCCTCTTTAGATGGATCCCTTGTACCACACATGGTTTCCAAACTTGTATTTGACAGTCCCTCTGTTATTAACGGCTCTAACTTTCAAGACATACATCAATTCCTAAATGTCCTTTACAATCTTAAAAGATAAGTGAAGGATTCAACTTCATTTCTGATCAATTTACATGGAAATTTGTCCCACACTCCTTTAGCAGCAAAAATAACCAGTTGAACTCTCCAGAGATATGCTGTATTTTTCTAACAGCTTACAATGTATTGAATTCATATTTTATTAGTGCTTTCCTCTGATAATATATAACCCTGTGGAAAAACAGGCAAAGATGTTGTCACTGTAAAACTATTTCTATATTAAAGTGATAGTTTTACACATTTTCATTTATTCTTTTACAAAGATGATATTCTCTTAATCATCTGACATCAGCAAGACCAGTAATTACTAAAGGCCCATCCACAAGCACATTCCAAAATAATTGATGTTCATAGGGTTTTGAGGATAGAATTATTAAATTTATTTTTTTGTAACCTAGGAGCTGTGAGTCATTCAAGTTTCAATAATGTTAGTCCTTAAATGTTTAGCTCAAAGGTAGTACAAAATATTACTATCATAGAAGGAACATCATCCCAGATTCTGAGATTCTATGAGAATTCAGAATTCCTTCACTTTCCAGGGCCATCTTCTCCTAGCAGTCTTTAAGCAGAGTCATGAATTTTCAGTTCAGTTTTCTAGAAGAGGAACCAAATAAATTAGTTTAATGTACCTTTCACATGTGATTCTTCATTTGTCTAAATAAATCAATTAAGGTTACACATGAATGATTTCTGATCCATTTAAATATAACACTGCTTCAAGACACTTGAAAATCTGCCCTCAAGTTACAAAACAACCTGCAAGTTTACAGAAGACTACAAAAAATCACTAATAATTCTGATCTGCAGGTGAAATTCCTCTGAACAGGCCCTGACCACATCAGTCAGTGGTCTGCTTGGCTCACAACAGAGCAACGCTTATGAGCTGGACTTCCAGTGACTCCAGAAAATGTGCAGTCAGAATGTTCTAAAATAGTGAGTTGAATCTAAACAACTCAATTATTATTAAAAATATACATCTGATCTGGTTTCAGAGCCCTTAGGATCCAGGTTTTCAAGCTTTCTTCAGCGAAGGTTCCAATATGAGCACCCAGATTTTCAGCATGAAGTTCCCTAAAAAGGACTAAGATGGGTTAAGAGGCTTAGAAGAAGCCCTAAAGCATCCAGCACACCGTACTTAGCAGGACGCTAAGAGTACACTGAGCTACCCCTTCCCAGGGATGTGAGCTCAACACAAAGCTGTTGGCCACAGAAGGCCACCTCTCCACCAGTTCCATGGAATTTGCTCCACTGTGCAAAAGAGCTGAGTCATGGCTCCGCAGCTTCACGATGAGAAAACCTCACATGGTAGCACAGACTCCTGGTTTCTGCTCCAGGGCAGTTTATATATTTGAAAACCAAAAGTACATAGATATGGTTAACATACGCACTGTGTGCAGCTGTTGCCTAAAAGCTGACACACCTTAACAGAGTACAAGCTGAAACTGGCAATGGGACAACAGAGAAGGACTCATTTCAAAATTCTATTTTTCTCTCCGAGAGTACTTGATCAACTTCCTACCCACTGCTAAAGGAGATGGAACTCTGGATGGAAAGGTGGTGCAGAAGCAGTTGGTCTTAAATTCTGGCTACAGGTAGATTTCTTCAGAAACCAAGAGGAAAGCTGAATAGCAAAGACATTTCTTTAGTTGTTTCTGTTCTTGAAGTTCATCTCATTTTAATACAATCCATGAATGAGTAAACAAAACAAGGACTATCTGGGGCTATACTACTATGTCTCATGGACACCCTGATACTACTATTAGTAGACTGTGGTACAAATCCTGGTGTCTCCAGAACTCAAAAAGAACTGTGAGGCATTCAGGAAAGAGCCACCAGAATCATCTCAAGACTGGAAAACGACTTTAAAATGAGATTCCAGTTCATCCATCTGTTTTATTTAAGCAAGAGATTAAGAGATGACCTGGTGATAGCAATAAAATACCCATGGAAAACACAGCACAGGCTCTTTGTCAAGTAGATAAAGATCTAGGAAAAGACAGTGGATGAAAGCTGAAGACAAATTCAAACTAAAAATAATATACCATTTGTTTATTCATTTAAGCTCTGAATCATTACAACAGTGTATTAGAAAAATTGCTAGAAAGAGTGCTCTGGTTTCTGACTGAACCTGTGAATTGCTTGAGGGTGCTAGAGAGGTCAAAATAAATGTTCAAAAAAGGTTTACAAGAACGGGATACTGTTGAGAGAGAGAACATGGCCATTCTAGAGCTATTAGCTCAACAATACTAAAGTTCACAGGAGCTTCACATAAGATACTAGAAAGACTCTTGATTTTTAAAAACTTTGTCCTTGCAGGTGAAATGGAAATGTCCATTTACCAGTACAGAAAATAAGACAAATGCATGTAACTGCCTAAAAGGCCTAGTAGTGAAATCTCTAGTTTCATGAGATCATGCAAGTAACATCAGTGCTGCTGACAGCACTGAGACAGGGTAACTCCTTGGAAGTCTTGCAGCCTCTGTGGGCATTGTACTGTTTACGATACCAGAGGCTGGGCCCAGAGGGTGGTGATCAGTGACTGAAGCCTAGTCGGAGGCTAGTAACGAGCAGTCTGTGCCAGGGGTGGGCACTGGGTCCAGTCCTGTTTAACATCTTTGTTAATGATCTGGATGATGGAGCAGAGCGCACCCTCAGCACGTTTGCTGATGACACAAAACTGGGAGGGGTGGCTAATATGCCAGAGGGTGGTGCTGCCATCCACACAGACCTGAACAGGATGGCAAGATGGGCTGTCAGGAACCTCTGGAAGTCCAGCAAGGGCAAGTGCCAAGTCCTGCCCCTGGGGAGGAACAACCCCAAGCACGAGAACATGCTGGGGTCTACCCCACTGGAAAGCAGCTTGGCAGAAAAGGACCTGGGGGTCCTAGTGGTCACCAGGGGGAACATGAGCCAGCAACCCTGCAGCAAAGGTGGCCAATGGTATTGCAGGCTGCATCATCCCTCCCGGCAGGATGGGGGAGATGATCCTTCCCCTCTACTCAGCACTGGAAAGGCCACACCTGGAGTGCTGGGTCCAGTTCTGGGTACAAGAGAGACATGGACATACTGCAGAGACTCCAACGAAGGGCCATGAAGATGATTAATGGACCAGAGCATCTCTCCCATGAGGAGAGATAAGCACTGGCACAGGTTGCCAGGGAGGTTGAGATACTCACAAGCCATCCGGGCATCGGCAACTGGCTCTAGGTGGCCCTGACTGAAGAGGGGGGTTGGATCAGATGGCCTCCAGAGCCCCCTTCTAACCTTAACCATTCTGTGTTTCCATGATTTACCATGTAAGAGAAAACTATATCATGAAAACCATCAAACATTAAAAAGCTAGAACAATTTAAACTAATTCTAGTAAGAACTACACATATGCAGATTCTCTGCAGACTGACAGGAAAAAACTTTAAAAGTTAAGAGCACAGTAAGCTAATAAACCTCAGGTGTGAGGTTGAACTAAGTAGATAGCAACTAGAGAACATCCACTTGATCTTCTGATGCTTAGAGAGTAAAGGTGAGATGAAAGTACAACTGTGCTTCATCTGAAGGAAGTCAAAGCTACAAAAATATCATAGTAAGGTGCTAGTAAATTTAAATAAGAAACAGGTGCCAGATGGAACTCTGCAAAGGATTTGAAAGGAAAAAATCTTCTCATGGCACAAGGGGACTAGGGAGTCTAGAAGCAGTGAAAATGGGTCAAGAGAATATTGGAAGTGAGAGGGTCAAAGAATGTCATGGAAACACTTCCAAACTACCCAGCCTCACCCACCCATGTACCGTCACTGAAATTACTTACCCTGCATCACATTTCATGGATTTAACCTAAATTGCCACATATAAAGTCAAACTAAATACTTTCTTATGCGGAGAAACTCTCAAGGTACTCAAGGTCTCTTCCTAGAATTCCCAGCTAATGGAAAGCACTCCTACTAGCTTCCTATATTTCCTGTTGTGCATTTGACTTGAGTTCTTGGGACTGAAACATGCACCTTCCTATGACAACCATATCAGGGACTCTACTGTACAAACTGCTTTAGCCTGGTATCTTCAGAGCTATGAGTCAATGGTACATACAATGGAACATTAAGCAAGATGTGTCTTAAAAGAAAGAACTCGGGGAAATGGGATTTATCAAAGCAATTATCATAAAGTTCCCCATTTTGATACCCACCTGACATTTCAGACACACTGTCAAAGCCTTACTGAGAGCATGCCCTTGCATTCTTCTTATGCATGAAGGCAGTATTTTATGTCCTGTCTAAATAACACAATATACTACATATTGGTTTAAACGGGTGAAATATAGTATACATATGCCCTATTGAATACACATCTTTACCTTCGCTTTCTTTGAAGATACACATGTACCAACCACTGGGCAATAAATGGCCATACAATAGCAAAAGCTAAAATACCAGGAGAAATTTCAAAGGGCCACCATGATGGTTTCTAAGGAAAACAGAAAAAAATTCTAGTCAGCAATCTCTGTGTACATATTGAATGCCGCATGTATACTTCTCAATCCCTTCAAATGCTACAGTATCAAAGTAGAAAATACCAGTAAGACCAGAAAGAAAAAAAATAAAAATAAACTTCTCCAGACACAGTTTCTTTTTTATCTCCTAGTCAAGGGAGAGACAATATGAAAAGCACATACTAAGAGCTAGATATAAAACATTCGTCTCATCTTTTTCCACCATTCACACTGCTTTTTACAAATAGAATGAACAATATTTTACCTTGACAGAGGAAGCGGGCTGATAATTTGACTGTAGTGTTGCAGATTTTGCCTTTAAATACAAACAAAGGCTAGTAAGTATAAAAAAGGAAACCGCAATTAGAATTTTTCTGCTTCACAAAATGAGAACATGAAGTTTTCCATCTTGTGAAGGCTTTGCAATCTGTATATATGACAGTTTAAGGAACAAACCACCCCCATGCAACCCCCTTTCACCACTGTTTCCAACTTACCTCTCATGTTTCTGTTACTCTTTGTAACATTTTTATCACATCTCTGTGTTAAAAAATGAATCAGTGTCACTTACTGGACCTCTCTACAGTTTTTCAAGGCCCCCCTGCCCAACTTGTCATCACAACTTCCTCAACTCTAGTCCAGTCCCAGCATTTGCAACCCAGAATAGAAATCCCAGCAGCTTAATTTGTATGATTACATGTTTCAGCACTAGTCTACACAAAGGCAGAAAGCACTGTTTTAGTCTGCCCTGACCTATAGCTAGCTACAGGCATGTCTAACAGCATAAAAGAAAGAGAATACTCTGTTCCAAATCTTCCATGCAATCTAGAAAATGAGAAGTACCAGAAACTTTTCAAGACTATTCCCATACACTATTGTGCTTCCACAAAAACAAAACAGTAAGTTTTCTCTGTCTATCTTAATTTATGTAAGCATGAAACAGAAGCTTCTGTTTCTTTTTAGGTAAGGGTAGCAAACATAGCATGAACCACTGGGGAAGAATCTTTTATTTCTTCATATATTGCTCAAGCAAAAACAAGAAAATCAATCTATATCTAAATATCAGATTCTTGAATAGCTCTGACAGAGTAAAACCGTGGTTTCAATAAATCCTTTTCCCTGGCTGCCTTAGATTTGGAATACATGCATCCCACAGTATACTGCTTGTATAGCTGTCATTCTTAGGTAAATTAAAAATTATCAGCAAGTCAAACAAAACCAAACATTTTTAAGTTGCTGATTCAACTATATTCACAGCATATTCTATTCTCCTGAATATACTGTATTGCCATTGAAACAGAAGGAAAAAACCCCACTACAATAAATATCTACACTTGCTTAAGACTTCTTTTGCCTATCTTCTATATGTGAGGTGAAATTCCAAGCAAGCTGCATTACTTTGAGGGGAAAGAACGCTATGAAGAATCAGTCTTCTGCTAACTGAAAAATGGAATCAGAAGTTCTACCTACTTCTGCAATCAGAAGTTCTACCAACTTTTACCAGTCTGGAAGATAAAGATAATTTCTCACTTCCTTTGAAAATGCTTTGAGATCTACTGATGAAGAATTATCTGAGATCATGTATTACTAATATTAACTATGCGATCTCCATATAGTGACTGTGTAATGTGTATCAATAAATACAGCTAAAATTAGTTTGATCAGAAATCAGTAAAATAATATACCGTTATTTCTACATCAAAATGCATGGTTTTGCTCACACGTACAAGACTCCTTAATTGTGTTCCTGAGAGTAGGTACCAATAAGAAATTTTAAGTTGGAATAAACTACAGAATATAATTGAAATATCTTCACAGTTTAAGAATCTATTGTCCGAAATTTTAATCTGAAAAAGCATTAAAAATACCCTAGGGAATTTAATAAAAAGTAATCAAATGACTTCAATGAATAATAACCTGTGATGCTGTAACCGCCTCCAGCATATGCAGCCTCTGAAGGACATTCTGCATGTCTTCTTGCAACCGCATCAGCACTACTGCAATCTGCTCATTGAGGCTACCCCTGGGTCCTCTGTCTGATCCCCAGCGCTCTCCGTCCCCTCCACTACCCATCTGTCCACCTTGTGAGCCGTCTCCTAGAGGCTGAAGTCTATGCCCTATTTTGAGGGAGAAGAAAAATACATAAAACACAGAATGAGCTACAAACTCTATTGAAAATGTTGGATTTTAACAGTTCGGTTTTCTCCCTCCCAAATGGAGTGGGGTACTCCTAATCATAGGCTATATTCAGACAGTTCAAAAGCACCAAGAGGTTACTGCAACATCATCTGAGATGTTTCCCTACAGCCTCAGTGTGACAGTATCATTCAAGGTCCTAGAACTGTATAAACATTTAACAAAAAATTATTTATTTACATCCAGTCAAGTTCAGCAGTAAATTCTGCCCTAGTGAACAGAAAGTAAGATCTGTCTTATTATCAAGGATAGGCGTGTTAAGTTTGACACAGTCTCCATCTGGAAAACAAAGAACACCAGAATATAGTAATGAGAAAAAATAACTGCTTGAAACCTACAATACTCCCTTAAAGCATATACAGCTAGTCTATCATGTTTCTGACTGAAGTGGCAAGTGTTAAGTAAAACCGCAAGAGAAAGAAGCAGACAATTAAACTATAACACGTTCTTCATAATAGTTTTCAATATAAATGTTGTATTTGGATTTTCTTTTTCATTTTTGCATCTCCTTATATATAGGTGCCATAGAAAAAGGCATGCTATATATAAATAGAATACCTTCTGGCCTTTTTTTTTTTTAAATGAGAAAAATTAACTTTATCCTTGACTTTACAGATCATACTACTGGCATAAGCAGCACCTACTTCTAATACGAATTAGAAGTATTACGGAATTAAAAAGAGCTGAGGTCCAACAGAAATTGAAATCTGGACTATTATGTGATTAAGAATCATTAAGAATCATAACAGATAGTATCAGAATCACTACAAGGTGTGGCTAACACTCCAATTATATAGAAAACAATGCGTCACTGATACGTTTCCAAGATGTTCCATGGTTTCAAGTAAGACACCACAGAGTTATAAATGTGTATGCATTTAAAAATAAATATGTAACTTGGAAATAAACTCTTCTCACACACAGACAGGTTTTGAAGTTTACATTTCTAAAAAGACAGGTGCCATAAACAGCAGCTGGAGTTTAAGGTAAGCCAAAACAGAAGAATCCAACACACTTAATACAAGATCTCCATAGCACAAGCAAATCCTTTTGTAATACTTATTAATGAAATAAATACTCTGAAGACAAAACTGATTGCTACCAACTGTAATTAGGATTTTGTTATCTGTTTCTATTGTGAAGGACAGAAGCACCACATAGCATGACTATCTTACTGAACAATGTTGACAAGTGCTTCTCAATAACTTATGGCAGTCAGGAGAGTGGGGAACACAAAAGCAGTGTCCACAGTACCTCTCCCTCTTCTGAAACTGTAGAAATCTGCTTTTTCTCCACCTTTCTTCTCCTTGTGAGGGCCCCCATTACTGGCTTTGCCATCTTCTCCACCACACTTGACTTCGCCTTGTTCTTGAGCTGCTTCGTCTACAGTATTTCCAGGTTGGAGACTCCCATAAGTCATACAAACGTGCCTTGGAAAATCCGTATTTTCTAACAAAAGACTGTGATCTACATCCAAGAAAGGGGATGAATGCTTTAAAGATCCTTTAGATGATGTGATGATCTCCAAGGGCTACAAATTAACATTAGCAAGTAATTAAATTCTGTAAAACATGACAGTTAACCAATAAAAAGGAAGAAGCATCATCTCTACTTTAAGAAAATAGTTTGCCCAGAATTAAGATTTTTCTTTTAACAGGAGCAGTTGTTTTCCTGCAGAATGTGCTTACTACTGTCTAAATGTCCCTTTTAGACTGATAAGGCATTGGAAGCAAATATTCTCAAAACAGTAATACCACTTGGAATTACTTTAGACATTTCCAACATATCAGTAACCACTAATATAGAACATTAATATCTGAAAATACTCAGTTTTCCCTTGTAAAACTGCTTTGCTTCCTAGACAGTGAAGTGGTATCCTGACTTGGATTCATGAGCCATGTTGTCAAAAGTCACATGCTATTAGCAACCCTGAGTAGGCAGTGTTTACACTCATGGCAAAGAGATCACATTGCTTATTATGACCCTGTTCAAAACAGCTTGGCTGCACCCTGTACCTCTCACTAAACAAAAGAAAGGCATAGTATTCTATCAAATTCTCACTCAAAATCAGTGGTACTGCAGGTAGATATTAAAAATGAATGACATTTTTGTTCAGGTCACAATTACATGTTCTCAACAGGACTGCCTTAAGGTGGTTCGAGCAACCCTTTGTCAGTGCAAGGACAAGCACTTGCACACCTATACGCTGAAGCAGACTGAGGACCTCAGCTAGCTGAAAAATAACTCCATGAAAAAGCCAAAATAACCAAAAGGAGGGGCAAAGAAACAGAAACTGCTGCAAAATCCCATTTGTCAAATAGCAGTTCATAAGCATGTATCAGCAGAACTGAAGGACAGTGTTTGCTACATCTTTTCCAATAAAAAGCTGTAATTCAATTATTTAAATGAACCTCTTCTAGTTTGAACTGATCCATCTGTAGTTGTATATTTATTTACATATACCTGAACATTTGTTATTTTGTTCAAAACTAGAACTTTTCTCATGCAGGTTGGAAATTCTGACAAATTATCGACCACTTCAATTAAAGAATCTCAAAACAAGCTCAAACAACACACAGGATCATTGGGAAACACCTAGCTAAGAGAGCTTGCAGGACTTTACCAAATCACCTTTCCAAACATGCTTCATTACTAAAGGTAAAACTTTGATTTGTTAAAAGAAATTCTCTAGATCCTCAGGAAACAGTTGGACAAGAGAATGATGCAATATTAGAGTGCTTACTGGTCTTGCTGATCCCATGCATCATTCTTATATTCCTCCTCAGAACCAGGAAACTAGGTGTTTGATTACAAGCTATGAAGTCCACACTTAAACTGGACTCTGAAAGAGGTCCAACCCAGTAAGTCAGCTAAGACTAGTTAATACAATGAGCAGGAGCTCAAACTTAGTCAAAATTAAGCCTGTACAGTTGGTGCCCACCTTTCATATGAAAGTCAGAGATGTACATCACAGCTGAAGAGAGCACAAGAGAACCCAGAAATCACTGTCATCTCCCACTTCTTTAGACCTAGGCCACTTTCAGGCACCGGCCTACAGGCCACCTGCTAAGGCTTACTCTTTATTCTAAGAGACAAATTCAGGATTCATCAGGCCAGAGAAAGAGCATGCAAAAAGCTCATTGCTACAAAGACACTCCCTGCTTAAAGGTAACTGGATTCTGGTCCCCACTTATGAGACCCTAAATTCATTTGTGGACTCAGCTGTTAGTTTCTCTGTACTGTTGTTTTTGACAGTAGTTTCCTTGTAGTCTTGATTTTTATACCTTCCCTTCACATAACTTTTCTGAGGGCAAAGATTTCAAGGCTTTCAGATGAGTAGTAACTAAGCTGTAAAAGACTGACAATAAAAAGAATGAAAATCAATAGTCCAAACAGGAGAAAGTTATGCATGAGCTACTTCATTCAGCTCTGCATGTCCAGGTTCACCTGACAGATAGGAACCTATTTAAAAATGAGCATACCAGTTTCAAAATACATCTAGGAACACTAAGCCCCTACCTCTTCTAGTCCAAGCTGCTCCATAGAGTCACAATAAACTTCACTGTCTGAATCACTCGTTAAGTGCTGAGCTGCTGAGACCTCTTCAGTATTCTCTTCATTTTCACCTGTACAGAAAGGAGATACCCACACATGCTTTGTAAATGTGAGCCAATCCTGCCAAAGAGTAAAGCAATGAGTTAAAATGTCTAGGTGAGCTTCAACTCATACTCCCTTTATCTACAAATGTCATCCTAAAGTTAGATTCTGTATAAAGAGGTTATATTAATATAGGAATTAGATAAAACTTTTAATAATGGGAAAACTATCTCATAGTGGCATTTCTGCATTATAAGTTGGTAATTTTTCCTTGTTCATTCCACTCTCCTTCCCAAGCTCAGTATAAAGCAGTTTTGCCTAAATTATCTGTTAGTTTTAAAATTATGTATTTAGACATCAGTTTCAACAAACTGGCATTTATAATCTTTTCAGCCTTTGAGAATAACAAATAAGACATTAGTGATTTTGATTTCACTACAAATTAGCTTTCAAAGGCAAATAATCTATGCATATGTAGTATAATGATTTTAAAAGAAAACAACTGTATTTCTGTGGCTTTGGGCCTCTGTTTCTGAATTCATCTCTCCTTCTGTGGGAGATCCTAAAAGAAAGCCTTATTTTAAACTGATATTAAATTTTATTTTTTTGGGGAGTCTTTTTTCAGATTTCTAGAACTGAAAGACACTATTGCTAGTCTCTGAATCCCAGCATTAAGCTTTCAAGAAAGTAGTATTTTCCATGAAAAACATGTGCAAATGAAAGCACGGTCTTGCAAGACCAGTACCTTGGTGAGCACTGTTATTAGCTATTTCTAGGCTTGGCTCCATTTTCTTTATTTCTTCCTCCCGGTTCAAGCCATTCAGGGCAGATTTGGTCTGGACGCCATTCTGCAAATCTGGGATAAAGTCGTCCTTGTAACAGCCATTAGTAACAATACTTTCCAAATCCTTAGCAACTTCTGATTCTGATTTCACATTCTTATAGCCTGCAAAAGAACAAGAAAACCTTGCAAATAGAAAGCTACACACCTAATAGCTCAAAACATATTTCTTCAAGTAGCTAACTTCCTAATGGACTGTATGTATAATGGATCTGCAGAACAAAAGATATAAATGCTTCTAGATTCACATTTGCAGAGACTGTTCTGTTCTTGTAAAAAGTGTAAATATAAAATTTAATTTGCATAAAGATAATATTTAAAACATAAGTAAACAAATCCAAAGCAGGTCTCTGATAAATTACATAATAATCCTAATGTTCTTGGAGGAAAAAAACCTGTATAGAATTCTAAATATGTAATTTCATTTGGTTTTCACTTGATGCTGTTATTTCTCAAAACTCTTCATGGACCCCCTAAATGAAAAACTCACTGAAAGTTCTGTTTTATTTTCTCTGAAAAAAGTGATTTTCAATTCTACTGTTACAGCCAACGTAGCCATTCACAGCTCTTACAAACAGCACTGGCAACAAAACCCAAAACAATACAGAGTGAAGACTTTTAGCTAACCTACTGACAGAACTTTCTATCCAAGTCAAAAATTGTATGGCACAGTTCACAAATTTGTACTTGTTCTATCTAGATCTTATAACCCAGGTTGAGATACTGCCACTTTCGTGTATTTGTATCTAATTCTCCTGAAGAAGTACAGAATTCATGATCCTTTGGAATTTTCTGCTACTTAGGTGGTTAAGAACAACTTTAGAAGAGATGGTGGTCCAAGGGCAGAAAACATACCCTTTCCATTCAGCTGCAGTTCTTTTTCTTCTTCTTCATGAAGTCCTTCCTCTTCTGATTCTGCGCCACTATCACTACTTTCAGCTTTTCCATTCACAGCTTTTATATTTGAAGTAGAATTCATGACATTACTAAGGTCTAAGAAAAAAATTCACAGAGGAAAAAAAGGATGTATTTTAGAAGAAACAAACATACACACCACCCACCCACCCCCCAACTATTAGTCATAGTTCTACAAAAGTATTTTCATATTAACAAGATGTACCAAGTAATACCAGTTGTATTTCGGTAAGCTCTTCCTTGATTGGTTTAATGTTTCTCTTTTGTGGCTCACCACAGAGTGCCTGACTGGTGAAGAGATTCTCAATGATTCTGAGGAAGCTGACTAGAAAGAGACAGCAGGCCACTTTCACTACTGAGTCTCACGCTAAGACTATTACTGATATTTATGGTATAGCTGCAGTAACATTTTATCTAGGACCAATGTGGCCATGTTATTTTAAACCCAGAAGTCGGCACTTTTATGTAAGTTCCCTTTTGGGCCGAAATGCTTCAAAACTGCTCTCAACAAAAAGGCAAATTTGAAAACATTCTGTTCAATTATGTGAGCAACAGAATTCTCACATAGGAAGGTAAATGCAATATTCCATGCACCTTCTCCTGCAGTGATTTAAGCAGATGCAAAATGTGGTAAGAAGACTCAAGTTTATACAGATCTTTATCTGGTAAAGGTCATACAGAAATAAATTCTCTGATTTCAGTGAAGATGATGAAATAAATATACTGAGCATTTCTTTGCATGTCTAATTACATAATTTTTTTAAAAAAAATCTTGAAATAGACAAAGCATCTGCTAAATCCTGACTTTCCACATCTTTGATCACTCCAAGGATCACAAACAATTTACTCTGACTGTACAAAGAATTGCAAGGTAAAGACTCTTTAAAAATGTGGAGAATTTATGGGACCATTCTACCGCTTCCTGTAAAACAGATACAGTTAAATATATTCTGAAGATCACTTAAGCCTCCTATACACAGTAATTAAGGTACAAAGAGGGGACAGTTTCTGTGAGACACTTGCACATTTTACATGTTGAATCCAAGGCTGAAGTCTGTTTTAATTGTCACCACAGCATTCTATTTGCATAATTTCTATGTTCCCTTGTCAGAACCTTGGAAGATTAATTCTTAAATTTAGGCTTAATATTAAACAGCAAAATATTATCCAATTATACTGGAGTTGCCAAACCAGATCCACTGCTTTCTTCACTGTGTGGTAATTTAGAGCTAAGTGTTTTCTACTTTAATCTTACAATAAAGAGCCTTCCCACATTCCTCTAGTTTCAGAGCTTATCCATAGTGCTTAAAAAAAAAAAAGCAAAATAACTTAATTTCTTGTATAGAAATAATTAATATGTTAAATATCCTTTACCTTAGTTTTATGCAAGGTAAGGTTTCTGCAGGCACCCTGCATCACTGTTTTGGATTGATTTAATCCAACCTTTTCTATGAAGATTAAATAAAACCCTATTTTATTGTAAAAAGAGAACTGGAAAAGCTATTGTCTTGCAGACTACAAGAATATAAGTGATCACATGCTCATTTTCTCCTCACCGAAGAACACTTATTTGCAAGGAAATCTGTTTCACAAAAGAAAAATCCCAACATATTTCCGGTTTATTTCTCATACACATTTCATTTATTGTGAAACCCAATTCTCAAGATGTTTTTCTAAAAAGCAGCAGTGTGAGAAGAACAAGGCAGCAGTTAAGTCCTCACAGCTTGATCATCAAGCACAGACACAGCTCTCTTGGCATGGTAAGGCAGGCATCACCCTTCCCTTTGAAACAAAAAGGGAGTGGGGGCACAATCATCCATGTGTCCTACCCAGTCGTGGGAGTAAACAGGAAAGACAAGACCAGGAGGAGCATTTAGCTGTGAAAGAAGGGAAATTAAAATGTAAAGCTCCTCACCTTACCAAAGATATTGTAAAAAACCCTGGCTATAGCATAAGCTTTTTCCTTAAGATAAACTTTCTCTTTTTGAGGGGAAGGTCTTTGAATATTCAAGCATCTTCTCTCAGTTTCAGTAAGATTATTCATTTGGTGAAACTTAAGTGATATATCACATATATTTAAATAAAGAGACGGAACTGAGAGAAAGTATAAACAGTAACAGATCTGTGGTATCATGCCACAGGACACCTGAATAACTTAAATCCATCAGGATTGTATTTCTTCCACAGTCATTCTTTGCATCAGTGCTCCTGAAGACCATAACCAGGCATTGCTTTGATGCCGACTCTGAAGAACCCAGCACTGTATAGTTTTGGCTGCTTGAAATATTGTCCTTAATTGTACACTCTTCCTCAGAACCCTTACACTGCTATCTTCAGGTCCATTCCCAAACGCTTTTACATGATAAAGCCACAGTTTGCTGCTGTCCTTGTTACTCTGAGTAACTGCTAAGAAACCAGCAATGATGACTAATACTGGGGGCGATAGGGTTAAAGACTAAACAGAGCCAACTAGTAGTGACTTCTACAGTCCCTGTTGGTAGGTTACTTCCTGAGAAATTAGGTATTATTTTATTATTATTATTATTAATTATAAGAGTCAAGCAAGCTTTTAAAACCTTATTTGCTTTGTGCTAATCCCATCCACCCACCCCCCATCCCTTTATTCTTTCTGTTTACCCACTTCAACTACAGGCAAAATGTTAGTAGCTTTCTCTGTTTTCCTCATTTAGACACTAGAGAACCCCTCTTGGTTTATTATTTTCATCTCACTGCCTACAACACCAAACTGTGAGATTTGTGACAGAGCTTTCTAAATCAAAGCTGTACTGCTCTGTAGCTGTACAAGGAGTTATATTCTACTGTAAAAGCCTGGATCGGGGTTTTTTTTAATGCTATATAGTAAGAACTGTGTAACAGTAAAACATGCAAACATAAGGAAGAAGGATTTAACATAAGACAATAGCAAGATGAAAAGGATGGAAACAGACACAAAGCCCCTCTACAAGCTTTCAGTAGATGTTTAGTTTCTTGTGCCAGCTCTATTAAGACATTTCCTAAGAGCAATTCTAAATATATTTTTTTTAAGCAGCACTGCAGTTCTTCTCAATGACCTATGTAACAGAGCCAAGTTTCTCAAAAATATGTATCCAATTTCTAACTCTGCACATATTTCAAGGCAGTTTTGTTACCCAGATGGGAGTTAGAAGCTTACATGCCTCTGTGGACCTGCCCCAGCTCAAGGGTCATTTTACAAAGAAAACCTCACCTAGCAGGTTTTTCTCAAATGCCTCGTATTTTTGATTTCCTGAACAGGCACATAATTCTTATACAAAATTAACATGCACTGCTGGAGCTGTACTGATGGTTGGCTCAGCACAAGTCCTACAGCCTCTCATTCTTTGCAAATACCAGCAATCAGTAAACAGTCTGCAACAGCAGGTGAAACACATCATGAAACATTTCACTAGCTGTGTATGCCCTCAACATTTAATAAAGATTATGTGCTTTTGTAAAGTACCTACCATAACTTTACTATCTGCTCAATAGCAGCAAAATCTTAGCCACCAAAAGATTGTATCATCTTATATAGGGATCTCTTTGCACTCCTACATTTAAGTAGACTCAAGCTCTGTCAAATTTTTTAAGTCTGAGACCTATATGCTGTACAAAATTGTTTTGATAATCAGGTAACTAGAAATCTTTTCTTGCCATCACAGCCTGGTTTCATGCTTGTTACCAATCCAAGTAGGCTCCCTGCTTCAATTCCAAGTTTACGCAACCATGTTCTGCTATTTCCAATACACCTAGTTGCACAAATCTCCACCTCCTTTTTGAAACCGATGTATCCCAAGGAGTTCATTGCAAGGAGTGATTGCAGTGAGAAAGGAGGGGTACACGCAAGCATCTGGTATCAATAAGCTCTTCAGCTAGAACAACCATTTCTATACCCTCATTTCCTTCCATTCTTTTTAATATAGTACACTACAAAGAAAACTTCCAGGGGCCCAGCCTGCTCTGTAACATCTGTTCTACAGTACTCAAATGAGCTGCCATTACAAATAAAAAGATATTTTAGAAAAGTCTGTCAAAAATAGAAACAGAATAATATAAAATTCCTTACTTTACTACTGGTTTATCACTTTTAATTTTAAGCGCATTAAGCGTAAGTTCTCTGAAAAAATGTATTCCCTAAGCACACAGAGAGTGGCAGCCAGGTCTTCCTCTACAGTTTTCCTTTTTTCATTGTCTTATTGTTTAGTCTTCCTAAACAGAGAAAAAGAAGCCTCTTCTTTTTTTTATTTTAATATACTCCAGAAGACTACAGTCTTGTTTTCTCAGCACTCCTCTCTGCTCATGCACTTTTCAAGCTGTTACACTCAAAGAGATGTCACCACATTTCAAAACCCAATTTAATCAACAATATCCATGTCTTTACCATTTATAAACATCAAAACAATAGTCTGTGGATAAGAATGAACACAGACAATAGCAGCTTCTTAGACATTTATATTAACTTGCAAGTATGGTATTCAAGACTACTGACTAGTCATCCTGGACCTTTACACTTCTCAGTATCTACAGTTTCTCACCTCCATCCATACCATCAGTAGCAGTCCCCTTGAATTTTCAGCATACTTTCCAAATAAACAAGGTTTTGGGTCGACTTAAATACATTTCCCTCCTCCCCGTCATTCCCAGCCTTCTGCCAGTAGAGACAACCTGCCTGGGATTTCCTGAGAGTGCAGCCCAGAGAGTACAGCAGATGCCCCACAGACATTCCCAGCAGGCCACGCGACATTCAGAGTACAGAGCCACCAAGCACATGCAGCTCAGTTACATGGTGCATGTGCAGCAGGACCAGTGGAGCCAGCTTGCCAACCTACTGTCAACACCTTAGCCAACAGTCACGTGTGAGAATGAATATGAAGAATAGCTGCTTCTTAGATATTATACAGTAACCTGCAAGAAAAGTAAGATGATTCCAGGATCAAGGGTGTCCCCATGTCTGGTACTACTTCCCTCTGGAGAATGAGCAAGACTTGCTAAGCTCTCTTCTGTGTGGAAGAGATAGTTCATAACTGGAACTTTTACTTTGTGTAGCAAGTAGGGAGGAGCATTACACTCTTGAGTTTTGTCCCAGAAAATAGAAAACATGAACATAGCGAACTCAGAACCCCATAAAGAAAACAATTATGCTTGAAAGCAACAGAAAGCCATATTGCTGAGTCACCTGTAGTCCAGAAACTCTGGTCTGAATCAAAAATTGTTTTGCCCTGTACATGAAAAAAAAACACCAAACGATTAAAAAATTAAAATTATATTCTCCTGTCACCTACTCCAAGCCTACCAGTTGAACAGCTTTCTACAATGCCCATATTAAACACAGCCTCACAGATAACACAGATGGCTTTTCCAAGTATCTTAGAGGCTATGATTGAAGTAATTATTTTTGCTATAACAACATTATGTATGAAACAGCAGCCCATGCCCACTGGGCACTCTTCTGAGCGCAATCAAGACACGACTACCTACATCTATTCTTCCCCAGCCTCCCATACCTCTGTTCACTACTACTTCTCTGTAGCTTGTCTTTGTAGAAGAGAGCTGAGAGAAACCTGGGTTTCAGTTCTCTCATCACAAGATTTTAACTACAAGTGAGATCTCTAAAATGCAAGACACCAACATTTTATAGCAAGTGGGTACAGCTGGATTCTCAAAACCTGAGGAGCTTAAGACAACTTATTTTCTGTTTTGTAGAGAAGCATTGTCTGGCTGGAAGAAAAAAATCCTGGTCCAATGACCAATTATGCACAAAAACTGTTACTGTTGACTCAATCCAGCACAAACCAGAATACAGACAGATGGGTTTTTTTCAATGGAAAAAGGCTTCTCTTTCCTCCCTCCACTTTTTCAATAAAATTGGAAGAAAATTTTTATTCTTGCATTTTCACATTTGGATACTCTTATTCACCCCATGGTGTTACATTCTTTACTACTTTGTATGAGAGAGGAGCTGTCCATATCCTCAGGCTTGAGCTATACTGATGCTCTGCTCTAATTTCCAACATTGTTACACAGCACTAGCATAAAACCATCAGTCTGAAGTCAAATCACAAAGTAGGCTCAGATTTGAACTGGTATACCTGAAGCAGGTATATATTAGAACAGGGCAAGCCACAGCTTGTTGAGACACTGATCCACATCTCATTGAGACTCTCCACTGACTTTGGCAGTTGCTGGCCCAGCCCTTAATACTATAATAGTCCTACCCTGCAGCAAACACTGCAGAGGATGTTCTGGATGCTTCTGGAGGTAAGCTATTAAACTACTGAGATATTAACAAAAACATTTGTATAGTAAATTTCACACTAGCCTCCTTGAATATAATCTGTAACCTTGATTACAACTGTTAGCTTATCATTGTAAACTAGAAGAAGTTTAAAGGATGGAGTTTTAAAAACCTCTCCTACCCACCCATCAGCTCCTCCTGCCCCATGCTTGCCCTGACTTAATGCACCTCCTAGCTGTGGTGCTGCCACCCATTCAACACAGCCTACTAAAGCACAGCAATTTCAGAGTACCAAGGATTCCAGCTCTTTTGTGCCTTCTTACAAAGCACTGAGAAGTCACTGAGTTCCTTAAAAATCCTAGTGAGGGAAAGAAGGAAGGAAATCAGTTTAGCAAGTATATTTGAAGTCAAACAAAAATGAAAAAAGTGAGCTTCTGAAGCAAACAGAGGGTGTTTCACAAAAGAGGCCCACACACAAGCAGGAAGAGCATGCCACCAAATGCTCCACTATAAAGCAAAGATGTTGAAAATAACATGAGAAACCATTTGAGAAGAAAAAAATGTTTGGAAATAGAAAATAATCATATGCGATCTACAAAAGCACAGCTGGAAAATATATTGCATTTTAAGAGCAAGAAGAAGTGTTTCTACCTGGAAAGTGATAATTAAGACCAGACTCACTTTTTTCAAGTGCAATCCTCCCAAGCTTATATATGTCCTGTACTAACTACTGCCTTTGAAGTAGAAGTGTTTACATGTATTTGCTTGTTCTAAAAGCACACAGAGCTCAGTGAGTATCATCTTTTAAACCTAGTTCCCATATCCAATGCAGGAAGACACCTGCAAAGTGTTAAAAACAGTTGTTGGTCTGACTAACAGGCAGGTACTTCTGCCATTCACACAAACTCCTACTGAAGTAGTGCCCAGTGCAGGCTCCTGGCACAAACATGCTACAGTGCAACCAGCACTGCCCAAAGCCAGTGCATGCAGCAGTATGAATCACGTTGCTTCAACAGGGCTTCATCTGGTGCAACTGCAACACAGCTGGGAGTAAAGTTTTCCAGAGAGAAACACTCATTAAGATGACAAAGTTCAGGAGTATTGTAATGCTGAAACTTTTCACAGCCTCTGCAGTGTATAACTTGTCATTACTGGAGGCAACATTTAGTCTTCACAAAGGCTTACAAAGAGTACTATTACTCAGCATAAAGGCAAAGGGTCATCTTTATTTAGTAGGATTTTAAAACAGATTAAATGTCTTGTCACAAAGCAGAAAGAGTACACCAGAAAATTCTGCTGAAGAACTTGTGAACAATCTCCAGATACTTTGCTTAGTTGTTGAGATAACTTAGTGCAGGCCTGTCAGGTAAGAATTTTCTTGTCTCCCTTTGGACTTACTCACATTCAGAAAAAACATCCACAAACATTCTCAAGGAAACATTCAGAAGGATGAGTTGGCTCTGAAACTCTTGGTATTTTTCATCCAGCATCAGATCAGTAGAGTGCCAATTCTAGCCCACCTTTGACTTCTTCAGGTTTAACCATAAGAAGAAAGCTTGAATACCCATCCTGAAAATTTCAAATTCACTGAGCAATGGCATTTTGAAGCTTTTTTGTCTTTTTAGCGTTGGCTTTGACATCAGATTTCTTGTGCATTTATTAGCAAGTACAAAAGAGTTACAAGGTTGTCCCTTTACTCTCCACCTTACCAGAGAGTCCTCCCTCTGCTCTTCAGCTGTCACAAACAAAAGGGTCCTTCTGTAATACTGCAAGTTACCTATTCTCTTCTGCAGCACTATGACAGGTAAGAGCCCACTTTCTTTGATGTCTACTATTTTATGTACCTGAAAATAATCTGTCAGTAATTTTCTCTGTAAAGAAGTGCTTCATACCTGTCAGAGACTACTGACAACTTCTCAGAGAACCTGAACTTCTCACACAGCTACAGGATGAGGTTTCAAAACACAACCCAGGTTATATGCTTTTGAAATACCCCACAGATTTGCTCAGCACATTAGAGGGAATTCGCTATTCTCCTTTCTTTACCAACATACCCAAGTCTGGATATTTGTAACCCACAGATCTGTCATGTATGTCCTAGTTTTCTAGTAGATGTTACAAGTCATTTTAATGCTTGCATGTGAGGCTTTGGTGTTCTTTATCAAGGAGAGCCACAAGCTCTATTGATTCAGGAAGACAGTATTTCAATGGTTTGTATTCAGTATTTTCAATGAAACCACAAGGAGTAGACATTCAATTTTAAATGATACACTTGTCTGTTGAGGCCAATCTGCTAGATGTACAGCCATAGCTGATGTACACTAAACTTCCAGACAATCTCTTCCATTAATTCAAGAATACTGTTGATTTTGAGGAAGTGGCATGCAATTCTTAAACAATTAGATAATGATCTTCATACAGATTAAAATCTAATGAAAGAAGAATGGAAGGCAAACTCAAAGCAGAATGGGACATAAGATGGGGAGTGGGGGGGGTGTTACAGTATGAAGAGACTCAAGGGAAGTGTCCCAGTTTCCAGAACACAGGAATTTCCTATCCATGAAAAAACCACCTTCCACAACAGAAGCTACAGAGAGTAGGCGTTTGGGGGCAAGGGAAGAAACGGGACTAGAGGAACTAACAAAATCAATACATTAACAGTATTGTCACCAATGTCTACACCATTTCAAACACAGACTTGGGCAGATTGATTCTATTCTTTAGTGTGTGTCTGGAAGACTGAAGGTACATACTTCTGTGAAATATTTTTAAATCTGCACTGTAAAGAATAATAATTATTACCACCTTAATTTTTAATCGATAAAGTGGTAAGAGAGCTCAAGAAAGGGTTTCAAAATCTTAAATGCAATGATAAAATTATAATGTACAATGGACTTTGTGAAAATTCTGTCTTAATTCATGGTGGCACAATAAGATGTTGCATCTTTAAACCATATGAATGATGACATATCACCAGATTAATTGCAACACTAATAGAACAAGATAAAGCTGAAATCTGCTGTTCTGTTTTACCTACACTGCCTTATGTTTAAGATGCCTCTTTAAAAGACAAGCATGCAAAATTTGTTAGTGAAACAGGTATCGTTTAACTTCCAAGATTCTCTGTTTGCCTAGCTAAATAACTTTTTCAAGAAGTGGCTTTTGGCACTGTTCCATAGACACGAAGTCCAACTAAATCCTTATTACACAGATCACTGACCTGAATCTACTGATACTCTTATAATCTCACCTGTCAATCCAGCTGTCAGGCAAGCTCATTAAATCCCAGACATGAAGCAAACACAATTTTAGTTGAGAAAAAAAGTCACACAGCTTTCAAAATGGCCATTTAAAAACTTATACCATTACCTTTCCTCAAAAGTAATGAAAAACTGTTTCTGTTTCTCTGAGACTTGATAACAAAACCAAAACTACGTCCCTTTAGTGGGGGGTAGGGGGGAGCCACACACAAATGGCAATTTAACCAGCTGACTCCTACTTCTTAAACACATTAAACCAATCCATTTGTGCAATAGTTTCTTTTTTAAAAACCGTTTCAAAAATCGAAATGCAACAAAGCAAAACTTAACTGTAACATTATGCCAGATTTAAACAACTGTAAGCCTTATATTACAACCTTATGAAAACATTACCTGTAACATAAGAACTGTTATTATCAAGACATTCTCACAATGGTATTGCTAAATAAAAATCACCACACTGATTTTCATGCAGCTATGACAGCACTAGGTTTGCCACTTGTCAGAGATTTAAAATGTTTAAATAGATATCTATTTCTTTCACAAACTTGAGCTTCAGAAAACTTAACTTGAAAGTTTCACAAACCCATCTTAGATTCTGTATGTATTAGGGAAACAATGACTTTAAAAGCATGGATTTTGATTGTGGATTTTTTTTAGATCAGGTAACAGAGCTGGATTACCAGTTCTGCATGCAGTCTGACAATCCACAGCTACATCAGGATGTAGCAGTACACATTTCAAATAGTTGTTACCTTTATTAACGGAAAGGTAGAAACTAGATTTGGTTGGGGGAGTTGTTTGTGTTAAATACTCTCCTTTTTTCAGGAAGAGGTTTCCTTCAGCAGCTCAAACAGCCTGTAGACAAGAACTAAAAATGCAGCTTCCTGGGTCTAACTGTGTTTTGTAACTCAAAAGCAAAATAAAATAAAATCCAGCCTAATAAGGTGGCAAGCCCAGAAGTCACAAGTGTTAGCAGGAAGTTACTACAGCACCAAAACAATGGAAAAGATGGATTTACACATAATTTATTATTCCTACCTTCCAAATACTTAGAGACTTTCTCCATTCGAACTGCCATATGGTAAAGAGAATGAACAGAAAGATGCAGTGTTTAGCTTTAAAATCATTTACAGAAAACAAGCCCAAAAAAATCTGGAGTTGTGATTATTAGTAGTACAAAGGAAGTTATTTGTCCGAACCTGAGGTTAGGTCAGATCCTCTGTTCTTTTTATCTTCTACTATTTCATAGAATGGGCCTATTACTTGTAGTAATTCTTCAACTTTGTCCGTCACTGGCATAGTCTCAAGAATCTGCACAAGTCCAAAATATGAAGCATCTTAAGAAACAACATTTCAATGATTCGTTCAACTGATTTCAAAAACTGCTGGTCATTGTAAAACTGAGTAACATTTCATTAAGTCATTTAGCACATTATTCTGACATTTAGGTTTTTTTTCATTAAACAAAAACAACATAAACCTAATTTACCAAACAAGAATCTTAACTAGCTGTATTAAATTTTTAGTTGAAGAGAAGATGGGAGAGCTAATGCATTTGTCACCTTGTTTTGCCAATTATTAAGCCTAGCATAAAGGACACAGCCAGCATAAAGATGAAACAATAACCAAATTGGTTTTGATACAAAAGGGTCAGTACATGGGTGAGTACTGGGGGTACAAACAAGTCAGTCAGTTTATACATAATCAATATCAATCCCACTGACCCCAACAATGACACCATACAACCAACAATGGGTGGAATAAATGGTGAAATGCAGTCTCCCATAGAAGGGATGGGAGACAACTGAGTCAGCAAGGCAAATACGTAAGACCAAGGAAACCACATAATCTCTACACAGACCACGTTTACAAAAGCCAGACCTGACTGGAGCCCAGTCCCAGGGAGGTGGGAGCACCTTCCCCAACAGGGAACTCTGCAAAGTGCATCCACCTCACAGACAGACACTGCCCCTTCCTGCAAGTGATCCCAGCTTTTACCCCTAAGTGGGACACCAGACCTTTGGTTACTTAATGCGGACACCTGGGGCTCATTTACCCCATGGGTCTCCCTGCCAGGCCGGCCCCACCCTGGAGGGAAGCCTAAAGGCAAACTCACCCCCCCCTTGGTGAAGGGCTGTGGGAATCACCCATGTAGCAACCTTAATTTGGGGCTTGGGGTTGAAACCTCAGCATTTCACACCTCTAAAGGGCCACCTCAGCACAGTATTAGTAGACCTTGGAATCCATTATTTCAGCAATTTCAAACCAAACCAACTCAAAGTTCAACACGCTACTCTTAAGTGACATAGTTTATTTTATAGACAAGTCTTCCCACAGGGAAAATGAAACTGAAAGACTTTTTTTCCTTAGAGGATTCTTCATATTTGTCAAACCCTGCCATCTTCAGTAGAATGTAAGAAGCAAAAGTGCCCTAGTGGGTCCATCTAGACCCAAACCACAAAATGGACAGAATACAGCAAAACTGGGACAGTGCAAAGACATACTTAGCAGAGCAAACTAGAACCAAATTCTTGAATTCATTTCTTGAAGTCATTTGATCTTGAAGTCATTTGGAGCTCTTCCTTTGATAAAAATGTCTTAATTTTAAATTACAAAACCAGTACCTTTGATAGGAATGCAAGATCTTTAAAATAAATAGAAGCGATTCAATAATTGAATATTTTAGAAGCATATGATATTGTCCCATTCTAGTTTAAGTCCTTTCAACTAAGCTTTATGCTGATAGCTTTGCTCCTCTTCCATCCTCTACTTTTTTTATTATTTTTTAAAAGAGGAAATAGCTGTAGGAGAAGACTCCAGTAGAAACAAACTAACAGCCACAGTTCACCTCCTCCTCCAGTAGAGCACCAAGAAACAAATAGATGGAGGTGCAAGTTGCCACAAAACATGCTGCTTAAAAGCACCAAGCACATTACTAAGTAGTAGAAGCAAAAGCTACAGCATTACTTCACAAAGCAGGAGCTCCAGGCAGGCTAGCAGGTAACAAGACACTTGCAAACCAATCAAGGACACCAAGAGACGATGATCCTATCAAACTGCAGTTTCAGTACCACTTCTCTATTCAGTATATATAATTCATTCCACATTTGTTAGGGAGAAATGTTGAGTGCTCAGATACAGAGCTGGACACGAACCAGAGACAAGGCGGTTTTGTGATTTTTTTTAAAAAAAACCTTCAATAGCATTGAGAAAAACAAGAAACCTATTCTAGAATAACACTTGTATTTGCTATGTATTTACTTCTATAGTCTGCACTGTAGACAGGTTCATATGTGCATTTCTATGATGTCTGCACATAACTGCTCTTTGTCTAAACAGACCTCAATATACTCTTGCAATTTGGAACAATTCTTAGAATTTTACCACACAGTTTCTGTTAGAGTTTTGTAACTGTTAGCTTTTAGATGAGCAAGAAAAGAGCAATACTTCCACAAACAAAATCAACTGCTTACTTATATAGCCACTGGGCATAATACACAATCTTAAAATCTGAAAGTGCAAAATAGGTTATATGTATCCTGAATTACTGTTTTCTTTGGATGTCAGACAACTCATATATGAAGATTCTTGTTTTAAATTAGAAATACCATATACTGTTAATACTTCTGTATGCTAAGATTTCACTCACTTCTCAGTAATATCTCTGAAGTGTAAATAAATCAAACAGTTTTGTAATAAAAATTTTCAGAAATGCTACTTGGATGACAAATGAACCTTAAACAAAATGCACCTGAGCTCAGATTCATCTTAGCTAAGACTAAGAGATGTTTGATCATCTCCCACCAGCACCTCAAAACCTCACCCGGCCACATTCTTCAATAGCTGTGATTTTCAAGGCTACTCCATGAAGGGAAAAAAAATACTGAACAATTTTATAATAAAAGTATCTTCTGACAGCCCAAATGCAACATGCAAACACTAGGGACTTGTCCCAGGGGCAGAGGGGGAAATCTGGAAATCTTATACACCCTCAAACACAGTCCTGTGATATCAGTATAGAAGTGGGTTTTTGCCCCCCTTAGACATGGATACCTATGCAGCAACAGCAGAATGCCCACAGTAACACCACAAGGATTAGTGCAGTATGTGCTGATAGAACAACCCAGTGGATCCATTTGAAATGCACTTCCATTGACATTTCAAGTAGAATCAACTGGGTTGGAAAAGCTGAAGCTAGTATTTCAAATGTGAGAGCTGAAACAGCACCAAAGCAGAGTAAACAGATTCCCCAGTTTCAAAGCTGAGCAAGGCAAGAAGTCATTTGCTCTCCAATCCCTACACGTAATCTTTACAGAGGCAGGGATACTTGTGCTCTATTAGGGTCAAGTAAGCAGACTTCACAGGAGGCTTACTAGGGATTATTTTAGAACAAACATTGCAGTTTTACTTAGTTTTAGTGTCCTGACCAAACCAATTATTGCACTGGAAAAAAAAAAAAAACCAACAACAAAGTACTGAAGTATTAACACATTTTGAATCCAAGATTCTGAAATGAAGCACTAAATCTTGTGGCATGCATTCAAAAGGAATTATTAAAATTTAGCGGGATTTTTGACCAAATGAATAGTATTTGTCCTCTGTGTTTTCTGGAGTTGTTTATTTTTCATTTCAAAGCAGCTATGGTAGTACCAGCAGGAACTAAATTACCAAAATTAGAGACGGGAAAAAGAACAGTAGACAGACTCCAGCTCCTTGCCTAGCAAAAGTTTTTGTCGTATCAATCATTAAACAATTATTAGTTCAGTGTCGAGATAATGACCTAGGAGAAAAACAAGTGTATTCAGAGTAGAACTTATATTTTCTCTCCCTGATGCTAACCTCATTATAATAATAGATTACAATTATACTTTTATCCAGATTGACAGTAAACTGGAAAGGCCACCTAGAAGAGTTGCAGTGAAAAGACTGCAGTGAAAAGGATTAGTTAATAAAAGACAAGAAACTTTAATTCTGAATGTTTACTTTAGTTAATGCTGCAACTCCTGCTTAATATAGTAACTATGACTGTTTACAAGTTACACATCTATTCCAAAAAAGACAGATCAAAATACTCAGTTCTAACTGTTTGACTGCAACTATATAAGGAATATTTTCATGACAAGTACAGAAAATTCACGTTGCCGAGTTCTTTGTGAAAAATCAAAGATTATTCAGCTTACATATTTGATTAACACTCATGTCTTCAGTCATGAGTGAGACTCTTGCTCCTGAAGTCCTTCTGGAGGGTTGTTTTTTCCTTTTTGAGATAAAGATCACTTAACCTCTCTCAACTCTGAGAACTAAGGCAGTCTGAAGTAAATCAACTTTTCTTTTGTGGTACTTCAAGTTTCACTGTCTTCCCCACTGCCCCCTTTACCATGATTTCTACACTTTTTAGCTCTGGCATTTAAGTTTGATATCAGCTAGAGATCTCATGTTTCTCTGAAAACAACCCAAAATCTATAGCTTTGGAACTACAAAACTTTCCTCTCCCGGCAGACCAAACAGCATAGTACTGAAATGTAACAGTTCACACAGGGAATAACTCATTTGGAGTTTTGACAGTAGTAGTCGGCATGAACCTCCTCCTGTTCCCTGACTTATTTCTGGAACACCTATTCTAGAAGATCATTTCCACTCATTAGTAAACTTACCTTCTTCATTTCTTCAACGTAGGCTATCATGGCTTCTTCCTTGGACATGTCTCCCAAGGCACTCCAAGCATCCCTAGGAAAGAAAGTCACGTACATCTTCAGTTTGTTCAGGGCCTGCTGGATTTTTTTCAGCCTGGCCTTAAGTAGGTCAGTTATGTAATGCCCAAAGTTTCCCTGATACTAATAAAATACAACAACAATTCACAACTTTTTTTTAAGTCCAAATATATTATTTGCTAGGATAATCACATAGTGGTACATCAACAAAGAACCAACAAACTGAACAGCCTGGGGACTGAAGAGTTCCTCACTGACCAGCTATGATCTTGTACCTGGTAAGTTGTTAACAAGCCCAGATACAAGACACACGCATTTCCCTTTTGATTAAGTTGATTTTTTTAAGACCTTCTGCTGCAGAAAAAGAGCAGGCACTTCAGTCAGCACTTACAAACAGTTGTTAGAGTTCAGACAGGCTACAAGAAAAATCTGTCCTCTGAGTTTAGCAACTGGGGAAAGACACATCAGTCTAGTAGGCAAATAGTTTAACCATCGTCTCGTTACCACAGCAGCTTCGCTAGTAATACACAAGACAGAAAATAAAATCTCTCCCTCACCAACTCTGCAAGATGGAAAACTCCAATCAAAGACACCCCCTTCACCCTGACTTGGGGAGACTGGGGAGGAAGGACAAGAAAAAAAAAAAAAAGTCAAAGGAATCATTTCACAGATCCTAAGATCACCATGACCGTAAAGACAGCAATAATACTCGTTCTTCAAGACAAATCATTACTAAAATATAATAAGCAAAGCATTCACATGGCTTTTCAAACAGATCTTCAGAATTGGCTGAATCAGAAGGCTTCCCTGCACAAGGAGAACACAGACAGTGGGAAGCCCTGCCACTGAGCAGACAAACCAGAAAGACACATAAACCAGACCGCTCCCCAAGATCTTAAAGCTGTATCAGTGGCTGTCAGGGAGCACTTACTTCAGGCTCGCATCATACATGAAAACTTGAGAAGGAAGAATTCCAGACACTTATCCACATCACTCATTCTGCAGAGCACCTACAATTTCATTCTGCTACATGGGATAGACACTGAGGAGGTACCATAATGGTGCTTGCCCAAGAAAAACCAGCCCACCTACACCACCCGAGGGAATGTTTTCACCTCCAACTCTGAAAAGTTGTGAGTTACCTGAGCTAGAAAGGTGAAACACAAAGACAGAAAACAAATTCAAGCATCAAAGGTTGTGAATGTTCTTTTTTTAAGCAAGACATAAACTCACTAAACTCTTTCTCCAAGAGGCACTCTTCTAAACATCTCCACTCCAAGCATAAAAAAAAAAAAAAAAAATCAGCAAAAGAACAATTCATGAAAAGTTACCATTTATATCTACCAATCGGATCCCAAAATCCAGGTCGCGGAATGTTACAGGGTCCTTGGGTTGCTTGCTTATAAAAACTATAGAACTTGAGCATCATTTCATTCGTTGGCTGGAATGAACCTAGTGAAAGCATTTTAAAATACAATTAAATTGTAATCAAGATTATTAACAAGTATTTTACAAGCTTAGTATTTCCATGAGAAAATAGCCTGCAGTTTGTTACAGCCTGATTCACTGAAGTACAACTTAAGTCAACGGAGAACATTTTCACTTCAACTACCATGAACCAGCACCCCTGACAATGTTTACTTTACAAACAGCAAGTTTCAGACTGAGTTTAAGGGACTATAACCTTTACTACTTCTAAGGTCAGATTCCACAATTAGAATTAAAAAAAGAGTAATAAGTAACATAAAGCAAGTGTCCATTCACTCAGTTTAAAGGGACAGTTTTAGCTCTCAGTAAACAAATTATCTTGCAAGTCACTTTACTATTAAGAACAGTACCTTATCGAAAACTCCAAACTTTGAAAAAAAAAAAAAAAACAAACCACAAACCAAAACCAAACACAACAAACCCAAAACACAGCCTTCTGCAGTGGTTTTGTTTACTTTGGGTATTTGACAGCACTTTCAACAACAGTTTCGCTGCATCTCCTTCCTTTGCTGAACACACTTTTGTAGAGGTAGAAAACGTAAATACAAACCTGTAAGAGCTGACGGGGAAGATTCGTAACCAATCCATTAAATCAGATACTTTGAGGCTCGATTCTAGTCATTAGGAGAAGTTTACAGTGACCTTTATGTTAGCACCTTAACAAACCCCGTTTTACTTACACCAGAATTAACGCTGTATGTAATAACCAACTTTTTTAATTATTATTACTCTTATCAAAACAACACATTCTGATTTTTCGTTTTTTCCGTTCCGCTGACTCTTTCAGCAGAAGGAACTCAGGGCAACAGCTCCGACGCCATCAAACCAACTTCAGGACTGCGGGGAGACAGAGGCCCTTCCTTCCCCGGCGCTCCCCGCACCGCGCCGCGGCGGCCTGGCAGCCCCCCTCCTCCGGGCGCCCGGCAGGGGA
Source organism: Athene noctua (assembly GCF_965140245.1). NCBI lineage: Eukaryota > Metazoa > Chordata > Aves > Strigiformes > Strigidae > Athene > Athene noctua. The sequence continues at coordinate 121,100,406 of NC_134038.1, forward strand.
ACTTCTGCCGTGGGCTCCGAAGGCCCCGAACCGCCGTTTCTCCGGGAGAGGCGGACGGCAGCGTCAAGACCGAGGTTTCCAAGCGGTTCTCCAGCCGCCGCCTGCTGACAGGCGCCCGGCCCGGGGCGGCCCTACTGCCCCGGCCCGAGGCACCGCCGTGCCGTGCCGTGCCCAGGGGCCGCTCGCCCCGGAGGAAGCGGCCGCGTTGTGGAGAGGGGCCTCGCCGCCCCCCGCCCGCCTCGCAGGTGCCACCCGAGCTGCCGGGCCCCCCGCCGTCGCCCGGCCGCACTTACCATTCTTGGGCAGGCTCTGGATCACCTTCACGGCCGCCTCGAACCTGGTGGCGTGCACGGAGCCGGTCTCCGCCATGTCCCCGTCCCGTTCCCTCGCCGCCTCCTTCTCGGCCGCCGGGCCGCGTCCGACGGGGCGGGCTCAGCTCAGCCTCACGCGCCGCGCCTCCTGCAGCCGACTGCGCGGGAGAGGGGCTGAGCGGCGCCGGGCCACAGGCGGCCACCCCCCGGCGGCAGTGGGGCGGGGTGCCCGGCGCGGCCCGGCCCGGCGCCCGCCCCGATCCCCCGGCCCCCCCCTCCGGCAGGGCTGGGCACAGCCCACCCAGCACCTCGGAGCAGCCGCGCCCCGCAGGTCGAGCGCGGCCCGCAACACCCCCGGCCCAGCAAGCGGCCCTCGCCTACCTTCGCCCCGGCTTCAGGCGCCCATGTTGTGCCTCCCTCAGCCGCGCCCTCCCCTCCCTTCCCCTCGCACCGCCCCGAGGCCGCCGCGGCACGCCGGGAAGCGTAGTCCGCCCGCCGCGCCCCGCGGCACGTCCGGGCCCCGCACAGGAGCCCCCGCCGCCCGTCCTCCCCCAGGGCCGTCGCGTCCTCCCGCCGCCGTCGCAGGCCGCTGCCTCTCCGGCCGCCCCCCGCAGCGCCGGGCGAAGGCTGCGCGGAGGCGGCCGGCTGGCCCCGGCGGCCAGGCTGAGGCCGAGGAGAAGCCCCTGAGCCGGCCTGTCCCAGAGCGGCTCCGGGTGATGGCGGGTTCAGTCCTGGGGCCCGAGAAGCCCTTGAAGTGCTGATCCCGGGCAGCGACTGCCGTGTGGACTGAGGAAACGGTTGGGGGGGGAGGGAGGTGAGGTGTATTTCATTTTTTTCCCCTTTGTTTCTTTTTCTCAGCTTCCTTCGTCTTCCTAGCCTTTCTCTCCCTGCTTGCATAGCTACAATTACATGAGAATGAACATTTCAAAACATGCCTTATTCCTCCCATTTTACGGACCTCGGTTATCCTCAGGAGATCCACCACCACCTTGGCAGTCTGCGTTGCTTGTCCCCTCCTCACCCAACACCTACTTCCACATCATTCACCTAAATTACCACTGTAGCTGCATATTTTTGTAATAGCTTTAATGACTTCTATTTACATTAACATTTTAGGCATGAAATCTTAAAAGCCTAGAACCCAGGGAGCAACTATTTCCATGGTATTTGGCGATGAGGGTGAATACCAGCACAGCACCACCAGCTAGCTCAGTAGCTAAATAAATGAATGGCCTTATTCAAAAGCGCTGCGCATCCAGCGCTCCACAAAGTCAAACAAAAGTATGCTAAACCAACTGCTTTTGTAGCAAGTGGAATAATTTACCCAGTGAGCAACAGGAAGAATTAATAGCCCCTTTGAATAGAAATGAGTACAAAATCTTGGCATTTGAGTGAGTTAATTTATCTGGTACACAATATATATTTTAAATTCCTCTGAAGGCAGTTGTGTGCTCACAGTATATGCCCTCTGCTGGGAAAGAAAAGCTCCAGAGAGAGGGAATTAGAGCAGATCAGCCCCTGCTCTGCTGAGCTAGTACATTCCACAAGGTCAGCAGCCAGCTGGCCAGGGGACAGCTTTGTTGGAGAGAAGCTGACACTTCTAGAGGTGTTCAAATAGGATTCCCTGCACTGGGCAAATGATGAACCTGTGTTACAAACACCACTGCTCCACTCACGTGAACGTTACTGATCAATTTCTCTGAATTTTTCGTTTCAAGTACTAGATTTCTAAAGCTCCTGTGAGCTTCATATTAAGATCTATCATCTTTTTTATCCGTGAAGGTAGGAATGACAGAAGCTCAGATCAAAGGGAAGTGTTTGTTTGAAGATAAGTGGGTCTCTCTATAAATATAGATTCTTTGAGCATGCAATGAGTTAATTGAAAAAAAGTAATAAAAAAATCAAGGGCCTCTTGTGAGGCCAGCTGATGTGTAAATTCTATCTACTTGAGAAAATCTATAATGACATTTGCCATTTTAATTGATTTAAGAGAAATGCAGCCTGCATTTTTATAATGAATGTTCCCAGACTTTCACTGGAAGTAGGCTTTAAAAGAGATGCAAATGACAACCTATTTAATGGCTGTGTGCAGAAACAGAAGCTGTCCTCTTTGCACTGAAGATGTGTGAGAGTGTGAGATCTGCAGATCCAGAATAAGGCACTTGAAGTAACCCAAAATAATCAGTACAATCATGACCTGAGACAAGGATGAAATAGTAAATGAGAGGCAAATTTTGAGCACTGGTGAGCCTGTGAGAACATATCACAAATGACTAGTTAATTTAATGCTCATATATAATACTAATTAGCAATTGCTATTAGCTGTCCATATGTATACATTTTGCATTCTCATTGCGGTGACTTCCATGTAAGTTTAACAATAATCAAATGTGGAATACAGGTAACAAGGGAGACCCCCTCATCTATGTCGCAGACATCTAGGAATGGATCTGTAGCTTTATCTCAAGATGAGGATTGAGACTCCATTCTTTAGGGAACAAAATTGTATGATGTTTCTCTCTTATCTGCTGAGTACCTATTGGGAATGATCATGTGCTTGTAAAATCTAGAATCAATGTGTTGAACTGGGCTCCGCAAGAGTAGTCTCCAAAACAACCATAAGTATGACTAGCTCTTACTCTTTTTTTAATCCAGAGTATGAGAAGCTAAACATTGGGAACTGTGCTAGAAAGATTGACCAGTCATGCCCATCACTTGAGATGCGAGAGAGGAGAGACCATGGTACTCTGCTACCAGTGTGATTTGGCAGTGAGCGCAACACTTAACATGTCTCAGTGCTTTGTTGTCCTCACACTTCACAGGTTTCACAAAATACATGAGGAGCCTGTGAATTGCTAATATGAGGCATTCCTGACAATGCTGAGACACATAAAATCTTGTATGAAAGCAGGTTGTTGTAGTTGCTGAAGGAATATACTTAGGGGATGTCTGGAGAAAAGACAGACAAGAGTGATCCTGAGTGTAACCTTGGGCCTATCCTTCACAGATGGATTAGGGATGGTTATTGAGTCCAGTGGTGTTATGGCACAGGACAGTCTATCACAGTCTGATGTGTTGCCTTACAATCCTCATTTTGTGCTCCACTGCCCCTTCATATTGTTCTCATTCGTATCCCAGGTCTGCCTTAGTTTTCTAGTAGTTCCATCCAGTGCCAAGCTACACACCAGTCCAGCTTGAAGAGCACCTTCATTTTACTTGAAGGGCAAAGGAGTCAGTTAAATTATGCAAGTGAAAAGCAGAAACTGGAACCAATTATGGCTATTGCTCCCTCAAGAGTCTGAATCATAGCAGTGTATTTTACAGAAATATTTTTAAATGGTTCTTAAGAAAGCAGACCACAGTCTCATATGCATTATGAACAAGTTCTGTAAGCTACCAGATCCAAGAGCATGTAATTTTAGCAAAGCTTAGTTTTTGAAATATGTAATCCAGCGAGGAGGGAGAATGAATTATTTAAAACTTAATAGTCATAATTATGAAGAACTAAATTAGCATTACAATTTCTAAGTCAAATCTACATGCTGATGAAGAATGGAAAGCTGTTGTCAAAAAAGGGTAGAGCTTTTCATAAGGAGTAGTTTTCTACATTGTTTACAGTAGAAAGGCTAACGTATCAAATGAGATTTACTTACAGGATTTTTAAATGAAATCATGAAGGATATTTGTGTCAAAATCAACAGCTCTGGGGAAAGAGAACTGTTTGTCTACCATGAATATAGCAAAAGCAGCAGTTGAAGTTTGTCCACCTATGTAGGCCAATTTCTGTTCATCAGGAAAAGCCCTTTGGGCAAAGGACTAGTTTGACACAAACAAGAATGCTTTTGGGGATGGAAGTTTCCTTGTGAGGTTCAGATACACCCCTTAATAACTCAACTAGAAATACCGATTCATTTCACAGTTGGGGATTAAGTAACGGAATTATTCTGAACCATTATTAATGGCAGCTGCTTTGCCTAAGGATTAGCTCCATGTTGTCAAAGGCATTAAAGGTAATATACCCCATTTCAAATCTCTTTTCAGCTATTCAATTCAGGTATATCACGTCTTTCAGTAATCAATATTTTGAGCTGCGTTTTTGTTCTCCCCCCATGCCTCCCTCTTCTCACATATTTCAAAAAGAAGATACAGTAACAAAAGTATAAGCTTAGATCAGTTTCATAAAATGCTCTTTGAAGAACAAAATATGATCATGCTTCCAAAGGCATTTAGCAGCACTTGACTTTGCATTGAACTATATGGTACTTACGAAGTCAAAAACTTACACAGGTTTGTATCTTTGTTGGTCTGAAGTATAGTGCAGTGCCATATTGTGCCTTAAGCCCCTCTTTTTTTCTCCCAGCTTACCATTCATTTCTTTTATGAAATTTTTAATAAAGTTCAGTTTTCCTTACTGCCTCAAGGTATTATTCTTGAAGAGCCAGCAGATAGTTGTGAGAGAATTGTTCAAGTTTTGCATAATCTAGAAAGAACGTTTAAAAAACACTGTTCCCCTACACAGCCATGAACTGAGCTTTGAAAAGTATGTAGTTTCATCTTGCAGCAATGACAAACTGTGCCTTATTATAAACAACAGCAGCAGACAGCTCATAATAAGTACTTATTCTTTTACCTTCAGTAAAAAATACAATATCCGGAAGTCAAGTTGTGCTTTCATTTACAGTGATATAAATTTGGAGTTACGTGGTTGATTTGGGGATATTTATGGTTTCACACATTTTCATAATGCAAATGAGTAGAATTTGACTCTGAAAAATCTAACTATGTCTGGTATATTATTTCTGTTTTGACATTTGTTCTTCTTCACAACTACGTCTGCTAGAGTTTTAGAAGCCTGTCCTTGTGTAATTCGCCTCCTGGGAATAGCAAACAAAATACTGTGACTGTATCATATTAATGTGCTTATGCAATGGCATATTTATAGCTAGACAACTCTTGTGATTTTTTTTTTTTCAGTATCTGGAAGGAAAAAAATAACCTGAAACGCTCTGAGTTTTTGCATGTTCTTTTAAAATTCTAGCAAAGGAAGGTTATTATTCTTTCTAGTGAATCTGAAAAATGACTTTGTGGGAATGTTTTTATGACACTCATGCAAAACCTGAAATATAACTGGCAAAGATAACTAAACTCAAGCATTTTCAGGCTCGTGTCTATCATTTTGGGTATATATTCAGGCAGAAAATACACCACTATGGTTTTGGGTTTCAACAACCTAATCTAACAGATTGGGGTGATTTACTAGAGTAAGACTTCAAACAAACAAGCTCTCAGAAGGATTTAAGACTGAGTTTAATTGGGCGTCTCAGCACAGAACCACCACTTCATTGCAATTCCCACAAGCACCCAGCTCTGTTCCTGTATGAGTCCTAGTGAAAAATCAGACTTCCTTAGAAGTCAGTGCCAGCTAGACACTTTTTCCAGCTATCAATCATGGCTTTTTCACTCATATACTCAGGTCAGGTCCTGGACATTACCCAGGGAAGTTTATCTGGGAAGCTTTATTGAGAAAGAAATTTGACTTTCGGGAATTGTTTCAGTTTGTACTGTTAGATCATTTCTGCTCGACTGAAATAAAGGAGTTGTGTCTGCTTCAGAGTTTTGGGGTGATAAGGCCTGGCTGTTTCACTGAGGTGAGGGAGACAGGTGAACTACAGCAAGATACAGTATCTCAAGATCAGAATCTCCTGGGTTTTGCCATTTAAAACAGAGAATTAATTCTTAGGCTAAGAATTCTTAATCAGAAAATTATTAGATGAATAAAAAGGATGGATGGAGACTTAGGAAACAAAGTGTCTTAAGTGGTTTTTTTACTTTCCCTTGCACTAAAATGTTCTTGTTACTATAACATATGTTCAGCGCAAGAAGCTTAATATCAAAGCTTCTGTAAATGCAGGAAAAATTAATGAGGAAAGACATCCATCAGTTCTTGCTCCCCAAAAAGTAGAAAAAAAAAAAAATCAAAGAACCTGCTGAATAGTTTTCTGAGTAAATTACTTATGGCTTCTAGAAAAACCCCAAGAAACAGAGACAATTGAGCTGTATGAAATTAAAATGATCACTGAATCCACGGAAGTCTCTGAATGCACCTAAACAGAGGTGTTGAAAGGTCAAGTCACTCTGCTACAGATAAAGATAGAAATGCAGCCCTAAACTAAGCGGGGAGCTGGGCAGTCACATCACTGTGACAACAAGTACATTGGAGTCTTTGTCACACCACGTAATCTAACAGAAGGCAGAGGATGGTTTCAGGAGGCATTATAAGTCTTCAACCAAAGACGTACCCATTAAAGAGCCCTATTTCTTCAGTGTCACTTAGATCACTGAAACATCCTGAAATCAAATGTTAGTACTACAAATTTGCCATACAAAAAAATACCAGAACAACAAAATATGCCCTGTTTCTCCTATTTATTTGCCTAGCTTTTATTATCAGTTTTTAATCTTTCTATAGCTTTTTTTGCTGTATTACAGAGCTCACTATTATCCTTCTGAAGGGTTCTCTAACAATTCTACAAATACTTGTAACTAGAAATCAAGCAACCCCTTGATTTCTTTTATTTAGAACCAAATTAACTGATGAGTTTGCTTCAGTGCTTTCTTTTTCTTTCTTTCTCTCACCTTTCTTGAATCATAGATACCACTGCTAGGTACAGTGCTGCACAAATACTTGTATTAATGTCAGAGGCAATAGAGGACTGAGGTGGGGTATTGCCTTTTCCAAACTCAATATTCTCATTTGTATGTCCAGAATTCATTGACCATTTTGGATGTAGAAGTGGATAAAGGCATTAAAGCACAGGATCCTCATATCCTACCTGTAGCGGAGGGCCCATTTTATAATGCTTTTGTTTGGAGTGCTGGAACGATATTTGCTTGTATTCTGTTATGTTGGTTTTGCAACTAGTTTATCAGATTATTCTATCATGTCAGTCTGTTAATTATTTGTCACTTTCCTATTCACTCTCTCTGAAAATTTTATGAGCAGTGATTTTGCTGTTTTCTTGTAGGTTATTCAAAATAAATTAAACAACAAGGAGTCAAGGTCAGTACGCTCTTAATGACCACATTTGAAGCCTGTCAGCCATTTTTGAATTTAATATGTACCATAATGATTTTCTATTAAGATAATAATTTATTTTAAAAGATTTTATTGTGGTTTCTCAATGAAAATTTTATGCAATCAGATATTTTACAGAAGTATAAATACATTTCTACAACACAGTTACATTTTTCTATCAAACTTGCATTCTCACAGAAAAGGATACTGAGTTACCCTGAATATATGTATACTTCTCCATACATTCCTATTGATTTGCACTACTTAAATTATCCTTTAATTCTTTCTTAATAGAATCTCCCGTCAGTCATTCTGCTGTATACTTGGGATCAATATTAAGTTGATGGAACTACAATACCTATATATCTTTTTTCAATATTGGCACAACCTTTGCTTTCATTCAGTGCTCTGGAACTTCTCCAATGTTTGAAAACTGACTGAGAATGAATATTAACAGCCCATAATGGTCTTTGCTGGTTCATTTAAAACTCTTGGATGTGATTAATCTGTACATGCTGATTTAAGAAGACCTAATTTTAGAACCTTCAGATAACTAGATCTCCCTTGATTTTTCTTTCAATGTAAATAAAAAATTGAGTTTTAAACACTGTGATTAAAGATACCTTTTTGTTGCTCTGTTCACTCTCCTGGTATTTTACTGTTTCACTGTCTGTTTGAAATCCTGCCGGTGGAAGGGCCTCTGAATTTCTAAAGATTTTTTTTTAAGAGGGAGCTATGCATTTCTTTGCAGATTATCTTTGACTTGTATGAACCCTTGGGATAAATGTCTGTCAGCTACCTTAGCAAATGATGCATTATAAGCAGCTCAATCCTGTTTTTAACCTTTGCAGGAAGGGCTTGGTTTTTTTTACATAATAACTTTCGGTGTGCTTTCTCACTCTTCTGCATGGTAGTTCTAAAAAAAAAAAAAAAAAGTCTTAAAAACTAAAGCTCTAAAGCTGTTGTCCATCCCAAAGTCTAAATTTCTATCCCAAAGTCTAAATTTCTATGTCATGATAAATGTACTGTGGACACTATTTACTAACTTCCCTTTTCAAAAAATGTTTAAAATATTTAAATCTTTGCAGAATGTACATGAGCATATTCCTGTTTTATAATAGAGGAAACAATGCAATGACCAAATATATACACATATATCTGTACATACATAGTATATAAAGTAGTGATGTTATATATGAAATTGATGAATACATTAAGAGCTGTTGGTAAAAGCAATATATTAGTTTTAAAAAGGTCAAAGGAAGAGACTGGAGAGCCCATTCCTCCCTTGATTAGGAGAGTTGTGCTGTGGGTCATGTGGCAGTGGGGTGCTCTCCTGGCTGCACAAGCCTTCTGATCCCTCTCCCACCACAGCTCCCCCTTTCTTCTGCATAAACAAACCCAAAAAGGGTGGGGGGAGGGGCAGGGGAAGGAACCAGAGACAGTCACAATACAGAGACTAAACCACTGTAACCACAGCCTAAATATGTGTCTTTTGAAGATAAAATAGTAGTTGTGCTGACAAAGTCTGTGATTATGCACATGTTCAAGCTCAACACCCTGAGAATCCCGCTAATTTCACAATAGTAAAATTAAGTCCTGTGTAGGTTTACAGGGTGGACCCCTTGGCTGTCAGGAATTCTGGCCTTGTGGTTTTCTTCTGCCACCTGCCATGACCCTTATTTCTTGACTCAGATTTGCATTCACAGTAGGACTCACAGATGGATATTTTTTAAATCATTGTGAAAGAGTTTCACGTTTGCTGGATGCTGTCATCTGCATCACTAAAGCATCACTGTAGTATGTACCATTAAAGAATCTCTGTGGCATAATTGGTATAGGGAATCAATGATAGCAGAATAAATATGCACAAAAATTATAAAACAACTACATTTTTTACTTCAGATATTGAAAATACAAAGTGGTCTTACATGTCTTGAAATAGGAAATTTGGGGGTACAAAGAAGGAGGATAAGTCCCCAAATCAATGGATCTAGATATTTTACATTATTGAAAAGACGTATAGAAAAGGGGTTGGGAATGACTTGAGAAAACACATTTAAACCAGTTGTATTAAAAGTAAATGAAGGCTCATGCCCATCATAGAAAGCGGCTCTGTGGTGACTACTCAGTCATTCCAAATGGACCATTTTTACTTCCTCTGGTCTGTATCTTCTCATGTGTCTCAAATTATGTGCTTCCTGGTGGGGCCCATCATATTCAGGGCAGTTTGTTAACGCAGTGAAGCTCTTTAAAATGCATACCATGTGTGCACAAAATGTCTTCATTTATCAGACTCTATTCAAAAGAGCAGAATAGTGCTAGAACGAGGGTATCAACTCACCCTGTAGTGAAACTGAATTCCTCCTTCAGTCAAAGGCTGGGAATTAAAACCAAAATAGACACAAATGACTAACATTCAAGTTTTACCCCCTTTTAAGTGACAGAGATAAATTACATTTTAATAAAGTAAATTTTTAAACCTTTTTTTCACAAACGTAGGCAACAGTCACACATTCCCTGCCAGCTCCTTCCAAGATGGCTGAAGAAGTGACCATCTCCCGCACATCCACAGCTGCTGACTGCTGCGCCTCTGATCTGCCTCTGGAACTGCTCTTGTAAAAGTGCTCCTCTACTTATTTCAACCAGAGAAAACCAGGTTCGGATAAACAGTTTAAAGGTGCTGATGAAGGTCTTGCTACAGACTTGTCTTGGTGGGGCTGTGTGAAGATGGCTGAGCCTTGCTACAAAACCATGCCAGCACAAGCCTCTTGCATGGATGCAAGTATTCTGGCAAACCTCCATGGTCATGGAACAGTTGGTATTGTCACTGGGATTAGTTACACCATCTAGTAGTGAAGAACCAGGCTCCCACAGCTGAGCTAAAGCACTTTGGCAATACAGTAACAGGTATTTTGGTCCTGATGGAGCACGCTATTTGTTTTATTGGTGCTTTTGTATTTATAAGGTAGACACGCTCATTCATTCACACCCACACAGAAGTCAGGTGTGTCCTAAACATCTGGATTAGGTAGGTAGATAGGATCACTTCTTTCATCCCACTGTGACATAATTTCATTCATGTAATGTGGCCCTCCCTGAATAATAGACATTGCAGTATGTTTTATAGTAAACAAATTTCTATCCTTTCTACAAGTATGATGTTAAGAAATGGTTGAGCAAAAGCAAATAACGTTAATTGGTAGGAGAAGATGTACTAAATTATCCTAGATTAATTATTGAGTAATATAATCAAATATCAAAACAGATTTCTAAATGTCAGTAATAGTGAGAATGAAATACTATTCATATCAACCCTCCAGCTAGAATCAGTCTTATATATTGCCTGAATTTAGCTTTCAGGTTACTGATTTATATGAAAACAAACCCTCTTGTGACTAAATCTCTTCCCGCTAACAAACAGGGAAGGTGAAGAAATAAAAGTTGTATCAAATACAGTTTGCAGTTTTAGTTACTATCATGCAAAATAGCTGGTGTATCACTTAAATAAATACATGACAACTGAGGGCAAAACACATTCTTTCATTATTTTGACGTTTTCCCGCACAAAATCAGGAGACAAATGATATGGGAGATCTGCTTTTTGGCAGGGGAGGACAGAGCAAACACACAAAACCAGGCTTTTATTGTGAGATTTCTGACATACATTAAGGCATGAATCTGAAATTGTTTTGGTTTTACCCTGCATAGGAGAACCCTTATTTCATTGTGAATAAGCCTTTTTGCTTATTTTATCTTTTGTTGCTTGTGAACTACTTTGAGACAAAATACTTCCTTTTATTTGAGTAAAAACTTTCACACAAAAATGGTTATGCATCAAACAGCATAATTTATACAGTCTATTTTTGGAATAAGCCTAGCAATGGATTAAACATGAATTGTTAGATTGTTGCTGTGACCCTTATTCCTGGGAATTTATAAATAAATATATTCCCCTGTGGCTTCACTAAACCTTTGAAAAGTACATTTGTATGCAAATCTGTGAAAAGTCACATGGCAATGTCACCCTTAGCATTGCACATGTTGTGCAGTACCATAGCAGGCTGTGGAACAGTCTGACAGCTGATGTATTGAAGCTCTAGGCCGTTTTCAGTAGGGACATTTAAAATTAGAGAGCATAAAAAGCTGGACTATGAAGTGCAGAGAACATATTCTTTGGACTAGATGAGCTGCTAGGCCTTCCTATTAATATCTTCTACTGTTATACACAGTATTCGCATAGTCATTTCCTAACTCTTACCGATATTGCTTAAGGGGTAAGATGATACTGTGATCCAGAAAATGCAGGTGTCTGCCATGTGCCACGGGAATGGTTAGTAGCTACCAGCCTAATACTAGTGGGTGTGATGGCCAGTGGTGGCCACGCTGGGCAGCAGCAGGGTTGTGACTGACTCAGGGCTACTTTAACCAACACTGCCTGGCTTTCGGCTGAACTGCAGCAACAGAATAACTTACATTATAGACTTATGTTACAGATTGGTGTAGTTTATATCCATCACAGAAACGTAATGGAAAATCATTTTACAGCAATTTTATTGTTCTAATAGTCTATTATAGCATGAGGCTATTGTAAATAACACTTAAAGAAGTAACCAAAATGAGTTCTTTTCAGTTATGAAGACATAATATCTTTCAATGAGGTACCATATGTCAGATTTGCTGCTCTTTTCCTAATGCAGAACAAGAAAGCATTTGAACACTGAATTCTTCTATCTGAAATGAGATAAGGAACCTTTCAGGCCACACAATAAAAATAATTTAAAATAATGTATATTAGCCATTTGAGCAAAGATATTCAGCCCATTTTTTCTGACATTTTTTCTTTCACTGGAAACCAAAAGAGTTTTCAAAGGAGAGCCTCTTTCAAAAAATTTCTAGGATAAAAAAGACCTGCCCCCTTTATTAGCCTGTATGATGACACCCAGCCAAGTATCACATTGTCTATGAGATCATAAGATGATGGCACTCACTAGGTAATTAACCGGACAATATATTGTTTCAACCTGCTAAGAGTTCAGCGTGCAGTCCAACATCAGTACCAACATCAGGATTTGATTTTTCAGATCCACATAGCAGGACTAACTGGCAATGACTGTAGTCCACAGTTTTCTGTGAATTTTTTGGCTATTGTGAGAAAACAAGAGAAGGTAAGTTCCTGAGTCCAAGTCTATGTCCTATGTGGGAAGCACCTCTAGTTTTAGTGCTCTCCTCCACCCACCTGCTGTCTGCCATGATCATCCCATCCTGTTACACCACATACCTAAACAACCTGCATCTCATCACAGTTCCTCTTGACATATTCCTCTTTCACACCTATACACGACCCTTCTTTCTGGCCTCGGCAAACTCCTCCACTATCTCTTGTCCCAGAATTCAGCATACTGTTACATTCCAGGTGCCAGGGGATACAATCCCTTTGTACCATTATTCATCACAGTGATATTGTGTGTTCAAAAAAAATAAATGCAGAGAAAATCCCCTGGCCCTTGCAGTGCACAGTGAAACATCAGAGTAGCCCAATTCTGCAGCGGATGTATCAACTCTTAAAACAGTGTCTTGATCTGTTTTGCAGTCAGAACTGTATTAAATACATCTTTTTTTCCCCTTAGTGTATAAGCAAAGATATGTAGTTATGAGACATCTTCCAACTGATGTAAAAACCTACTAGATAGGTTCCACCTTATACACCGAAGAAATCTTGAGAAGTACAAACATGTCAGATACAGACAGGGTCAGACATTTAAAGAGAAGTGATGGCAATCATAATTAACCCACTTCACACTCAGAATTATTTTAAAGAACATTAGAAACATATTTAATACTGGGTAAGGACATATTTATTACATGACAGTGTTTAAAAGTCCCCAACTCTTTAGAAAACACACTGGCCAGAAAAAATACTGTTGGGAGTATTACAGTTATGACCAAATAAATTGAAACATTCACAGCTAATGTCGACATCACATAGCTGAGCATAGCAGGAAGCTGCCATCAGTAATTTACATATTCACTTCTAGTTGTGCCTGTGCATCATAAAGATTGTTCATATTTGCATTTGCTCCCCTCTGAACCAAGTCATTTTCCAGTGGCATATATTCGCTTTCACTGCAGGTAACTTTCATTAGTGGTAATTAAAGGACAATTTTTACTGCATTGTTCTACAGGAAACAAAACAGTTGCTGAGATTGATTAATATCTAAACTAAGTTTGAGACGTGTAATCAATCTTATAGGCACAAGAGATTGTTCCTGTTATGTAATGAAAAGTAACAGGAAAGAAAAACCCTATTTATTCTGAATAGCCAATGCTTACCCTTTAAATTCCATTGGATTGCACTAAATGGCCTGATTTATTTTTAAATGTTCCCAACAGAGAATAGCCCCAGTCTCTGTGTAATGACTTTTTACCCTCATTATCTGCACAGTCTGTGTTTGGGCTCTGACTGGAACAATGCCAAGGAGGATGTCAATGTTATCTTAGTGTAGAAATGATTTTCTAGTAGACAACTGCATCTGAGGGTCGCTGTGCATCGGATCCCATTCCTTTTGCCTTCAATGCCTATTGAAAATACTCCTTTTCAGAGACTGCTCAAACCCCATAGACTCAACATCACTTCTAGCTGAAGCTTTACTGTTTCACTGACAGCTGGAACAGACCCAATAGCTGTAATGTGTTTTTACTTGCTGAAAAAAAATACTATTATGCTGTGCCTTATTTTGCCATCTAAATATTGTGCTGAGAAATACTATCACTGCAGAATTGCTGTCAAATATTTATTTTTATTGGGAAAATAGCAGTCTTTCTGTAGTAGAATGATGTTATCATTTAATTATTTTTTTCTTTTCTGCTTTACCACAGAAAGCTGCAATTCAATGAAGTATATATTTAAATGCAAAAGAGGCATACCAATTAATCAGTACAGAATACGAATGCTTTTAATCTGCATCAAAAAAACCTGTGGGGCATAGAAAAACACCAGTATTTTATATACTTTCTTTTAAACAGAAAGTATATAAAAGTAATTCTTATCCATGCTCACATTTCCTCAAATACAATTAAAAATTGCAACTGTGCAATTAAATTATCTTCACAATAATATATTCTTCTAAGGCTTTGCACTATGTCAAGAAAATTATGAGGAGTCTTTGGTTTCTTTCTATTTAGCATAAAAATGGACATAAATATTTTCCATTGATAAAAGAGTCATAATCCATAGAGATAGATCACATTAGCTCTGAAACATAGATGTTTACTGCTTTCTGGTTTTGAGTCACCCAACTAATGTACAGAAAGTTAGTACTGAAGATAGGAAATAAATTAGCCTAGAGATTGCAGTTAGGTACAGCCATGAGCATGGACTAATCAGTTTTGAGGTGCATATAAACTAGATGATGGTATCATTACAGTCAACTCTCCCATTATCTGGGATCATAGGAGACTGGGAACTGGTGGACAACAGAAAAACCTGGATATTAGAGATGTGCCAAGGAACACCAGAGACATTTCAGCTCTATATATAGTAAATACTGTCCAGAAAAACTTATTAACTCCGGGTTTAGCACTAGCCAGTGGTCTCAAGACATCATTTGCAAAGCCATCTTAGGCTCTATATCAAGGAAGCAGTTATATTCCTAATGACCCTGCAAATAATGCCTGAGCCCATAAGACCACCAAGCCTGGGGTGGCTCTACAGGTATATGCATTCACTCTGCAACATGTTTGTTTGTGTTATTCTCCCAGACTTTATCAGGTAGTTCAAAACAGAACAGAAATGGTGCTAATGGTGTTTTCAGACTTCAAAACATTTCTCAAGACCTTGAGCAGTGTTTTTTTCCTGCCAGGGATGCTCACTCCAAAGAGCTCAGTGTGTAGGACACCGCTGACATAGGGATGCACCTTTCAGTGCCCAATTTCAAGTTAGGGGCACATGAGACTTGCCTTTGCATCTGCTATACTTCTATTCGCTGCTAATTATCCAAATAATTACTTTTTCCTAAGCAAGATGTCTCTCTGTCTGCTTTTTGACCAGAAGCTCTATGCAGGTGTTTTGCCAATTATCAGGCCTAGCATAAAGGACACATCCAGCATAAAGATAAACCAATAATTAAATTGTATTTGATACAAAAGGGTCAGTACATGGGTGAGTGCTGGGGATACAAACAAGTCAGTCAGTTTATACATAATCAACATTAATCCCACTGACCCTAACACCACCACCACACAACCAACAATGGGTGGAATAAATGGTGAAATGCAGTCTCTCATAGAAGGGAGAGGAGACAACCAAGTCAACAAGCCACATACTGAATCTCTATGTAGCCTGCATTTACAGAAGCCAGACCTGACTAGAGCCCAGTCCCAGGGAGGCGGCAGGTCCTTCCCCAACAGGAAACTGCACAGTGCACCCACCTCACAGACAGACACTGCCCCTTCCTACAAGTGGTCCCAGCTTTTACCCCTAAGTGGGACACCTGACCTTTGTTTACTTCATGCGGGACACCTGGGGCTCATTTACCCCATGGGTCTCCCTGCCAGGCCGGCCCCACCCTGGAGGGAAGCCTAAAGGCAAACTCACCCCCCCCTTGGTGAAGGGCTGTGGGAATCACCCATATGGCAACCTTCATTTGGGGCTTGGGGTTGAAACCCCAGCATTTCAGCAGGGTGAAAAACCTTTCCCAGGGAAGTGTTATTTCATATATATGTATCAAAGGAAGTTCTCCATTTTCAAGGATTGGCATCCTCCAACAAACATCTATTTCATCAGGAAATTCCAACCTGCCCTCTAATGAGTGGGCCAAACCTGCATAGGTCTATTCAGAAAGCTGACTTTCACTCAGTGCCTACACCTTGCAACAGGATCAATTTTTTTAATATTTAAACTACCCCCCCAAAGCCTTTAAATAAAAGAAGGCCAAAACCCATTTGCTAATAAAAAGGATTACTGCAGAAATCCACCTCCTGCTTTAAGCCCCATTTGTTACTGTTAGAAGAAGCAAGCCATCTTGTCATTTGTCACATAATACCCATGTTAGCTGGTTTAGGTCTAGGAAGAAAGCAATGGGCTTTCCTGAGGTTCTGCCTATGCATGGCAGCATCACCAGGGCCTGGATCCTTCACTTTTCCCATGCTCTTAAGGCAGTGCACTTCTCGTCTGCTTTGGCAGTATTTTGAGAGATTAACAAGATAAGTCCACCTTGTATTGGGCAGCTGGAAGTGATGGCAGTGGAATGGACCTAGGCTGGGAGCTAGGAACAGAAGATATAGAAGGAATTCTTTGATGCAGTGAAAACGGAAAGGCAAAGTCAGGAGAAAACCTGGTGGCCGGAAAGATGGAAGAATGAAAACCAAAATGAAAGAGGTGAAAGGAACAGGGGATCCAGTGATCCAGAACCGAGATGACAGATTGAGGAAAGGGTAGTGAAGGTGAGAGAAAAGAAGGACTGTTGACACCAGAGCACTGCTGAGGAGCAAAGATAAGCATGCAGGAGGGATGAAGAAGAGAGAGTTTTATGAAAAATGAGGTTGAGATGAAAAGGCAAATCCTGCAAGTGAAAATATATTAGAGGAGAAAGGTCATGTCAAAATACAGAAAAACTCTTTATTTTTGTGCCGCTTTTATCTTGTGCATTCTCAAAGCCGCAATTTTGAATCTTATTATTTTCATGCTCCCCAGCAGCTCAGGCTGCCTAGCAATGCCTGGCTGGCGTGTGCTGGCTCTGCCGCACAGAGCTCACCGGCTGCCTAGCAACTGGCAGGGGTGTGTGATGGGGTCCCTGGACTAGGCTCAGGGATGTAGCCCTACCCCAAACACCCCTGCTCCCACAGCAAGGCAGGAGGGAGCATCTCCAGTCGTTACAGCTGCGATAAAAACATTAAAAATATTAATTGGAAAAAAGAGCACATTTTGGTGCCCATGAGAGCGCAGGGAGCCTGACAAATTGTATCTGAGAAGTGGGAACAGCCCCATTCATCTCTGCAGTACTCAAGACACCCCATGATGATAACTGAAATATCAATATGGTTAATTATTCTGGTTCTTAAGTAAGGCTTTGTGGGCCGGATCTAAAGCACAGGAAAGCAAACCAACACACCATGTACCTTCTCAGGCAGCTACTTCTAATTTGGAAGTACCAAAAAGGCAACATTTGGTCCCAGAAAAAAAACATTACAATTGTAGCATTAATTATTCACACAGGATTGTCCCAGCCACACTCACAGAACTATATCACTGTAATCAACAAAAAATTTCTTACAAGATGAGACTTGGCATTTGGCAGTAGAGCTGACGTGGCTGATCTGAACAGGACCTGTGTCCCCTGTGCTTCCAGCTGCCCCCTCAGATTCCTCATCTCCCTATCCATTGCACTGTCAAAAGTGCTTGTGTGACTAAACAACCAAATAAGGAACTGATCCAGCTGCAGAACAGTTCAACAAAAAATAAAGAATTATTTTCCGATCAACACTACCAAAGCAAGTACTGTTCCCAAGGGAAAAACAAAGACACATGTCAATCTATGGCCCATAAAATGGAATAGACAGTCACAGAGTTACACAAATTACAGTGCAGGAGAAGTTGCTTTGATGCTGCTACTTTGATGCTGTTCTAAACAGGTGCGTTCAGAATATAGTCACATTTTTCTCTCCCATTCAAAAATAGGCTATGGCCCAGAAGGATGGTATTGTGCCTGGAGATCATCATGCCCCACTGAGAAGAAGCAATCTCAGAAGGACAGCTGAGACTCTGAGAGGTATATATGCACTCTGGATGGGATCTCTTTCAGGTGGTCATTTGGGTGGAGCTTGAAGAGCATCATTACATTTTTTTCTTCTACCAGTCCAGCTGCCCCAGACAGGAAAATTTTCATTCCCAGCTCTCTTGCACACTTGAAGTACCTTAAGTAAGTTAACTTTTCCTTCTAATCAGCAGTTTATTGTCTGGGGCACTGGGAAAGTGTGATAATTAAAAAAAAAAAAAATACAAACCGGGATAAAATAGTTTCTAAAGAAAAACCCAGTGGATGCAGTTCAGATGCACAGTAGTGTCTTCAGCAGATGTCAGCTCAAGTCCAAGGTTTATTAGCTCTGCCTCAGTGCTGGTTCTGCTAGATTTGGCTAGCATTTGCATAGCTACCCGAATGTCTCTCTGTTTTCAGGTGCACACTCATGGAGCCAGCTTGGGTCTATGGCATCTGAGTCAATAAACCCTCCAGAAACCTCAGACATGGGGAACATACTTCAAAGACAGTCGAGTGCCCCTGCAAAGAGTAATTTTGAAAGCAGGAGGGCTAGCATGAGGTAGGAGCTAATAAGGCCTGCTGATCTAACTAGTTGAGCATGTACACACCATGATTCCCAGCATGTCTTGCACTGCTTGGCCCTCACAGTGGTACTGCCATGGCTGTATGGCACTAAGTTAAAAAGTCCTGCTGGAGCTGACCTAGCTCAGCATGGAATCAGTTTGGGTGTTTCTGTATCTACAACAGGTCAATCCACCAGGTATTGGGAAGGCTGAAGGAAAGTCACAATGTGGATGTCACAAGGTGGCGCACTTTAACGTGGTCTTCCAAGGTCTTCTTGCGTTGAGAGCATATTTTGAGGTGGAGTTGGTAGGTTTTTGGTTTGTGCAAGGCCTTTTGGGTCGAGATCCGTCGGAAGGAAAGGGGCTGTAAGCCCTTCTGGAGCTTCTGCTCTACTGCGTGAGGCAGGTGCGTGTCCTGGGAGCCAGCACTGCCCCGCTCAGCTGCTGTCCTGCCACCTGCTTGTGGGGCTAGGTTGCTGGCCAAAGTGAAGCACAATACATTTAGCAAAACACACACCACTGATTTCTCTCATACTGAAATAAGTTGACGTGCAAGGCCCCACACATCTGCTGTCTCCTGGTACAGGGGCAGCAATATAATTTTAAAAAGAGACAACAACAGTTGTGCTACATTTCAGGAAGTTAACACCTTCCATGAGGTCAATCTGTGATCTGTAGGCAAGTATGGGCCCATGCAAACCAATAGGTGTTAAGTAATTTGCAGCCAGACTGACTAGAGAAATCAAATTTGTCTTTGTATTATGATAGCTGGAAACAAGAAGCTAGTGACCAAGATGGTTTCTGATCACGCTTGCCCTGGGACCCATTAAAAGCTTGTCTACATCTCAATACTGTTGCAGATCAAATCCAAAATAAAATGTTTTATTGGAAATTACACGCTGTCCTAAAGAGAGTTATTGAAGCCACTTTGGAAACACTTTTGCTAAGGTGCCAGATAAATTAACCATCAGAAGATAGCAATGTAGGTGCATTTGTACTGCACAGCAAGTGCTGTGAATGTACCAGCTCTTCCTCTGCTGTCCCAGACAGCACTCAAGTATCTTTCTCAGCACCTATTTAGCTGTTCTCAGCCGGGGGGGGGGGGGTTTATAACTCCATCTGCAAAGACCTTCCCAGGCCCACCGGTTCTCCCCAGGCTCCCTACCATTCATCCTCACTTACACAGTTCTAGACCGAGATTCTGGACTTCGCTGACCTCAGAGGGGAAGGGAGATCTATTTCTCCTCTCTCCACCTTGATTTAGAGGCATCAGCAGGTATACCAAAAAATCCTGACCAGAACAGTTTTCAGTGCTGCAAACAAAGCTAGACTCCAGAGGAAATGCAAAATATCACACCATTATGGAAATGTGAGGCCACCTGCTCTTACTGTAATGTGTTTGAGAGTATTTTTTTCTGAAACGTTTTGACTTTTCACTGCTCTGTGGGTTTCTCTGGAACAACTACTAATATGCAAGGACTAAGACCAGTTGCGTTTGCGTACACACAGCACACAAAGCCAAGGCATGAATAACAGGCCTTGGACACAGCTTCTTCTGGGCCTGTTACTCATTGCAAAGGCAGTCTTGGACATCCCAGCATAGAAGCCACCTGCTGTTGTTGGCTTTTCTTCTGGTATGATCCCAGAAACAGGATTTTGCTTTAAAAATCTTACACGCAGGAAAGATTCTACTTATCACCAGACCCTTTGCAACAACTGTAAGCAGCTCTGAACCTTGATTAGCAACTCAGATAAAAGAGTGGCAGGAATAATGTATTTACCTCAGCCAAATGATTAAGTTCCTCTTATGAAACTAAAACCAGAAAAGTGCTAATTTTCAATTACTATTTCTGGGCAGGCCTTCAGAGAGATCTACACACCTTAGATGCGGTGTTTCTGCCTTCCCTTTGGGATAACCCCCTGGGAAGGGACTAATTGCCCCTAATCATGATGCTCCTATAATTTTACCAATTTTGTTGGCATCTTACAAATTTCTAGCCTGACAGGAAGCCGGATAACCAGGGCGGTGCTTCCCTCCCTGACTCTTTTGGCTTCTCCTGAAGAGAGGCGCTGCCTCAGGGCAGCACTGCTGGGGCTGAGGCTTTTGTTGAGGGGGGGCGGGGGAAGGTACAGGCGTCTCCCCTCGTCTCTAGGCGCCCAGAAAGAGGGTCTGACAGCCCTGCTGGCTGCCGCCCTCCCACCGCAGGGGCCAGGTCAGGCGGCGCGGTGGCCTCCAATCACCGCCATATCCCGGCCGCGGGCGGCGGCCATGAGCCGCCACAGCCCCACCTCTCTCCGCGCATGCGCCCTGCGCGGCGCGGCGCTGCCTACAGCTCCCGGCTTGCTTTGCGGGTTCTGGTGTGGGTTTTTTTTTTAATTTTTTTTTTTTTTTTTTTTTTTCCTCCCCTCGGAGGGGGAAGGATGGGTGGGGAAAGCGAGAGCTCACGAAAGCGAGGCGAGGAGGAATCCCACAATACCAGGCGGGTTGCGAGCCCGGCGCTGCTGCTGTCTCTTTAATGCAAGAGGAAGCGATGCGGAGGGGTGGAAAATGGCAGAGTTGCAGATGTTGCTAGAGGAGGAAATCCCTTCTGGCAAGCGGGCTCTGCTCGAGAGCTACCAGAACCTCACTCGAGTCGCCGACTACTGCGAAAACAACTACATCCAGGTGAGGGGCAGCGGGGCAGCGAAGCGGGGCCGGCCGTGGGGCGTGAAGGCTCGGCCGGGCTCGGCTCTCTGGTGCGGCCGGAGCTGCCTGAGGGGCAGCGCGGCGCCCGGCTGCCCCCGCCGCGGCTCTCCACCCCGCAGTCGCTCCCTCGGGTTTGCCTCTTCTTTCAACTTTTCCAGCCCGACGGCCGGCCGTCCCTTCCCCCGCTCCGGAGGGGAAGGGAGGGGGTTATTATGTCAGTCCGGCTCGGAGGGTGTGTCTCTTTCCCCCCCCCCCCTTCTCTGTATTTATTGATTATGAGTCACATCCTGGAGACCTCCCTGGGTTGGGGTGGGGGGCGAGCGGGCCGTGAGGGCCGGTGAGACTTTCCGCGCGGCCGGCTTAGAGCCGGTATCTGGGGGTTTCCCCCTCGCTCCCCGGGGCGGCGGCCGGTGCCGGTTGCTCCGCGCGCCCCCCCCCCCTTCCTCCCGCGCCTCACGTGGAACGCGAGGCGGCGGGTGCCGGCCGGTCCCTCCGCCGGGGCCGCCATCCGCAGCGGCGCGGCGGGCGTTTGGGGAGCGGAAGGGGCCCCGCACAACGAGTGACATCACGTCGTTCGCTCATCGGGGCGGGGGGGGAATCCGCGGCGGGAACCGTGCGGCTGCTCGTCCGCGGCGTGCGGCTGCCGGCCAGGCCGAGGGAACGGCGGTGTCGGGGCGTCGCGCGGAGGGCCGGCCTCGCCGCAGCGAGCGGGCTGTGGGGGCAGGAGGCTGCCGGTGCGGGAACGGGAGGGGGTGTTTCAAAATGGCAATCCGTGCCTCCCGCAGGCTGCGCGGGCCGGGCACCCTGCAGCAGGCATTGCAGACCGGGGCGCTGGTGCTGGAAGAGGTTGTCGCGTGTCTCCGCCAGTCGGTGTGAATTCCGCCCCCCCCTCCCCCCCAAGATTGCCAGTGCTTCTTGGCCTTGCTTTTAGGTCTATTTTTGTGAAGCTGCGTTAAGCACAATTTGCTATTTTTCCCAGGATTTGCAGCACATAGCTCTTTAAGTCTGTATATTTGGCCATACTGATGGGGATAGAGAACCATCCCGAGGTGCTCAAATTCTTTTTTTTTTTTTTTTTTACTAAAATAATTGAAGGGGAAAAGCAAATAAACTCCACTTTACTTACTACACGGCCTGAGTGAACTTGTTGAATCTAGTACTAGGCTACCTGTGATGAGTATGTAATGCAGGTTATTAAATTATCTGGCATCCGTCGTTGGAAAGCTGTCTTACTGTTTTTAGTAATGTAGTAGCTAATTTGAAAACATCACTTTAATAATACAACGTTATTTTTTTTAAGCAAGCTACTTGGATTAAAACTGTTCTAACAAGACATATTTTTAAGATTTTTTTTTTTTGTGGTATGTGAGGTAGTATGAGTTAATATCTATTTACTCTTCCGAGTTGTTTGCTCCACCCAAAGAAAGCTGCTGATATAAATGCTTCTAAGAGGCGAGGTTCATTTGGTTTTACTCATGGGAAATATGACAAATACATGAGCATGGTAATTGTGGCACAAGTTTTGACCTGTCTCCCGCTGCTGACTTTTTCCCTCTGTCAGAAAGTTGCAGAGTCTTCAGTACATCATTTTTTTCAGAGTCCTAAAGCTTGTCTCTTCTTTCTTCAAGCAAACAAACCAAAAACCCTGACACTTGAGTTAGTTCACATCTAGTCATCTGGGATGGTTTTTCTTTTTTTTTTTTTTAATTTTGTAGCTCATTTTCACCTCAAGTATCAAGGTCAGCTGGATGTGGGATTGGTACAGTCTGTTTTATCTGTGTACAGCTGTGTTTCTGTGTTTATCCCTTTTGAAAGGAAGCTGGAGTTTGAAAATTCCTAATGAGAACTTGCGCAGTAGCTTTGGAAAAGGTCTCCCTATTTTATTCTACACACATTGTGCATTTACTTAGTAAAAATAGCAAATATATTGATAATATTACTTTTTTTTTTTAGTGTGTGATGGAGGTGGGTTTTTTTAATCAGCACTTTATAGAAAGCCATCTGCTCTCCAGTTGGACTACTGAACAGATTATACTCCCAGTGCCTGTGGTGGGGCCTCTGCAGGATTAGGCAATATGACACAGGGCACTGGGTTAAGAGATTTGGGAGTGTGTGTGTGGAATGGAAAGGGAGGAAAGGAGAGGAAGAGGCTTAACCAACACATAATACAAAGTGTTTGTAGTTAATATAATTGAGCATTTTATAAAAAAGGCAGGCTGGAACAGAGGACCTGGGCGTGAAGTGAGTGTTAAAATAGTTCAGAAGTGGCTATGCATTGTAATTTATCCCATAGCACATAATTGATTCAACCTGCCTCTTCGAGTTTGGATAGCTTTGGAGAGTTTTCTCTCTTTGGGAAGGTGTATATGCTCCTTAGTAGGAAAACTTACTGTGCACTGTCACTCAGTCTGTGGTGTGGCATTGAGGTGGAACAAGGTTGTTTGACTATTCTGAGTACTGCTGCTAACAATTTATAGTAATAGTAATAGCACTCAGATACTTATTCAGAGCTCTTGATGTTCGCAGTCTTATGTTTTATATTCTTTGCTCACTTAGGCAGAAAAATAATTTCCCACCACTAATATTGTTGTTTTTCAAACTTTATCTGTATTTTTTGGATCTGAAAACACATGAATCTTGTTTTGTCTCTTTTGCTTAATCTGGGAATAATTCTGGTAAAATTGTAAAATTTAAGGCATGCTGAAAAAAATTAAAATAAAAGGGGGGGGGGAAGGAAGGTGGGGAAAAAACTCAGCTGGCTGGAGCTTGGCTCCCTAATGGGGGATGTACCTTTATTGACTCTGAGCATCCTCTTACTGAAGCATTTAGGAAAGATGACAGCATTTGGGATTCTCAAGTTGAAAATTGCTGTTCTTAGAAAGATGGGAAGCAGCTTCTGCTAAGGCAAATTGTGAAGAAATTGGAATGCCAGGCAGTAACACAGTTTGCCTTCCAGACCATGTGTATTCTGGTTATCTACAGGACTTATCTGATAGGAAGGGAAAAGAATTCAGGAGAAGCAGAGCAAGTGCATTTCTAAGGAAGATCTACAGTGCTAAAAGGAAAGTACAGTATGGTTGCTGTCTTGGGGGGAGGATGAGAGGGAGGGAGACAGAAAAAAGGGAAAATAAATGTAGAAGTAGTAATTGAAGGAAGTTGTGATGGTGGTGATGATTTTGGTTTTGACTGGAAGGAAAAAAGCCTAAGTATGTTGCTGTATTCTGTGACAGGATTTAAAATCTATTATGTTTCTGGTTGGAAGCTTCAGGGACAAGCAGGTAGAAAATTAGGTTCCTATTTTCTTTTAGATCAGAGACTTTGGTTTTAAGAGCAGGTTTTGAACCTTGAATCTTCATGTGGAAGCATGTTTTTGTCCTCTAAAGTTTTTTAAAATATTAAGAAAAACGTAATTTCTCTATATTTTTCTAAAAGATTTTGTCTGGCACTTTAGAATATTGGTATGGCTCTGCTCTCTTATAATGGAGGTGTTTGCTTGTGAATTGTCATACCTTTTTAATAATGTACAGCGAGATTAAGAGAGGAGAGGAAGGAGCGGTGAAACTGTCTTATAATAGAAATAAATGAAACATCTTCCTAGATGCCATATAAATGTAAGTTCTAATACCTGATGCCTTCCCCAAATCCTTTTGCCTGCAAATAAAATCTGGGACTAGCCCCTTTCAGTGTGTGTGTAACTGTGAAAGGTTATCTGAAAATCTGTAGCCTAAAGCTGTAGTGAGGAATTTAATCAGTATCCTAAACAGTATGAACTTTATCAGTACTAATACAGAAATAACATATGGAGTTAAAGCACTTACAGTTCTAATTATGATTCTTCAGCCGAAAATATTCCAGAGAGATCCTCTAGTCAGTTTGCGGTCTGAATTGAATTATTTCAGTTTTTAGTGAACTTATTTACCATAACTAGCTTATGAAGTGTTAGAGTGGCACAGGAAACCAGCCTGTCCAGTGTCACTGCACTTCTCATTTCCTTTTGAACAACTTCAGCTAACTGCTGTAGCACAGAGAGGCTGCACTGTTGTGCTATAAAGTACTGTTTACAACTCTCCCCTGCTGTATAAATCGGATGCTTCTTATAGTCTTGTTTATGCATAGGCAGATACATAGTTTTCATCAGCCTCTGATCCTGGACCACTTAGGAAGATCAATTTGTAATATTTTTTTAAGCTCAAATATGATCTTAATATGACTGTGAGAACCTCTGAATAGCTTGGAATACGTAGTACTTGTGTAAATTCTGATCTTGATGGTCTCTAGTGGGTAGATTTAGCAGGTTTAGAAAATAAATTAAATGAAAGACCTTTTAAGGAAATAAGTGCTCTGTTGCCTAAATATGTGGTTTTTTTGTTGTCATGTTATTTCCTTCTGTAGCTTCCAACTGGTATGTGGAAAACTGAATGGTTAGTGAACAAGCTATTCTGGGTAAAACAGACAAAAGCAGGGGTAGATTTCAGTTTGGCTGCCATTACCAAAAAAGCTTCACAAATCTGTGTGCTATCTTCCAGTATGCATATAGGAATCTTTTCTGTTTGATAGGTTGGATGTTCTGCACTTTCTGTACAATAAGTAGATAGTATGTGTTGGAAGGGAAATAACTTTTTTCATGGTGTGTCTTTTTCCTTAGATGTTGGTAACTGATCTGACACTCGACTTTATTGACTGATCTATGGAAAGTGACTTAATTTAGTTCAGCACAAAGAAGTTCACTCAGAATATCTAATTCAGGAAATGACCTGCGTTAAAAGGATAAACTTCTTAAATTGTCACTAATACAAATCTTTTACGTGCTGTGAGAACTTAGATGCTTTTATGCTCATAAGTTAATTGGTTTGTATTGAGAGTAAATAGTCTTTTTTTTTTTTTTCCCCCCCCTGGTTTCATTGCTAAATTTGGAACACTACAAAAAAAGCAAATTAACTTAGTTCTGGAACACCAAAATATAATTCAAAATTAGAGAGCTTGAGAGCAATGAGATAAGGTATAAATGTACCATCCACTATGCTTTGCAGGCTTAAATCATATTCTTTAAGAAAAGTTGTTAGCTTTATACTATTAAATACTGTTCTTTTTTAAGGTAGTTTAAGCAAATGTTTGCCATCAGTACAAAAGGCACTGGCTGTTCTGTCTGTGTGGGTTTTTTTGAATAGTAATAATAATTCGGGTACAGGTTGGTGGGTTAGGCTTGTAGCTCTTCTGTGCCTTCTATAGGTTGTCTTTGCCAGTGTGTTGTCTGTGTGTTTAGCTCAAAAGCAACAATAAGACCACAGTGCAACTTCACTGAATCAGCGAGTGATTACCCTGCCTGTACAGGAAACGGATGGTAGTGTTGTGTGTCTGTTTTGTGTCCAGGGTAGATGATATGAGACGGGCTTTTCCAAATTTGAAATGTTTCCATTTATTTTGGTATGTTTGGTTTAAGAAACCAGTAAGATGTCAGCTGCTCTTCCTGCTCCATTTTTCATTAGTATTTCAGCAGATAATAGTGTCAGCACTGTGCTACCTAAATCAGGTGGAGTAAAGTGGATTAGGATAAGCTTTTACAGGTGTGTACTGCTTTTTCCACAAATGTAGTGCCTCTGCTCTTTGCAGATTGTTTGTTGTCAATCTGTGTTAAGGGTGATCCTTGTTGTCTGCTGCAGTTGCTATGCTCAGCCCCTGTTGGAAGGAAGGAAGAAGACGTAAGAGGGACAACTATCTAATACTTACCTCCCTCTGGATCTCTGGGAGCTTGTTTCAGTAAGTAGCTCTTACAGTAACGAGAAAATAGATGGGCCTTGAGGAGGGCTGGTAAAGTGGATCAAATTGTAATGAAGGTACAGGAGCAGGCTGGGTACAGGTAGGAAGCATTGTACTTCTGAGGACAAGGTTCCTGTTAATATCTGTACTACTGATCTAAGTTTAATAACAGAAAATCCCAAACTCTACATAAAAAAAACCCCCCTTAATGCAACTTCCCAATATCTTTGTTTAGTATTTTGAACTGTCTTCGTTTTACAGAAGCATAAATGAAGGCATAGGATTCATAACTGACTTGTGGAAGGTCATATAGGGACATGCTGTCAGATTTGGGAACAGAACTTGATTGTTTGGGCTTCCAGTGCTGTGCACAAGGGTTCCCCAGCCCCCACCCCCTTTCCAAATTGCTTGTTATACTACAACACAGCAGAAAGTGTGTATCTGTAGAAAAATGGAGATGGTGACCACAGAGACAGTGTGATGAATACCTTGGGAAAACATGCACCTGAAACCATCACTGAACTCATCAGCAGCAATTACTTTTTAAGAGTTTTGTGTATTTCCTCAGAACCTTGAGATTCCAGTTTTTGGCTTTGCAAACTTCTGGAGTTACATAACACTCACAGTACTGTCTGTCTGCATGTTGGTGGGTCTCCCTGTCTTGGCAGAGGCACTAGAAGATACCACTCTTTCTTGTTAGTGAAAGCAGTCTGTGTTTGACAGTTCTGGTGACTGAAATCTTACTTATCTGCAGAACAGTGGGATGGCAGCTGTGTGGACAAAGTGTCAGTTTGTCAGTTCTGGTGTAGCTTGCTACATCCTCGAGGAATAAGAGGGTATTTTGCTCTCTCTGTGCCAGTGTTCAGTCCATAATTAGTGACTTGGAGTCAAAAGGAGTATGGTGTGGTTTTTATTTGTTGTTACCTGGTGGGAAATTACTTGTGGGCCTCAGTTACTCAAAGTCCAGGCTTGTTCATAATTACCCGAGTGTTCTTGCACTCTTTAGTGTTTGTGTTACCCAGAGCAGTGTTGCTCCGATGCTATTCCTTCTACCTCTATCCCACTCCCCCCCCCATATCTGAGCACTGGTGACGGAGGCTGGTGGGCTTGTTCACAGGGATCCTCCCTTCCCTCCACCCCTAAGTAAACGGAAGTAACTGATGAATTTGTAATAGTAGATAGGGTGCCTCAGTGTGGTTCCTCCCTTTTCCTGACCTTGCTGGTGAGGCAGCTGCTGCAGATGGAGACTTGATGTCTCCTGTGGGTTGTAGAAATAACCCTTTGCAGCTCAAAACTTGCACAGAGCCCTTGGGGGCTGGCCAGGGTGCTGTGGAGAATAGATCACGATGTGCTCCTGAACAGAGCTCTAGGTGAGCAAGATGGTATCTGCAGGTGCCTTTCCTCCTTCACCTCCAGCCTGTTGGCATGGCACTTCTGACTGGGCTGGAGGGGTCTGTCAAGTGCTTCATCAGCTTAGGGCCAGGTAGTGACATAAGATACGGCACTTCTAATGGGTGGGTTCTCTGAGGAATCCTTTTATTGTGCAGCAAATGAAAGCAGAACTCTAAACATTTCCTCTTGGTATTAGAGGGAATGTGTTTTTTTCCATTGGGTTAATTAATAAGAGTGTAGATGCCACCTTTGCTCGAGACTATGCAAATAGTGTTACTCACTACTTATGTAAGCCCTTAATGCTGTTAACAGGAGCCATGAATGCTTTGCAGAGTGTAGATTTGTTACTATAATGCTGATACTTTAGAAGAAAAGGAGGGATGGGGAACCCTGCATGAGAATTTCAACTGAGCGCAGCATTTTCAGATTCCACTTGCAAAATTCAACAGTCTGTATTAACATGAGGTGAAATTGGTAGCCTGCTGGTTAAGCTGACAAAACAAATTAGTTTTACTCTGAAAAAGATTGATGGATTACAGTGTGACTTTATTTTTAATAATATTCTTGTCTAAGATTCCAGATCAGATATATTTAATTAGTAAGTTCTGGATTTGGCAAACTGAAAAAGGCTTTGAAAATCAAAACTTGGTTTAGGCCTCTGCTACGATAAAGTCTTTTCATAGTAGCTGCAGATGATGTCTGCTATGCTGTATCTTCTGCTGTAGTGCAGTATTCTAAAAGAACAGTAAAGGTTGTCTCTTCTGCAATGACATACAGCTTTCTTATGTTGCTTATGTTTCTGATGTTAAGATAGCAGATATGTGATAGTGTCATCCCTCCCTCTTCCTTCCTTCCTCCCTCCCTCCCTCCCTCCCTCTCCAAAGAGCCCAAAATAATCAACTCTGTGTATTCTTTCTACAGCAGAAGTTCAAGATGAGGCATGCTGCTCTAAGTGTGAGGAGGCTTTGATACTGTAGTGATGAGTAGTTAAAAACTCATGGGGAGGAGATTCTGCATAGTTTTCCTAATTTTGTTGTAACCTCAAATAGGAGTAAAACGTGGTATACTCTTCCTACTTTTGCTAGGAAGGTGGGGAGGCCTTTTGGAACTTGGGCAGAGGAGGCTTATTAAAACAGATGCCGTTTTGACATCCTTAGAGTTGAACATAATGTTCTTACTGGGTGGTCTTAAGGTTATAAATAGTCCCAAGGAAAAAAATTGCTTGTTTACTACTTGAAGCATAACAATTCTTTGATATCCTTGGAAAAGAACTGAAGTGTAGATTCTTATGCCTGCTTTCACACCAGTGTTTCGCATGATAATGTTTTTTCTAAACTGTATCAGGTAAACATGGGTTTTTTGCTGGCTTTTTTTCCCAGCTAATCTTTCAGCAAATGAATATCTTCACTTTCATCCTCTGATCTCCTTGTACTCTGGGGTCAGCAAATCTGCCAACTAGTATTTGTCCTGTGGCAGTCATTGTCAGCTGAGCATCTTACTTGCCTTTATTGTAGTAGGCATGCTACAAATTAATACTTGAACTGTGATTCCCCCATGCAATAATTCAGTGTTTTCTGGAGCCTAAGATAAGAAAATGTGTAAAACAAATAGACAAGAGAGGAACAAGGTGTCCGGGCAGTTGCATCAGCCTACTGCAGTAACATCTAAGTAGCTGCAGAATATATTATGGCTTGTCTTTTTGCAGTCGTACACCTAATGATGTTAGTTGATGTTAGGTTCCTAAATGTTACTTGTGACAACATTTTTCTCTCTCTAGGTGCTTCTCCTAGCTTGTGATCTTACTGTGAATTTGCTGGTTTCTTTCTTGCTGCTGAAGTCTCCTATCTGCTTACTGCAGGCCATTTCCTAGACCTGTTGTCTCACTTTTCTCCTACCGCCAAAATACTGTGGACTTTCCCTTTTCCTGCTGTTGATGCAAGAGTGCTCTCATCACAGCTGCTGGCTCTGAAACACTCACATGCGTGCTCTCTACCTTGTTGACTTTGTCTCATTTCAGATCTCATCTGAAAACCTCTTCTCCCTTGCCTATTTCTTTTAATTACTCTCTTTCTATTATTTTACTGCCTGTTTTACTGCTTTGCAGCTTAAATAATGGAGCTGTTTGTCATGATGCTTTTCAGACAAACAGCTTCTTCTAGCATGGGTTCGAATATGAAACCTGCAGCTACTGAAGACATTTATATATGCTTGATTTTTTGATTGTTGGCACAGAGTGAGACTAAGGCCTTGGCTGTGAAGTGGTCTGTACCACCTGAGGAAGCTGTGATAAGCAGGATGCAGAAGAAACAGAAGGCAGCTGTGGAGATGTGGTGTGCAATGGGACTGACACGTTTCTGTCTACTAGTAAAACTCTTAGGAGGCCTCTCAAATATGTGGACAGGCCTTTCCTTTATAAGAAATATGTTTTGTTCAGGAAGCTGGTCCTTTTGTTACTCTGAGACCAAGGAGTGGAAAGGGCTTAATAAAACTTAGCTGCTTGGAGGGCTTTGGATCCCTTAACAGTAAGGGAAAGGTGGACTTGTCAGTGGGAATGGTTTTCTGTTAACATAAATTAGTAGGTATTTATCCACAAAGCAGAGCTGGACCTGATCCTGAAGGGGTTTTATAAAATATGTAGTCTCCAGGGTTCCCACTTGGAGACCTTGCAGTAGGTGACTTGGGTGATGCTTCAGTCAAGGTCCAGAGAGTATCAGACTAACAAATAGAGATATGATGGATCCATGCACTTACGTTGGCAAGATCCTTGGAGACCTGGCTGGGGATTGTTCAGATTTTGATTTGCTGGCTGATTTGCAGGGTTTCTAAATCTCTGGGAGGAGCTATTGTTTCTGTGATGCAAACTCCTGGCTTTAGCTGCATTAGATAAAAATGTGTGTCTGGTTTGGAAGCGCTTGGCTCTGCAAGGGCTCTCTTCAAACACCGTGGGTGTGTTTCCTGCTGCTGCATACCGTATGTTCCCCCAGCACTGAAATGATCTGGTTGGCGCAGTAGTCCTGAGACTTGTCTGGGAGCATTGCAAGTACATGTTGTCTTAAACGGCAACAGATTTTGTATCTAATTTCTAAGATGTCTTTAGCTTTGAATGTTAGAGAAGATTGTTGTTGCCATAGATGTAATTGAACCTTGGGCTCATACAATGCTGCTTACTTTGTAAGAAGTATTGTACCCCTTGAGTAACTTCTAGATGTATATTTTGTTCCTCTTTAGCAGTCTGTCCTTTAAACCAACAGAGAAGGATAACAGTGGATGGAAAGCTTTCTAGCACAAGTTCCTTCTTTGGAAATCTACTATCCATGAACAAGAACTGTAAAATCAGCTCCTGCTAGTACTAGCAGTGAATACTTACTGTTCAGAAACTGGGGGAGGTATTTGTTGTAATTATGAGAGGCTTGTTTACTGGGGATAGAAGCTGAGTATGCAGGGATATGGTACCTATGGCTTGCTGTTCCTCTGCTGAAGGAAGAAAAATTGCTGGGTTTGGTCCTGAATGTGGAACGTATTGGGGATCTGGGTGTGTTTCTCAGGCATGGAAAGGGCTTAAGAGTTGATAAAGAATAATCTATGTTGTATCACTTTCTGCCTTGCTGGCAGAAAGCGGGAATGGTTTGAAGGATGTCTGAAAAGCAAGTTGAGGCTCCTGAGCAACTCCCAAGTTTCTGGTATGAGTAAAAGCACAGGAGGAATGGGAGCGAGCATGTAACCCTCCTTCACTCAGTGCCTCTCTTCGTCATTCTCTCTTCCTGTGACATGGTAGGACAACATTAAAAGCACATATTGCTGCTCTTTGCTTCCCACTTATAGCAGACAGCTGGAGAGGTAGCTTTACTTTTTTCTCAGATTGCTGTAAAGGGTTACTGCAGCAGCACTGGGAGTGGGGGAGTATGAACTGAAGCAGGTACTTACTGGCTGTATAACATCCCACCAGGCCTGGGGGAATAAATGTGGGGAATACTGTGAGTCATGCTTGTCAGTCTCATAAAGCAAGAGGCTTTTTAAAATTGGCCTTGGAGGGGAAGAGGTGTTTAATGGAGCAGTTGTGAAGGAGTTATGCAAATAGAGAACATAAATAATGAGCAAAAGGTACTCATTTAAGCTTCTTGCCTCCTTAGAAAATGACTAAATGCAAACTAACCACTGCAAAAGTGAAGAAAAATGCATCATCATTAAGTATAATGGGTGCAAAAATGTGGCCATTCGTGATGATAAGAAAATTCTCCTTTTGTGACTAGGAAAATGAATTTCTGTAGTTGTTGAACAGAAAAGTTTTTTTTTCTCTTTTCAATTTCCTTTAAAAAACCAAGGTGGGAAGCTGGAAAGCAGTGACTCTAGTAAGAGCTGGTGAGGAGGGGAGGTAGTAAAAAGACCAGTCTCCAATTTTGCTTTGGACATATCTTCAGTGTTTAGGCTGTTTTTATATAAAAAGTCTTTGCTTTTCCATCCCCTATTATTCATGCAGGAATTTATATACATCTAAATACTGTATATTCTTTGGTAAAATTCAGAGCATGTTTTTAGGGTATAACTTTTTTTAGCTAGTGACACAGCCACTTCTTGCTGTTCTAAATTAGAGTTTCAAACAGAGCTTATGAAATGTAATTGTTCCAGTCCTGGGCTTGCTTGGATCTGCTCACATAGTATGAATCTTATCTCTGGTAGCTAAGTCTTGCCAACAGACTTAATTGGCATGTAATTTTCTTGGACTACCTCTTCTGCCTCTTGCAGTGCAGAGAGGCCATCCCAAGCTTTGAAGCAGTTACGTATGCCAGGTACACTGTCCCTGCCTTAGCCTCTCCTCTTTCAACTAGGTGGGGGCAGGTGCTGTGCTTCCTTTGGGGCACACATGTGGAGGTGGATGGCAGAGTGGGTATGGGCGGGTGCACAGCTGTGGCTGACATCCTGTTGTGAAAGGACTGTTCTTCTGAACACAGGTCCTCTGTAGCTAGTAATAAGGCCACTCATCTGTCAAGCCGATTACAGATGAGTTAGTAGCAAGGTGTCCTGGTGGCCCTACTACAAATGCTGAGATAGAATAGTTCAAGGATTGTTTTACTACTGGAGGGGGGAACAGGGAGTGATTTGGATGTGACTATCTCATGCATCTGATTGCATGGAAGCACAAGCACTCCTGTCATATGTATGACTGCATCTACTGTATCTGCTTAAAGCTGCCCTCTTCTACATTGTACATGAAGGGGAAGCAGTCTTTAAAATCACGTGAAGGAGCAGCATAAAATCACCAGTGGAACTTCAACATGGATTAGAAAACTTTTCTGAAATTGTTTGCAAGAGGCATTGCAGCTGTATTTCTAGAAAAAGTTACTCACTTGAACTACTGCTGTGCTAACACCACAGCAACTGTCTCTCCAAGGGCTTTGTTCAAAAAACCAAAACAACCCCCTCACTCCTCAATTTGACACTATTTCCTATTGAAGGACTTGCTTTCTGTATTCTGTTGGTTTCTGTAAGTTAAGCTTTCTCTGTTGCTGGATGTGGAGATTACCATATTTATTTGTTACCTACTGTCCTAATCACATTTTTTGGGGGGAAAGAAAGCGGTATATTATTGACTTGCCATTCCGCCTTCCTTTCCTCCTGTTCTCCATTCTCCTGAGCCATCTGTTTTGTTCTGGTGTGTGATGGTTTTGGGGTTTTTTTAAGAGCTAAATTCCTACTTGCTACAATTGAAATAACCCAGTATTCAAATAAGCTTATTTATGTAAGGTTTTAGAATGTTCTTGCTAACCATAGGCTCAAATTTTAACATAATAAAAGTAATTCTTCAGAAAGAAACTGAATGTAGTATGCTTACAACTGCTAAACCAGATAAAAATTCTAGTCAGGTTCAGGAGTGCACAGAAGTCTAAACAATATCAGCAACTGTTTGTGTGATCAGCTAGAAGCAGAAACTAGGTTGATTTTCTCCACTTACATGCAAGTTCTTGTAAAAACAATCAGTCCTTGTATTGCAGTCCATAACTTTATGACCAAGAGATCACTGTATAGCCTGTGTGCTATATGAGTGTGCCTTGTGCTAGGAAGCAAACTACTACAAAACTGGGGAGATCCGCTGGTTTCTGGTCTAAGCACATTGCGTTGGTGTTGTGATATGTGCAAGCCCTTGGATGGTTTCCTGCTGGAGTGAATATATTGATCTTCAAGACACTAGTTAGTAGTGTAGTGCTAAAAAGTATGAGAAGAGAATTTGACCCTGTCATGGCCATTGTTTTCTTCTTTGTTTTAAAAATACTGTGATGTTTGGGAACTGCCTTAACTGTTAAATCTGGGCAGCAGCTGTGTGTCAAAAGTTACTTTCTTAAACGTGAGTACTCTTTCTGAATCAGGAATACTTGCAATCCAGACATTTGCTGGATGTTAGAAGGCCTATGTAACTCTTGGCTCTACATTTTAGTGCCTTGAGATCTTCTTGGAGCTGAACAGGCCTGCTAATGGCTTTCATGCTCTTCTCCACTTCCCTCCCTGCTTTGTTGTCCTGCAACATCTCCATGTGGAGAAACCTGTTGTGTTGCAGGGTGTAGCTTTGAGCCTGCTTGCTCTTGGACCAGACCTTTCGCAGATGCTGATGTTCAGTGTGTAGCTGTCTTGCAAACAGCAGTTGAGGTTACCCTGTTGTATGGGTTCAGAGCACTTTTAACATACAATCTGTGATACCAGGACATGCTGAGGTGACTCTGTAATTTGATCCTTTATGCTAAATCTTGTTGTTTTGCTTGCTCAGTGCTGTCTGGTAGGATTTCAGGCCTGTCTAGAGGGTAAGGAGAACTAGAGAGTGAGGATCTGGAAAGAAAGGTAGTTTTAGGTGACCTTTTATAGGTAAGCTTCCATCTAAAAGGCCATCTACCAATGATATTGAGAAGTTGTGGTGGTGAAGTTTCCACTGAATGG
Organism: Athene noctua; assembly: GCF_965140245.1. Lineage (NCBI taxonomy): Eukaryota > Metazoa > Chordata > Aves > Strigiformes > Strigidae > Athene > Athene noctua. The sequence continues at coordinate 121,135,871 of NC_134038.1, forward strand.
ATAAAGAGGAAAAAAAAAAAGGAGAGCCAGGGAACTACAGGCCAGTCAATCTCATCTCTGTGCCCAGCAAGGTCATGGAGCAGATCCTCCTGGAAGCTGTGCTAGGGCATATGGAAGATGAAGTGACTGACGACAGCCAACAATGGCTTCACTGAGGGCAAATCATGCCTGACAAATTTGGTGGCCTTCTATGATGGGGCTACAGCACTGGTGGATAAGAGAAGAGCTTCTGATGTCATCTGCCTTGACTTATGCAAAGCATTTGACACTGTCCCACACAACATCCTTGTCTCTAAATTGGAGAGATGTGGATTTGACAGATGGAGCACTCAGTGGATAAGGAGTTGGCTGGATGGTCACACTCAAAGAGTTGCAGTCAACAACTCAGTGCCCAGGTGGGGAGAGCAGCAATGAGTGGCGTTCTTTGGGGGCCGGCATTGGGACTGGTGCTGTTGAACGTCTTTCATGGATGGTGAGATTGAGTGCACCCTCAGCAAGTTCATCAATGACACCAGGCTTTGTGGTGCAGTCGACATGCTGGAGAGAAGGGATGTGCCGTTTAGAGGGACCTGGACAGGCTTGAGAAGTGGGGCTGTGCAAACCTCATGGGGTTCAACAGGCCAAGTGCAAGGTACTGCACACGGGTCGGGGCAATCCCAAGCACAAATACAGGCTCTACAGAGAAGGACTTGGGATTACTAGTGGATGGAAAACTGACTATGAGCCAGCATTGTGCTCTGGCAGCCCAGAAAGCCAACCGTATCATGGGCTGCATCAAGAGAAGTGTGGCCAGCAGGTCAAGAGAGGTGGTTCTGATCCTCTACTCTTGTGAGACCCCACCTGTAGTTCTGTGTCCAGCTCTGAGGCCCCCAGCTTAAGAAGGATGTGGACCTGTTGGAGCAGGTCCAGAGGAAGCCACAAAGATGATGATGGGGCTGGAGCACCACTCCTGTGAGGACGGGCTGAGAGAGTTGGGGTTGCCTAGAGAAGAGAAGGCTCTGGAGAGACCTCATAGTGGCCTTCCAGTACTTCAAGGGGTCCTACAGGAAAGATGGGGAGTGACATTTTATCAGGGAGTGTAGTGATGGGATGAGGGATAATGGTTTTAAACTGAGGGAGGGTAGATTTAGATTAGGTATAGGGAAGAAAATCTTTACTGTGAGGGTGGTGAGGCCCTGGCACAGGTTGCCCAGAGAAGCTGTGGCTGCCCCCTCCCTGGCAGTGTTCAAGGCCAGGTTGGACAGGGCTTTGAGCAACCTGGTATAGCGGAAGGTGTCCCTGCCCATGGCAGGGGGCTTGGAACAAGATGATCTTTAAGGTCCCTTCCAACTCAAACCATTCTGTGATTTTAGCATGTTGCTTGTCTTCAGATACAGGTTTGTTGTAGTATTCTGGGCTCATTCCTTTAGTTTGATTTGTCAAAATGGAGACAAACTGATTGTGTGAGCACTTGACAGTCCATGAGAGTAAACTGAAGAGCTAAATAAAGTTCATAGAAGGAACCACTGTTATCAATGTTATGAAAAGGGACTCTTACGCAGTATGAGGTGAAGAGCTTTGCCCCAAACTAGGTTACTCTGACCTATTCTGATTTTTCACTCCAGTTAGGTTCTGTGTTGCTACCACTATATTACAAGGAGGATATTAAGGTAACTAATAAATGCTGAAGTGTCTCCTTCCTGTTCCCACAAAAAAAAGAAAAATAGATCTCTGACTTAGCAGTGAGCGTGTCCTTGCTAGATGAGCTAAAATTTGTGGGTTGGTGCTGGCACTTAAGAAACTAAACAGAAAGCCATTTTAATTTCAAGCCCCATTAGAAACGGAAAACAAAAGATCAATATTTGAGAGACAGTGTGTAAGGAAACAAATGCAATGAAAGTTCTCTAATTCCCTATTATCTCCTGTCTAGTGTGCTGAAATAATCATATGCTCTGAAGCCTTGAGTAGCTTTCAAACCAAGGGTTTCTTTTCCTGGCTGACAGTCTGAGGGTGGTAATAGTCTGTATTTGGAGCTCTGGTTGATGTCTCTGATGTCAGAGCGTGCTTTGTCAGCTCTGAAGAAATTTGTGTGTTTGATGTCATAAGGCAAATCATAGGCATTGTGAGGAGGTTAAAAGTGTAAGTTTGAAGTAACTGTGCAGTGCTTTACAGGAATGAGAGATGTGGTTTCTGTCCTGGAGCCTGTGTTGTCTAAATCATGTAAAACAGAAAATAAGACTCAGACCAAATTTCATAAGCTTGTTGCATATTTAGTCTTACTAATTCAGTGTACAAGGGTTGTGTGAAAATGACACATGGGCATGTCTGCTTCTGTCATTTTAGTTCGGTGTGGCATGCTATTTTGGTTGTATACACAGACCGTAACAACTGACATTAGCGATGTATTGTGCCAACATATATGTTTATTATGACATCTCCTCTACTGGATTTGGCAGGAGAACTGAAAATTGTGTTTTCAATGATATATTTGTATATATAATTTGTTTTTTAATAAGGGGAGTGGTTTAGTCTAGAGCCAACATGGAGCACTGCTGCATTGGGCAGAAAATGCTAACAGAGCAGCTGATACATATCTTCCCAGGCTCCATCTGTCAAAGTCTGCATTGCTTTGTGAATCACACTCCTATTGGATAGATTTGTTTCTTGCTATAATGTTTGCAGCCTGGATTAAAACACAATTCCTAAGTTGGTTTTTAAAATATTTACTATTCAAAGAAAAAAAGCATTTTTGTAGGCTACTTCTGCCCTCCTTTACAGACCTGTTAAAATCTGCATCGCTGTTGTGAATGCTGCATCTTGTGGACATGTCTTAGTTTAAGTAAAAAAAACATGTATGAGGGTAAGGTAGTTACTAGCTTAGTCTCAAAGACATGGTTCTTTGCTGTGTACACATAGGTCAGAGAGGGTTGGGATCTGATGATAATCTGTATCAGTGTATCTGAGAAAGTTAGACCCTTTTATTTTCTGAAACATCAATGTGCATATTCACCTTGCATTTTTTTATGAGGACTATTATACTTTTACCATTATGGGGTATACATGTGCGTATGTATATATAATATATGCATGTGCCTTGAACTTTCCTTTGCAATTAACTCCCCTTAATGAAGAAACTTTTTTCCCTCTACCTTCCCCAAAAGAGAATTATAATTAGAAAAATTGAGACTCTTCTTTTTACAGTTAATCAACAGAATGAAAAGCAACTTTCAAGTAAAAGATGATCTGCAAGGACAGAGGCAGATTGGCTAAATTGGTCTCAGCCCATAGAAATGCTAATTTGCTATCAAGGCTATTCAGGACTGGTCAGGGGAATATTATTGATGGAAAGGAAGGATTTGTTTCTAGCTGATTGTCTAACATGTACAGGATTTGGGGGAGGCCCTGTCTTAAAGCTTGTGAATTATAGGCAGTGCTTGTTATGCTGTCCTATGTGCTTATTAAACTACAATAAATTGGTGTGCGTGTTGACCCTTGAGAGGGGATAGCTGACCAGTCAATGATTTTTAAGATAGGGTTTCAAAAAAGCAACAGACTGAAATCTTGCTTGTGGGCTGTGGTGTGGTGGTTGCTGTGGTGGTGATCACCTTATCGTCTGGTGCCTTGAATGAATGCCAGTTTTATTGTGCAAGGTCTTTACCTGGGGAGAAGATATTTCAAGTTCTACCAGTTCCTCTGTGTTTGGTATAGCTGAGTTACTGCATCTTATCTTGGAGAAACTCAACAGACATGGTATTATTTCATACCAATGGGCCTTTTTGTTGTGGATGCTGGAAGGAAGTTCACTAGAGTTGAATTGTAGATGCTAGCCTAGTCATGTTTATTGAGGATTTCTGCCTCAGTAGATGGCAAAAATTACTGTTTACTGAATGGACTTGAAAGAATTTAATCATCCTGGTTTTAATTTTGGGGTTACTGTAGTGAGAGGGATCTTGGGCTTTAGAACTCTTCTGAATGGTTAGGCATACTTTTGTGCCTCCCCATCTTTAAATTTCTTCATACTCCTGGAACAGCCACTTATTTAAGTGGTTGAGAGCTTTGAGACTTCTATTTGATACCACTTCTCAGTATGTGTAGAGGAGTGTGTTGAATAGTCTGTTCTATATCTTGGTTTTGCTGCCAGTGAAGCATTGACTGCCAGTCTCCTGGAGAGAAGGCATTGGACAGGAGGTGAATGATGTTCAGTAGTGGCAGTAATATCTTGCTATTAATAGCTTGCAAGCTATTGGGTAATTAAAATCCTGAGTTTTCAAAACACACCCCCCTACCCCCCCCCCCCCCCCCCCCCCCAGTTCAGGAATAGTAGAAAAGTACAACAAAATGACAAGTTATGGCAAATCACTTCAGTAAAATATTGGAACATTTTTCTGCTGCACATATTGTAGTACTGATCTTTGGTGCAGAATTCCAGTTGAGATTTGCCTGTACTGTGGAATGTGTGGGGTTTTGGCTTTAGTTCTTTAGTTCCTCTTCCTATGGAGGCTGGGTTTGCCCTGTCTTTTTATCAGGCTGTGCTTATACTAAGTCCTGTTCCTTGTCCCCATGTAAAAGCTTTCTTTTGAAATTTTCTCACAGTTGTTTTCTGATGATAGTAATGATATGAATGTCAAAGCAGGTGGCTTCAGTAACAAGACTACTGATGGTGGCTGATTTGGGACAGTTTGCTTTGAAGACCGACAGCAGATGAAGTGTACTGGTGACCTCTGAAGTCTTATCTGTGGTGCTGTGGGAGGAGATCTCCTGTGCTAGTATGTTGGGCAAAGGTTGAGCTTAGATTTCTGAACTAACTCTCCTGATGGCTTACGTCACTTTTCAGTGAGGGACTTGAGATGCTGATCAGTGTGGAACAGTCTGGAACTTGTAAGCAAGTAAATACCAGGCTTAGTAGAGCTCTCTGGATATTGGGAAATATTCAGTGCATTCCTTGAAGTAAATGCTAGCCTAATGCATTGCAGAGAGAATTTTTTCAGTGAGATTGCTGTATGGCATGAGCTCAGTAAGCCTGTTCCAGGAGACAGCTGACACACCTGATTACCATTCAGGTAAGGGCAGAGTACCACACATAGTGTAAGCAACCCCTGTTTATAACCGTTTAAGCCTTAGTTTCTCCTGCCACTCTGGAATGATATATATCCCTTAAGGTTATATCTGTGATGAGAGAAAGAAGCCCTAAATGCTCCTTGCTGAGCACCTGCTTGTAATGGCCATAGTCTGTTTAGATCTTGGATGGCTTCCAGGTAGGTGGTTGACGCCTGAAAGTTCTTCATACTATAGAAACTTGTGGCACTTTCTGCTGTGACTTACCAGTTTGACTTTTTTCTTTCATTTATAACTGATACTCTGATGTAATAACTAGCAGTGACAGCCAAAAAGTCTACCATGGTGCACTATGTTTACAAAGCAGTTTAACAAACTTCATGAACTATGGATAAGAAGGAAACCTCTATCCATAGGCTACCCACTTATTTCAGTATGTAGCTCCTCAGTTATTTACAGTGATCTTTGGATTTACAGTTCTTGATAGTGTAGATCAGACTTGGCTCAGTAGGTAAATGTGATCTAGTGTGTATGGCATATTTAAACCTTTGAAACACAGTACTGCAGCTTGGATGTGAAATACTTGGTCTAAGCTGAAGCTAATATTGTGAATAGTTTAGAAATGCCTGAGCATTTTGCCACTGGCAGTCAGAAGTAACAACTCAAAGCTGGTCTTAAGGGTTTATTAAAAGCCTTATCAGTTCAGTGAAGCAACAACTTCAAACTCATAAATACATACAGAAGTTCTACATAATGTTACAAACTCTTGCTCAGGGGAGGTTTGAGTGCTCATGTTTTCTGAATGTGGAAGCCACTTTTCAGAAATATGTTCCTTCCACCTTGGAGTGTCCCCAGCCTAGTTCTCAGGGAGGTTAAGTACTGATATTTAGGAGTCTCCAAGCCACTGCCTGGGCATACATCTTTACCATTGTATAAAAGTACTTCCAATTTAATAGAAAAATGAAGTGCTGTAGACTGTAGTGAACTTAAGCTAAATGTTTTGACTGGTTGTTTTTTGTTTAGTCTTTTGTTGTTGTTTTGTTGGGGTTTTTTAGTAAAAATTAGGTCCTCAGTTTGTTCGGACCAGATCTCTGAGCTAAAAGGGCAAGACTTTAGTGAAGGAAGAAGTTTGAAACCTCAACTGTAGTATCTGTTTTACCAGGAAGTATGCATTCTGGAAATGTCAAAGATAAACAGCATGAACAAAAGAGAATACAAGTGGGTGTATTGATAACTCTGGCATAGTTGCATTCTGTGAATGATGATACATGATAGAAATTGCTAAATCCACATGGTAAGTGATTGTGGTAATCCTAATTTTTCTCTTTAATCAGTTAATGAAAGGTAGAAGTCTTATTTTTAAAAAGACAACCAAGATGCAAAACTAAGCAATTATCTTGTGTTTGCTTGAAGCAGACACAAATGTGCTGCACTGTTGAAGTCATTAAATGTGCATAAGCAATAACAGCAAGGGCATATAAAACTGAGTGTAAAGCTGGTTCTGTAGCTTGGTTACTGAGAGTGGTCAAGGCCTTGAACAGAATGCCAAGCATCTGAACAGATATTGGGCACTGAGTAATTAACAGCTCTGTTCAGCTTATTGGTTGTTAGGCTGCTTTAGGGCAGTGCTCTGTTAGTAGTTTATCCTGGATGGGTTTTTCTGTGCTTGAGTTTGCACATATTCCAACAGCTGAAGATGAAAAATGTGGAGCACCACATGCCACATACTGACGAGACAAATTAATTTGCTTCTGCTAGGGCAGCCAGTCTTGGTGTGATCTGATGAGTTGCATTCTGACTTTTTGTCAGTTGGAGCCGATTCTTTTGGTGGAGCATTTATCTTGCAGGGAATTTCAAGCACAATGACTCGGACTGAAATAAAAGAAATAAAAAGAGGGAAAGCAGAGGTTGGAGAATAGGTAATGAGGGTATGAACCAGTGTGCTTGCAACAGAAAGTTTGGCTTCCAAAGATGTTTTTGCAGTGTGAGCTGATGTAATTTTTTTTTTTTTTTTGAGGAAGCTTCTACATGTAGTTGTGTGCTGTATGAACTAGAAGATGGTGGTAGTGAGCTGGTAGAGAGAACTGCTGGGAGGGCAGATGGTTTGAACACAGCACAGACACTGTTGTGGGGATGTGCCTGTGGGAGGCAGTTTGGAGAGGGGAAGCAAAAATGGACTGACTGTGCTGCTTGTAAAGATCAGTTGCTGAGTGATTGACTAGTTCCTCATCATTTGACCTTGACGTGTCACTGAAGTGAAGAATCAGTAAATAAGCTCATGCTTTCTTTTTACTGTGGCAGTTGCTCCTGTGCAGAATCAGTTTTGACTTGACCATAGTAATTATGTAAACTTTTAAAAGAAGCTTTATGATACAAGCTTGCATTTGACAAAAACACATGATATGTTGTGTGGAATGCTATGCAAGTTGAGCTGGCTATGTATCCACTTGAGTTATAGGAGAGGTTTTTCTTTTTTTAGTATTAAACCTAGTTATGTGAAAGCCATTTCAAACTGCAGTTTTGCCACACTAACATGACTGGTCAGGGTGAACTGGGTGTACAGGTGGGAGCTTACTTTAAGAAAACAACTTCAAAAGCTGTAATGTTCTGGATATAAAGAATATTCACTTTGCTACTACAGGACACTCAAACTTACATTGATATCAAGGACTATGGGAGAAACAACAGTATCTTTGAAGCTTTTAACAGAGATCATGAATTCTGAACTCTTAGGAAAACAAGTCAGTTGGCAGCCTTTGTATTTTGTTGTCTTTACATTTAAATAGTGAACAGGTGCTCATGCATTATACTACAGTGTCTGAAGGCATGTAAACATGTGCATTATCTTCTATACTGCTTTTAGTTTTTGCTTAAAGAGGGAGATGAAAGTAACAGTTGGAGAACATTGGAAATCCCAGCTCCCTCCTGTTGCTGCCACACAGCTCTTGGCTTCTCCCTCTCCCCTCTCTTACTGTCTGTGAAGCTTTGAGCTTATATCTTGCAGATGCCAGCAGTTCTAATTAAAAAATGCAAGAGACTATGTGTCAAGCTAGTTCTAATCTAAACTGTTAAACTGCAAACTGAAATTGCCTGAATTATCTGCAAAGCTTGAAAATGTTTCTAACCTAATTCTGCTAGGACAAGAAATACATTTCACATCACAACTATGTTCATCTAATCCTGCTGCCAAAGTAGTCCTTAGAGCAAATAACTGAAACGTTAGGTGCTTAGGCAAATGAGGGCAAGGCATTGATCAACAAATCGTTAGAGAAGAAAAGCAACTTTTTATACACTGAAGTTTCTCATTTGACAACATGCAGTAATTGAGTGCTGTGGCTTTGTAACTTGTTAGTGTTCTGCCTAACATTATTTAGTTGAAACTTATAATAAGAAAACTTCTTGAGTAAAGGCTACAGATCTACACTTGAGTTTATATAAAGTTAGAATTGTGTTGACCAACGCCTTATTGCCTGCGTCTAGTTCGGTAAACCTTTTATTTCAGGTATCACTGAAGATCCTACCTGCATTTTCATTATTGTCCAGACTGGGAGAAGTTAAAGTATAAATCATCAGTTGTTTTCTTTAGGCTCCAGCTCAGTAAGACAGTGTTTTTAAAGTCACTGCTAGTGATGACTTGAAGTTTAAGATGCCTTTTCAGAAAGCCGTGGTGCTTTGGGAAACTTGCTTCTTGAAACTTTAGTAGTTCTTTTGCACATCCTTCACCACCAAAGCTTGTTTTCTAAAGAAGCAAATGTTACTAATGTTTTCTGACAGCTAGAAATGACAATATTCTTTTTAAGTGAAAGGTAGGTTTACATTTGGAAATACTAGAAAATAGAGTTTTGCGTAGTGTGGCCCTAGTACATGCAATAGCTGTTTTACCTTTTGGCAACAGATTGCATTAAACTCTTCTTGCTGCTTCACACTGTAAAAGGCATCTGCATGTGAATCCGTTTGAAGGATGGCATTAACCAAGTGTTCTAATAAGTGTCAAAACAGTACTAGGAATGTTAATTATGAATACGAACAAATTTCCCAGATTGGGGGAGAATTAATGCTTGTTTAAAGAAATCTTTAATTAAGAGGTAGCCTAACATAGCTTGTGTTGCAGTATTTAGGTCATGCTGCAACTATATAATGTATGTGAACAGCTTGCCTTTTGGTTTTCTTCTTAAAGCAAGAGAGAAAAGGAGGATTCCTTATTAGCTGTTGCATCTTTTCATACTTTAACTCAGCGTAGATTTAACACTTGTGAATGTTAAACTGAAATATGGAGGTGAAGAAGAAAAGTGTCAGGATTTAAGAATGAATCAGTGCATAGAAACTGGAAAACTCAGGGCTCGTTTGAATACAAACAGAATATCTTTGTTTCCTGACTTTGTGTTTCATATTGTAACTGTTGCATGCAATGTGTGTCAAGTGTTACTCAAAGAAATCAATAGTAAAAATAGACAGAAGTCTAGTTGGAAGAGACTATTAATATGAACCTTTCCTTTTGGTTGCTGAGATCAACTGACTATTGCAGAAATAAATAAAATGAGGAAGAAACTATGGTAGCATTGAGTCATCATGTACTCCAAATCCCTCCTTATGCAGTGCACCTTTCTGACAAAGGGAAGAAAAGAGAATCCTGGATAGCTGCAGTTTGCAAGCTGAGTAACAGATGAAGTACATGGCCTCCACTACCAGCTCCTGAGCTGTGATACAGAGAGCACTTCAGAGTAGGGGGGTGGGGGCGGGGGTGTATTTTCCAGGTGGAGGTGCTGTTGGTACCTCCCATCGTGCCACTGAGAAGGGACTTAACTGGGCTGTTTGATTCAAGTCATTTAAACAGCTGTTGATCTTAAACCTGCCCTCTGACTAGGGAGCAGTGGCTCAGGACAGATTGAAAACTTCACCTTAGGAAGGTGTGATTTCACCGAGAAGATAATCCTTTCCTTATATTTTTGCCTTTGGGGGGGGAAGCTGTGCTTGTTTCTGCACCTCAAAATATGTGTGCCTTTTCCATGATGAACATTGTGCATGCTATCCTCATTATCTACTCACCCTTCTTGGACTGTGGGAGTAGTAGCCAGCATAACTGGAGGGTTGGCTTTGTAGGTGACGTGCAGTAGGGGACACCCAACTGTGGGAAAAGATTTTTCTGTCTTTAGCTGGCCTGGGCTGTGTGACCTCATAAGATATGGTGAAAGCTGCATTTCAGTGTTCCTGGGGAATTGGAGGCTTTTTGGGAAATGAAGGATTAGACAGGCTTTAGAAACTCAACTCCAACAAATCACGATAATGTTGGGTTTTCTACTGAATTAATTGTTTCTTGGCATGTAACTTTTTTATGGATAATATTTTTCAAATTCTGTATCTGTTCCTTATTATTGAGAATTTTAAAAATGTAGATGCAGATAGAGTACTTTGACTGCACAGTCAGATCTTCTTGATTACAGATTCTTCTAAATATAGGTTGTATTTTTTTGTTCCTGTCCTTTTTCCCCCACCCTTTTCCTGACCTTAAGTAAACATCTTGTTCTTTGGCTTTACAGGCTCCAGATAAAAGGAAAGCGTTAGAAGAGACCAAAGCCTACACAACTCAGTCTCTAGCCAGTGTTGCTTATCAGATCAATGCACTGGCCAACAATGTATTACAACTGCTGGACATCCAGGCATCCCAGCTACGGAGGATGGAGTCCTCTATCAACCATATCTCCCAGGTAATCTTTTTTTTTTAATAGAGAGCTGACAACATTGAAGGAGGCGTTATCTTGTCTCTTGTATTATTGAGCTGGGTAGTTTATGTTGACTTCTTTGTATTCTCTGAGCAGCATGATAGAAAATGGTAAGGTGTTTTTCTTTTAATATTTATGAAAGGCACTTTGTGATAGAGGTCATGACTGAAATAAAACAGTTCCTTTGTTAAGAAGCACTGGGATGATATTTGGTTTAAAGCATGAGTTAATAATTAAGATTCCAAGATCTAAAGCTGCAGTTGAGGGGAGGGGTAGAGAGAATGATTCTGAAGGAAATCCATATAGAAGTACCATATGAGCAGTGGCATTTTATTTAATGTTGCAACGTAGGCAGCAACTTCATTGGTTTTCATATGCTTGCAGGATGTAATTTCATGAGCTGTGCAGAGAGGGAGAGGGGTTCACATGCTGCCACTACCTGCTCAAGCAGTTGGATGAGCGAGCTGACCTGGCTTGTTACTGTGACTGCAGTATCACTAGGGTGGAAGCAGGGAGGACGTGGAAATAGATGACGGGAAAGAACAGGCCTGTCCCTGTCAGTGGCAGCCTGTGTTCCCTTGGCTGAAGCTTCACCCTAGCTGGCTGCTGCTGAGCAACAAGAGTTGCTGCTGCTTGCCTTGTAGTTGATCTGGCACTAGTCTGATTGTATACTAACTCAGACAAAAAATAAGTCTTGTGTTTAACCTGGAAGTGGCTTATTGCATAGTCAGGTGTCTGCCATACTAGTGCCAAGGAAGGGAGGGACAGGATCCTCTCAGTTATTTCACCCTTACATTGCTGTTCTGAAGTGGGCTTGAGTGAGTTGAGACCAGTGTTCTCTCTGTCGTATGCTTGTATTGAAATTCGGTTGGATCTTTGCTGGGCTTTATGTTCTATACTTACCTGAGACATTTCAAAAACAAATCTCAGAGAATTCAACCTGAAATGTTCTTCAGTGCAGCTGGTGATTTTAAAAACTTTGTTGGTCATCCAGTACCCTGTTAGTGGTACACCTTAGACCAAATACTTGAAAGAAAACGCTTCTTGTGGCCTCTACTGTCTGTCTCTGCATAGGCGCTGTTAACCTCTTTTTACTGTTCTTTTCGAGTAATTGTGGTTTCTAAAAATTCTTTCTGTTAAATGGCATTGCAGTGGTTCACTGAAAGCATGTCACTAGGCAGAAGATTCCTGTGCGTGTGGAAGGGCTCTCCTAATAACAAATCTTTAGAAAAGGCTTGTCAAGTTAGTATGTGCTAAGAACTACACAGTGTTAAACGCTGTATCAAGTATTTTAAAAGTACCTGCCACTGAAGCAGGAAAGTAGGAGGAAGTGCAATTCTTGTAGATAAGTTTCTTGTTCTGTCAAGTATCCAGAGATTTCTTGATGTTAGTATTATGACTACCTCTAAACAAGTGACTGGATAAAGGACTGAACCTATACTTTCCCAAGCACTGGATGCCCTTTTATAACCAGCACATCTTTTCTTATGTGTTTCAGAGCTGTAGTGTGTGTGTGAAGCAATTATTGTTAAATTCTCATTGGCCCACTGATACGACTAACTATAGAAAAAACAAAATGTTTGATACTAGCACAAAAGGTGTTAACCCTCTGTACTGTTTGCTGCTTGAGTTGAAGGCACTATGCTGAAAGCTGTTGAGTCACCTGATACATGAACTGTTTGCTAAAGACTCTGAACAATCAGTGCTTTGTAGAGTTTTTGAGGAGTGTTTAGCAAGGTCACTTACTTGTAGTTTCTGTCCTGGTTGGTCTTTACTGAAACTAATCCTTTCTTATAACTGAACCTCTGCAGACTAATTTTGTAGAATTAAACTGGATACAGATAATACACACATACCAGCTCAGCTATTTGCTTTGAAATGTTTCTGCTCAAATGCTTCAACTGCGTGTCTTAAATCTGCTGTGCAGTTGCTTTGATAGACTGTTTCTAAATTCTCTGAGGTCTTCAGAGTGTCTTTCCCCATGCCTGTATCAGTTGTGAATATTTTCGTGCTGCTAAAGCATGGGCATGAACATATTATCAAAATTATAATTTCGTCTAGAAACACAGAACTGAGGTGTTGCTGGACAATTACTCAATTCTGGGTTTTGCAACATAGAGCAGACATCTGTAAAGTAAGGTACAATTTGATAGTTTTTCTGGTTAAAATACCTTTCTTCTTTCCATGAAAGAAAATCCTGTGGCTCTTCTAACCTGCAGGCAGTTTGTTCCTGTACTGTGTTTCAGTTCTCTGTGCATGTTTTCCAGAAAGACTCTAGGCTAAATGGATAGCTGATGTTGATTAGTAGCCACTCAATATTTTTCTTAGCTATGTACCTTATTCACTGGAAAGAGCACTTGTGAAAAGTTAGGTGATGGAGTGGTGTGTTATATTCTTGTTACTGGGGCTTAATTTTACGGATGGAAAGCTTGCTTGCTTTTATAGGAAAAATTAATTAAACTTTGGGTTTGCATTGAGAGCAAACAGAGAGGCTTCACATGAGTAACCACACTGTGGTGAGGGAGTGCTGCTTTGAGTGCACAGAGGCAGTGAACAGCTCCAGGAATGGGTTTCACATAGTAGCCAGAGCAAAAGCCTGCCCAGCTGCATCTATATTTTCTGCAGTCATAGTTGTCTTTCAGCTGTAATGTGTGGGTCTGGAGTGACCTGCCACATAATTATTTACTACACCAAACGTACAGAGCTGTGTGCATACAGCTCAGCTCTTTGGCTTAAACCCTTGATACTGACTTCAAGCTTTGCCAAGCTGACTTGATCTCTCCAAGCTGCTCTGATATGGCAGAGTAGAGACTTGATCACTGTTCTGGAGTATTTTGCAAACCCTTCTGGTATAAGAGATTCTACTCATCCTGTTAGACAAGACTCAGTGAGGGGAAGATAACAAGTCTATACTTCAGACCAGCATGAGTGTCAAGGCTTCACTAAAGGTACTAAGGTTAGCAAATGTGACACCTATCTGCAAGATGGGCTGGAAAGAGGATCTGGGGACCTACCAGTCTGTAACATGTACAGGATAATCGGGCAGTCAGGCCCAGTCAGCGTGGGTTTATGAAAGGCAGGTCCTGCTTGACAAACCTGATCTCCTTTTATGACAAGGTGACCTGCTTAGTGGATGAGGGAAAGGCTATGGGTGTTGTGTGCTTAGACTTTAGTAAAGCCTTTGACACCATTTCCCACAGCGTTCTCTACTGGAGAAACTGGCTGCCCATGGTTTGGAAAGGTGTACCCTTTGCTGGGTAAAGAACTGGTTGGGTGGCTGAGCCCAAAGAGTTGTGAATGGAGCTAAATCCAGTTGGCAGCTGGTGTTCCCTAGGGCTCAGCACTGGGGCCAGTTCTGTTTAATGTCTTTATCAGTGATTTGGATGAGGGGATCAAGTGCACACTCAGTAAGTTTGCAGACGACAGCAAGTTGGGCAGGAGCATTGATCTGCTGGGGGGTAGGAAGGCTCTACAGAGGGATCTGGGCAGGCTGGAGCCATGGGCCGAGGCCAATTGTATGAGGTTCAGCAAGGTTGAGTGCCGGGTCCTGCACTTGGCTCACAACAACCCCATGCAACACCACAGGCTGGGGAAGAGTGGCTGGAAAACTGCCTGGCAGAAAAGGACTTGGGGGTGTTGTTCGACAGCTGGCTCAGTATGAGCCAGCAGTGTGCCCAGGTGTCCAGGAAGGCCAATGGCATCCTGGCTTGTATCAGAAATAGTGTGGCCAACAGGGACAGGGAAGTGATTGTCCCCACCGGTGAGGCTGCACCTTGACTACTGTGTTCAGTTTTGGGTCCCTCACTGCAAGGAAGTTGTTGAGGTGCTGGAGCACGTCCAAAGAAGGGCAACAAAGCTGATCAGGGGTCTAGAGGACAAGTCCTGTGACAACTGGCTGAGGGTACTGGGGTTGTTTAGCCTGGAGGAAAGGAGGCTCAGGGGGAAACTTACTGCTCTCTATAACTACCCAAAAGGAGGTTGTAGCAAGGTGGGTATTGGTCTCTCTTTCTCAAGTAACAAGCAATAGGACAAGAGGAAATGGCCTCAAGTTGCACCACGGGAGGTTTTAGATTGGATATTAGGAACAATTTCTTCACCGTAAGGGTAGTCAAGCATTGGACCAGGCTGCCCAGGGGAGCAGTTGAGTTACCATTCCTGGAGGTGTTTATAAGGTGCTTAGGGACATGGTTTAGTGGTGGACTTGGTAGTGTTAGGTTAATAGTTGGACTTGATGATCTTAGAGGTCTTTTCCAACTTAAACAATTCTATGATTCTATATATACCTTCAGACTCCCTACTACAGGCTTTCTGTTGCAGTCACAGTTACACTGCGTATTTCTGTCAGTTCCTGTTTGGTCCTTTAGTTTGTTCTTATTTGCCTTGAGAATGGCTGTACTTATAAGGGAAATTTCAGGTGGGAGTTGAGGTAGTTTTGATCCAAGATGTGGAAGCACAGCCAGCCTGAGTGCTGCACTGTTCCAGTGTGCCATTTCCACTTTCCCTTTGGGACACCGGTATAAAAAGGCAATGGAGGAAGGACTCAAGCCCCATGTGATTCCTAGCAGTCACTGCTGACTTGTCCATCCACAAATGCTTGGTAGTAGCAGAGCAGCAGTTTTGCTGTGGTATTGATTACCTTCAGTTGCAGCAACCAAAAAAAAAATTTTCCTTGAAGACTGAACAACAATAGGCAGGTGTTTTGCTTTCTTCATAGCTTATATAGTGTAAGGTGTCTGGAATAGGTAGTATTTTCTCTTGCAGTAGTTTTAGGGAAGATGAGTGAATGCACAGACTGGGAAGTGAAAGAGGAAAGGAGAAGCTGGGGGTCAGCCTGCAATCAGACATACTGGGAAGGACCTTGGACATTTAGGTTGGGAAGGAATGAAGGCCTTAACATTCAGCATATGATGTTTCTTAAGGTGTGCTGCAACTAAATAAACTTGGCATTTTTTCATGTACCCTGACCATGAATTAAGCAAGACATGATATTTGTGTTCTGAATGCAGTTTATACTTCATTATGCTTATTTCCTGTGGGCATTAAATAAAATTCTAGTTTGCTGTTTAATGTTGTTCCTTTGTGCCATTCTTGCATGGGTCCCATAAGCCAATGAGTTAGTTCTTAAAAAAATAAAATTTAAAAATCCTCTGTATCTCTCACTCCATTTTGAAAATCAGTGTCTTTCAGTAGAGGTGTTAAAAACTCAGCTCTTCATAGCCTGAATATTTGACAAGCGAAAACTGTTTCTCTAGAAATTTGGGCCTCTGTTCTTTTGGTCTTTCGATTTACTGGTTCTTGGTGGTTCCCCTCTATTCCCCTCCTCCTCATGGAAACAAGACCTGACTTAAATGTGTACTTTAAGATACATTTTTTGCTGCTTCACTTCCACAAAATTAAAGAGAATGAAGGTGGGACAGCCATATTTGTCAGAGGAGAGGGAGGCTGACAGGGACATCTTTGTTTACTGTGTTAAAACTGAAAAATGTAACAGATCAGTGCTCACATTTCTGTCGGAGCAGCTGCAGTACTGGGTGTAGCAACTATTGCTTGCTTTTTTCCTGGACATAAACAGTTTTTTAAATAGCTCAGTACTTAAATCCATGCCTCTTGAAGCATGAAGCAAGCAATAGACTCCTTAAGAAATGATGTTTAGTACCAGGAAGTACTGCACCTCTTAAATATTCAGTGTTAAGATTTTCTTCTGCATCTGAAGTTCTCCTCTAATACAAAATAGGGACTATTACAAAACAATATATTCTGAAAGCATAACTTTCAGCAGAAAAAAGGGATATGTGCATCTTTTGTTACCATTAAAAGTTAGCTTTTAGAAATAAAAAAAAAAGAACCAAACCAAAACCCTGAATTAGTTTACAATCTTGCCTGTCACCATCCGTGTCAAATTCATTGCTTGTGTAATTCAAAACTGCATGCAAGCAGAAAGCCCACATGCCTTCTGTTTCTGTGGTATGGTTGTCTAGCTAAAGTCAGGGGTAGTAAAGAAATACACAGGTGTTATTTTTTCTTGTAGGACTTCAGAAACTTACAGCTGTAGCCTGTATTGAATCACACATACGCACCACCTCCATCAGATAGTAAGGCCTTTTCCATTGGGTGAACAACCAGTCAGGACTGGTGTGGATTAGGTTTCAGAGGAGCCCTGCTGAAGATGTTCTGGAGCTTGAAGGGGCAAGCTCCTAAGTAGTAGCAAGTTGAGAACACAGTAACTAGTGTTTGATGCCAGGGGAGAACACAAGCTGTTAGGTGTTCAGCAGGTCTCTGATATTTGAAGAGGTGTAATGCAGTCCACATACAGTGGGGACTCTGAGTTTGTAGGGAAGAGCTTTCAGAGTGTGTGTGTGTCCTTTGGATTAATGTGATACTGCATTCATAGATTGTGGTATATGATCACACTGCAGTTCAAATTCATGTTTGAAAGCCGAGAAGTAGAAAAAGGGTAGAAAAGGTGACAAATCATCTGCTGATGAATGTGGGTGGTCATACCTAGGAACAAGCAATTATATAGAGTATTTTAGTACACTTATGGATGGAAGGAAAAGACCTCTCCAGATCTACTTAGTGATGACTGTGCTTCCAAAGGACAGCTGTCCAGGTACTTTTACCGTGAAGTTTCCTCTCTGAAAAGAAGAGGATGCTTAAAACTCTGATCTTGTTCTCTGACAGGAAGAACATATGGGTTGAACAAAAGGACTGTTAACTGGAAAGAAAATTAGGCAGAAATAGCAAATGGTTGATGGTTGCTAACAAGCAGGGTTAATACTGGAGGCCACACTGTTCAGAATATTCTTTGGAGACTATTCAAGACATAAAGCATATCCTCAGCAAATTCGAGGATAACTCTAAATTACGAAAGGTGACTCATATGCTGAATAGCAGAGATTCGGTGCAGATGGTCACTGAGACAGAAAAAACCTTGGGAAACTGGCAAGGCGCGAGGCCCTACACCAGAGGTGGAATAACCCCATGCATTTGTATGTGCTGGGAGGTGACTGTGTGAGTAGTTGTCTCGTTGAAAAGGAGCTGGTGTGTTGGTGGATGCTGTGCTGAGCATAAACCAACAAAATAAGGGCATCTGAGGAAGTGAAACAGTGTGGCAGGGCTGCGTTGGGAGGAGTGTGGCTGACAGATGAAGGGCAGTGATTATCATCTGCTCTGCAGTGATAAGGGTTCACCAGAAGCATTGTGTCAATTTTTTTGTGTTGCCTCTGCCTTGTTCAAAGGATAGTCCAGCAGAGAAGGATGCTGAGATGGTGCATGCAGCCTGTAAAGGGATGTGGAAGAAGTTGTGCTTGTTTAGTCTGACAAAGAGGAAGCAAAGCAGTGGTGTAATGGTAGCCTACAATTACTTAAGTCTAGCTCTGTCATCTTTGTAGTTAGTCTTTCTCTTGGTAGTTAGTGACAGTGTAATGTTGAACAGCTAGCCACAAGCTGAAGCTTGGTGGATTAGTACATGGAGTTGGGAAAATCCTTTTTATTTTGGGGTGTGGTGCAGCACTGGAACAAGTTACCCTATGGTGTGATTCTTTTCAGTGTTATACTGTAGTAGATGGATATATTCTAAAAGCTGATTTTGTTCCTTGTAAGGCACTTCATAAGCTATAGGAACTAAATGGTGAGGAGGGAGACAGTTACAAAGTCAGAGGAGAAACTGCCACTCCATGTCTACAAATCCTTGTAAGCTCTGATTCTATACAAACTTTCCTTTCTGCACGTCCAGAAGTATGTGAAGAGACCAAGTGTTTCTACAGGAACTAGAGCATCAACTAATTCTGTATACATTAGAAAGATAATATCTTCTCTCTGGTTCTATTGAACTGCTGTTCCTTGTCAGTAGAAACAAATATTCTAAATATGGGGAAGAAATGTGCACCTTTTGTTTAGATTAACCTTGCCCTGGGTCATGTTCCCTCTTCTAGTAAAGTGCTGACAGTTATCTCTGTGGCCTTTGCTTCACATCCTGTTCTCTCTGTAATAGAGGCCAAGACTCTAAGAAGTTGTACTGTGCTTGCTCTTGTTATCTGTCTGCTTATGAAAATTGTTGTTAACTTTGTGGTTATCAGCTTCTACATGATATGTATAAATTGCTCAGAATGTAGTATAATGTGTCAGGGTTGCCATGTCAGCTGTTCTGATGAGAAATTCCCTTCATGACCACAAATGAATACACATAGGATTTGTCTGTGATTCCTGTACAGTTCAGCTGATGCAGTCAAAAAAACCCCAGTGCGTGACCAACAAAAAAAATCAAAACAAACACACACACCACACCCCCACACCCCACCCCCCCCCTCGATACTTAGTTATGTACACCTATGAGAGACCATCCACAACTGTCAGCCTTTGATGGAGAAGCAGAAACTTGAGTCAGAAACTTTTGTTTCCTGACATTCTTTATTTCCACTTTTTGTGAGCACAGGGTTTGAATGTGCTTTTGGGGAAGGGGGGAAGTTGCTAACTTTAATAGCCGTTGACTAGAATGAATTCCTTCGTATGCTGATTTCCACTCCACAGTCTGGTAGAAGGGCAGTCTGAATGCATAGTTTTCAATGTGTTTTGGACAATTAAAACCTCCTTTCTGCGAAATGAGTATTTGGCCATGAGCTCTAGATACCTCATTAAATACTAAATTAAGAGGCCTGATGCAGCCTCTTGTTTTCTGAAATCAAAGCCAAAAATCCCAGGACTGCAAGCATTACTCTGAAAGGCCTGTTTGATAATTCTGTCTGACAAAGGAGTCAAGGATGTTTGTACAGTCTTTCTTTTTTTAATGAAAACCTCTCTTATCTGAAAGATATACCACATAAATGAAAGCTGTCACTACCCTGCTGTAAAGTCACATATTACTTTTGAAAGAGTCTTTTTTTTACTTCAGATGCATCTGATTAAATTGTTGCCTGAAATTAATTTTCCTTCTATTTCAAGTCTCAATAAACCAGCAGTCTTCATGTGTGAATAGCTCCTGTTTTACACTGAATTAGGGTTTTCTTATCTCGGTCAATGTTTTACTGGCATAAGGGCAAAGCAAAAAGGAAATGCAGTGTATGAGGTGATGGTTATAAGAACATTGTGCCTAATATAGCAGCAGGTAACCAGCTAGCAAAGTGTTTAGTCAGTCACTGTGTCTGAGCTATCCAGTGCAGCTCTTTGGGACGTTGGTTTTCATGGTAGCTGGGTAGTGTTGTGCTTGAGCTGACTGTATTTGGGAAAGAGCAAGTACAAGAAGCTTATTGTGGAGCAGATGAGGCTTGGTTGTACTGCTTCACTGAAGCTACCCCTCTTCATAATCTCACTCAACCACACAAACAAATGGTGCTGGGTGCTTGTGGCTGGACTTCTTGTGCTGTTCAGATGGGAATTGCTTAGTGCTTTCTGCTGGCTGCTTTTATAGGGGGGCATGTAAGTGCTTAGCTAATGTTGATCAGCAGATGGAAGGAAAACCAAGTATTCACATGAGTGTTTTATAAGCCAGCAGCAACATTCTGCCACACTTTATACTGCTGCTGGTTTGAGTTTATTCTCTTTATTAGTAGCCCTTTGGGACTCATTGATATCTGTTATGCTTCTCTTGTAAAAGCCCTCTTACAGGTTATATATATGCAGTGAAGAAACTCCTTTTATTAGTTCATGAGAGGCATATGAATGAAATATTAGCTGCTCTTCTAAAGCTGGGACAACTTCTGTTGTAACTTTGAAAAAGTGTGTATGAAATGTGGAAATCTATCCAACTGTGCTAAATTTACCAAACACTTGTCACCTGGCTGCATTGCCCCAATGTGTATCCCCTCCCCAACATCACCTGGGACAGTATGTGCTCTGCATCACTGGGCCTGGTGTAGAGCACAAAGTGAAAAGTTTCCCTTTACTGTAATGGAAAAAAATGTGTGTGAAATTGTATTAAATTATATAATTTATGGCTAAACACTGAAATAGAAATAGGTTACCCTGTATTTTTTTTCATAACTATTTATTCCACTAGAGAGTATTGTTGATTCTTAACTGGCCCTACTGTTAGTGCCATCGTGGAAGGGGCATCATGGTGGTAGTATACATAAAATTGTAGATTTGTTTGGTTAAGGCTGTACTGTATGTAGGATTTTTCTTTTCTGAGAAAAATTGGAATATGTTTTGGACTAGCACAGTTTGAGTGACAACTAGTGGAGGCCATGATTTGCTTATTCAGTCATTCCCATTTGGAATGCTGACTTTGCATGTAGAAGTAACCGCCATAAAATTGTCTGCCTCTTCCTCAATTTCAAAACATAGATTACTAAAGCTGTTGTTTCCATTTCTAATGTCCATTCCCAGTTCCAGCAAATAGTTATTTAATAATCCAGCAAATAGTTATTTAATAATTTTGCCTCATATTGTGCCTAATTATATCTTATGGGCACAAAAATGTTAGTACATGACCATAGAATCCCAGATCTTATATTTTGTTTCCTCTCTGAGAATCTGCTAGAATAGCTATGACTTTTTCCTGAATGTACCCTTGTATGAATGCTAGTGTTCAGTGGTTTTGTAGCTTTACCTGTTCAGGCCTGAAAGCACTTGATTTTTTTTCCCCCGCAAACACATTGCCCTGGGATGGTTATTTACAATGGATCCATCAGTGCAGTTCAGTGGAGTGTCACATAGGGACTGAAGCATAACTTGCTATTTCTTGTAACAGACTTCTCTGTTTCTTGCTTGCAAGAGAAAAATAATTTCTTGTCAACCTGATCTTGTCACACTATCTCAAATTCCTGTATGTGGCAAAACCAGGCGCAACAAGGGCATGATTAAAAGCTATAAGGCTTCTGTACAAAGTGAGAACAAGTAGGATGGGGATCTTAGAGTTAAGAAGGGTCATGATGAAAATAAAAAAACATATCATTGCTTTAGGAAAGGTCAGTTGGGCCATTTTTTGAAAATACAAGAACAAGAAAATACTGAATAATAACTGAAAAGTTTGATTTGATTTTAGGAAATTCTGCTTTCTTGTTGAACTCAGTTTCTTATGGGATTGTTGTTTTTTCTTTGTAAGTTATATTTTTGAACTGTGTTCAAAACTAGGCTGTATAAGGTTGTAGGGGTAAGACTTCACACCACAAATCAACCTTTATCTGACCAGAAAGGGGATAAACATTGTCTTTGGAAGGCTGAACCGTCTTTGTCCATTTATAGGATTTTCTTAAGTGTATTGTTAAGTCAGGTATTGGGCAAGAAGCAGCAGGTGCCAGATGTAGTACAGGACTGAAAGAGATAAGTTGCACCGCCAGTAAGGCTTGTCTCCTAAACTAGGCTGGAAAATGTATTAACTGAAGTTTTTGAGCAGTGTACATATTTTTGCTCTCTAATACCTGATAGGTGAGTATGGTAAGCTAATCACATGCCAGCTGTTGTGGTTTGAGCCCAGAAGTCAACTGAGCACCATGCTGCTTCTCACTCACCCCTTCCCCCTCAGGAATAAGAAGGAGAAAATAAAAAGGCTTAGGAATTGAGATAAGGACAGGGAGAGATGACTTACCTGTTAGTCA
Source organism: Athene noctua (assembly GCF_965140245.1). Taxonomy (NCBI): domain Eukaryota; kingdom Metazoa; phylum Chordata; class Aves; order Strigiformes; family Strigidae; genus Athene; species Athene noctua. Next base: position 121,158,159 of record NC_134038.1, read on the forward strand.
GTGGCAAAAGACAGACTCATTAGGGAAGTAAAAAACCATCAATTTAATTCAGACACTAACAGCAACAACACTATACAGACAGAGTGGGGCAGTGAGAAGCATTACCACATCTTGAAAAGACCTTCCCCCACCCCTCCCTTCTTCCAGGGCTCAACTTTGCTCCTGATTTCTCTACCTCCTCCCCATCAGTGGTGCAGAGGGCAGGGAACAGTGTTGCAGTCAGTCCTGCTGCTCCTTCCTCCTCAGGGGGAGGACTCCTCACATTCTTTCTCTGCTCCAGTGTGGTGTCCCTCTCATGGGACACTCCTCCACAAACTTTCTCCAACTTGAGTCCTTCCCACGGGCAGCAGCACTTCCCAAGCTGCTCTGACGTGGGTCCCTCCTGCATGTTGCAGTCCTCCCAGTGCCAAACTACAACAGGGTGGGGTCCTCCACAGACTGCAGGTGGGCTCCACCATAGACCTCGTCGGCTGCAGGGGGGGGGGATGGCCCTGTCATCTTGCCATGGGCTGCGGGGAGGGGGTGTGTGCCTGCTGTGGTGCACCTCTTCCCTCCCCCTGCTTCCTCCTTTTTTCCACTGCTCTCCATGTTCGCATAGGTATCCTCCTCATAACTCCTCACAACTCCAGCTCCTCTTCTCAGGTTCCCCTTCTTGAATGTGTTATCGTAGAGGTGCAGCCACCATCACAAATAGACCTGGTCTTGGCCAGAGGTGGGTCTGACTTGGAGCTGGGGGACCTTTGAGAAGCTTCTCACACAGGGCCACTGTTGTACCCCGTCCCCTGCTACCCAAACCCTCTGCCACACAAACCCAACACACCAGCTCGTGTGGACTAGCAAATTTTTTATTCCTCTTAATTAGAAGAAGTTCAAGTACTGTTTAAGCCTGGATGTTTTTAAAAAATAAACTTAGCTTGAAATTATGCAGTTGATCTGCATGTGTGTCTTGGCAGATGAAACATGGCATTTGAGAGTGGAGAGTGGATGAATGATATAAATGTTATGTTATTTCAGTGCTCCCACTCAGGGCCCTTTTTGCCTGCTGTGGTGATGAGTGGAATGCTGAAGTAACTGAGGACATTTGGGAGCTGAAACCTGTATGTCATACCAGGAATGTGCTATCTTCATGTAATTATGGGTCATTAAGATAAAGAGAAGTCCAGTCAAACAGCCTGAAAAAAATTAGACTTTCTCAACTATCTCTTACCTGTGCTGCTGTGTTTGGATTTAGTTTCCTCATATACCCTAAATCTCATGTTAAGAGACAGCACTGACAGGGTTATAAGCTGATAGGAGTTAGACCATTCTTTATTTTATTTGTTCTTCTCTGCACACTCAGGATGGTCTGCTTGCCACTTAAGTACCACTGTTCTACTCTCCTCCTAAACTGATGTATAATTAAGCATATCTGTTCCTCTGCTATATAATGATGCTCATCCATGTGATGTGTAGACATGTCTACTAGTGCCTTATTTTGACAGGAGCATAACAGCTGACCTCAGAAGTGCTTGTTTCGTATATTACAGTTTTGAAGCAGTAATGGTAGCGTTTGGTACTGCTCTAGTATGTGGATGCTAAAACTGGAGGAGAGCACTTCTGGGGGTGTTTATACTGTTCTGGTTAAAATAATGTGTTTTTTCTCTAAGTACTGGCTGTGGCACATTACAAATAATGAAACTTCAGGAAGTGGGGGATGGTTTCCGTAAGCTCTCACTGAGAGAAATTCAAGTTCAATCACTTGGGATTTTGCTGCTTTAAGCATTCTTCCTGCAGTGCAATGTGCTGCTTGGATGCCAGAAAGAATACCATGCTTCAGTCCCAGTTAGCTTGCTTCTTACTTCTAGATCTCCAGACCTGGGAGCAAAAGGAGCTTGATGGGACCACAACTCCAGGTTACTTGCATCTTATTTTCAACTCAACATCTTTATGAAACTGTATTTTTCTGGTCTGCATTAAATGTGTAGTCCTTCAGTCAATGCAGGAACTATTCAGAGATACTCTCTACTAGACCTGGCTGAATTACTTGGAAATGTGTCTAATGCATTTATTCTTTTGTAAATTATTTGAAAAAACTTTTAAAAGGCTCTTTTCCATGTGAAATGTTTACCTGAAATAAGATTGAGAGAATGCTTGCTGACTAGTCATTACTGGATAATGGTAGTTCACCTAGTTTGATAATGTTTAAAAGCATCATCTAATTGGTAAAAACAGAATAAAGACAATGTGGTGTGAATTTTTCCAAATGCCATTTTAGAAAGCAGAGGTTCTGCAAACAATTATGTGACTTAAGCAAACATCCTGGAAAAACAGATTGTGAGCAGTCTGCAAATTTTATTCGAATAAAGATACTTTTCCTGTGTATTCTTCCCCTCCTGCCCATTTTCCTACATCCCTTCATCATGGTAGTTCTTAAAACAAACATATAGTTGTTGTTTGCATTAGCTATATACTTCTGGGAGTACACTGTATTGCTGAATGGATATACACAACTTTAAATCAAAAAAGTACATTGACCTCACTTACGAAAATGAGACTTTACCAGAGCAGTGGGCAGGCCTTCAAGTTTGCACAGTTGTCTTTTTGTAGTCCATTAAATTGTGTCCTGATGTGTCCCTTTATCTCTCAGGGAAGTATTTTACTCCTCACCAACACCTCCCTACCTGATTAAGGTAACTGTAGTAGTATATTGATCTCAGCCACTTTCCCATGCAGTTTCATTTCTCACAGAAGTTCAGTAACTCTTTAGTGTGTGCTTAGCTGTCCAGTATCACACAGGTCAGTGGCCAGTTACACATGAGTCTATGGTGGTTGTTATTGTGGAGCTGTAAGGCCTTTTCTTGAAATGCTCTGGTGCAGTTCAGAGATTTGTAACCCACCCCAGTGTTTGGAGCACTTTTACCAGGACACCAGTGTACCTTCCTCAGCTGACTGAGCTGTTCAATAGCTGTTTAGCTGTTTGACTTCGCTGGTCAAGATTTGTGTCATGTATATCTTAACTTTTGTCTAAAGTGACATTAAGAGATGGCCAGTCTCTCTTTTTTTATTGCAACTTTCTTGTGCCAGTTTTGTTCTCTGCCCCCACCTCCCTGACAACCAAATTGTGACCTCAATTATCCTGGAGACAAGAACTTGAAAACTACAGACTTTTGGCTGCTGCTTTCTGCAGGCTTCTCTCTGTGTGTCATCCCCAATGGCTGTTGCTCCTCTTCTTCCCAAGCGTTTGCAATCAAGTTTAATCATTATGCTAATAACTGCACAGTGGAAATGTCTAATTTCTGAACACATGATCAGTCTGACTAATGAATTTGCTGTAGCAGTAGTGGGATAACACATTCAGCAGCGGGGACGTAGCAATGTCCTCTCTGTGCCTGCATACAGGACTTCTCTTCAAGACTTGTACTGTCTTTCAGCCTGCCATAAGGCTGAAGCGTTTGTGTTCATGTGCACTTGCACAGGATGGAGCCAAGAACTAGGGGCTGGGTGCATGCATGTGCAAGTCTGAGAGGTGGGGTTGACTGGTGGCATAGTTTCTTCTTGGGCCTGTGTCCTCTGCCAGAGTGAGCCTTAGTCTGGAGAAGTGGAAGGTTGTGTCTCAGTACAGAGTAAGTGCTGCTAGGAGTGCTGAGGCAACGTGGATGTTCCCAGCAGATATAGTTGCAGTATTTTGTATCAGCCGTGGCCAAGAGTAGGAGGCTAAGGGAAATCCATTTACAGCAACAATGTGCAACTTCCTGTTTTAGTTGTGTGTGGAAATTAAAATGGCAATGGAGAAGTAGAGAAGTCTTAGCAATTCCATCTCTGCCCTGTCCCTTCCTCCCCACCCTATTAAACTGGTAAACATCATACACGCTTGTGATTTGGTTGTCTGTCTTCTGCTTTTACTTAATATATCCCAAATTACAAGAAGTCTGTATGACTCAGTCCAAAATAGTAACACAGTCTTAGGAAACATGGGAGGGAATTTTTAACTCTCCTTTTTCTGCTAGAATATCTTAATAGGTTTCTATGCACAACACTGTGGAAAGTGAAATTTTAGAAGTTTCATCTAAGTGGAGTTCAGGATGCTTCTAAGCTTGTCCTCTGCTGTACCTTCAGAAGGGATAGCTGGTTGTTGAAAGGGATTTGATAAAGGGGAGACTGGGTCAGAGAGTTGAACTGTCTTGTTCTGTATTTATCTACAAAAAAAGAAATGAGAAGCTTGTCAAATCATAGTTATTTTGATATTAAAATGACATGGAAGAACTCTTTGCTGTGATAATATGCTGAATGTAATACAGGTAGTAAGAGTGCAGAGTGGAATAAGTATACTGAAAACTTTTAAGAGGGATCTGTAGTGGCTAAGGCTTGTTCCTGCCATCTTATTTTACTAGTAAGACTCGCTGGCAGTGGAGACAAGAAGAAAAAACTGGCCATTGCTGGTTATCCTCCCATTGGAGTAGCACCTCATAGTGTTGTAACAAAGTTGTTTGCAACAGGGACTTGCTTGCTTTCTATAAAATCTTGAAAAAAAATCCAGAACTCTTATAGTTCTCCTCTGGAGAAAATGCAGTCTTCAACCTTTGAACATTTAGGAAACAGAAGAAGAGAAAAAAATTTCATGTGTGGTAAACTGTGTTTATGGCATTAAGCCAAGAGGATTTGTAGGTGTAGATAACATGGCCTTTAGCCATCTGATGGCTGTTTAATTAACACTCATGAGTTACACTTGGTGCAGTGCTGACCCAGCTGAAAACCAGCATATTTCCCACTAGTTCATACCACTGCCATCAACTGAGATATGGTCAAAGAGTTACAGAAATAACATTGTGCCTTGGATGATTTCTAATCGGAAGTTTGTTGACAGGTGGCTAAAGGATAGTCAGTGTAACTTCCACATATATTGTCCCTGTTTTATGTCTTGGGGAAACAGTCTGTCCCAGGATTGTCAATCTTAGACACCTCATAGGCACTGAATTAATGTGGAGAAGGGGAGGGCTTGGGAGAGGAATTTCTGTGTGTATGTGTGGCTTTTGATTATGGTTTTTTGTTGGGTTTGGGTTGGTTGGTTGTTTTTTTAAGAAAAGTATGTGCCTGAAATTTCACAACTCTCAAGTGAATACACATACTAATCAGAATAAGTTTTATGTGGGAGTTTGTTATTCTTTAGCATAATGGTTATTTTGAGATATACAATAAATCCACTATCCCAACCATGTAACATAACTTTTATTGTTGCAAAACGTTTTATTTTTGCTATTAGAGGTGATAAACTAAAGCACTGAAGCAATAAATTAAGGCTAAGGCTATGTTAGCTCCCTTCTTTGGTGTGTTCCCCTTGCCTTGCCCTCCAATTTGAAATGCCAAGTTACAACTAAATGTGAGGGATTTGTCTTTGGGGTTGTTTTGGCTTTGTTTTGGAGTTTTTTTGGTGGTGGTATTCAAGCATGAGCATTCTGGCTTGTCATTATTCCAGCTTCATCAATTCCTTACATCAGACAAACTTTCAGAGAAAGTTCAAACTTGTTCTGTTGAGTTTATTTTTTATAGGCTTTTTTTAGATGGTTTCCTTTTCAGCCACCTGCAGTGCTCTTTGCAATTGCACATGTTCATCTCCTATGAAGTTGCTTTTTTTGGCACACAAAATGCTTTTCGTTTGACATACAATTTTGTTCTACTCCCATGGTGGTTTTTTAGTGAGTCTAAACTACTGAAGAAGCTGTTTAATCTCTCTTTTCTGTCCTTATGCTTTTCTTTAGTCAAGAACATATTTAGATTTGTATGTTTTGTTTAATTCTAGACAAGTGCATTGCTTCCAGTAAGGAAAAGAGAGACTCATTCAGCTGCTTTAAAATACTGAAATTCTCATGTGGGAGCTTGCATAAGCGTATTTTGTTTCCTCTATTTTTTTTTTTTTTTTTTAAATGAGCCTATTCATGCATGCATATCTTGAAGAATACCCAGCAAAAAAGAAATCTGAAATTACTAAAATCTAATTTCAGGTACTGAAATATTCTCACACATACAGTTGGGATTTTGACTTTGCATAATCAAGAGCATTTATCTGCTTTTTGTGCTTTTTAAGACTGAATACAAACGTAACGTGTTATGACTGCACATCCCAAATGTTGTTCTGTCAAAATCAATCAGTAGGATTGTACACTTGAAACACTTCTCTTTTGAAGTGTCTTCTATTTTTAAAGACTGTTTTTAATCAGCAGATTTTTGCATTTCTGGCTTGTGTTCAAATATAATTAATAAGTCTTTGGTTCCATTTAGATAGTTTCTTTTCCTCTAGAAACTTGTATTAGCAATGCAACTGGTGTTAGTTAATCATTGAAATGTCTATTTGGTTCACTATGTAGAATATCTACAGTTCACGAGAGGAGAGGGGATGTACCTTGTTAATTCCCTTATCAGAATCTTGTCTTGGCAAAGGGAAATGAAAGGGGGCAGAGGGAGGACTGTGCAAGAGAACTGTCCTTCAAAAAGGTGTTTGTCATACAGTATGGAACTCAAGCAGATGGTTAGCAGTCGTTAATTTGCTACGCGCTGTGGTTTTGATTTGATGCAGAGCTGTGTCTGTACTTCCTGTCGTACAGTGGTGGTGAAGTGGTGGAGTGTGGTGTTCGGCCACAGGTCAATCTCCAGAAAATACTGGAAAGCATATTCTAGAGTGATCAGGAATTTTGTGTTAGAAAAGAAAATAACACCATGGAAACTGTCTCTCCCTCACTCCCAGCTTTTGATGCTGAAAAGGCACAGACTTTAGGAGGCAGGTAGAAGATAATTGCAAATAATCTCCCCATCTCTACTTCTTGGTGTCCTCCCACAGAGATCTACATTAGTGATGCTTTTTTTTTGCCTCTTTATTATACTCAGACTCTTGAAGAGGGAATTGAACTAGCAGTTGAATTTGAAAGACCAAAAAACCAAGTTAGCTAGAATGCAAACATTCATGTCGTACTCCCTATGAGCATGTATCAGAGGTCAGTGGAGGGCTTCCTTTCTTTTTTAAATGAGTAATGTTCACGGTGCACTTCTTATTGAAGTGTGTGTGCGTTTGGTTTGCTCAAACGGTTAAAATTGGCAGTAGGGTTTGCCAAAGCACAGGAAGTATGAGCTGTAACTTCTGCATTTTCACTAGCAATTAAAAACAGTGGTGGAAGCTGTTCTACAAAGCTGTCTTGGGTACCTTTTTTGCTGTCTTTCACTATGCTCAGAGTAGACAGCTATGGCAGCATTACCTATACCTGTGCCCACCTACACTGTCTGTGTGTTCTCATGCTGCTGCAGGTGGGCAGCTCCAAGACGCTGGCCCAAGCAGCAAAGCGACTTGCTTGATTTAACACAGGAAGTCTGGCAGAGCCAAGAATAGAGCTTCAATCTGCTGTTTCCAGGCACTTGCTCCTAGCCACAGACCCATCCCACCCCTTCCCTTCACTTTGACTGACATCCCGGCAGACAGCCGCCTCCTGTGTGCAGGGCCAGCTGCTTCTGCAGCACTGTCTGACCTCCATACTCCAGATGTTTGAAGTTCCATTTCCCCATACTTATGTGAACTCTAGCAAAGTGCTTCTGGCATTTCCCCAATGCAACAGGGAGGAGAGAGGACTGTTTTCTTAACTGTTTTCTTTCCATAATGAGGGCCTCCGTAGAACTGCTAAAAATCTCTTCCTCTGTAGGACTTAAACTCCACTTGCCTTCAGTTGCCATCTGCCAGTCTTTCTTCCCACATCCCTCTCTCCCTCTTCACAAAGATACTCCTGCAGACCTCCCCTCCTTATGCTCTGTGGTGACATCATCTTCCTTTCAGTTGAGGGACATGGGGGGCAGGGGGTGAGGGTGTGATGAGATGCCCTTTTATCTCTCTATAGCTGCTTGTCATTTATAGAGCCTAATTCTGGGAGGTGGCATTTCACAGACTTACTGATTTCCTTCCTGCCCCATTTTATGTTCTCAGCATCTTGCATGAACATGCTCTGAAGTAGCCATTAGAGAATAATGTGAGAAGCTACTTTCCTTCTGTCCTGTCTGAAGGATGAATATATGTCCTCCATAGCAGTCCTCTCATTTCCACTTGGCACCAGGAAAGAAAAATCAGGCATGAACTCAAGTCTGAATCTCGAACAAGTAAGCTGGTTTCTTTGCTCTGATTCTTAGTCCTAGAATGTCACGCACCTGCTCCCAGTCCCTCTGGTCTATCTTTGCCCCGTGGCCCCTTTGTGCTCAGTTTCTCTAGCAGAATGTGTGACTAGATTTGCCAATAGAGTACTCCAAAAAGCATCTGTATAAATAATCCCTTAGCTGAACCAGACCCTTTCCTTTTCAGTACTGTTGTATAGGTGTATGTGCCACTTCCCAATTTCCAAAACACAATCTGTGGTCTTTAGGTCCAATTCTCAGTGAATCCTGGTTTTCCTTTTGGAATGAGGGCTTCCAGTTTTACAACATTAAGAAGGCTAAAGGTGAGGCTATTTATCTATGGCCTGTAAACTTTAAATCTGGCTCTAGCTCTTGTTTTCAGCTTCTTGATTTTAATGAGGCTTATCAATGCCCTCACTCTTTTTTTTTTTTTTTTTTTTTTGGTAAAGACATATGAGGATTTTAACACTTGCAAGAACATGTTCTGTTGGTCAGGAATCAATTTTTTGTTTAGTATGCCTTGCGTGGACATTGGGATAGCTTGAGAAACATCATTCTGGAGCAGGACATACTATGGACTATGTGCATTATTTTTTTACATTCTGTGCTTCTCAATTCTAAAACCATACAACAAACAAACTGTCTCGAGTGAAGAGGATGTCTATGGTATAGTTCCCTCCCTGACACCCCTCCTCCCAATTGTCTTGATATCCCAGGAAAAATACTTACATAAAGGTAGAAAATATCTTCAAATCTTTGCTGAAATCTGGTCTGCTTTATGGTGATTGCTAGGAGAATCTGAGAAAATCTGCTAGTGTATATAAAGAATAAGATTTAAATTCTTAAATCAGTGGCTAGCTCTGTAGCATTAAACTGGCATATAATTTGAATTCAGACATAATTGAATAAATGCAGTGATAAACTGTCAAAATAAAATACACAACCATCACTTTTCAACCCCCTGACGTTGGATGGTATTAATAAAATGCATTGTTAGCACTATGGTTTTATATGTATAATATATATTTATATAAATTTATAAAAATATGTGCATTTAAATACATGTTACCTCTGGAAATAGGAATTGTTTTTTCTTTCATTATTTTTCCTTTGTTCTGTGAAGTGCCTTTCCCCCTCTGATGATGGCAAACACTTTATAGAGGCTGTGAAAGTTGCTGTATTATGCGTTGAAGGCCTTACTTCATTGTGTTAATCTGTAAGTACTCTTGATTGAGAACCCTCTCTTCAGGAAAAGGAATGTGACAGATTACATGAGACATGGTTTATTCTGGCTCCTCTAGCCTTTTATCTTGAGAGGTCTGGATTTATCAGGGCTTCAGGAGATGGAGCTTTCTGGAGAGCCTGTCCTACTATTGTAACTTGTCTGTTACAATAGTACCAGTGAATGTGTGAGCAGCTTCTTCTATCTATAAACCTAAATGAAAACACTGCTGGTCTTGCAGCTCTGGAAATACAATTCTTAAATCTATTTCAGTTGCCTCCTACATTGCCACCACTACATACAAAGCAAACACACAAGGTGAAACTTAAACGTCTAAATGCTTCAGAGGTGACAGGAGACCTGTCTTTCATGGTGCAGCTTCAGAAGGCATGGCAGGGTATTCTGAGGATTCTCAGATGACGTTAGACACTCTGAATTTTACCCTTAGTGAAAATCAGATTAAAGGATTGTATATGTGAAATAATAAACCCTTGAAATCCTTACATTCTTAAAATTATTTGGGGAACTGAAAAAAAAAAGGCATGTCTCTTTCTTCTCCTCTAGTAACTCTTGCTTGTTGCTACCACTGTCTGTCTTCTGTCGATTAACTGATAAATTGATAGTACTTTAGCAGGCTTGATTCTCGTGACTGTCCAAGGGACTGTTAAAGATGTCTTGAATTCATCTCTTGAGGGAGGAATAGTAAGGAGGACCTTTCTCCTTTTTGCTGTGAAAATGAAAGCTAATCAGTATAAAGCTGCTAGTATGGTACCTTCAGATGAAGATTTGTTCAAAGCTAATTAGGTACTTGAATTTCACATAGCTGATGGCTAACTGGGCATGATAAAATGTTGCACTGGACTTCTACCTTAGAGATAGGATTGGCCCCACCAGTTGCTGATAACAGGGCAGTGCTTCTGTCAAAGTTTCTTTCAGGTTTTTTATTATGCTTCTTAGGTGTTGGTCAACTTAACCAGATGTCTGTACTAAAGAACTGGGAAGAGGCAGATGCCCATCAAACTGCCTGGTTTTGGTCTATAACTGAGTTGGTGCAGAAATAGATGGGGTATTCAAACTATTTCTAGTCAGTGGAATTGATAGTTATAATTCCCAATGCCAGTAGAGCCTCATACCTTGGAGAAGAGCCCATAGGATAAATGAGTACATGTATAATGATAAACAAGGATGAGCCATTTCAGTTGCACTGGTGCTCTGCCCTCTGCCTCTCCAGGCTTCTTTAGCACTCAGACTCTCCTGGACAAGAGATGGAAATAAATTATTTCTGTAGGTAAATTCTTGAGTTTCTTGAACACTGTCTTGGTGGGGATCAGACAGTATATAAGTGATAGTAATCAAGACAAATTCTTGTTACTTGCACTTTCATCAAGAGTTAAGGAAGGATATGATAATTTGTAACATTGTGTAGACATCTGATTGTGATGTCTTAAAAACCACAAACTGCTTGTTCTTTTTCATGCCTGATGTGCATTGAACTCATGACTGATCTTTTCTTAGAGTATTTCTCTTGCGGTGTAAATATGTTCACATTTCCCTGTGTTGAATAGACTAAATTTTCTTTTGACTTTCCTTCACAAAATAATAGCGTAAAATGGTGCTCTCCTTGGGGAAGTTACCTGTCTGCCCGAGTATATTAAAGATGGGGACTTTGTTGTCCTTTTTGTAGGTCAAGCTGACTTCCTTGCAGTAGCCTGTGCAGTGTGCCTTGTCCAGGATCTCTCCAGTGCCGTTATTCAATTAACCATAACTCATGTATTTAAAAAGTCTTATTAAATGTGGTGTTTCTTTTATGGAAGTAGCAGTGGGATAGATCTGTATTTCTAAACCAGAATAGATTAATATTTTTAGTCTCATCAGATTTTTTTCATTTCAGGGAAGCTTATTGTGTAGCTATGTAGCAAGACAATGAAATCTGCAGTTTTGGAAAATGACAGTAAGGACTAATGTTAAAGCTGGGTCTAGCAACAAATTGCAAAGAGGATTTGTTTTTTTTGTTTGTTTGTTTGTTTTTTTTTTTTTTCCTAAGGGATGCTGAAAGCATCGTCGTGTTTTAAGTTATGTTTCCTTAAGTTAACGCTACAATTCATGGTCTGGGTGTATGAACTTAATAGAAAATGTGTATTTACTAGAAAATGTTTGTTGGTGTTTGTTATAATGTTTGTAACATTCAACTATATTTTACTACTATGAGCAACTAAATCTGAAGCAGTGTCTCATTTTTAGAGGCAGTAGGGCAGATTTTACCTTTCATATTCAAACATAACTGTCTGAATTCTAAGCTTACTTGTTTGTCTCAGAGGTCAAGGAAGGAACCTAAACCCCTCTCTCTGCAGCACTCATGGTCCCATTTATTGCAGTTTTATTGACTAGGTTCAAGGTGAAACCTGCATCTTTGCCTAGTATTTTATGTAACATAAGGCACAGTTTCTGCTGAAAGGAGAAGCCATATTTGACAGATTGCTAGCTTGACTTGTTATGTCAGATTTAGTGTTCCAATTGGCTTGTCTTTGACGGGAAATCTTGCTCTTTTTTTTCTTACGCCATTCTTTTATACTGTCAGCAATGCCCTTTGGTTAAGGGAATTTCACTGCTCTCAGATACAGAATGAATGAAATATTGTTCTTTCCATTAACTTGCCTTTCAGTAATGCTGGCTTTAGCATAGAATCATCTCAAGTTGGAAAGGACTGATAAGGACCATTGAGTCCAACTCTGATCCTCGCAGGACTACCTGAAACTAAACCATATGACCAAGAGCATCATCCAGACACTCCTTGAACTCTGACAGGCTTGAGGCCATGACAGGCATGGGGCTCTTGGGGAGCTTGTTTGAGTGACCAGCCACCCTCTCAGTGAAGAACCTTTTCCTAATGACTGATCTGAGCTTCCCCTGATGCAGCTTCATTCCATTTCCTTGTGTCCTATCACTGGTCACCAGAGAGAGGAGATCAGCACCTCCCCCTCTGCTACCCACCTTGAGGAAGTTGTGGACTGGGATGAGGTCACCCTCAGCCTGCTCTTCTCCAAGCTGAACAAACAAAGTGACCTTAGCCACTCCTTTTAATTCTTGCCCTCGAGACCTTTCAGCATCTTGGTCGCCCTCCTCTGGACACACTCTAATAGTTCGATGTCCTCCTTGCATTGAGGTGCCCCAAACTGCACATAGTACTTGGTGTGGAATAGATTATATTCAGGAGGTACAGCATCAACTTTGAGTCTCAGTAACCTGTTCTACACAGTATGTGTGATTACACCAAGAATGCTAGGAAGATAGGGGTGAGAAGTGGTAACAGGTTATGCTCTGTGCATGGCTGATATGTCATATTTGTGGTTTTGCTTGTATAAAGTATTCTAATCTGTATATATAACACTGATTACCCTGTAACCAGGGCTTTACTTACTTGTGTTAGTAACAGATCCCACCCTGTATTCAACCACAAACTGAAAAAGTGAAAAAGGGAAAAACAATGTCAAAATTGCTACAGACTGTTGCTAGTAACAAGCTGTTCGGCCTTCCTTTTCTCCTGGCTTTCTCCAAAGCAGCAGCTTGAGGAAGCTGGTGGAGTTCGAGCCTACATTCCTTCTTGTCTGAGTGAGCCTAGGGACAAATTGAAAAGTTACTGACTTGCAGCTCTGCGCAGTGCAGGATATTTGAAGGATATTCATGATGTGAAAATAAAAGTTCTTAAAACCAGTGATTAAAATGTCCTGAAAAACTGTCAGTAAAAATGGTGGTGTAATTTTATGATTTTTTTTTTTTGTCTAGTGTGTTTTGAATGTTAGATTTTTAAATGAAGGAAATGCTTTTGAAGTGACTTTTCACTTGTCCTCACATCCATGGGCGAAAGTGTGTGGTGCTTTGTTTTATTTTTAAGCAGGGGGGAGGGTTGGAGGGGGTGCTGTATTTCTTTAATTTGTAACTTCCTACACTGTATCTTTAGACTCTCCTTTAGGTGTTTTGTTTGCCTCCTGTTTTTACCTGATAGCTACCACTTTCACTGTTGAGGACACAGCAGCTATTCTTTTCTTCCCTAACAGTTACTTTGCTTTCCCCAAAAGCCTGGTAAAAGATTTTTCCGGCTTGCGGGTAAGATAACTGTGCAGCACCACACAGCGCTTGTTCTGTTCCCTCTGCCAGGTGAGCTTGTGTGCTGTTACAGCTCCATTCTTGAGGAACTGGGGAGGAACAGAGTAGGAAACCTGAAATGGAGTTTTCTTGCACATTGTTTCTGGAGTATCAGTTTAACACATATCTAAATGGTATGGGCTTGGTGTAAATCTCTGGTATTAGTGTAATAAATTGTCTTGTCCTTCAGAACAGCCTGAAGTTGGCAGTGCCTGGTTAGCTGACTTTATTTGATAGAGATTTCCTTTCCCCCACCCTGCTCTTTACCAGCTGTGTGTGCATTTAGTGAGAGCAGTGTCTATGTGAGTATCTAGCTCATAAATTTGAATTGCAGTGGTTCAAGATTAAAAAGATTGTCAAAGCTTGAAGTTGTTTCTCCTTTTTTTTAATATCCCTATATATGTGGGCTTTATTAAAGTATTTAGATATCCTCAAATTAGCTTGGCCAAATGTACTGCAGTCTCTATTTCTTGTAAAGTGTTTGTCCCCAGATCACACACTAGAAACTGGTAGAGCAGTTCATGCAGCACAGAAAAATAAGATAAAAGAACAACTATTTGCTGTATCATTGTTGTGCTGCACATGGCCTTGAGGCTACTTCTGAGGAAGCAAACAGTTAAAATTTAACTCTACATCCTGTTGATAAACTGTTTTTTTTTTTTTTATATATGGTTTGAAGCAGACAGGTAGTGTAGGCAGCTAATGATTAACAGTTCTTTCAACCTCCAAGCTTAACTTTGCTTCTGGGATTAGGTGGCATGGACCATAGTACCCAGTTGTAATGGTAGGGGGATTTGTTTAGTTTGAATTTGCTTCCCAAAGGAAACATGCCGTGCTTTTGGAAGGGCTGTCCTCTCCCTCTTCTCCAAATCAGTACAATGCTATACCTTTTCTTGCTGGATTATGTTGTTTAGGTGTGAGAATCCCATCCCTATTCCCCAAATTTTAAATTATGCTATGCATTTATGTTTCAGCATAGGCCAAGCATACTTGAATCTGGTCTGACTGTATGCCAGTGCTTGTTAATCTGTGTTAACGCATGCTGCTTTGCCAGACTTTGCTCCTCTCCATCTTTGATGTTTAAAAGTAGGTTTTGTGCGTGAAATCACGAACTAACTACTGTTTAGTTGTACCATATCAGAGTGGACACTTACTCAATAGCTACAGGTGCCAAGTGTGGCCCGAGCTTTGAGAACAGTCTAGTTTGGCTGTTGCCTGGTACGTGTGGCTTTGTCTCTCTTGGGAATTAACTGTTGTCTGTCTGGGTGGTTATGCTATCCTGCTAAAAATGCTTGTGTTTGGGGTTTTTCCCCTTTTGGAAGTGAAAAACGTTGGCTATGACTAAACAATAAACTTCTGCATCAACATCAAGCAAATAGATATAAATAAAAATATAAAAATGAACTACTGTTATGTGCTTTGTTTTGCATAATGGTCACATCACAATAACATGAAGCATATGCTGGGAGCCTTTGATTTGCATAGGGGCAAAATATGTCCTTGCTTTTTCCAGTGTATCAGATGCAATAAGACTGGCAGTCTTATTTGCTTTGAACAGTGAATTAGTCTCTTGCACAAGCATGCCTGCATGCAGTTCAAGGTTTATATTACTGAAATTCATGGAATGACTTTATGAATTGCTGCTCTACATTTAATTTTGGATAAGCTGTTTTATGTAACTAATACATGCTCTTTTCCTGTTCTAAGGGTATTTTCTGTTAACAAGAACTTGTTGCAAGATTGCTTCAGTCATTTTCTAAAGCATGTATGGTGCAGCATCTGTTCCTGGAATTTCTTATACTCTGGTCTAGTAACTTATGGAATTCTCATTGTTCATTGCAGGGAGGAAAAGTCAGTCTTTGTGGACTACCTACTAGGAGAAAATACATCATCTTGTAGTGTGAAGGGCTTTGTTTTACCTTCTTATTTCTTTTGACATCAATGTTAAGAGAAGTCTTAGTATAAAGATGTGGTTTTGTCCATCCACTGAACAAAAGATGAATTTATTAGTAACAACAGATTCTGTTTGTGAGAATGGAGTAGAAGCATGGATTTATTTCGAGGGGCATAGTAGTATTTTAAAATACCCTCCTTTAAAACATTGTAGTATGTGCCTTAAATTGATGCTGTCCTCAGCCTCCTATACTGCTAAGTTGTTTAGGTGACTCTAAAGTTCTTTTGGACCTAGGCAGTGCTCATGTATTAAAAAATATGAAGAGTTGCATATCGTTAAAAGAGTTCTGTAAGACAGTTTGAAACCTAGTGTTGTCATTGGACAAAAGGGTTCAGGTTGTATAGAGGAACTGGAAGAGAGGTGATCTAAGAAAATGTAGCACAGCACTCGGATGTTGATTTCTGGTGTTGCTGAAAGAGAAGTAAAAGGCAGAACTAACATGTATATATTAGTCTCTAAAAGGAAAAGAACAGATAATAGCTGGTGTTGAAGAAATATGGGTAGTCTTGCTCTTAAGTCTTTGCTCTGTCATCTGTGAAACTGGCTGCCAGAGCAAATGTGGGTGCAGTGGCTGATATCTGATGTAGTGGTAAATGCTTAATATATAGGATTGTCTCATTTGGAAAGGTGCTTTTTATTCCTGACTTTGGGGGTTTTCAGAGCATGTGCATTTAGAACAATAAATCTTGCTCTAAAGCTTTATTGAGATATTTCATTATTCCAAATACGTTAACGCAGACATACACATTTAATGTCTTGCATTGTTCTGGAAAATCACAACTCTTATTTCTATTCAGATTCTGTGTGCTTCCCAAGTAAAAGACCCTTTTGTGATGATGCAAGTTGTTTGTTATTTAGCCTTAAGCTGTGAAAACAAGCTTGCTTGGTATCACTGCTTTTAGGTGCTTCTCCACTTGTGTTCCCACTTGTAATTTGCAATGCCATGTATCAAAGCTGTTAAAGAGGATTTAATTTCTTTATGTACTTAGGAGAATTTAAGAGTATTTGAGTGTGTGTACCTGTTAATTGGAGGGAAAAAACCAAAAAACAAACCCCAACAGGTCAATTGAAGGCATTTCCTAGTGAACTCTGAACACTGAATGCTGGCTTTCCTAGAAATGGTCATTTCCTGGATGCTTACCTTGCTTTTTTTGTCTTGCCTCATATAGAAGTAGTGAAATATAAAATAATTCTGTCCTTCATCTTTGACTCTGCTTCACTAAACAAAACCTTGCACATCGCAATATCCATTTTAGATTAGGCCATTTCTAGAGATGTACCCAAATGAGTACTGACGGACAAGGATTTTTCTTTCTGAACCTTGACTCTCTGTTTCTATGACAGTCTCTCCAGGAGGAATTGATGCTTACAGTCTGAGAATTATTTTCCTTAGTGGAAAGAGTGGTGACTTGATAGGTTTTGTTCAAAGACACGTAGAGTGGTGGCTTTTGTCAGATACCATCTCCTGAAATGCGATCACGAGATTCTAGTAGGCACGTAAACCAGTAAAAAATCACTGAATCTTGAAATAGGCTTCGTAGAGATGGGACGTCTTATGGCATCTGATGCTTGATTTGTACTTGTTCTCCTTCAGCTAGGGTTTAAGCGGTGGTTATATTGCATGTAGAAGTGTGTGTCTGTTACGCGAAGCTTAAGTTTGGTCCTTCACAGACTGCTGGACTCACCTTTCTTTGTCTTTTTAGATATTTCTTAATAAAATGATGGAGCTTAGCATATTTTGCATTCCTTCACTTGAATCTTTAAGGCTCTGGTTTATTCTTCTAGTAAAGCCGCTACAAACAGTATGATTGAAACTAGCCTCAGTGCTGAAATTAGGCCTTCTCTGTGCAGGCTCTTACTCTGACATGCACTGATGGCTTTGCTGAAAGAAATTACCACACAGACTTACTTCCCAAGCTTAGTTCCCCTCTGGGGCTACAGGCAAATTGCTTAGCTTGTCTGTCCTGGCTTCCCAGCTGTGGAGTTGGAGTAATTTATTACTAGTGTCAGTCATGAGAATGTTGAGGGTTAATCTGCAAGGACTGTGTCTGCATAGTGTCTTTAGAGTGTCAAAGCAGTAATGTATAATTGTAATTTTATTATTAATATTGTTTGTTTGAAAATTACACTGTAATGAAATAATGTTCATGTAGATTAAACTCATTTTGACAATAAACTGGCATCCTTCCAGCAGAATTAACTTGTTTCAGAGTCGTTGTCTAATAGTCAACCCTATGTGTAGATAGCTCTGTAAAGAAAACAGCAAATGCCTAAAGAAATCCGTACTTTCTTGTTTTTAATCCAGACTGTGGACATCCATAAAGAAAAGGTCGCTCGCAGAGAGATAGGCATTTTGACGACCAATAAGAACACATCAAGAACTCACAAAATTATAGCGCCAGCGAACATGGAACGTCCTGTAAGGTATATTCGAAAACCTATAGACTACACGGTGCTGGATGATGTTGGCCATGGCGTAAAGGTAAGAATACCTGGACACTTGAGGACTTCAAGTAACACAGACTAGGAGATAGGATCAGGGCAGAATGTTACTGACATTAAAATGTTTAGTTCATTTATGGTAGGAAGGATTATGGGTTTGATATTTCTCCCACATACAAACATTTGAATAACAAAATGGACTGGTTTACAGTGAGGGGTTTTTGAGCAATGTTTGCCACAACATTGTGACTGTCAGTGGTAGTCACAGTGTTTGAAAATAATGGCTTATGATCTTAGCCTAATGACTTGTCAAAAAAGCTGTAACTGACTTCTAAAATTATCATGCCTTCCTCCTTAGATTAAATTGTCTCTGCCATTCCCTTTATTTCTTTCGTTACTGAGAAAAATTGTCATCTCTTAAGGGGAAACTGGATGGTGGGGGGTTTTGTTGGGATTTTTTGGAGGGTGGTTGGGAGAAAGGGGTTCATCTAGTGGCACTTGATGTTTTGCTCCCCTTTGTGCTTTTGGACAGCCTCATTTTCCTTTAAACAAAAGCCTTCATAAATTAATGTCTACCTACCTTGAAATGGTCATAGCTGAAAAGAATTAATATAACATCCTTTGCTCCCTGGATATCTCATTATAAAAAATAGCTTTGTATCCCCCTAGAGCAGGCCTTCCAGGTATATTCAGTTCACAACAATCTTCCCTTGAATGGCATTAAAAAGAGTTTATTCAACACTCATGTATCCTCTAAAGCTTGATGTGCTCTGGTCAGTCAGTTGTGCAGCTATATTGGCCTATTATGTGCCCTTTGAATCACTGAACTCTTGAAGAACAGATCTTTCAGAATTTCTCAGTACGAAAGAGTGCTCAAGGTACTTCCTGCTTTGTAGTAACCCGCCAGATGCCCAGAGGAGACTTAATTCCAACACAGGTTAGAAAGCAGCTCTATACCATGACAGCTATAGGCTATGAATTGGTGTAGTGACTTCGGACTGTCTGATTGATTTGTTTTGTTTGTAGCTAAATGTGTACTAAACCTGTAACTCTTAGAGTTGTTTTACACTAATAATTTAAGCTAGACTGGATGAAGAAACAGTTGTATGTAGCAGCCTGAAAGACATGCCCTGAATTGCTGTAAAAACTGAAACACAGGGGTCAGAAACTGATAATTTTTCAATATGGTCTCTGCATTCAAGGAGAGAGGTCTATGAATAGAGAATACAGGAATCCACAAATTCAATGTCAGGATATTGGTTTCTACATTTAAGTGCTCCATGGATCAAGTGCTGTAGAAGATTTTAACTGAACTACTTGTATTGTGCAGGCTCAAAACAGGTTGCTTGATCCATAAATGCTGAAGTTGTTAAGGTGTAGCAGTTGCATTTTCCAATATGACTATTTGCTTTTAGGAGTACTGGTTCTTTATTTTTAATAATGTGACCCTATTTGTTTAGGAGGTTGAAATGAGTTGCTGTTTACCTCTTCAGCTCTTATGGAACATTTTTTAAACTGTTAGTGATTTAATTCTATATTAAAGACTTCAGAGGTAAAATAGCTTCCAGTAATAACCAAATTATCAACTTGTAATAAGTCAGCTACAAATTGTATCTTGGTATTGTTTCTTTATTGAGTGATTTGCCTAAGTCTGTTTAATGACTGTGGAAGGGATGAAACACTTAATAGAAAAATGATGTTGATATTTTCTATTTAGACTTGTTACACAGATGAAATTATCTGAGGCTTGGCTGGCAGCTTTATAGTTCAAGATGGCTGTCATGCATTAGATACCTTCACCAGTGTTGACATTCACAACACTGGACACACTGTTAAGAAGAGTGGGCTGAGATTGTGAATGACATAATTAAATGTTTTAGCCATCATACTATTTGGGTTCCCAGAGTGTGACACAGATCATAGCCCTGAAGGGAGTAGCTTGTTTTGTCTGCAAACCTAGATGTAACAAGTGCTGTTACAAGAAAATCAAACCAAAACAACTTAAACTGGATCAGGTCCTGTTGGAAGGCAGCACAAATAGTGGATGACACTTGAGAATCTGAGTTGCCTCTTGAACATACAAATTAGGGGGAAGCATGTGATAAATCTAACTACAAACTCTGTCCAGAATGGTCTTAGAAGATGCTTCAGGCTCTTAAGTCTTATTTTCTTGACCGAAGATTTCACCCTGAGTTGGACAGCAACAAGTGCAATAAGGCCTAAGAAACCACATGTTTCTAGAGGAAAAGAAGTTTTAGTTCTGATGAAAGCAATTATCGATTTGACTGACGTACAGGTCTTTGAATGTCTTCTGCTGTGGTAACTGTCAATAAAATACAGTACAACATTATAAATTGACAAGTGTTAAATAAAAACAATACAATACTTGGAAATCTGTAGATGACATTTATTGCTGTTAATGGGCTCTGTTGTGTTCTAGTGCAGGATTTGATAAAGAAACAAAGGAAAAGTACAAGGAAGAGAAGTCAAAGTTACAGGATGGATTATAGTTTGTTTCTACTTTTATTTCATGAAATACCAATCCAAGGAAAAATTTTCATTAAAATATGCAGTATATTTTAAAGGGTGATGCTAAACTGATATAAAAAGTGTACAGAAAAATACTGTCTCATAGAATTTAAAAAAAAAAAAGCAGGTAATCCTCAGAGTAAATAATACTTCCCCTTGTACATCTTTGAGCAAATGCAGAAACACCTTCTATGCATACTCAGAGCTCATTTTCTTTGTGCATGTGTGTGTGTCTCATGCTTCTCATGGCTGTGTAGAGGGGCTGCAAAAGGAGATGCCTATGTTTGGGCCATGGAGAAGGGCTCTACATGCCTCCCTCTCACATGCATGCAGCGTTTTTTGTGGGGACAGGTGATTTGGCGGGGGGGGGGGGGGGGGGGGGCGCAATGATGGTAAGCAACTGCCCTGTATAGCAGGTTTCCTCCCTGATGGGAAAACACACATCCTTGGGAGGCAGTGCTATTTCCTCCTCCAGCAGCTTCTTGATAGAAAAGCTTTTGTAGAGCATCCTAGGATCGCAGAGGTGCTTTCTCCTTCAGCCTGAAAGCTCCATGGAAACCCCAAGCTGCCCCAGCTGCTCCACTCCTTGTGCCTTCCCTTTTCAGGAGCAGATACAGATGAAGTTTTCAAAAGGAGTAAAGTAGCTTTTATTTATATATACATGCCTATGAAGCCAAGGGTAGCATCAGTCAAAATCAGGACAGCTTTTGAAGTTGGTTTGCTGCTGAGAAGGCTTTCCCTTGCATCACAAATATTATGTGTAGATGGTTCTAGGGAACACACAGGCAAGCATTTTTGCTGGTCTGTCAAGTAGTTGCTCAGCTGTCACCCTCTGAGGATAGGGTAATGTAGCTGAAGTCATTCTTCGTAAAGAAGAGTAACTGTCATGATGTGAGAGCCTACCTTCCTGTGTAGACTTTGGTTTAAAATTATTAGTCAGAGGCTACTTTAAGATTTCCTTCCTTTTCTTCCCTTTTGTGAAAGAAAAAAAAAGTAGTGTGCCAGCAAATAAATAGGTCAAATACAATTACTCATACAGAAAATCCTCAGTTTAAGAGGGAAGAGAAGGAGGAGCAATCTTGGAAGCTGCCTTAAAAGCCCTAAAGTTGGCCTTTGAAATTTTTTTTTTTTAAATAGGAGGCAGCAATTTGTAAAATGGCAGCTAAATAGGAAATTGAAATTACACCTTCTGGTAAAGACAGATAAAATCTTGAATACATGCTAAATTTAAATGCCTAATAGCTGTAATTGGATCAAGTTTGTTTTATGGAACTAATAGTTCCTCAAAACCAGACTTGAATTTTATATGAAGATTGAGCACTTTTCAGCTTTGTTTTAAGAAAAAATTCAGGATTTTGTCACTGTAAAACACCTGCATTTCAGTGCATTAAATTTATGAGAAGCTTTCTAGTCGAGGAAGTCAAACAAGAGTTAAACATTCAGAATCTTTCTGAAGCAAATAGAAGGTTGAAGGACTCCCTTAAAGTAGGTTTTGTGCCAAAACTTACCAAATACTAAACTTAGAGACGGGAGTCTTGCTGTCACCCTTATTGTCCTACATACCTGCAGTACTCATGTTTACATCTGTGTTGGTGCAAAACATGCATATGAGATGTTGATGTGAGGGTGGAAGGCTACCTAATTGTGCTTGCTTCCCCTTTAGGATAGGACCTTTTATGTGTTAACCACTTGAGTATTAACTTTTAAATAATTCACTGTAATAAAGTAGTGAGGCAGGGATCTTGAACGTGAGCCTCTGCTGCCTTTGTCCCTGTATTACACACTGTCAGAGGCTCATGCTTCAAAGGATGTCATGTTGCCAATTTCATTAATGTCACATCATGCTTCTGGGGTCGTGGCCAAACAGTAAATACTGCTGTAGGGTAAAGAACGCTTCTCTGGGGGAAGAAGTAACTTCCTGTTATCAGCTCTAATGACTCTTGTGAGTGTTGACACTGGACACTTACTACTGAAAATTCAGACCTGTGGTGGTGTAATCTGATACAATGCAGGTTTCAAGCCTTTGTGCTTGCAAAGAAAACTCAAAATTATAAGATCTCTATTTTCTAATTTTGAAATTTTTTTTTTTAACCTTATTTTATTGAAGCTAGATTCAAAGTTACCAACTCAAAGAATTCAAAAAGCTTGAGGTATTTAAAGGCAGGAATCTAAGTATCTTTTTCTGAAGAAGACTACTGAGTGCTGAGGGAACAATATTAAGTTTGTCTATCATTCAGAAGCAAGTTTTTGTATGTTAATAGCAGTTTAATACATAAAACCATTTTAAGGTCAAATGAGACTTGAAATTTTTTGCCTGCTCAGTTTGGAAACTTAGAAAGGAGAGACAAGCAATACTGACAAGTTACTAATTACTGTTGACATAAAAGAGTGTAATTACTAGGTTGCAAATAATACTGGGAGAGGTTATAGTTTAAAGGTAAAATTTCACTAAAGAGAGACTTAGCTAATCATGTTCAGTTTTTAAAGAAATACTGATTTGGAACCGAAATTATCTCAAAATAATCTGCCTTACAATAGACTATAAGGAAATAATGAAAAAAAGTTTCTGACCCATTCTGATAAGGAAATTGAGACACAGGAATGATTTCTTTAAAACTACACAGAACTACTGGCAGAATTGTGTTACCCTGAGTAACACGTACACCCCCGTACAGTCTGCCTTCTGAAAAACATCTTTGATTACACATTCTCTCTAAGTCCATATCTTGATTTCTGTAAGGAAATCATGTTCTAGACTTGGTGTTTTACTGTATCCTTTCCTTAGGCATCACATACCTTCATGAACAAATAGCCTTCTAGCTGCTTTTCTTGCTCTGTGTCATCTTGTGGTACTCCAAAACTGCTCCACTGATGAGACAGGAGGCAATCTTGTGCAAAAATCTATAAGGATGCCTATGGGGCAATTGAATTGCCTTGCTGTAGATATGTAATAGCCCTTCAAAAGGTTTTATGGCCAGCTGACTTTCTGTAGGTATATCTCAGATAATTCTCCCTTGACTAATAAAGGAAGTAACTTTTTAAGTAAAAGGGGAGGCTGACTAAAGAGTCATCAAGAGCAATCATGTCTTTTATTTTTTTTAATCACAGTTGATGGCTGTGATTATTGTTCAAACGTAACAGATCTAAGGGTGGTTATTGCTTTTACATACTCAAGTTCTGAGTTTGCCAGACACTTACTATAATGCAGATTAGACTGGTGCAGTTTTTAAACCATCGTTTCCATTGATCATCTTTTATATTGGATTGTTTTTAATGATGACTTTCAGTGATCCTAGATATGGCAGGATATAGATTGAAAATGGCTCTTTAAATTCAGGATTTGGAGAAATGGTGAGTGACATACAGCAGGGAAAGTACAACAGACTTGCACAGAGAGGTAAAGTTTCTGCAGTCTGAAAATTGAGAGTTCAAAGCTGGAATGTGCAGGAGAAACTTGCTGGATGGATGTCAATGTGATAAGGATTTTACTTCTGTGTGCAAGTGGCCTTTTGTAATTCTGTGCTTATAGGTACATTTGCTCACATAAATGAGTTGTGTGCAATATCTCTAGCCTTAGTTTTCCAAACACAGTTTAGAGCTTGAATAATAGCTTTCTGGTTCCCTGAATCATGACTAATGTTGCCCTATGAGTTGTTACTTGGCATGGAAACTATTAAAGACAATTAGATGGCTGCCTCCTGAGGCCAGCCAGCAGAGTCCCTCAAATGTCTGGACATCCTTTGGCTACCAGTAGATACTTCTGATTGCCTCACACCCTATGCTTTCATGCTGTTCTTGGTCTTGTCCCTTCGGCCTCAGTTACAGAAACCTGCACTACTGCCTTTGTCAGCAGGTATTTTTGTAGACTACCAAATCTGAATGTGCTGGAATTGCCAAAGTAGTTGCCTTAAGCAAGTAAATGTTGTACTTGGTACTTACAGTCAATGCTTGACTGTCTGAAAGCATTGCTTGTCCTGTCCAAATCCATGGCCAAAATTCTCAGTTCAGGTGCTCTGAATTCCTGGCATCAGTTACAGAAGCAGCCTCACTTCTGGCTTTGATTAAATAAATGCCTTGCATGGCTGTTGCAAACGCCTGTTTAGTCCATTGCTTTAACTGTGTTACTCCTTCGCAGCCCATCACTGGCTCTCAGCCCTTAGCCAGCCCGCTCTCCCACACTGTCAACCTCCTGTGAATGTGCAACTGCCCTAGCTGTGATCTTTTGGAAATGCATCAAGGTTGACTCCTGTTTCTTGAACCGGAGACTGTGCTTTCTTTCTCTTAATTTTGTGACAACCTTTAAAACTATTCAGGACTGCCCCATGCTTGGCAGCTTTTCCGTGGAAAGGCAAAATTGTTCTGCTTGCTTCTTTAAAACATCTCTCTACTATGATGCTTGCAAGAAACCCCAACCAATACTGCTCCTCACCATGCTGTCGTTTCTGGGAACATCCTGATCTGTCTAGTTCGCTGCCTCAGCATCACAAGCATCCCCATCAAGCCTACACACTGTGTTTTTGTTCTGATGTGTATGTCATCCAGGATGCTGGTATCTGGCTGAAAACTGTCTCCTTTGCCTACAGTAATACAACTAGCAGGAGGAGAAAGAAGTTCTCAGTGCTGCTCTTCATTTGACTAAGCTTTTTTCCTTTGCACCTCCTATTTCTTATTTTATAGATCCCCCTTGGAACAGTCTCTTCCTCCTTCAAGCTGTGAACCTTATGCATGCTGCTGCTTCTCTTCCTCATGCCCTGCATTTCCTTCCTTCCTGACTTTGACCTTCTTGGTACTGATCAGGCAGTTGGTGATAGTCATGTTCTGCCAACTGTCTGTCTGGCCTAGAGGCATTTGTAGAGGGATGCCTGAACCTGCATTAAACATGTATCTGCTTTTTTACTTTGGTTTTCTGCTGTCTTTTTTCCTGTTTTTCTCAAAATCATGACGAGTCTAGGCCTAAACTGTTCCTAGTTCCAAGCAATTTTTTTTAGTTGCTTAGAAAGCATAGTATTTGGTTTTCAGACCAAGAAGTGCAGCAAGGTCGACTTCATAAGCTCAACAAATATAGACAAGAAAAAGTCTCCTCCTAATTAATTAGCTCATTAACCATGATTAAATAGCCATATGGGTCATCTCTTTGATTTGTTTGCTTTCCTTCCTTACTTCTGTCTCTTAGATCAGGAGCTCCTCTCCCATAAGAATTCCTGTTCCCTTTGTGTTCCTTCTGTGTTTTTCTGCCAGTATGACTCTTGTTTTTATTGATGGCAACAGAGAGGACATGTACAGAGCTTTTTACTTCTAGAAAGCAGTATGACAACAGTTACTAATTCTTCTGCACAATAAAGTGTGTGTTTCTGTCTGCATGTTAACTGGTAGCGAAAGAGATGAAGCTCACCTGATGTAGTGGTAGAGATAGGGTAGAAGGTCAAGAGCTGTTGGACTTCAGATATATGTTTAGTATGTTAAATGCTACTCAGCAATAGAAAGACTTGAAATAAGATGAAGATTCCTGAATCATTGCTAGACGTTGATATTCATACTGTTGCTGCAGTGGAGGCAGAATGTAACAGTGATTAAGGAGGAGGTGGAAAGACTCACCATAAATGCTGAGTGACACTGCATAAGGGAAGAGAAGAAGCTTTTTTGTTTTATATTTTTGAGGCAGGCAAATTTAGTAATAGAGGCTGGATAATAAACCATGCCACCCTTCCTCTTAAGCCTTTAAAAGGTTTCTATCTATGGCTGCTGTGGAGGGACAGGATGAAACAAAGAGTTTCACTTTTTAGTCTCTCTTAACAAATTCCTTGTATTATACCATTGCCCTTGGCAACTGGGGAAGTAAGGGGAAGGCTTGCATATTCCTGTGAGAGGGGAGACCAAATTTCATTGCTAAAAGTGTGTTTTAAAAATATAAAACTTGGAAGACTACTGTGGCATCCTGGAAACTGAGCCTTCATGTTTACCCATGAAATAAATAAGTATGTGGGGACAGAAGTGGTTTAAATGCCTTAATTCTGCCACTGCTGATGAACCTCTGCCCAGACTGGGAGTGAATGGGATAACCTTCAAATGTACTTACCGCAGCTAAGCCTTTTCATTTGAATTTTGGAGCACGTTTTGTGTTTGTGTTCTTGTATTATGAATAACTTAAGGGTAGTGGCTTTCAACCTCTCTTGATTTGTAAACCCCAGCTGTTTTTCAGTGGTTTTGCAGACCCTGTCAGAAATCTCACATATGCATATTGCTGTATAGCATGTTTTAATTTTTTTTTTTTCTGCGTTCATGGATGCCTTTAAATTGCTCTGTGTTTCTTGAAGGAGGAGAAGGTGCAAACTACAGTTTGAAAAGCTGTGCATTAGGAGGCTTGTTCTGGAAGTGACAGTTTATTTCCAAACAACCTCAAAAAAACCATGGGGATTATTTTATGTTTTGGGGTTTTGTTTGCTTGTATTTTTAAATTGGTGATATCTTCTGCATTCCAAAACACGAGTTGTCCCCCAAATAAATTAGAGAACTCAACTTGAATTTATTTAAAATTTTACATTGTTTTCCTTGTGAGGACAAGTTTTCATTAATTTTTTTTCTTCTGCAGTCACAAAGGCTGTAAAAATGATACAGTGGAGTCATATAATGACTTGATTCTAAGAGCTAAAATTTCACAATAACAATCATTAGAGCACTGTCAACACAGTTTTGAGCAGCCAGTGCTGTGCTGGCTTGAATCAAATTTCAATCAATAAACCAAAGGTGAAAGGTGCTGCTGCTCATCCTGTTTGAGAACTCCCTTTTCTTTATTTACCATTCAATGCAGCAGCTAGGTTTTCTTCAAAACACATGAAGGTGAAGTGTCAAAACAACAGGCAAGTCTATTCTGGCCATATAGCTGAAACTGTGGGTTTGTGAACGAATTCTTAAGAGCACGTTGCCATTGAAATAGCATTGATTTGGGTTTGGACTTGAATGGTCAGCAAAGGGCTTTTCAACCCTTTGCTACCCGTGAGGAGCCTGGCAAACAAATCAGGCAAAGCTTAGCTAAACCTAGTTTTGACACAAGTGTTTTTCCTGTGGTCACTTAGTCAGACACAGAACTTTCAATGACTAAGTGAGGTAGTAAAATCTCTGTTAGTGTACTGGGATGTAGCTAATTATTAGTAGACACATGATTTTTAAAAAATGTGATTATCTGTAGTTTAACCTGTCCTATCAGTTGTGATGGATCTGCCATTAATTTCTACCTTTTTCCCCCCTTTTTTGCCAACGTTAAGTGGCTAAAAGCCAAGGTAAGAAGTGTTATTTCTCCTTTGACCCACAGTGCCTCATGTGACTGATAGTAGAGGCTGCAGAGCCATTAAAAACTGAAAACTAGTGCTCTCTTATGCTCTCCTCTGCTTTCCATAGGATAGATTAAACATGCTATACTTGATTTCTTTTTTTATTTACAGCATTTAGAGTGTGTCAATATATCTGCGATACATTGACATCTGCATTTATACATAGATACATTAATTTCTCTAACACATGTAGTGCTTTGCTCTGAATTCAGTAGATGCCTTGATTCCCTTCACTTACATTTTTTGCAGGAGACTTCCCAGACAACCTGAATGACTCTGCTAGTCAAATAGCAGGGACAAATTGAGAAATTCTTGTCCTGTGCTGACTGTATTGTATTGTCAGTGTTAAAGTTTGATTTAAATTATTAACACCTGAACAGAGATGAACACAAATGTGGCTTCCCTTAAAAGAAAAGAGAACGTAAGAGATTTGTGCGTGAACCTGTCAATTGCCTACCTTCCTGATATCTGTTGTAAATTAATAGCAAAAATAATATTAAACTTGTATTTAGACTCATTGTATTTATTGGTGTCTGTCTTGCGTGTAGCTGAAAACTTGCTGTTTGACAGCTGTCTGGGAATTCTCACTTCATATTCTTACACTTTTTTTTTTTTTAAAAAAAAGCTGTCAATAATAGAGCTGCTCTGTTATAAAAATAAAATCATGTTTTCCCTTATTTCAGCATGGAAATAACCAGCCTGCAAGAACTGGCACCTTGTCAAGAACAAATCCGCCTACACAAAAACCACCAAGTCCTCCCATGTCAGGCCGGGGAACTCTGGGGTAAGAATGAGGACTGCTTGGTCCTGCCTGTGTAATAGAAAGTTTTAATTGTGCTGGAGTTGGTGTTTCTTAAATGTACGGATAGAGGCAATTCTGATTGTGTTTAGTAAAAAACCACAATTACCTTTCCTGTATAAACCCTCTCAGCTTCATTGACTCTTATTTTCATGATGACCTTTTGAAAGAACGTTTTTTTCAGAAATGGGGGAAAGATTTATTATAGATATGGGTAAATGAGGCAGCTGTTGTTATTCCTGATTTTCTGGGTTAAATCCTTAGTGACACAAAAGATTATCGATAAGGTTTTGACATCAGTGGGGAAAGAATTGTCAAAGTTTTTGTCTACTCATTTCTCAATGTTTTAAGAGGTATGAAATGACTGTTGGTGCCATATTTGTTGCGTTATCTAAGCAAAATTTGTTGCATTGTGAACACAGTGACAATTTTGACTATTGCATGCTTGTGCATTTTTATTTTTATGCTTAAGTGAGGAAAGTTTTGCTATTACTGAGTCCCACTGTGACTAGAGTTCCCTGCCATAGCGTTTATTTTGCTGTGGGGAGTGAAATCTGCTTATCTTGGTGTGCCAGCAAGTCGTTGTTGCTAGAGACGAAAACATTAATACTTGAGAAGCTCAGAGCACACGCCATATGGTTTTGTCTGTTCAACTGTGCAACGTCTTCCAAAAGGCGTCTTAAACAAGACCTTCTACCTATTTGTCACCCTCAGTTTTTCCTTTATGCTGTGAGGAACTGAGGCACTGTAAACCTGGCTTGCATGGTTGTGTTGGCTTTGGGTGTGTTGTCAGGGAGAGGTGGGGAGCTGGAAAAATGAGGGATAATGGGACAGAACAGGATGGGGATAAGAAGCAATGGTCAAGGAAAATTAGAAGCACCAACTCCTTCTGTAGAAGACAAAGTGATTTTTAATCCCGATGTGATGCTTTGCTGCTTGATGATGGCAGTGTTTATTGTGTATTCTGCAGAGAAGTTACCCAAGAGGTTTCCTCTGCATGTTTTGTGAAAACTCCCTTTGCTCAAGGGCATGCAATCAGTATTCCAATTGTGTCTCTTATCCCAGCTGAGAGAGCTGTTTATCAGCCCTGAGAAGCTGGGTAGTGCTTTCATGTCCTTTTGGACGTTTGCTAGTGAAACAGCAGCGTTGATGTGCTGGTGAGCTGCCTCTCTCTAATGCTCCCCTCGGAACAAGCCAGAGCTGTTTGCTTGCCTTCGTTGATTCCTGATAAGGATTAATCAGCTGAATGTCACTTCCAGATGAGCTTGACAGAGGCAGCAGTTGGCTGAGGGGGAGGAATAATGTGGATTTGTAACAGAGATTTCTATCTGCCCTTCTTGTTCAGGAAGTACAGCTCTTGTCTAGAGCATCCGTGTTCTGCCAAAGCATGAAATATCATAGGCATGACTGTTTCTCTAATATATGCAGAAAAAATTGCTAGAAACCTCAAGGGTACTACTCTTTTCCCTTTGATCCAGAAAACACAGATAAGCGTGTAAAATCAGAATGAGCTTGGTGTGTAGCACCAGCCTTAAGTATGTGCTGCCTATTGTGCAGCTTGTCCCCCCAAGGCAGGACTATCTAAAGGAATATGGTGGGGAGGGAATCCTGCACAGAAATCACGTGGGCTGAAAAGGGAAAGGGACTACAGGAAGCAAGGGTTTCTTCATCGGACCAGGGAGAGACTGTGCGAAACCTTGGATGCTCAGGTTGGAAGGACCACAGGACAATGAGTGAATTGCTGGAGCTGGATGGAGGGAATAGTTGCTGTCATGCCTTGAGGGTCCTGGGACAGAGCAAAGGCCTTGGACTCCCTGTAGCCCTCCCTGGTGGCAACGGGCATCAGCGCTGCACCCAAGTGTTGAGGGACAGTGAGGTGGGGTGTGTTGGGCAGTGCCAGGAAAGAGTTTTCCTCCTCTGTGTAAGGCTGGCAGAAAAGCGAAGGGAAGGATTGGCTTTGAGTGATGAAAAGAAACTTGGTTTTACTTCTTTGGTGCTTAGGAGTTTGAGTTCTTCAGTGAAGCAGAGAAGAACAAAGGAGAAACTGAAGCATGGCTGAGGATGTAGCAGGGGTTTGCTTTTCACAATATTTTTCTATTGTACAGGCAAAATAAATAGTATTACAGAGCTGAGTCGCAGTTCCTATTGTCAGTGCATTCCAAGGTAGAATACTTTAAAAGATTAGTTTTCAAAGTTACTTTTGTTGGAATAACATTGAAAATCTTCCCTGCTTATCATTCTATTTGGTGGTACTTAGAGCTCTCTCTTACAACTGGAATACAAAGTTTATTTTTCCCACAACTGATCTCTTTGGCAGATCTATAGGTGGTGGCAGTCTGCATATTAAAATCATCTGGAGTTCTTTATATAGACAAACTCATTTACAAACACCACAGTGCACACAATTACGGTATTTCCACTTTTCTCTTTGAGAGGTTTTAATTATAAAATGTTATAGTTAAAATTTAGAACTGTTGCATTCCATATTGTAAAAAGGAACTCAGTAAAGTTCTTAAAATACCAGGAAGCTGTATCACTTATTAACTCAGTTATAACCAGTAATTGAACAAATTATTAAATGCCCATAGTTTAGCTGGTGCGTTGCCAAGTTTCTTGTCTTGCAAGGGATTTCTTAGTTACTGGTGAGAACTGAAGAGCTCTGCAAGTTAGTACAACAGATGCAACATTCTTAAGGCGGTAATGGGTCTGGTAAATAGATCTTGAGAGATCTGTTATATTTCTGACTTGATGCTGTCTGCTAGATGACCTTGGAAGTCCCTGGGCTTCACTTTCTTGGGCTGCAAAATGGAAACAATTAAGCTCATCTGAGAGGCACTTTAAGATCTCTTTAAGTGATACTAGATTGCTTGATTACTGTGTGAAACAATGCTACTAGGAAGAGCACTGGTGATTGCAAATATAACTTGTTCTGTGAATCTTTCAGCTTTATTCCTGTCTTAATGAGTTGAATATCTTCAAGAATACTTTCGGAAATTTTGGAGGGGAGGGGAACGGGGGAAAGAGGAAATTGTTACAGTGGGAGTGTTTGTCACCTGTAGTGTACTGAAAGGTAACCCCAGAATATTATGTGAATGTAACTGTTGTATGTTAATTCAAAGAATATATTTTTGGGTGGTAATTTTAGTTTAGGCTTTTTTAGACAGTTTATGTGCTATAGGCCAACTTGTATGGATCTATCTTCAGAGAGTTCAGAGTGACCTCTCTACCCTGTCCAGTGGAATTTGTTCAATATACTGTAATGTGGGTCACTGTGCAGTGGTGTCTCATGAAAACTTAAGAAAACAAATGGCTTCACTAATTCATTCATTGATCCTTTTGATCTTCTGATCCTTTATCTTTCTGTCTTCAAATCTTTTTTGCCTTGACCAGTCGAAATACTCCTTACAAAACCCTGGAGCCAGTCAAACCACCAACAGTCCCCAATGATTACATGACCAGTCCTGCCAGACTGGGCAGTCAGCACAGTCCGGGAAGGACAGCTTCCTTGAACCAGAGACCAAGAACACACAGGTAGAGCATTTTCTCACTGTAACCCTTTTGTGCCTGTTGGCTTTTGTTGAAAGGCAAAAGGTGAGTTATTCTACCACCCTGCATTAACAGAACTTCACTGTATTGTTGACTCCTCTAACTCATAAGTGTCTTCATACTCTGTAATAGCTTCATTGTGTCTGTCAACTAACTTCCATAACCACAGGCCTCATTTTATATAATAAATTTATTTTTGTTCTATTATATTTATTTCCCAAGAACAAGCAAAACTTCAAAACTCATGCAGTTGCAAGGTAGTGATGGGTCCTAATGGGTTTAAAGCTGTGTTATTAGCTTTAGCCTAAAATACACTTAGGCTTTTTTTTTGTTTTTGTTTTTAAGACAACTAATTGCAAAGGGAAATTTCTGTTGATTAGAAACACTGTGATGAAGATGGTCTTGAAAGCTGATTGCTTTCTTTTGGCTAAAACTTAATGCTTGCAATCAGTGCTAGCATGATAGAAGTAGAAAATAAAACTTACTCACAGAGCAGGTATTAACATCAGCCAGTTGTTTCCACATGCTTAAGGGTTTTGATCAAAGAGTAGTATGTGTTTTGAGTGAGAAGGGTGTTCCAAGTGTTTTTAGTGTAATTTTTTTCTTGAATTGCAAGGCTAGAGCTTTCGCTGAGCCTCTTGAATGAGTTCAGGTTTTTTCAGTTGGATTTTTATCATGGGCTTCAAACTGCAGGATAAAAACAGAAGAAAGAATTAAATGAGAAGAGGTTAGCTTATTTTTTAGAGATATTTCTTAATTTATTTTTGTTTAAACTCCCAGTAGGCAGTTAGACATGTTAGGTCACTAATGGGGGTTGAGAGAGTATTTTGGACACAGTTGATCATGAAATACTGTCAGAATTAAATAATGTCTAAATCTGGCTGCAATGAAGATCTTGTTAATCTGTTTAGCTGGCTACTGTGAATGGTCCCTACTCTTGTCTCACAAGATCTTCTTTTATGTAGACTGCAGTTAGAAATTCAGCCGCAACCATGATGACAAGATCAAGGTTTTCATCAGATAGGCTTCCACTTCAAATTGCTGATTTTCTTTTTTGTAATAGTGTTATTTTCTTAAGATATATTTGAATGACTTGCTCTTGACTTTTGACAGCACTGTTTTTTAGCCACTCAGGAATGGTAAATAAACTATAACATCACCAAGTACTCTTTAATTAACATGGATGGGTTAAAGTGGTGTGTTGGCTTCAAAACATCTTGACTACTTAGTTCCCTTTGTTAGCCATTTAATCCATGTAAATTCAAGCCTTGGCCTAAGGAGTGCTCTTGGATAAGAATTAGAACAGATTCTGCATGAACCTTGATTCTTTCTCAGCTCCCTCAATGAAAAGAAGCATATGGCCTCCAAAGGCATATGTAGAAATGTTACCCAGTTCGCTAAATTATGTTCTGCAAAAAATCTGTATTGCTGGCCTCTTAATTTGTGTATCATGTAACAGTACTTAGGCAAATCATGACCTGGCTGTACCATTACCTTTCAGACTATCTCTTGTACACAGAAAGTGTGTGCAGGGCAGAGTGGGGGGACTGTTAGGTATACAGAAAATTATCCACACCGTACCCCACACCACACTCCACCTCAGGTGGTTCATCATGGCCGTTCTCAGTTAAAATGTTCTCAATCTAAACTTCTAAGTAGAAGAAATGTTCCTTCAGCTGACAAAATAAATAATCTTAAATAATTACAGTTGAGGTATGAACCCTTCCAGCCTTGGCTTATTACTTTCAGTTATTACAAGGCCCCTGTACTTTTCCTGCAGTTGTTACTCCGTTGCCTAGAACTGCTATGGTTGCTTACATTTTTATTTTTTAAAGCATTTAAGTAGACGTTTTATACATAGTGGTGTTAACTAATTCCATTTATTAGAAGTGCAGTGCATCCAGACTTGATTAGCTGTGTGCAATTGTAGGTAAAGACAGAGGCATTTTATAGAGGATTTTTCAACAGTCTATAATTGAGTTAGGCTAGCAGAGCTCAAAAGTAGTGTGACTGTTGATAGGCTGTGCTAATGCTTGTATTTTTCTTTTATAGTGGTAGTAGTGGAGGAAGTGGCAGTCGAGAGAATAGTGGAAGCAGCAGTATTGGCATTCCCATTGCCGTGCCTACACCTTCACCGCCAACTATTGGACCAGGTATGTGGGACTCTTCCCATGTTAACTTAAGGCTGTAATTTCAGTCATCTGTGTTTGCAGAGGGATTTTGACTGAATACAATGGGCTAGAAACTGTGCTGAAGCACAGTCCTAGTCAGGAAATTTTATGAGCACTGAGGGACACCTAAAGTTTTAATTCTTTACCAAAAGTACTTGCAGAACAATCACTCATAGAATAGTGATGGTTAAAACACCTTTGTTGGTCCATGTTTTTACAAGATAATCAAGGCAGGGAGGGGATAGGAGAGGGGTGTATCCTTTTAGAGCTTAAGTGTATTTTTAAATGCCTATCTATTATTTGGCATATCTGGATGCCCTGAGAAGCAGCAGAAACTATGTACATACCTGATAGGAAATGTCATCTTCTGAAATAGCATGCTACCTTTACCGTCTGCCAATGATGGTATGTACCTATTTTTTATTTTTTAAATTAAATAAAAATCTTTACTTCAAATCACAGAAGACCATCTACAAAAACAGTGCTAGTAGAATTCAGGCTTATCTCAGTGTTTATGCTATGATTACAGTCTGAAATTGCTAAGCTATGATGGAGATCATTGAGAGAGGCAGGAGAACTGGTTTGTTTAAGACAGCACAGCAATAAAAGAAAACCATACGGGATCTCTTGGCATCAAAAGCGTACTCTCTTGTCTTTAAGAATGATGAATGGTGAGAATATGTAGGATCCTTCTTTATTAAAAGCCAGCAGGATTATTATCTTGGTAATAAACCAACTCAGTCACCTGTTTACTAACTGTGTATTTTGTAAGCACATAAAGCTAATTTGCACATGAAAACAGAGTTTTGGTGTAATTTTGTTATTGCACCTTTTAAGTTTCTGTTCCTTGGATGACAAGCCTTCACTTTTATACATGTAAGTTTTGCTTTCCCAGGTGTTTCTGATCCTGCAGCAGTACAAATAGGCATGAAATCTTACTATCATCTGGCATCCCATAAAAATCAATGGGAATAAAGAACTGCAGGTACAGAACCCTGTGTAGGATCAGGGCCTGAGTTTGTATCAGCTGACCAAAGTTGAATTTCTGTATTTATTTTGGAAGCCTATCAAGTGCCCATGCTCTTTAAAATTTATGTATTTATTTTAAAAATATATGGCCTAATTGGGAATATAAACTATTTTATTAGCACACATTTCTGTTCCTCCTCCTCCTGGAGCCCCGCCAGCACCACCACTGCCACCACCTCTCCCGATGGGCAGTCTGATAGGTGAGACTTGTGTCAGTGCTGAAGTGATTGCAGTCATGCTGCATAATCAGTAATCATCTCTTCCTAATGGACTTGGGGCCTACATGATTTTAGTATAAAAATCAGTTCTGGCATTTTTTTTTGTTGTTTTTAAACAAATCTAATCTCCACTAATTTCCTGTGGTTAAAGCCTCTGAAGGTAAACACACAAGGTACGTGGAATAGTCTGCCAGTTACTTGAAATCTCTGCTCCCAATAAAGCTAAGATCCCATTAGTCTGATCTATAAGAACTCAAAATCAGCTTGAATACTGGTATTCTGCTGTATCTCTCCTGCATCTGAAAGCCACAACAGTTGCACTCTGGCTTAAAAATGGTAGCTGATGTGTAGGGTGATGTATGTATTCTCTCCTGTGGGAGTAAGATGACTGAAAAGCAGAAGTGTCTGTCACAGTGGCTTGGGTTTGATTCTGTAATGCTGCAGGCGGATGACAAACTGGAAGACTCGAGGATGTGAACTAACTGTTCTTGAAAAATTGCTTCAGGCATTACTTATAGCTGTTAGGATGGGATCTAAAAGTTCTACTTCTCAAAGCAGGCAGGAAGAAGTACCCTTTCCTATCACAGGCTGATGATAAAATTCATTGATTGTGTTATGAAACTGGCTTTGGAGGCTTTGACCCACAACCCTTTGCACTTTCCCTTACTGAAGTGTTAAGTGAAAGTGACTTTGGATAGCATTACAGGGTTGCAAACTTCTTATTGCACGCTGTTTGTGTATGTATGTGAGTTTTTGTATATATTTATATATCTTTATATAAAATATATACATATGTATAGAAAAGCACAAAACATCTTACTGCAAAACAATTTTTGTATTTAAAAATTACACTGATCCATGTGACCCCAACATGTGACATTCATTTGTTTGCAAGGTGTGATTCATTTCTCTATCTCAGAGGTTAATCCAAAAGAGAACTTAAATTGTTTATTAACCTTGAAGTTTGTGCAGCAGGCATGTGGAAGGTCAAAATGAGTGGTCATCCTGAAGAATGAGTGACATGTCATTCTGTCAGCTGGCATCGGTGATTCTGATTTGTTGGTGCAAATTTTATCAATATAAAAGCACAGCTAGCAAATCTGAGTGATAAATGTGCCAAGTGTCTGAAGCTTATGACATTTGTCTTACTGCTTTGTTAGAGTGTCTTTTTATATTAGATTGGAGCCAAATTCTGGTTCACAATGGAAAACATTTTCTTTGAGCAGAATGTGGATTTCTTTCTGTGTGCTTTTTAATAAAGGGTATTGCATGTAGAATAATTGAGATATGCTTAGGAATTGGAAGCTGATTCAATTTTCCAGTCCAATCCAGTCTTTCAAAGTAGTTCTCAGCATTTCTCAAATGCCCTTTATACGAGTGTTAGTTTATGGCCTGT
Source organism: Athene noctua (assembly GCF_965140245.1). Classification (NCBI taxonomy): domain Eukaryota; kingdom Metazoa; phylum Chordata; class Aves; order Strigiformes; family Strigidae; genus Athene; species Athene noctua. Next base: position 121,195,057 of record NC_134038.1, read on the forward strand.
GTGTTTTTTCCCATTATTGATTATAACAGGGATGTTTGTTTTCTGTTAATCTCCTGTTACTGGCCTTAAGTTATTTGAGACCTGTAATCGAGTATTTCCCGTGTTCTGGGCTTTTTTCTATTTTCTGCATTCTATCCCAAGTAATGCTCTGCTTAAGTCTTTTCCTTGGTTCCTCTGGCTAATACTTTTCAGCTGCTCCGGGTTCAGCTCCTGGTTCCCAGTATGGCACAATGACCAGGCAAATCTCGCGACACAACTCTACCACTTCTTCAGCATCTTCTGGTGGATACAGACGGAATCCTTCTGTGACTGCCCCATTTTCTGCTCAACCTCATGTTAATGGCGGGCCTCTTTATTCTCAAAATTCAAGTAAGCTTCTGAGCTCTGAAATCACAAACTGTTTTGAGCAAAATGATTGTAAAAGCATGCATGGCATTTGACTTCATTTATGAAGAGCATCAATCAGATTACTGCTTTCTTTCCTAAAACAGAAGAAAAAACAAACAAGAAAAACCATATTGAAATAGTACAGTGATTGCACTATATGCAATTATACTGTTTTCCCCTCTGACTTGTTTGCTGTTACTCATGACAAGAAATTATGATTACCTATCTAATTATAGGCACGTTATACTTAGCATTCCAGGTGTGCTTGGAGAACATAAACTAAAACCAGATTTTTTTTTGCAGGAGACCTAATATGGTTGTAGTACAGTCCCTCCACTACTGAGCTAGTAGCAAGAGAGTAGTACTGTCAGAGCACAGTGCTCATGTAACAAACTTTTCCCATTACACAGTTCCTCCCTGTCTCTGTCTGTTTCCTAAGTTTCTCCTTTGTTCTTAGTTTTAAGCTTGACTGTTAAAGGAGAGCTCGGTCTCTCTCCTTAGCAGATGACTCCTCTGTGCTTCCACACTAGTAGTACTACAGATGGAAATGAATAAGAGAAGGGATGGGTGCCATGGGCGAGTGAGCAGGTTTTAGTCAGCAGCATCCTGCCTACCTACCCAGTAGGGCAAAGGAGGCTTACTAAAGAAAGAGCTGCAAAATTAGGATCTGCTTGAGTGTTGGTGGAAAGCTCTTTCTATCAGGAAACCTACTCCTTGCCGTTTCCATAAATTTTGAGTAGATACACATAGAAGAGTCATAATCCTTTAATGGTTTCTGGTGGTGTTCTTCAGCATGCCCTCTCTTTAAACTTCAGAGGGATATTTCTTTTAAAAAGTAATGTCGATGTTTTGGCTGAAGATCACTTTGGACCAGTGTTTGCTGTTGTGTACTTAATCTTCAGAAAAGAATGCATATAAAATGTTTGAGATGCTGAGGGTGAAGAGTTCTCAATGGTTTAGAAGTATTACCTTTATCAGAAAATGTTTCTACATGCAGACACAGTACCTATCTTTTTTTTTTTTAAATCCTGATTTTCCTCCCACTCACTCTCACCTATACTGGCCCTTCATTTTCCTCCACACTCATGTTCCCCCAGATTAATTCATCGTAACAACAGAAGCTCCTTCCTGTTTGGACAGTTGCATTCTGTTGAATAAACAGGGCTTTACTTCTGGAAATAGTTCAGTTGTCTTAAATGATGCGCACACCACTGTTTCTAAACATTTACATTTGTCCAAAGCAATTTTTTGCTCAAATGCAGGTGCTGTTCCTTAATCTAGCCTCTCTGGTGTTATCAAAATACTGATTATCAGCATTTTTTAAACAGTATTTTGATGGGTTTGTTTTTCTACTTTAAACTGGTTTCTTCTGTTTCTGTAACTGGTGATTATTTTTTTTAATGCTACTGTCTTGACATTAAATCCAGGTCCCATGTTCTCTTAAGGTTTTAATTTTCATGCTAACAAATACTCTGTTTTTTCTTAGATGTTTACTTCAATTTTGTGAGAAACCCGTTTGTTCTCCCTCTTTTATTGATCATTTCTCTCATACAGTTTATTTGATTATTGGTTTTGTAATGAACTAAGTGCTTCATTTTAATTCATCAGACATTAATCTTAGTTATGGCTTTATTTAAAACTGTTGCTTACTTGGAAGTACAGAACCTCTTTCAAATTTGGTTCCAACTGTATTACCCTGCTGAATTCCCACCTTCGCATGAATTTCTCTGCTTCAGTGCAAGAGAAATTCCACTGAGAAGGGGCATGAATATAAACAAATTACTTGGGTTTTGTTGGGGTTTTTATTTTTCTTTTTTTATTTCCTCCTGTTTCATGGGGAGGCATCCTGCCAGAGCTAACACTTTGGATGGCATGCACCATGCCTCTTTCCTACCTGTAGAGGGAGGAGTTGAACATCTCAGCTGTCTGCCCAGCGTCTCTGAGCACTGTTGCCATGTGTCTCCTACCTCATTACTCACCAAATAGGTATATCAGAGAAGAGGAGCCTGCCAAGTGCTTCCTGGGGAGCTTTGTGGGCTAGTGTAGCCAGTTGTAGCTGTTGAAGCCTTTGCCAGCCTCTTAGGTTGCCGAGTGCTTTCTAACCACAGAAGACTTAATTTAAAATAAAGCTCCATTCTGCTCTAAAGCCATCTTGGTTTTCCTTCCAACAAGCAACAAAGTGCCTTTTTGTATGTAAAACAAAAACACAGTAAGCCAACCCACTGCCCCCACCTCAGCAGAACAGAATTACAGGAGGTGTTCTCTGTGTGAATATTAAGTACTGATGTTGCAACATTTTTTTTATTTGGAAAGTAGTTACCTTTCCTCTGTGTCCAGTGGTGTTTTTTTGCTGCACCTGATGTAGTGCTCTTCTCTTTAGAGGAGTCATCCAGAATCCTGCAAAACATCCCCTCTAGTTCTAGTAGTGTACTTTTTAAAAGATAACTACTGAATTTGAGTCATGCTTATTTGGCAGCAAGATGAAAAGCTCCATTTTGTGTGCTCCCCAAGTGAAGCAGAGCAATTCCCTTCACACGTGCACCCTGTGAGCTTCCAGGCACGTGGCCTGGGCTTGGCTTTTTATTCAGCTAAACACAGTGGCACGCTTTTGCTTTTTGATCCTCGATTGGCTAACCACGAATTCAGCCTTGTTGGAAACACAAGCTTGAAGAAGGTTCTTCTGTGTGTGTGTGTTCTTGTTGTTCTTTACATACTTTGTTTTGTGGTCCTCGTTACTGACGGCTGCTTTTGTTTGTTTCCTTTTTTTTTTTTTTTTTTCCTCTGTCTGTTTGACTTTCCCGGTATGGTGTGTGTGTTGCTACCAGTTTCTATTGCTCCACCCCCTCCCCCTATGCCTCAGTTGACTCCACAGATACCTCTCACAGGCTTCGTGGCCAGGGTGCAGGAAAACAGTAAGTTTGGACAAGCTGAGCTGTTAAAGGGTAGAGCCTACTTTCTTCTAGCATGCATGGCTGGCAAGTCAGACTCTCTTTTGTTTCCTTTTCCAGAAGCTAATACCATCTTGCATTCTAGTGTCAATATGCTATTGGAGCTGAAGGGCACACTCTTCAATATTTTATAACGTGCATGATTATTACTGACCCATTTAAGTTCTGAACTGCAAATTTATTATAGAAATACAGTGTGAAATATGTGGCATATGCTTGGTGTGAATATAGAAATGTATCTTAATTACAAATATTAATTTCATATTGAATCATCTTGCTTGAAGCTTTTTCACTAGGATAATTGATTAGTTTTTATTAGAAAGGCTTATGTAGACTGTGAGAATATGTACTGTGTAACCATTGATTCTAATACTGTAGTAATTTTCAGGAAGCTGTACAGTCAATTGAAAATGTGCAGTCTTATGATCTAATGACATTACAAAGGAGCTTGTAAGGTATTTCTCCTCTCGGCAGCCTTTCATTCTCCATTTCTTTGTGTTCTCCAGCCAGATTTCCCTACTGACCTTGCAGCATGTTAGGTTTGTGAGAGAAATGCTCCCTGGCTATGATCTGTGCTGCAAGGTATTTTATACTGGTAACTCTGCTTTTACCATTACTGCTTGATTCATTTCAGGTGAGTGTTACTGTTCCAAATACTAGTGCAGGTGTAAAGTTGTGTTCCTGATCTGGGGACGTTTTTGCTGTAGGAATATGTTGCAGTTCTGTAAATAACAGAATGAATGCAATGTAGCTAGTTCATGAAGCAAGTATAAAATGCTTTTAAAATGTTTGGGAGCCATAGCAAAGTTTACCCAGATCCCAGGGGCTACTACTACATAGTAGCTAGAGAGCTCCAGCACACATTTAGGAGCCCCTAGATGTGACTAGTGCTGCTGTTCAGCTTCCCATTAGAGCTTTTAAGTGGTTGTGTTCTGAGCATTCCCTAGAGATAGGACACATCTCTCAAAAAGAAGGTATTTTGGTGTTGTGCTAGCTAAAGAGTAAGAATGATGTTGAAGTAGAATAGTATGCCACAAAATTGTGTTGACAAGCCTTTCCAAGATTCAGAGTGTAGGTAGAGGTAAACCTACTGAAGATAAAGGTTACAGAATGTCTTCACTTGCAGATAAACTTGAGAAAATTGACACCTGCTTCTGAATTGTTCCGAGTATTGTCCTCCTGGAGATAACACAGCCCTTGGGAGAGCGGAGGTGAAAGGGACAGACTTATTCGTGTGTGCAACAACAAAATGCAAGCTGACTTGTGAATGAGATTGCAGCAAAAAATAGCTAAAGCTTGAAATCTGGTCTTAGGAATTGTTCTTTTTACTTTCTTTCTTTTAACAGTCCCTCGGGTTTGAAAGTTACATAACGAGTATGGCTTTGAGCTGCTGCTGCCTCATTTCAGAGGCAGGGGTGCGTGTGGCAGTCTGCATACGCTCAGCAAAACTGGCTGTAGAGGCTGTTGTTGAGTTTTGGCAATGTGTGCTAGACTTTCATCTGCCTCATTTTCTGCAAGAAGTCTACGGAGGAGTGGAGTTAGGGAGACTTGTGGGTAGACTTGTCCTTTCCTTATCATAAAGATCTGTGGGTTTGGAAAACAACATCCTCTGCTCTGTGGACTTCTTTCAGAGGACAAGGACAGAGGGCTTTAGAGACTATGCAACGCCTATTCTTTTTTCCTGCGCCCTGTGCCCAAACTGTGGATATCTCCTTCAGAGAGGTTTTCCAGTGTGTCTGGTGCCCAGGGACAACTGATTGAATGTAAATTGCTGTACTGTCACACCCAATCCTTTCAAAAGGAGTCTGCTGGCCCCCATTTAAAGAACAAGGATGTGAATACATAGAAGAGATGTCTCAATTTGGAGCTGTATAAATACTGGTCCTTTTACCCTTTCTCATGTAATGTGGTTTTCTGTTGTTTTTTTTTTTTTTTTTCCTCCTCTAAGAAAAGTAATGCTATTCTAGAATCTGCCTGTTTTAAGTTCAGAACCAGGAAAAGTCTAGGTTAAAATTCAAGAGGCGAGGGGATACTTCCATGGAGTGGCACTTGTCTAATTTTCTGTTCCATTCTTTCCCCTTGTTTAAATGTGAAGTTGAATTGTTTTAAATGTTTCCCATAAAGCATGCAGTTTCTGCACTGCATCTCAGTTAGGGTATGTGGTGGCACTTTCACACTTGCATTTCCTGCCCTCTTTTCTTCTTTTCAAATAAGCAACTTCATTGTTGAAAAAATACAACTTTTTGCATTTCTTAAGGTAAGGATTTCTCAAGATCTCAAAAGATGGTTGTTTCAATACTGTTGTTTTTTTTTTTTTTTTCCTGACTGCAGACAGAAATTAAGGGTAGAAATACATTTTGTGAAAGACATGCCGAAACTAGTGCACAAAACCAATCTGTTCATAAACAGTGTTGTCATGTGTCTGGTGGATTAATGAAGCCTGCCTGCGAGTGCTATTCAGTAACATGGGCAAGACATAGCGTTTGCTTGGCCAAAGACTTTGTTAGTCTGTCTGCAAGTGACATAAATGGGCTTCTGTATGGGAGAGGAATCACTAATAATACAGTGGCAGCCAGTCTTATTGATGGAGAGAGCTGTGGCATGTACAGCTTAGCTGGTCAAGTTGAAGAGGAGCTGGGCTTGCAGGTGAAGAATAGCATGAGCTCTTCAATGGATAGAGCGTGGGCTGGATGCCAGGGCTGAGGCAGCCTCTGCCCCAGCAGCTCCTGCTGGCTTCTGCCCCCTCACAGACAGAGATTTGGCTTCCCCTGTACCAGCGCAGCCAGTCAGACCCAGCTAGGACGTGGGAGTTATGCTCCAGCCCCTTGTCAGGGGCATGTGGCTGAAGAGCAAAGGTTAGTCACTGCTGGGGTAGTGGCCAGGTGAAAGTAAAGAACATTAAAGCAAACAGAAACCCTATTTATAATCTCCGGTGCAACTGTAACTAGTAGTGGCTAAAGCTTCGCTCAGTGGTGGTCTTACCTTGCCCTGCAGCTTGGCTTTCTTTTCAAAATTAAGGTGGTGTTCTGGAGCACATGCCCAGCCTGATGGCTCCTTTCAGTCAAATCCTTTCTAGAACAGTTTTCAGCCTGTGTCTTCAGTGTACAGGCTCCCAAATCTCTTGTAATTACATCTGTATTGCTGTATAACAAAGTTGAGTTTAGTGGGAGCACCTTCCTTTCAGTGACTTCTGGTTTCATAGTGCATGCATGAACCTTGGTCCATGTGTAGTGGACCACAGTTCCCAGAGAATGGGATGAGTGACTTGATGTCTTGCATCTGAGTGTGCTCTCTCTCCATTGCTGCCAGCTGCTGTGAATGTTACTGAAAACTAATTTGATGAACTGATTTTAAGAGTGATTTTGTACCATAATGCCTTTCTCTTTTTTTTTCCCTTTCCCAAAGCAACTTGCAGTTGTGCTGATTGGAGAATCTCAGGGCAGGGATTTGACATTTTGGATTATACGCTTAATTCCTTGAGCACTTTTTCCCCCAAGAGTAGCAGCTGCCTGTTGTAGTTTTGCATTTATTAATTGAATCCTGGATGTGCGCACACATACACAAGCTAGTCTGCAAGATAAGGATCTGTACAAAGATTTTTTTCTGCAGAAGGATTAATTGGCCTTTTCTTACCTGGTTAAATTTTAAACGCTATTCTCTTCCCCTTTTTATGATCCACATCTGATCTTTCTGTCCCCTTAATGTTCCCTCTAAGAGAAGGAATCCAAGGAAGCAGTGTTCAGAAGTAAAGTGATTGTTAGAGACAAAGGATTTGTTAAAAAAATGATAATCAAGCTGCTGGTCCAGTCCAGAGACCTGTTACTTCCTGGCTCAGAGGGTGCCACTCGGAGTCCTCCCATAGCTAACTGCTGCAGCTAGCCCTCAGCGCATGGACGTCGGAGCAGGAAGCTTTCCTCTCTGCTGGTGTTCAGCTTATGCCCTGCAGCATGTGCTTTGACTCTAGTAGCATTTATACATAGATTTGACCACTAATAATACATGTAGTTGTATGTTGTAGCTGTTAATACAAAGCCTTTGTTTCTAATCAGTGCATGGTATTGTAGTGCATGCTATGTGTCTTGTCCTGCCACCCCTTTTATTTACAGTTTACAGCCTCAGGTTTGTTTGCATCTCCACAGTGTTTTGATTTAAGAAAAAAAAAATAATCTCCAAACGTTTCTAGTTGCTGATAGCCCGACTCCTCCCCCACCACCGCCTCCTGATGAGATGCCAATGTTTGATGACTCTCCTCCTCCTCCACCCCCACCCCCTGTGGATTATGAGGATGAGGAGGCTGCTGTTGTGCAGTACAGCGATCCCTATGCAGATGGAGATCCTGCTTGGGCGCCTAAAAACTATATAGAGAAAGGTAAGAGAAGCGTTGCAGCTCTGTGTTGCTGCAGTATCAGAGAATTAATGGTATCTAAAGGGAATGAAGGACTTAGCTGGAGTCTGATGAAAGCTGTCATTGTCCCTGCTAAGTCAGAACTTAAACCATTCTTTTCTTAGTTTGACTGTGGCTACACCTAATGTGATAAAAGATAATCCTTCTTTGGCAGGATTATAAAATACCTTCAAGCATTCTAGAATGGATTTTTTAAAAAATCCTTTGTTATGAGAAGCAGATGTAAATCAGATGGCTTTCATCTTTGCTGAGCTGCCGGACTGTCTGTCACTACCAAAGGATTGCTGGGCAATCATCTAGCAGTAGTGTCACAAAAAGGCCAGAAGGTCCAAGCTCTATTTATCCCATCAAACTAGATAGCTAGAGTGGATCATTAGACTTTCAACTGTAAAATGTAGTGAGGCTTCCTTGGAGTGACCCTAGATCAACAGACTGTCAGCTGTGCTTAGGTATGAACTCATGTAGTAAATGTCTCTTCCCATGAAGTGCTGATTTCCTGCCTGGAGAGCTGTCCGTGTTGTGGCAATGACCATTTTGTCACCGCAGTGTTGCACGGTTTCTCGTGATCTGGCCGGTACTGTAGCACGTGTGAAATGGGGTGGGGTGCCTGTGATTCCTGTCTTGGCAGAACTGCTGTGTTCCATCATCACTCCCAGCTGGACCGTGTGCAGGACATACCCATGGGATGAAAATAATGGATTTGCTGCCTCGTTATTTGCTAGGCATTAAGACATCAGATTTCTGAGAATATGTATATGTAAAATAGTATGTTCTTGGAACTCATGATACGGATCAATTGCACAAATCCATGTTAACTGTTTTGAAGGGTAAGGCTGTGATGTCCAGAGTTTGTGTATTCATAGCGGTAGTTTTTAATTCCAGTATTATTGGTGGTGACATTTACTTTCCTTAGGGAGATCTCTGCTTTGTTAACTGCACACAGGGAGCTGGAGGTTGGTAAGAGTAATGCATTCACCAAACAGGTACTAAAAAATAGCTGATGTTGCTGTAAGTTCACTTCTGCTTTTTTCTACAGCAACTTTTATACTTACACTCGTTGTAGGTCCTTGAAAAGTAATGCCAAAACTTACTGGATAGAGGCTCTGTAGTAGCAAAGACCATCTATTTCTGTACGGTGGCTTTAAGCAGCTATGTTTACAAGACCATACACTGAAGTATATGCTGTATACTACAGCTACAGCTGCAGGGGCCATAGTGTACCGTTCTTTTTCTAAAAGGAAAGCTTTCTCTAAATCAAGAAATCCCTACACAGGGATCTATCTATATATGCTTTGAGGTAACCTGACCAGAAATGACTGCCACACTCCTGGAGCCAGTTATTTCAGCTTTTAAGTGTCCATACGCTGCACTTTGCTGTCGCAGTCAACTGTACCTCTCTGTCAGTAGTTTAACTGAGCATTCAGTGTAGTCGCCACCCACTTCTTACTGGTAGCTAACGCTGCAAGAGGAGTGAAATTTCATGTTCTGGACTTAATGTTAAATAAGGAAAGCATATGAATTAGTGATGGAAAATTCCAGGATAGCAAACTAGCCTTTTAAAAAATAATTGTACTTCAAAAAATGTTCATGCTGCTGCTATTAATAAAATGCTAAACGTGTCCCTGTTCAATCCACAGTTGTTGCTATATATGACTATACAAAGGACAAAGACGATGAGCTGTCGTTTATGGAGGGTGCAATCATTTATGTGATAAAGAAGAATGATGACGGCTGGTATGAAGGAGTTTGCAATCGAGTAACTGGCTTGTTTCCTGGGAATTATGTTGAATCAATCATGCACTATGCCGATTAAAATCCTTTGCTTTTCAAAGTTGGGTCTTGTATTCAGTCATACCATGATTATTTACAAGGGGTAACTAAAAGCTAACAGACTTGTCATAATATACTTTCAAAAAACTGTGCCCATTTCTTCAGGCCATACTGTTTTAATGGTATGATTGAATGTCCATCTCTCTAAGTCTCTGGAGACAGAATGTCTTACCTGATGGCAATTTGTAAAACAAGCAACTGTCTATAACTGGTTATACTTACTTACTTATGCATTGTTAATTTTATGACCAGCCTAAATATTCTGGGGAAGTAGGGTATAATATTTAATGAACCATGATCAGATTGTGCCATTACATTTTTCAGTACAGCATGGTAACTAACACTACGTTAGACTAACATATTAAAATCTGGATGAGAAGTTTAATGTTAGTGCTGGTCATATTACTTTTTGTTTAGACTCTTTGCTCACTCTTGAACTCTATTTGTTTAAAGCATGCATACAAACTTATGTATTGAAATATACTTTTTTAAAAATCCAAGATGCTTCCAATTGTTGTAATCTTTACCTGGAGTATTCTCACTGAAGTCTATTACAATGAGTTGTTTGGGTCTAAGGTGTCCATGTGAATCAAAAAATGGGTGGTCTTATGTATGTGTAATTTGTACCCAAGTTTTTTTAATGAGTAAATTTACATTATGACTTTTTCCATTCATAAATATATAAGTGAACCAAAGGTCTTGTCCATTACTTTGTTGGTTGGCTTGGCAAAGAAGTTTGGAATGCTAACGTAGCAAAATCATGGCTGTGTTATCCCAGGCAATGTACTGAAAAGCAAATGTTTGTAATGTGACTTTATCACTGACAGAGGGCAAATAAATTAGATATGAAACTGGAATTACACATTTATACATACTCTTAAAGGTTCTTTTCTTCCAAAATTATTAGCAAGGATTCCTGCTTGAATCTAGTTATCTAGAATGCAGTTTGGGACACCATCTGTAGCTGACACTTCTCAGTGGAAACTCTGTTTGGCTTGGTGCCATGCCCACCTGAGCAGGGAGGGCAGGCTCTCCTCAGGATACCACAAAGGGGAGCGCATGTGACAGGAACTTAACCACTGTGTGAAAGGTTCGCATGCAGAGTTAGAGATGATAAACTTCCCTGCTCTACACATTGAGGCTTAAATAACTGAAAAGGAATGTGGTAGCACTGGATAATTTTAATTACTATAAGAGGAATGTGTCTGACTTCAAAGCAGACTTCTAGGAGGGTACTGAATATACCCTAGAAATGAGCAACAGAAGGTGATGGAGTTGAAGCTTTGACTGGCTGTGGAATCATTCATTTTTAGAGAGTTAGAAATACTGAGTCTTTCATTTTCTTAGATATACCTGTATTTCATTACAAACTGGAAAACTTTTCACTGATGTGTACGTATGGTCTTTTACAGGAAACCAGATGCTGTATACACAGGTCCAGGTGCTTGTGTAGTTTAACAGCCAGGAATCAAACCATCTCTCTTCACAGACCTTTATCAGGCAGTAACATGCATGCTCTGTTTATTAGTGTGAAAAAGTGAAATCTGGGACAACTTCAGTTCTTATACACTGATTTATATTTATTCTCTTTGTGGCCTTTGTGCATCAGCATGTAAACATCTTCCCCGCCCACCCCCAATTAATAGGCCCCACTAAAACAATTGTACAGCACAGTTTGATTTGCTCTGAATTGTATGGCCTCCCACAATAAAACACTTGAAACGTTTTTTTAAAAAAATTAGAACTTCAAAAAAAAAAGTGTTTTAAAAAAATAATTTTTGGTAGCCTGTGTTGGAAGCAAATAACTTGAAGTAAATTTAGGCACAGTCTGGTAAGTAGCTGCCAGAACGAGTGGAAGGAGTCCTCTCACTTGTCACGCAGTAGTACCATTTCTGTCAGCTGAATGAGGGCTTCTCTTTCTGGGGATGGCCGTAGTTTACTGATCTCTCTTGTAGCTTCATGGCAGTAGCGCTGGGCGAGGTAGGTCGTTTGCTGCACACCATCACTCTTGTGTAAGAAGACAGTTAAAGTAATGGATAACTGGTCAGCCTCCCTCCTGCCTCTTCCAGTTACAGGGGGAAGTTTTCAGGTCAGTAAGTACCCTGAACATTTAATTATAGGCTGAAGGGGAAAGCAAGAGGATTCATTCTGTGTTCACTGAATCCTCCATCTCTTCCCTAAATTATCAAAATACTAAAACTTACTGATGCTGAATTTATGTATGCTTACAAAACACTGCTATTAATAACATACTAAGTAGGATTAGAAACTAATGGTTTAACCCCTCCCCTTCTGTCCTAAAGCTATATAAGAAAACATGCTATCCTGAAAAAATAGGTATTAATTTTACACAGATAATTATTCAGTCTTTTCAGACCAGAGTCGGTTAATAACACAGATGTGGACTGTGCACTGCAGTTACAAGACTGACTGGTAATTATGTGCCACCTACACCAGCTGTTGGATACAGCTACTCTTCAACTGAAGGAACTGAGTTCATGCACAAGCTTTTCACTTTTATTATGTGGATTTTATGCTACTGGAGAGAAAAAAGAGCTCTTCAGTACCTAGCATTTCTGCTAAAACACTGTCCCATGAAGACATTACAGAGCATGCTACTTAAACATGTATTTGAAAATGCGGCCCTGCTGTTTTATCTCAGACGCAATGAATTTCAGATTTCAGCAGGGACAGCACATATTGGTATCAAGTATTTGGTATTAGTCCTACCTGCAACACATATTTCCGAGCACGTTCAACATCTCCTGGCTTACTGAATCGTCTCATTATCATAGCATTCATTTCTGGAAACTAAGCACAAAGGGAGAAGGTTTTGTACCGTTAATGAGTTGTTTTCCGTGCAGCTGCTTGCCATGCTAAGTTCAAAAAAACCCAAAGCACAGACCTCTTCCCCTGCCACTTGTTCCTACAGATACAGCTGTAAGTTAATACCTGCAATCTGCCTAGGACTGTAGTATAGCGAAGCCCAAGCATTTAAATCTTAAACTAGCTGGCACTGTTGACTGTAGCCAAGCAGCAGTAAAGAAAAATGCCCTATATTTTGCACTTTCATACACGTGTTTACCACATTACAGCAATGATCAAAAAATAAAATGGTCATAAAAAATGTGACCATGACATTAATATTTAGTCTCCTAATTAATACTAAATTTAAGTATTAAATACTTCTGCTTAGTTTTATAACTGTTGTTCACACTTTCCTGGGTTACTGGGATCTAATTCCCTCTGCTAGCAGTTCACCCTTCAACAGATAATAAAAGTATTTTTAATACATCAGATAAGCCTCATAACTGTCATTAGCACCTGTCATCCCAGCATGTTGAGAAGATGTGTAATTTCTGATGTGGCTACTTCCAGGTGTTCGATCTGGTTCAGGTATTCTTTTATCACAAATGATGGTTACTGTTGGCACACTCAGAAGCACCACCTCTCCCCCCACAGGTACAGCAGAGAACCCAAGAGGATTTTTTCCATCTGTATCACACAGTCCAACCTGTAAAACCCTTCATGATACCTTCAGCTATTAGATCCATCCACTGAGGCTTTCCATTCTCTGGTATTTTACATACACAGGACAGATTTTTGTAAGAGGAAAATGTATTTGGTTTTTCAATCACATGGAGTCTGTAGTTAGTACTGCACACTCCAGTGATTCTCTACAAATTAGGTAGACAACTAAAGTTGGTTGTCTGAGGTCACTGCATAATTTAGCTAAAGATGCAGGCACTTTCCTCAGACTGCCCAAAAATAGAAAAACCTGGTGCTCAACAAACGCCACAACTCAAGGCAGCTACTCTGCAGAAAAATTCTTTTTAAAGGAAAGAGGAGTTTGTTCATCTTGTCTGAAAGGGTTATAGTCAAACAAAGATTATTTTATTACTGTACTGTAAACAATGATGTGCTTTCCTTACACACATTTGGTCCTCAAACTGTAGATCTACAAACTTGTTAGGGAACAAATGTAGCCCCCCTCATTGTTGTGGCATTTCCCTATTACTCAGAGGTAGTCTTCTTGGAAGATACATTTAGAAGTTTACTGGTGACTCATACTTGGCTTTCTCTAGACCCTCACTTTCTTCCCATGTAATGACAATTTAATTGCAATGTTCATATAATCCATTTTCACATTATTTACATTTACAATGATATAGGATGCATGTGTTTTCATGTTTTATAGTTAAGCACTAAAGGATATAAAAATCCCCAAGCCTGTAATTAGCAGATATAATGGGCAGTATGTAAGCATTTGACAGAAATGCTTATAATAAAAATAAACTCGAAATTCTTCAACTGTACTAGTTTAAGAGTGGCTTTAGACTTAGCATATACTAGTGTATTTCCTTAAAAAAAGAATTTTATTTTTTTTTACCGAATGAACTAGCTTCAAATACTGAATAAAGAGGTCTTACATCAAGCTAAACATTTTTTTGTATAAAGGCCAGTCCTTAATATTCTAATGCTCAAAGGTGTATTTTAGAGGGAGAAGAGAGGACAAGAAGTAAAGAAGGCTGTCACTGAAGATCCAGAACACATTAAGAACTAAGGTATGTCTGTCAAGAAGACAACACGAGGATTACCAGATATATTAAAGATTATGCAGGATAGCAGCAAGATTAATTCCAAGAAAAAAAGACTGCCTATAACTGACAATTACATTTTGGACTGTCTTCAAGACCTGGCTCAGGAGTTTTTATTCTCAGATACAAATAGATGAAACATCTTTTAGGAGCAGCACAGATAAGTGTCTGTTGAATCTCCAAATTTTTTAGCACTTATACTTTGTTTATATAGCACTTAAGTCTGTAGTGCTGTTCTTGCAGTTTCTTGAAAACAACAGGAAATTTTCAGCAAAGAAGCCTTTCAGTTAATGTGGAAAACTTTGCAAGATGGGCAAGTTATCTTTCAATGCAAAATCATACGCTTCCCACCTATCAAAGATATAAATGAGGAAAAGCGTTTAAAAGTGACCCACAAAGAACAAACAAGTTTTTAAAATAGAACCGACAGACTTTCTTTTTTTATATTTCTGTATTATTAACTCATTTATCTTATAAAGCTAATTAAATAGGAAGTTGAAAGTCAGACAGCCAACCCAAACAAATTAATAACAATATAATTTTAATTTAAAAAATTGGAATATTCAACACCTATAAGACAACCAGTGTCACCCATTCTCTGCCAAGATCAAGAGTATTTGCAACATGTCCTTGTTTCTCTGCACAGGTAACTTTGACACAAAAACAAACCGACCATTTAACAATTGCATCCTCTTTCTGTACTTGAGTCTCTCACTGTTCTTTAGACAACTCAGTTGCAGATGACTAACAGGATCCTGCTGCTTGTCAACAAATTCTGAAATAATGATTCAAGAACAAGTTTTTGAAGCCCCCAGACAAGTCTGTGGGGAAGAACAGAGAACATGGAGGAGGTTGTTCACAGCATGCATTTGTCTGCATTAAGTGGCTGATGCTCTTTGCTTTCCTGTCTTCTGACATAAATGTTCTCATAAATGCCCAAAGGATGAGGAAACAAACACATGCGTATGTTCCACCTCCCTCCACCCCAGGCTCTTTAAGAAACAGGGAAGTAAATGTCATGGGTTTTGTGTTTTTTAAAGTATTTAAAAATTTTCCTGTGTCAAGCTCTGCACAATTCCAATGAGAGCTCACAGACCAGAGCTCTACTGGAACTAGTTACGCCAGTTTCTGTATCATGCTATGAAGTCTGGTAGGAACCACTGCTTTCTGAGTCCCAAATCTTCTTTCCTCAGGTGAACCAGAAGCTTGACCAAGGTGCATTAAACCAGTTTCTTCCCCTTCAATGGAGTAGCACCAATTTTAACGTTTCCTTTTTGGTCCTGCAGGCACTTCTGTTTTCCTTGTACTCCTCCAAATCATTTTTAAGCCACTAAAAATCTTGACCAATTTTAAGCTTATTTTATTTATGATAGTTTTTTCTCTTATCCAATCTACTATTACATTTACCTCCAGAAGGGAAAGCTTCCTTGGATAAGCCTCAAGGACAAAGAGGTGAAGAGATCAAGTCCAATAGAGGTGCCCACCTAAAAGCTAGGCAGATTTAAGTCCTTGGCTCCAGGATGGATACAAATCCCAGAACCTGGCAAAAAGCCTACACACACAGTCAAGCCTGGGGAGCCAAGATGTCTCAGGAAAGAACATAAGCAAGAAGCTACTCAGGAATAACCTGCAGAAAACATGCAAAAACTCTCAACACCTGCCCCTTTGCAAAGGTTAAGCACCTTCAACTGGGACAGCAAAAGACTAGTGCTGCTTTTGATACAAGGGCCTAATGATAAGAGAACTTGTGTACAAAGGCATTTCTCAGTCTGAAAGAACATGAGAGTGCACAGTAAATCCAGCTGATCTTGAACACTGATTTTTCACACGTGCCCAGGCCATGCTCATCACTTACACTGTGGACTTGATGGGTTCAAGCTGGGCCTCCATGAGTGCTGTGAAGAGAGTGAACACCTTTTGCTTTGGGGAATTCCTGCTGACTTACCTGTCGACAAGCAAACAAGACAGGGCCTGTGGCTAATCCAAGCTTGAGATCTGCTGCTGTTGGTTTCCCTAGACGGTCAGCACATGATGTAAAATCCAGCACATCATCTATTAGCTGGAAAGAGATAAACATACAGGTTATTTTAAAACTTTTTTTTTTTTTTTAACAAGAACTAAATACAGAATAATCCTTGTTAAGAGACGATTTATAAGAGGGATTAAGACAGCCCACTTTGATTTCTAAGGAAGAATTTAGATTCTAGATTCCCTTTAGTTCAACAAAAGCACTACCTGAAAAGCTATGCCAACATTTTTTCCATACTGGTATGCAATCTCATGAACTTTGGGATCAGGGCAGCCTAGAATTGAAACCTGAAAAGAAAGAAAACAAAACAAAACAAAAAACAAGTAAAAAGAAAGCTTTAGTTACCATCCACTTTTAGTCTCTGACCATAGGTGTGACATAGCAAGCACTGACAGTAGTGATCTGGGAAAGGAAAAAAGCTGACTCGGTATCACATTCTTGCTTATCTCTGTTCATGGATACACACAATTAGCCAAGCTGATTAGAAAACAAGGCTGAACAGCAATGCATTTTTAAAAATATATTCAAGTCTGGAAAGAGATTAGCTTTATTAAATGTTTATCAGACTTAGAAATTACATTGCAAGGATAAAGAGAGAAGAAATGTAGAGGCACTGCATATGTTGGCTAGTAGTCATATACAGTCCAGTGACAGGGAAATTAAATTTATTACATATATAAATCAGCCAAGGGATAATTGGAGGTCAGAAAACAGATAAACGGACGTTACATGCCTCATAAAAGATCCACAAAACTGGATGTGTTGCACCCTTGTATAGGAGGAACAGTTGAGATAAGGAAAACTATTTTTAAGGGTGATGTTAACTGTAACTGAATAGCTCAGGAAGATGAGCTGATTAGCTTGCAAAGGAAAATATCAAGGGATAATTAGTGGCAAAGACAAGACAGCAAATGAGAAAAGTATACCAAGCTAGACAAAAGTATCACCAAGATAAACAAATAAAACATTTTAACTGAGTACAGATAAAGGAATTTACTTGAGAGACAGAAGCTTTGCTGAATAAACTCCACAAAGCTAAAACACAGGACACAAATTAAGATTTGAGAATGAGTATCTTGCCTCAAAGTATGGGCACTTACACTTTTGCATATATGTATTGATTATACACTTTGCAAAATGAGGTTGGTTACATTTAAATACTCAGATTTATTTCAGCCTCCAATAAAGCAATTCAGAACAGGGAGCAAAAATCCATCCTGGTTTACTGCAGACATTCCAAAACTGCTATGACTAATGGAAGGAGTGAAGATACATTTTACTTAATGTAACAATAAAAATACATGTTAGGAAAACCACAACATGAAAATATATGTGTGTGTGTATATATATATATATATATATATATAAAAATAAAAAAATTCCTCTCTACATTATGTAAGGTAGGATCATTAAAAAGAAAAAACAACAACAACAACAAAAAAAAAACCAAAATCAACCCCAAGCTAAAAGCAAGTCCAGTAGTAGCTTTGAAGGTGAACATGAAGATGGAAGTAAGAAACAACATTATATCCTAATAAATGTAATGCAACTCAATGCAACTCACATAAGATTAGAAACTATTTCATGCATCAGTGCATTTCATCACTGAGCATCAGAACGTTTCCCAGTCATAACCTGCATCCATGGGTAACAGTTAAAACCCAGGCGAATCTGAATGCCTGAGGCATTAGCAGCATCTCACATTTCCCGATTTTATTTAAAAGAGCAGCATAGTGTAGCAGGAAAATAATGCTACTTATGTCTAATCATAAAAAGTCCTGAAGGCTATTAGAACAGAGTGAACTGCAAATATGAGATATTTAAACAGATGTTGCTAGGGACTATTAAACTAGAACATTTGCCCTTTTATCCTTCTTTTGATGCTTGGCTGTTAAGTCTCAGTATTTGCCTAAAGAGCTAACATCTACTGCTGTACCACGCCTGACAAACTTTTGGCTGCTTTTGTAATATAAATCAAGTAATACCAGCAAGGCAGGGAGACTGCATCTACCCTGTTTCAATGAAATCTTTACCTATCACCACAGTTCATGAGAAAAATTAAAGTAAGGAATTCAGAAGAGCAGTGACAAAATCCTGAGAAATGGCAAAAGGTCAGAGTAGACACAAGTTGGTAGATGGGGGGAGGAAGTGCCACGTAAAGAAAAGAGCTCATTTAGTCTGAAAAGTCAGAGCAGAGCTATTCCTGTAGGTGCGCAGTTTTCTGAAGACACAGACATTACCTATATGAAGAATCACAGCAGTATATGTACATTCAAAAACAGAGGCATGAGTTACAGAATATAACAAGAAAAATTCATCAATGCAGAATTAATTCTTGCATCTTTGCAAGAGAAGACCTTCATAGCTTCTCTTCAGGTTATGAACATTTCTGAAGAAAAAAAAAAAATTTAAAATCCAGGAGACTGATAAGCCTAATCACACCTCAAGTGAACTCCTCTCTGATCATGACCACATCATAAACCTGCAACATGACTGGGTCTTGCCTACCAGGGAGTTCTTTCAGGAGCCTATTTCTCAAATTGCTCTTGCAGATTATTGCCCCCATCTGGACACTCACTGGGATGCAGGCAGGCAGCCCTGTCCCAGTCAGCCTGTCACTGAGTGATGGAAGTTTAACTGAAGCCACACTGGGATAACAGCATGCATTTACAAATACAAATCAGGATAACAATGTCAATATGATGATATATATTTAAATTATAAAGCTCACCCTTTGAAAACATCCTATAGCTCCTCTTGTATGACTGGTTGATTACAAATTTAACCTTGCAAGAATTCAGACTTCTCCTTCACTAAATCCTGATGAAAAATCCTTCCTAACACCAAGTGGAACAAATTCTTTAGAAAGGTTTTTGAATTTTGTAAAGCAAGTCAATCTGCTTGGCATTATTTCAAACACACTTTTTAAAATAAAAAACTGTTTCTACTATTTTATGTTACATGAGAGACTGTAAACCAATCTTGCCTCTTTACTGAGTTTCACATCCATA
This sequence comes from Athene noctua, assembly GCF_965140245.1. NCBI lineage: Eukaryota > Metazoa > Chordata > Aves > Strigiformes > Strigidae > Athene > Athene noctua. The sequence continues at coordinate 121,214,265 of NC_134038.1, forward strand.
AAACATTCTAACAACAGCTCTGGGCAGATATACCCTGCTCTGTTATTTATCATGTGAGAATATGGCAGCTGGAGTCGAAAGCACTTGCACATCTATACCAGTGCCCTTTAGGTCAGAAAGGAAAACCTGCTGCTGGGCAGGGATATGCTTATATGAACAGTACAAGAGGTGTTTGCTCTCATACTCCTGGTTTTGTGGACACCACGGAAAGGAAAAGGCTCTAAAACCTTCCCCCTTTCCAGGCTTTCTCCTCCATGCCAATCTCCCGAAGCAGTCAGGATCCTGCCTTCTCATTTGTGGCTCATTCACCTGTTTTTCCAGACAGGAGCACTGTACCATTTTCCAATGGAATCACAGCACAGTTTACGTTGGAAGGGAACTCTAGAAGTTATTTGGCCCAGTCATCGGCTCAAAGCAGTTTACTTCACAGTTAGATCAAGTTGCTCAGGGCTGTGTCAAGTTCTGAGCCTCTCCAAGGATGGAGATCCCACACCCTGTCTCGGCAACCTGTTCCAGTGTTCGACTAACTTCACTGAGAAATTTTTAACAGCTAATGGAATTTTTCCATGGTACAGCTTGTCCTTTCCCTGCTCATGTCTCCATCATCTCTACGCCCTCCCATTACGTAGCTGGAGACAGCAAGAGGATTCCCCCTTAGCCTTGGGGGACTAAAACTAAACCAGCTCTTGGCATATCATTTGCTCCAGCCCCCAGCCATCATGGTGGCCCTTCACTGAACTCACTCTACAGTGTCAATGTCTGTCTTGTAGGAGGGAGCCCAGCCTTGAGGTATCACATGTGAAGAGAGGAAACCAGTCACTTCCCTTGAAGTGTTGGCTATGCGGGTAGCGATGCAGCCCAGTATGTGCTTCTCTTTCACTGTTGCAGGGCACACTGCTGACCTCTCCTCCAGGCTCTTCAAATCCTTCTTGGTAACTACTCTTGGGAAGGGGATTACGAAGACCTACCTGGGAGAGGAAGATGTCTACCCAGCAGAAGCCTCACCCCAACAGACAACTATTTTGTCCCGAGTCTGCATTTTCATGTGTTTGACCTTTTCTCACGTAATTAGTATTTTAACATGTCAACCAAGTACTCATTTGTGAAGAATTGTACTTCCACAGTAGTGAAGATTAATTGCCTGAATATTTGTGATATATTTGTGCTAATCTTTTTCATAGCAAACATTATGAAGAAGAAATATCCCCAAAGGAGTTACTATATTTTAAATAATAAATAAGGAAATTTACTGGTTGACTAATATCTGATGTTATACTGGTGCTATCACCCTACATCTGTCACTGGACTTTACTGCAGTCTGCATGCCTAGTTGTGTGTGGGGGGTGTGTGTCAGTTTTGCTGATGGGGCTCAGATGTCTTATTTTCCTAGACACAAGTTCCACACCCTGCTAGGTTTTTCTGATGGAGCCCTGCACACACACACACACACACACACACCAGACTATGAACTGGTTAAAGCAGGAGCTCACAGGTAGATCCAGAGCTGCAGACTATTCCTTTTCTTCAGTCCCTAAGGCAGACCTTCTATATACAGCCTTGCTTTACACGAGGAGGCTGTGTGCTTTCTCCTAATAGAGGAATCAAGAATCTCTAGTGCAACTTTACACTTATCTGAAAACAAGCATGATTTAATCCCTCTTCTGAAAGTATGCTGTGCAAAATATAAACAGTGTTATGAGGGTTAGGAATTCACATTACAGCAGGATAAAAAAAGACAGAAAGAGAACCTGCTCAGCTTATTTTGCTGTCTCCAGCTTGCCTGATGACTAATAGAAATTCCACTTCAGCTTTATTGTTTCTGAATTCTTGAGCCAAAGTCACCTCTCATGTTTCTCTGAAAAATGCCTTTCAGTAACTAAAGCTTCAGTGACCCTCTGGGCCATCTGCCACCATTTCCTTTTGTAATGTATTACTTTGACTGCAACTTTGGTAACATTCCCCCATGCAGAACTACTGTAGAAATAAACTGCAGACCAGGATGGCTATAACATCTTGAACAGACTGTTCTGTCCATAAAAAAAATTATTTTGGTAACTTAAAAGGAGTTTTGATTTAAATGCGATAATGCTTTGGCGATGCGGAAGGTATCTACTACAGTGACTAGACCAGTGTTGACAGACTACCTATTACCTCATTTAGACATTTTTCCAGGAATACTCTACTTTTCCATCTCTAAGGCATGACACTGTAGAATTCTAAGATGCCATCTGAACTTGTCTGACATCTTCTTTCCAGTCAATACTCATTTATGCACAGAAACAAATCACTGTTTTTTTCTATCGTTAACAGGAACTGAATTGCTTCTAATGACACACTAGCCTTGTTGTAACTGAAGTTCTGAAAATGAATAATCTCTCTCCTTAGATTTGTCCCTGAAAACAAGATGTGAATATTCTTGATTCCCCAATTTCCTTTCAAGCTAGAACTGATGATCCTGCTTATCATTTTCACTACAGAAAACAGAACTTCCTTGATTCCATCCTTTCCCTTAGTAGCCAAAACTAGCTGAGCAAAAAAACCCACAACACTCCTACCCACCTCCAAACCCCCCACAAATCCCAAACAAAAATCTCCTTTTTACTGCTATCAATAGAGTTCTCCTACTCCACGCAGAAAGAAACTGAGGGAGACATTATATATACACAACTCATTGCTACTGTGTGCAAGAAGTATGGTTTTGCCATAAAGACAGACCTCTCTCCTGTTTTTCCTTTATAACATAAATTCTACCGCATATAGAATTAGAGTAATACAGCAATGGAACAACTTAGAACAACCACTAGAAGAAAAGCAGCCAAACACTACTGTCTCCAGCATCACAGCCACAATCTGGAGGGAAGTGCTTAAATACGTAACTCTTGCAAGTTATGAGAAGGAAAAAAGTCAAAATAGCACCTTTGTAAGGAGAATCCACCCAGTGAAAAGGTGATTTCTTCTTCTATCTGTGAAGCTTCTTTTAGGAAGACTGTCAAAGTGAATATAAGAACTTGTATGTTTTTATTGGGGTAGCAGAATAACATGATGCTCCTTACTAGTCCAACTGCCCACTAATATAAATCAAGACTTGCAAGGGCAATTCTTGCCAGTGTTATATAGCCATTAATATGAACAATCCAGAAGACTTGATTTCTTTCTTCCAACTGGGATGAAAGATATTTTCCCTCCCCACAAAATCTGTGTCTCATTCTATACGATCCTTTCGATTTAAGCAATTTTCAACTGCTGCCTATTGCAAAAATATACCAATTCTGTGAGAACAAAGGACGATGACTAACACTAGTACAGATTTTTAGACTAATTTTCTTAGAACTCTTGCTGTAGCATACACCACCTATACTGCTTTTAATTTAAAAAAAAAAACAACAACATTGTAACTCTCTTTGGGGTGAAATTTTTGCCCACTTTCTCCATCTTCTGCACTAAAAATAAACATTTAGTTTGAATAAGAACATCCATCTTGCATCAGATCTTTCTGTAATGAAATAACAGATCTGAGTGACAGACGGGGTTGGATATAGCGATTAATAGTTAAAACATCAGACAAATCAAGAAGTGCAAGCTTCTGTTCTTTTACAATGTAGAGTATACACAACTAGTTGTTTCCTCCCACTGTTACTCATTGGTGCCAAGTGAGACCTTAAATGATTGAGACCAGATGTCAAATAAGACTTAAAATCAAATTACAAGCTCAAGATTTATCAACTGAGATTAAAAATACTCTCTCAAAGTTGCAGAATTTCAGAAATTAAAGGCTGCCACTGTAAACTCATTTTGATTCAAGTGAGGATAACAATAAATCTGTGTTTGAACATAAAACAGAAAAGAAAAAGTGAAAACCAATATTGAAGGCTACACAGCTGAACTGTGATAAAATGCAATCTCAAACCCATTCACATTCTGGCAGAATACCATTTAAAGAGTTTGCTTTGGAGGGTCTCCAGAGAAAACAGCAATAACTAGGAGTTTAGCTGTGAAGCTTACAGTATGGTATGTTAACTTTAGAAGAGACAGACGTACATACTGCTTTACAACTGTTTGCTATAAGACTTGCAGTCTTCTTAAAAGTCTTCTCGAGGTAGTGAGCAAATCTCTCATTCTCATTTTCCTTGGAACCCAACTGGAGGAATTCACCTAAAGAATTGCACAGATGGGAGTTTTTATTTGTGGATTTACTGCTTAGGCAAGCAAATCTGAAGATAAAAATTAAAAAAAAAAAATCTTACCACGCACCAGATCTTCAATCACCTGAGTTAGAACAGAGATGATAGTAGTGTTTCCAATTCGTGCCAAAGCTACGGAAGCAGCTGAGAGGATGAAGTCACCAGCTAGAACAGCCTAAGAATAAAAAAAATTAAAATTGATCTTTTAAGTTTTTTCCTGTAAGTGCTAGTACAGACAATACCATTTCCTTTATTTGACAGGTCTACTCACATCACATCATTTTCCTACATAAAGCACACAGATCTCCTTATGAGAGAGAGGAAACAGAAGATAACGAAATATTGAAATTCAAAGCATTTTTAAATTCCTATCTTATAGTGCTGCTTATAATTTTCTATATAAGCACTGTCCTCCCTGTATGCAATTATCTGAATGTGTTTGCCTGTGAAGTTTTTTGGAACATTACTTCTGTATTTGACCATTCTGTTGTGACTGTTATGCCTTGTTAGCTCTGAATTGCTATGCTAAGTTCTGATGCATCAGCAGCATACTTCTTTTCTTGCATTTTCTGGTTAAGACCCTCCTTTTGCTACTCTATGAAGAAACACCCCTCAAACAAATAAAAAATTTCACACTGACTAAAAACCTTTTTGCATTTACTGCTGAATCAGAGCAACATACAGTGTTCTGGATGAGGTATAAATTCAAAGTATTCCAACAGCACTGCAGAGAATAGCATAGGGAACATAAAATTGGTAAGAATCACACTACAATCACACATTATCTAATGCTTCCCACAGTTCAGAAAAGGAACACACATTTGTCTTACCCACAACCTGCGTACACCTCTTCAAACCTTTTTCTGGCATATCCCAAGACTGTGCCTAGGGATAGTAATGTGACAAAAACCCTAGGTATTTGTGCTCTGCTGAAACTCAACAGCAAGTCTTGCCCATAATAGCAAACTCACCTTCCTCTCTCCCCAGATTTGGTTGACTGTCATTTTTCCTCTGCGAGAATTTGCATCATCAATAACATCATCGTGAACTAGGCTAGCTGTGTGGATCATCTCGGCAATTATGGCCACAGATCGCTGGCTCGCTTGCACCTCCCTAAAATAAAAAACAAGAACTGTCAAATAATTACATCAATTATATGTGCCGCAATACACTAAAAGAAATCTCTACTAAAACCAAACAAAAAATGTTCCTCTGAAAACAGTTTTTGCAGCTTTTTCCATGGTCTGAACCCCAACTTTCACACCTGGAATTAGGAAGACGAGAGAAAGTAAGATCATGTTAGTACAGTAAGCGCAATGGGACATTTCCATCCTTATTAGGCCTGCTTCTACCTTGCTGCATTAACAGTACTGCAAAACTCTTGAGTTATTCACTCTAATCCCTCTAAATCCAGACTGCAATAAATAGCAGAGCATTGAGGATGCTTGGTTCCAAGATGGAAACCAGAAAATGGCAGAGAAAAGAATGCCAGGTAGCTTTGTAGGCAAGTTTTAAGTTCCCCTTATCTTTGTGTCGCGTTACCTGTAAGACAGACAGCATCACAAACTCTCCAAAGCTGGCTAACTCTACTAACCCGCAAGCTAGAGAGAGATCAGCAGGCACAGAAACCTGTATCCTACATCTGAAAGGCATAACTCATGGACCTTATCCTTTATGTTATCTGACTACCTTAAGACCTCAGAGGTTCTTCAAAAGCCTGAGGAATTAACCTGAATTATACTGCAGTCACTATAAACACCAACTACCTAACACTTACTGAAATTCAGTCTTCAGGATGTTCTAACACTGATGATTCAACTCTCAGTAGTTCACACCTACTTTATTTTTTAAACTAGGTGAAAGGAAGGTAATGAAAGAACATAAAAGCAATTATCTAGGGAACAAGGTTGGCAAAGTGAACATAAACAAGCCAACCTAGCTCACCCAAAGGACCATCTACCTAGTATCCAACTGCCACTGCCTTGTTCTAGTATCTATCTTTTTTTCCACCTGATGAATGGGTTGAATGCAGGACACCAGAAATGGCTATCCCAGTCAGACTTGCCTTATACCTGTAACAAGCCCACACGGATGTTAAAAAAAACCCCACAAACTCAGCTAAAGGAAAAATGACTTCTGATATATAGATACTTTACTTCTGGTATACAGATAAAAGAGCAAATAACACTATTTTCCAGCAGAACAGAAGAACTGAGAGAAACAGAAGATAGTAATTTCAACTCAGCTGCAGGGCATTTCAAACCTTCTTGCATTCCCTATGTCTATTAAAATCTAGTGATTAATCACAAAATGAAAGAACATCTTGCAGTCTGCTGACATAACACTGCCTTTTGACACCTACCTCTACTCAGAACTCTGCACTGCTGTCAGCGGGAGTTCTACACCCCGAACAATAGCAGGATGTGTGGCTCATAGGCTGTGAAAACTGGCTTTTAAACAACAGAAAGTAAGAGCTGGAAACCTTCACGGTTGTTTGAAGGTAAGTTTTACTGTGGTCTAGTAATTTAGTCAAATGCTAGTTCAGTGCAAATAGTTTTCCAAAATGAACTATTGTTACCAAGTAGCAGAACTTACCTTCAAAAAACTGTAAAGGTCTCCAGCCTCTTTCATGCACAGGTCTCCTTTTGGGGACTCCCTTTTTCATTAATTATGTCAGCAGACTGGACTTCCTGCTGGGAAGTAGCAGTAAATGGCAAGACTCACCGACATACCAAAACCTTTCAGTAGTACAGCACAAGGACAGACATTTCAAAAGTGAGTTTTGAAAAGTTCTGCATTATAGTGCATTTCATCTCTGACAATGACTAAAAATGGCATAGAAATGCTCATGGTTCATGTGTCTGGTGCCCAGAATATTGTCTCAAACGTGGTAATTTAACCTGAAGGGTTTTTTCTAAACAACTATTTCTGCAAGGTCTCAAGCAAGGTTCTTCCCATCGCTGGCAAAAAATTTTGCAATAGTTTCCTACAAACATCTTGTGAGAGTAATTCTGAATCAAAGCATGTCTATTTCAGGGAAAACACACAAGAAACAGGATCCTTCTCATTCCCTGCCATTTTGCATTCTGCTTCTCCTGAAAAACAAAAGCAAAAAAGGAGCAGTAACTTAAGTCAGTAGGTAACTGGGTCCTCACAAATCCAGTAAGTGGAAAGATGCCATTTTTAGTTCATTCTCAAAGTAAAGGCACCCCAAGATGACATATATTTACACAAAATGTTTATACATCTCTAAGTTTATCTTTTTACACATGCCTTATAATAATTTTTAAGTCCTTGATCATGTTCTATTTTCCGTAGGACTCCCTACTGAAGTGAGAAACTTTAAAAAAATAGATGCAGGGCTCTCAGCAGGGTGGGCTCTCAGCAGGATAAACTCTCAGCAGAATGGGCTCTTGAGATAAGGGAGGAGCTGCCACTACTGAGTCCCAAGATAAGGAACAGGGATTCAAGGAATGCTAAATGGACATGCTGACAAGACCTAATTGGGTGAAAAGTCACGAGAGGAAGAGGAGGCATCTTCAATCTTCATCCTGAAGACCGCCGCCCCAGACCACCAGGAACCACTGCCCAGACACAATGGGGAGGGACTTGGGGTGGGATTTATGATAATGAATTCTCAAAACTAATTGTAATATCTCTCCCTATTCTCGGGATTATAATGAATATGTAAACGCCTTACACTATAGAAAAGAGCTACTTCTCACTTCAAAATGTGCACGTTTGTGGAGGAGTGAACCCCTGTGCACCCAGCGCTGAATAAACATCATACCTTCTTTATAACCTTCCTGGTTGTAAAGTCGTTACTCTGCACGTCACTACTTGATTCTGTGGTAAGGCTTTATAGACCTACAGTACCCTGAGGTCTTTTAAATTACAGAATTTATTTCATGTACATGAACAAGACCAAAGCTGATCTTATATGTTAAAAAAACAAAACAAACAGCTCTCCCTCCAAATATCCCTCTTCAAAAAAAAAAAAAAAAAAGAAAAAGCAGGGGGAGGCGCATGACTACATTACTCAAACCAACACAATTTACACATTTACAACCCACAACAGAAAGTTTTACAATGCATTTGCCAGTAAGTAAATATTGCCAGTTTAAAGACAGGAAACGTGCAGAAGAACTTGCAAGATTTCTGTATTACGACCACACTCCTCAAAGTAAGTTTTTGCTGTTAAATCCCTGTGGCTGAACGAGACTAACATTTCAGAAACACGATGTGTGACACAGAAGAGCACTGCAAACTAGGGAAAGCAAACTAGGGAAAGCATAGAGAACGGCTGTGTTAACATGGGAGCAAATTATGAAAGAGCTGAAAACCAGCATACAGTACAGGCATCTGACGACTGTGATTTGGAGCAGTGAAAGAAAAGAGAACTAAGGTTGCTGGCAGGTCCTCATATCTTTCAGAAATACTGTTCTATCGAGTTTAGCCAGGTCATTACACTTTAGTATTTCTCACGCTATTCTGATGCATTTATTTACCTTCCCCCCCCCCCCCCCTAAATCTTTTATGCTATTTTCTTTTTTGAGATGTCTCTGTACTCTTTGGCCTTCTCTTATTTGTTTGTGTCTCTCGGTTGCAGAAAGAGAAATAAAAACTCCTATCTGCAAATGCCTCTGGAGAATACAACCTAAACAGAAACATTAGGTCCAGTCAGGCTAAGCGTTTCTGTGAAATTCTGCACACAGGTATGTGAAGAAATGCCGGAGGATGTGTGAAATTGAGGTTTTGCACGACCTCAGCTTAAACTCTTTACAACAATTTTCACTCTTGCACAAAGCTAAGTTGCTATCATTAAACACAAAGCCATTGCCCAAGGGACCTAAGGATTCAGGGTTGGACTCCAACACCTGCATCTTCAAGGGAAAAAACCAACATACCAGCACGGAACAATTTGAATGCTTCAGACACTTACCTTTTTGAATGCAGTTCAGATGCTTTATACAACTGTCATTCTCCTTATTATGACTACAAGAAAGTGACCTCACTCTAGAAAGACAATTAACCTGCTGAGGCCATTCTAAATACAGAGTCTTCCTCAAATTCAAATGTAAATGATCATGTCACCTAACTTGTAAGTAGAGCTACCTGGGTGTTCCTCTCCCTTCACTTGAGAAGTCTCAGCTATCCTAGTGGGGCTCTGTGAAGACAAAGACATCTCTGTGTACCGCCTTGTAAGATCAGGACCCATAACCTTACAAAGTTGTGTTCTGTTATTTTAACAGCCAAACAAGGAAGAGTATTACCTTTTCTACTAATATTGCACAGAAGAAGAATGAAAAAAAAAAAATCAAAACCAAAACAAATGAAAGACCAGGTAAAGCATTCTGGGTCCAGCAAATTATATGACAGTTGAAAGTGGCAGCAAGATGAAGCAGAAACTCAACATCAGTAACACAAATCTCAGAGGCAGAATAAAAAAGTGCTAGGGATGAACAGCACAGGATATTGGCTCACCTCACAAGTCTACAGATGTGGCCAGTTATCTTTGATTACATGTGTGGGAACAAAAGCTTCAACAAAAAAAAAACAAGTCTGGGATAAGAATCAATATTAACTGAGGAAAGAATGATAAAACAGTTTAAGGGAAACGACAAGTTGAAAGAGGAAAAACATATTTTTAAAAAATGTCTGGAGAAGCAGAATGGAAAGCAAGTATTTTCTTCCCTCAGGTCTATAGCAGAGTAGCAGAGTTACAAATATGCAGTGTTTCCTCCTCTACATACACAGTTTTTCTCACGAACAGTAAAAAGTTGGAAACAATTTGTCACCTGGAAGCAATGCTGCTTTAAGAAGCAACAATAATGAAACCAGTATGAGTGTGAACTGGAAGTGTATGTATATACAAAGTGAGTGTAACACAGCCTGTTTCAAGAAGCTTTAAAACAAGAGAAGAAAATGCCCATAAAATTCATCAACTCACAGTAAGTGGGTATCCACAATATGAACGTATATTCTTTTGGCATGACCTACTCAAGCCTCAAAGGACACTGGTCATCATGCATGCACCAAAAAGCAGTACACTGGACACTTGTATAAACTTACGTGAATTTTAATTACAATCACAGGCTTAAAGAAAAGTGGCATGAAGCAAAGAAGAGGAACGTAAAGGTAAATACCCTGGGATTTCCTTCTCTTCCTTTGCTGAAACATCTCTGTTCTCTCTACTCAAGAGTTTCATTCTAAAAAAATGAGAGAGTGACTCAGTCTGTCCTTACAGAAGGAACATTCAGATTAATGAGGAGGCTTTTAAACATCAGACATAATCTGGAGATGCAACAGATGTACAAAAGCTGCCATGGGCAGCTGCCACACGGGCATCCATAAATCAGAGCGCTTATGCTGAGGATTGGCTGCTGCAAAGCAAACACCTGCCTCAGGCATCTGTGGCACTTGAACTCTGAGATCACACTTTCTCACTGGCATAGGGCAGGTCTCAGAATTGGTTCTGATGGTTTCAAGACAGCATAACACATGGACAACAATATGTCCATGAGCATATACGTATGTCAAAAGACAGCAAAAATGCTTTGAGCATAGAAAGGCAAATTCACTTCTTTCTACAGCTACTTCTTGTCTTCGATTCACTGCTCACTCCCTACACTGTTGACATCAACTCCAGCCTTCTCAGTATTGCATGTACACTACATAATTTTGTTTATAAGCTTTTCATGCTGCACACTAGACTGCAATAAAACCATTTTTCCTGTTATTCTGACTAGAAGAATGCTCCAAAACCCCACTGTCCCAGCTGTTAGAAGTCTCCTCCTGTTCCCACCCTCTTAGCAATATTGCCCTTTGTCTTAAATAGCTTTCACCCCTATCCCTGATTAATTTGTAGACCACAAGTCCTTCATTCTCCCTGATGATCTTTGCAGTCCATCCCTGAAGCTAGCTGGACTTAACTTTTTTGAACACAAGGATCCGACATGCTGATGATTTCCCAAACTGTGATATACAAGGTTATCAGCACTCCCATAGCTGCACCCATATACTATGGTAGATGCACGCTAGGATGACTTTTAAGGTTTTTCATAGAGAAAGTGGATGAAAATCACATTGGGGTTATGTCCTAATGGGACACTCATGAGCCTCCAAACTCAAGCAGAAATTTTTGTTTTATTGTGCTTCCTTTCATTCCACCACAGATGGCCACTCATCAAGACTGATTTTGTCATCAAAAAGTGCCATCATCACGCGCCGACTTTTCATGTCAAGACCACTCCTGAAAATATTAAGCCAATCAGTGCTGTGACAAAGAACATCCTTGAGGACTTTTACAACCAGTATTGTTCCTTTTGCTACCTCTAACACAATGACAAGGAGCAGTATTGAACGGAGAACAGAATCAAGCTGGAGCGAAGTTCATTAATCCTGGACATTTTCCTAAAACAAAAGGAACTGGAACACAGAGGACAGGACTCTGCTAACTAGGTATTGCTTTCTCCTTCAAAATTATATTCACATAGGAGAGGGTATACCAGGAGAGGTGCTGTATCAAGCAGCAAAATATATGCTGTGCTCGGAGGTAGAAATCAAGCCCAACAAGGAGTTAACCTGCTGCTAAGGAAAAAATGATGCAAAAGCTGAGAGAAATCCCTTAAGACTGATAAATTAGTCTAGGAATACTTCTGGCAAGGGACCAAAGATTTCATATTTGAAATTCTATATGAGGGAAGACTAGAAGCATAGCTGGAAGGAAGAAAACACTCCAGCCAACATCTTACCTCAAAATGTAAATGTAACAACTGATAGGAACCTGTGGAGAGAAGTGTCTGCAATCAGTCAGAGCAAGGAGTGATAAAGAGTACAGGGCAAGCATGATGTTCTGCTCACTTAAAACTGCTTTCAGAAGAAAAGTAACTTGAAGAGCACGAGTATTACACCAGGCTTAATCTTAGAATCTTACATTAAATTGTAGAAACTTGCTCCTGGAGGGGGAAAAAAAACCCCTCTGACTGTTTTGGATCTTACAGCTTTGAATATAATCATACCACCTGCTTACTGGCTCTTCTGCATAATTACAGAAACAGCTATGAAAGTCTCTTCTTGCAGCGAAGTTATTATCTGTGACAAGAGTTTAATAGCTATAGGAGTGGTAACAAATGAAAAATACTTTTAATTAAGTTCATATAGTTACAAGGAGTATTAAAGGCTCTAAAAAGAATTTATCTAAGAACATAAAATGACTAAAAGCCTTACAAAAATCAGAATTTGGCAACATTATTTATCCATCAGCAGTTACAACTGCAGTATAGTCCACAATTTTACACATGGAAGCATGTAATGAACACAGTAGTTCCTTTTGCACTGCTAACTACAAAAATACAGCTTCATGATGGAACTTAAATTCAGGTTTTAGTGAGCTTTTTATTTTCATTAAGTTACTAGAAATTTTTCAGGAACACAAGAATGATAAATTTCAAGTATGATCTATTACCACATACTCACCTGGAATTATTATGGTGAATGTTGCAAGCCCTTGCCATTAGCACCACAATCATTGGTCGAAAGGCCTTTCCTTTCCCATCAAAGTAATAATCACACATTTCCTTAAGTTCTGCTGTAGATACAAGTAATTCCTATAAAAAGAAAAAGAACGCATCAGCATAAAAGTCACAAAGCAAATCTGTTTAGCATAAGCAAACCAGTATGTATGTATACCATAATTGCCAGTATTTTTCTTTTTTTTATTAGGGACCTTAAAGATCATCTAGTTCCAACCCCCCTGCCATGGGCAGGGACACCTTCCACTAGACCAGGTTGCTCAAAGCCCCGTCCAACCTGGCCCTGAACACTTCCAGGGAGCAAGCAGCCACACCTTCCCTGAGCATCTTGCTCCAGTGTCTCACCACCCTCACAATAAAGAATTTCTTCCTTATACCTAATCTAAATCCACCCTCCCTCAGTTTAAAACCATTACCCCTCATCCCATCACTACACTCCCTGATAAGAAGTCCCTGCCCACCTTTCCTGTAGGCCCCCTTGAAGTACTTGAAGGCTGCTATAAGGTCTCCCCAGAGCCTTCTCTTCTCCAGGCTGAACAACCCCAACTCTCTCAGCCGGTCCTCACAGGGGAGGTGCTCCAGCCCCCTCATCATTTTTGTGGCCTCCTCTGGACCTGCTCGAGCAGACCCATGCCCTTATGTTGCAGGCCCCAGAGCTGGACACAGAACTACAGGCGGAGTCTCATGAGAGTGGAGCAGAATCACCTCCTCGACCTGCTGGCCAAACTTCTCTTTGTGCAGCCCAGGACATGGTTGGCTTTCTGGGCTGCCAGCACACATTGCTGGCTCATAGTCAGTTTTCCATCCACTAACACCCCCAAGTCCTTCTCCTCAGGGCTGCTCTCAACCCACTCTTTGCCCAGCCTGTACTTGTGCTTGGGATTGCTCCAACCTATGTGCAGGACCTTGGACTTGGCCTTGTGAATCCCCTGAGTTTTGCATGCGCCCACCTCTTGCACCACAAAGCCTGGTGTCATCGATGAACTTGCTGAGGGTGCACTCAATCCCACTGTTCATGTCACTAAGACGTTAAACAGCGCCAGTCCCAACACCAACCCCTTAGGAACACCACTTGTCACTCCTCCCCCTACTTCGACACTGAGCTGTTGACCGCAACCCTGAGTGTGACCATCCAGCCAACTCCTTATCCACTGAGTGCTCCATCTGTCAAATCCACGTCTCTCCAATTTAGAGACAAGGATGTTGTGTGGGACAGTGTCAAATGCTTTGCACAAGTCCAGACAGATGACATCAGTTGCTCTTCTCTTACCCACCAACGCTGTAAGCCCATTGTAGAAGGCCACCAAATTCATCAGGCACAATTTGCCTTTACTGAATCCATGTTGGCTGTCACCAATCACCTCCTTATTTTCCATGTGCTCTAACACAGCTTCCAAGAGGAAGCTCAATAGTCTTGTTAGGCACAGAGGTGAGACTGACTGGCCTGTAGTTCCCCAGGCCTTCTTTTTTTCCCTTTTTAAAAATGAGGGCTATGTTTCCCCTCTTTTAGTCAGTGGAAACTTCACTGAACTACCAGAGGTTTTCAAATATGATGGACAGTGGCTTAGCTACTTGATCCACCGGTTCCCTTGGGCCCTGAGGATGCATCTCATCAGGTCCCATGGACTTGTGCACCTTCAGGTTCCTTAGATGGTCTCAAACCTGATCAGCCCCTAGAGTGGATGGTTCTTCATTCTCTCAGTCCCTGCCTTTGCATTCTGTGATTTGGGTGGTGTGGCTGGAGTACTTGCTGGTGAAGACCGAGGCAAGAGTTGCTGAGTACCTCAGCCTTCTCCATATCTCCATATTCGTTACACCCGAAGTAAGCTGAGTTTACTATAAGTAATCTGAAACATAAATAATGTATTCCAGCAATGTACATCAGGAAAGAAAGGAAAAATGCATTCTGGTTCTACAAGATATGTAAAAAATGCTCGCTTTGCCTTCAGTTTAAGTTTCAGACAGCTATTCATTAAACATAAATAATATTATTTCAATAACTATCTTCCAAAGCGATGGCTGCTATTAAAATCAGAATCATCAAAACATCCCAGAATAGTCACCAAAATCCCTTACCTTTTTAATATCTTCATAGAGATTCTTCAAGTCTTTTCTACCAAGTTGAAAAGGGTCTTGGTATTTTTCATTACTAACTGTCTTACTGCAGCTGCACAAGTGGGATGTACTTGTGTGTTGAAATCTGGTGAGAGTGTTTTTCAAGAGGATAATGTTGTTAAAAGCAAACTTTCCCTAATTCCCCCAAAAGAAATATTTCAAAGCATTTCCTCCTCCTCCTCCTCTCTCCTCATACAAAATTTAACCAAATGGATAAAATACAAGCAGAAGGCATCAAAACACTCTTTTCAGCCAGCTAATAAGGTCCAACGACAAGCACAGCTACATATTGACGATCATAGACTTTTAGGAGCTGGCAAAGTGTAGCACTTGGCAAACAATAAACACCCCACCCTTAACAGATTACAGAAGACTTTTGAGACACATAAAACTACACTGTTCTCACTGTATTCCTTTTGAATCACTATTGACAGTATAGAGTACATTTGGAGATGAAGCCTTCATCTTCCAGTAACACCTTTATTCTGTTGCTTCCTTCCCTCTCCTGCATATTCCTGGAAAAACATTCCTGACTTGGATTTGAAAATTCTCCTTTGCATACTCAGCTACATTACAAATTATACATTAAATCAATACTTCCAAGTAGCATGATAATGCTATGAAAGTTCATCAGTAAAGTGTGAAAGCTCCACCTGGATGCATTAAGATGCAGCAGGCTTAGGCCTGATTGTTTTTATTTTCACTGGAGTTGAAGTTTATGCCTCTTATTATGTTTGTTTCCCTTTTCAAAGTGAACCATATGGGTTTTCTTGGGGCATTCTTGCTTTGCCTGTTGCCCTTGAGGATGGAGGACTTAGAGATTCAGACTCAGCACCATAGCAGCAGCCTGCAGAGAAATATCCAACTATGTACTAGAGCAAATAACTTTATTTTCAAAGCTTACAACTCACAGGGGTAACTACCCACTTCACCCACTATGTCTTTACCCATTACACACCAATATATATCTCCAACTTACCGCCAAAATATATTACATATTTTTGGAAATGATAAGGTTGAACTTCTTTGGGTAAAGTGACACATCTGCACAAAGAAAAATCAGGGTTAATTTAATATAACTTTAAACTGACAGAAGACATCTGATTCAAAAAACAAGTGTCTGTTCATCAGCACAGCTCTATTTCTCCATTTTAACAACCCAGCAGCAAAGGGAGTCTCATAATTTCCTTCCATATCACACGAGATGTAACTGCCAATATGTAGATTAGCTTCTGACTTAAACTGACTCTTCCGCTCAGGAGTGTTGGACTTTCTCCCCTCGCAAGACCAGCCAAAAAGGCCTATCAGTTAACTTCCCAGAACTGCTCTAAGGAAACTTTGCTTTTGCGCTCACGGAAGGTGCAATTTTCAGACGTGCCCTGTCTTGCAGATACATCTGGACTGCACCAGTCAAGGCATAGAGAAGAGAGAAGAGCTGTTTCTGTAAACTAATACACTGACAGAAGAACATGTCCTTGTTTTACCCTGAAGCAATTTTAATTCAGCGTGCTTCTTATAACTTACACCTGCACATCTTCCCTGCTAGATGTCAAGAACCTGACCTCCAAACCTAGCAATCTCTCCAGTGATCTCTCCCTGCAGACAGAGCCCTGGAGCCTGGGGGATGGCGCAGTCCCAGGTACACGATTCCAGCAGAGATAGGCTGAGAAGGGAAATGCACCTCCTGCGCTGTGCCTGGCAGCGCTGCCAGGAACTACCCAGCCCTGCCCTGGAGTGCACGCTGACTCAGAGTCCCAGCCGGGCTGACCCTGCCTGAAATCACTGCAATCCATGTGTTCACCGAACTGCCTCTCCAGAAGTCCACACAGAAACTCTCAAGAAGACCTATAACTGGACGAGAGTTCCCCCAAAGTTGCTCCTCATGCCTCAAGTGTCTCTAGTAAGCGGCTTTAAGTCTCTCCTTAGAAAAACAAGAGCACCGCCAGGGCTCCAGGGCACCCTTCCATCCTCTTTGTGTACAGGATGAAAAAAGGCCAGGGAAGGACATGAGGGAAGGAGAGGAAGAAGGAGAGGAACCCTAACTTACCACAGGTTTGGAACTCACGGCTGTCTGACCTCAGTGCCTAGCCCTATGGCCCAAGACCTTCCTAAATTCACTCCCTCATACTTCTCAACGTTTTCTGTTGTTAAAAAATAGCTGATCTCTTCCTATTCTTCCTTCAGTGAGGACACAGACTCTCTCCTTTACTGCTGCTTCACACGGTAAGAGCGGGTTGTACACGATGTCGGACACCTCGCAACACTTTGCTGCCGGTCAGAACAGCAGCTCGGCCTTGTGAGGAAGGTCTAAGCGAATGCAGCGAGAGAACTACCCCCCCATTACAATTCACAATGCTACAAACACGTGGAAAATCTCACACTAGCGAGAACCGCTTTCCCTGCTCCCACCCCGAGACTTCCGAGAGGATCCTCCCCACAACAGCAACCAATCCTGCCCTGAAAACCTTTCAGCCAGTACTTAACCTTGCACGGAGAGCGCTCCTGCCCCCTACAAGGTCCCCCCCGGGCAGGGAAACGTCCGCCCGCCCTCGCCCGCCGGAACCGCCTTCGGGCCTTCTCGCTGCCCGGGCGGGAGGGCAGACGTGGGCCGAGAAAGGCTCCGCCCGGGACCCCCCGCTGCCCCATTCATTCCCGGTGACCTCCAGGCGCCCGCCGGTACTCACCGCCGCGCTGGGGGCCGGGACCGGCGGGGTGCGGCAGGCGGGCCCCGGCGGGCGGAGGCGCGGCGGGCAGCCGAGCGGCGGCGCCCGGCGGGAAGAGGCGCCGCACCGCCACCACCAGCGCAAGGCCATGGTGTCCCCCTGCCCCGCCGGCACCGCCTTCCGGCACCGCCGCGACCCGGACGCGGAAGCCGGGAGCCGCCACCACCCTCCGGCGGGGGCGCCGGGAGGACATCCGAGCGGGGGGCCCTCACCTCACCTCCCGCCGCGCCCGCGGGGCGCCGAGCGCCGCTCAGGGCCCGGCCTGGGCCCCGCACCCGGCGCGGGGACAGGGCTTGGGACGCTGCCGCCCCTCACCGGGGATCCGGCTCCGCCGGCCGGCCTGGCGGGCGGGTGGGAGTGGCGGCCCGCCCGGCCCCGGCCCCATCGGGGCGGGGAGGGCGGTTCCCGCCAGAGTCGCGCTGTCCTTCCCGCTGGGAGAAGGTGCCAGCTGCCCCCCGACATCTCTGTGCAGAGATAGGAGAGAGGGGCCTTTGCTGAGGGGAGGGAGGCTTCGAGCCGGCTTCCGACCTGCCGCGGTGAAGTCGAGGTTTGGGGGACATGTGGTGGCCCCCCTGGATGGCCGCCTGGCTGGCGTGGGCCTGGGGGGCCGGGGCTGGGTGCCCGGCCCCGCTGGGCGCCTCCGGCGGGCTCTGCCAGGCGCCCCTCGGCCCCAACGCCTCGCACCCCGAGCCGGGGCACTGCCGGCGGCCCCGGGGGGCGGCGGACCTCCGCGCATGGCGCCTCTCCTCCGGCAGCCTCCGCGGTACGGCCCGCGCTGCGCCGCGGCTCGGGCGGGGGGTTGTACCGGCTACTGTAGCAGTGACCAAGTGAAGGCCTTATATACACAGCCAAGTACTTACTACTTTTAAAATTAAAACTAGATTGGCCATAAAGAGCTGCTTACCCGCCCCCCACCCCCCCGCCTTCTTTCGTATTAGTCGTTTATTGTAATGGTGGGACGTGTTCATGCAAAATTGATAACCTGACACCTGTTTTGAGGTACACAAAGCAGTATAAATCTCAGACATACAAAATTGCTTGCAGTAATAAAGATAATTTATATGATAACAAATAATTTCTTCGGGTGATGCAATTACTTGCAAGTATTAAGCAATAAACAGTGATAAATCTTGGGGCAGCAGGCTATAACAGGATTTGTCATTAGGAGGTATTGAGAAACGTGGCTAACAGCAAGTCTCCAGAGACCTTAGAATTTTTAGAAAATGGTGACTATGAGGGACTGGGATTTTATAATTAACATGGAATCGTAAGAAGGTTGCAAGCAAAAATCCATACAGATACTAAACCAAACAGTTTTAGTCCAATGTTTTAAAATTGCCTTCTGTTACCATGGATCAGGGCGCAGAGTAGGTCTGAAGGAAGTACGAAGCACATCTTTTGAGTACATATGTTATGCTACAGCAAGAACTGCATCGTCTGACCTTTTCATTCTCTGTTTGTGTTACTCAGAGAAGACTTCAAGCTGGTTTCTTAGGTTACGTGGTGATCATCACTGCATATGGACTGTATACCAGTTACTGGTGCGCAGTGTCTTACTCTGTTGCACTACATCATTCAGGTGTGGGGGTAGCTGAACCTTTCTGTCTCACGCAAGTATCTTTTAAGGTTGCACAGAACTGAGTGCAATATAAAACTGCCCTGAGACTGTTCTAATCACAGTTAAATGATTCTACTTAAAAATGTTTTAGATCTTAAAACTATCATGCCCTAGCAGTTTCTTTAACTGAAGAATTCAATCCTTCTTTTCAAAAATCCCAAACAGAATAAAATCCGGAATTCATTTGGGCTTGCTTTTCATGAAAGCTTAATATAGATTGTGGCAAAGAGTAGGGTTTTAATTGTTTCTGAAGTAATTTGATAGGATTTAAGAGGAAAGTTTTTAAGAATAAAATGAATAATTGTTTTTTCAAAAACATTTCTTGTCTGTTTCATGTTTACAGATTCTTTTCCAGTTGATGTGATCCAGGAAAACTATGTCCGTAATGTGAGAAACTGCATTTTTTCAATTGTCTATCCTACACCTTTTAAATCGAGAGTTCGTCTTGTAGCTGTTTCAGAGGTTGGCTATTATTTTTTTGTCCCTCTCTAATTAGTAGAGACTGTTGATGCATGTACTAAAATATATTTTAATATTGATATGCTGTTTATCGTGGAAGCATCTTATCAGTATATACTCGAAACAAATAGAACATTTAAGACATATTGTGAGAAGTCTTTTAATAACGAAATCTGTAGAGATAACATGTTCATTACCCCTGAAAATTTGATCATATTCAGGTACCATCTGTATTATGTTTTTCTCCAGGAAGTTCTTGAAAATATTTTGGATCTTGATAGATCTGTCAAAGGAACATCTGATTTTCTTCAGTTTGTCAGTGGTGGGAAAGTGATGCTTGGGTCAGTTCCATTGGCCCATAGGTATGGGGGTCATCAGGTAACTACGGCACTCGTTCTTCCAGGTGGGATTATGTAGGTCTTTTCATGTCAATTAAACCTTGGTAATGCCTGTAATATATGAACACTTAACATTTTGCCTGCATATTTGTTCTTCATAAGGGGCTGCAGATGGAAGAGAACTGTAATATTCTTTCACGGTACCATGTCTACTTTCTCTGCTTCTGTTTATGCTAGAAGCAAATTATCTTTTTAACTTCCATTAGCTGTGGAGTCTGCTTAGCACCCCTGCAGCCTGACAAGCTCTGATTCATGATAGGTGTTACCAACTCAGGGGAGTGAAGAAAGACAGAGACTCATTGCAATACCATGATTACTGCGTTAAGTTGCATTGAAACAGGTGAGATTAGTCAAGGAAAAGAATGGTAGAATTTGATTTGTAATTTCCAATTAAAAAAAAAAAATTACAAGCTTTGTCAGTTTAAAGGCTCATTATACAAAAGAGACAGGGCTGTAGCTGTACATCATAGCTGGAAGGTAGAGAAAAAAAATGGGGATTACTGGTGTTTTTCTGTGGTTTTCTGATTCATTACTGATGCAAGTGTGGAAATGCAGCTTTAGGGATAATGACTGCCTGAGCAACTGTGCTAGTACATTGTGTAGATCATAGAGAACCTACATGTAATTTGTACTGTTTCAAGTATAAGTGCTGTAAATGATGTAAGAAAATGATTTTAATTTTTGTCAGTTTGGTAGCTGGGCAGGTCAGCTGGGTGATGGAAGAGCCCACTTGGTCGGAGTATATACAAACAGGTATGCCTTCTTTTTAAGTGATTGGTTAAACTCTGTATTCTATTGGCTGATTCATGCATAGCCCGAGGTGTGCTGTTATGAAACCTAATGGTGTTTTTGCAGGCACGGTGAGAGGTGGGAACTACAGTTAAAAGGGTCAGGAAAGACCCCATACTCCAGGTAAGTGTAGTTAAACTATGTACACCGATACTGGATGTTTTCTGTTTGAAATGGTTTTGATTACATGACCTTTTCTTTATTTCTCTGGTCTCTATAGGAATGGTGATGGAAGAGCTGTGCTTCGCTCTTCCCTGAGAGAATTTTTGTGTAGTGAGGCCATGCACTATCTTGGAATTCCTACAAGCAGAGCTGCTAGGTATTTTTCTTTTCTTTTTCACAGCATCCTAATTTACAGGTAATTTTAGGTCTTGAGTTTCAGCGAGCATCAATAAGTAGGACAGTTAGTTTCCAAGAGGATAGATCTTTCTTTGCATATGTGTGCAATCAGAACAAAATATATCCCTCACTTTTGTCTTTGGAATGCTTTAAAGTACTACTCTGTTTAAATTGGATAGATACTGTGTACTGTCTGTGTCCTGGGGTAACAGCTGTTGCTCACTTGGAAGACTGTCTTAACTGAATTACCTTAATTTGAAATCCGGTTCATTTTGTAAAGAAAGAAAAAAGTAGAAGTTAGGTTGAGTGATTATATCTGACACTAACTTCCTTCTCCAGCTTTTCTGATACTGCAATCAAGATTTTCTTCTCTTTAAAAAATAAAATTGTTCTCTCCCTTGTTGCTCACCAAAAGACTTGGAAAAACAAGAGGACTAGATTCCTGCCCTGTAAATAATAGTGCCTTTAGTGTATGTGGATAATCAGTGAGTCTGTTAATACATTCTACATGGTTAATAAGTGAGTCTTTCATTACACTAACGTTAAGCATTTGGATGATTTTTTCTAGAATCAGGCCAAGTAGGAAAATGTTGAAAGTGGCTATTTCTGTGTTGTCATAGTCACCTAGTTGCAGTTTTTTAAGATCGGTGGGGAAAATTGTCAGATGAATAGATAGTAATACTGGAGGCAGTACTAAATGTAGGTAACTGTTCTCAATTCCTTATTTGTTCAAACACCTCTTGAACAGACAGGGAGATTTCATAAAAAAATAATTTAAAACTAATTCTGTTTGAACCAAGGATATATTCACTCATTTGGGTGATTTTCTCAGAATAAAAAAACCTGAATTTTTCAGATGATTGTGTTTAAAATGTCAAGTTCGTTTTGTGTTCCAAGTATTCTCATGTCTACTCCAGCATTTCAGGCTTTAAAGAAAGTAAAATGTTTTGCAGAAAAGGCCTGTACTCAGCTGACACGTGGCTAAAGTGTCTGCATTTGCAAAGTGTCTGCAAATCTCTCTAGCATTAACTATCACATTTGCTCTGTTGAAGTGCTGTGTTTTTAAATGACATTTTTGATAGTTTATTCGCTGACTTCACCTTGAGACCATTTGCTTTGGGTTGTTAACACAAAACTTTAAATCTGTCTGAGTATCAGCAGGAAGGCATCTGGCAAGGTTATAACCTTTCTTTGCTGTCGTCTCAAGAAATTGTTCAGTGCAAAAGCGATATGAAATTTCTCTTTAACTGTGCACAAATTCTACTGAGTACACAGTGTGCTTTAGTTCTCTGCTGTCAAATTGGTTAAAGGCCTGGCTCTCTTAACTGTTGTACAAGCTCTCCAGACTGTTTTTAAGACTTGACTTGGAAAAAACCCAGCTGATATCCATATTTTTTCCCAATGGGGAGCTGTTGTGCTGAGGCTGGTGGGATGCACTTACAGAGGTCTTGTCAAGTCTTGGCGGAAGCATGGGGAAATGCCTTACGGCTTATTACAGAACACCCAGCAGGTTGGTTTGCTCTATTAATTTTAAGTGCTGTGTTCCCAATGGGGTGCTACAGTTTATGACTGTACTGCCAGATAAAGAACACTTCTTCATATGGTACCATTTTAGTCAAATACTGTGACTACAAATGAGCAGTGATATGCATTAGGTAAAAAAAAAAATGAGCCAATATACATAGTTTTCGGAGTGGCCCTTACTTGCAAAACAGCAAGCAGAGCACTTCAGAGTGTAAATTGCAGCCCTTCAACTGGAGCTGGGGGCAGAGAGGGATATAATACGTCTGTCCTTCTGTGAGTGCTGTTCCAGCTTCTCTGGTGTAAGAGCAATTTCAGTTCTCCGTTTCCTGTGGTTGAGTGTACATCTGGTCTCCTGCTGCCTTTTCTCAAGTAATGGTACTTACCAACTACAGAGACCATTTGGAAATTATTTTTGTAGTGAGAATGTATGTATCTTTATATAGCTGTTCAGCTATCTGGCCAGCTCTTAAGTGGTGCATGTCCATTAACTTGTATTAGTAACTAACCAAATGTTGATGCCCCCATGGATTTTTTTTTTTGGTCAGTAATAAGAGAAGTGCTTGTATTCTGCAGGAATTTTGCAGAGAACCTGTTAAAAGTTATATAGTCAAAAAGAAACAACTCTTCTGGTAGAGGTCTGTCCAAAACAGTAAAATCTAGTAGCATTATTATTATGTCTCCTGCCCACTACTGCTCTGATTAACACAATATTTTGTTAGTATCTGGGGTTCATTCGCTGTTTTTGAAAATTTTTCTTTTTCTTGAAGGGTTAAGATTTTCTTCTATCTCATTTATGTCAGCATTTTTTGTACGTAATCCTACAGACATACCAATCATAAATGATTGTTTCCAAAAGAGGTTTTTTTGAAAAAAATTCCTAATGTTGCTTGTTTCGGTACAGCTCCAGTAACAGCAGCAGACTGATTTCTAGACGCTTTTTTCCTCCTAGAACAATTCTTTGTTCTTTGCAGTCAACAGAGAACATTCAGTTTGGATAGCTACTAGATACCTTCAGAAATACCAAACATTGTCATCATCATCATTTATTTTCAAAGCCACAGTTACTGTTGCAAACTGCACTGTATAAGAATTAAGATTCCTTTTCATGATTTTTTTTTGTGCATATATGTGTTTATATGTATACCCTACATTTTTGGTTCAGCTAAATTATTTCTAAAATTTTGATGCTAAAGTATGTAAAACAAGACTCTAGTGTACTCTCAGAATTTCAGACTTGGAGTTGGTTTAATTCTGTGATTGTCTTTAGTCATATTTATGAGTGGAATATTAGGTTTGCCTCTTGTTCTTTTCTGTGTACCTCCAAGGAAGGTTTGGTTCTGTCTTCCGTGCAGTCTTTGACTACCTAATAGATAGCACCTGTAAGTAGCCACATTACATTTCAAATAGCATGCCACCCAACTATTTGGAATCATAGAATGATTTGGGTTGGAAGGGGCATTGGAGGGTCATCCAGTCCCACCCCCCTGCCATAAGCAGGGACATCTTCAACTAGATCAGGCTGCTGAGAGCCCTCTCCAGCCTGACCTTGAATGTTCCCAGGGATGGGGCATCTACCACCTAAGATTGTTTTTAAAAATCCAAGTACAAGTAGCAGTGAAGAAGAAAGGGATAATTATAATGTATTTTAAAGCTATGACTTATTTTCTGTGTTGATACTATTTGAAGAGCTCCTGATTGCTAAATGTCCCAGATCTGTCCCCGAAGTTCCTGAGACAACAGTTTTGACACATGTAAAAGGGTAACTTCCATCTGATGCAACAGTTTGGTTGCTAATTTCTTTGTCCTTCTAATTTTGCTGTTGTTCTCAGGGAAATTATGACTTATTTACTGTTATCATCACACTAAGCAAGAAAAGGTTCTATAAGTATGTCAGTAGCAAAAGAAAGTCCAGGGAGAGTCTCCATCCCCTGCTAGATGCAGGAGGCAATTTGGTAACAAGTGATGAGGAGAAGGCTGATGTGCTTAATGCCTTTTTTGCATCAGTCTTCAATAGCAAGGTTAGTTGTATTGATGAAATCCAGCCTCCACAGCCAGAATACAGAGACTGGGAGAACGACCCCCCTGCAATCCAGGAAACAGTCAGTGACATGCTGCATCACACAGACACACACAAGTCTATGGGACCAGATGGGATACACCTGAGAGTGCTGAAGGAGCTGGCTGGGGTGCTCGCCAAGCTGCTTTCCATCATTTACCAGCAGTCCTGGCTGACCGGGGAGGTCCCGACAGATTGGAAATTGGCCAAAGTGACACCCATATATAAGAAGGGTCAGAAGGATGATCTAGGAACTTACAGGCCTGTCAGCTTGACTTCGGTGCCCAGGAAGCTGATGGAGCAGCTCATCCTAAACACCATCATGTAACACATGAGGGACAACCAGATGCTCAGGCCCAGTCAGCATGGGTTTATGAAAGGCAGGTCCTGCCTGACAAACCTGATCTCCTATGACAGAGCGACCTGCTTATTGGATGAGGGAAAGGCTGTGGATGTAATTTACCTTGACTTTAGCAAGGCTTTTGACACCGTTTCCCACAGCATTCTCCTGGCAAAAATGACTGCTCGAGGTTTGGACAATCGCACACTTTGCTGGGTAAAAAACTGGCTGGACGACCGGGCCCAGAGAGTTGTGGTGAACGGAGTTAAATCCAGTTGGCGGCCGGTCACAGGTGGTGTCCCACAGGGCTCGGTTTTGGGGCCACTCCTGTTTAACATCTTTATTGATGATCTAGACGAGGGGATCGAGTGCACCCTCAGTCAGTTTGCAGATGACACCAAGTTGGGTGGGAGTGTTGATCTGCTTGAGGGTAGGGAGGCTCTGCAGAGAGACCTGGACAGGCTGGAGCCATGGGCTGAGGCCAACTGGAGGAGTTTCCATAAGGCCAAATGCCGAGGACTGCCCTTGGGCCACAACAACCCCCAGCAGCGCTACAGGCTTGGGGAGGAGTGGCTGGAGAGCTGCCAGTCAGAGAGGGACCTGGGGGGGTTGATTGATAGCCGGCTGAACAGGAACCAGCAGTGTGCCCAGGTGGCCAAGAAGGCCAATGGCATCCTGGCTTGTGTCAGCAATAGCATGGCCAGCAGGGACAGGGAAGGGATCTGACCCCTGTACTCGGCACTGGTGAGGCCGCACCTTGATAACTGTGTTCAGTTTTGGGCCCCTCGCTACAAAAAGGACATTGAATGACTTGAGCGTGTCCAGAGAAGGGCAATGAAGCTGGTCAAGGGTCTGGAACACATGTCCTATGAGCAGCAGCTGAGGGAACTGGGGGTGTTTAGTCTGGAGAAGAGGAGGCTGAGGGGAGACCTCATCGCCCTCTACAGCTCCCTGAAAGGAGGCTGCAGAGAGCTGGGGACGAGTGTCTTTAGCCTAGTAGCAAGCAACAGGACAAGAGGGAATGGCCTCAAGTTGCGCCAGGGAAAGTTCTGACTAGATATTAGGAAGCATTTCTTTCCAGAAGGGGTTGTTAGGCATTGGAATGGGCTGCCCAGGGAGGTGGTGGAGTCCCCATCCCTGGAGGTGTTCAAGAGTAGGGTCGATTTAGAGCTTAAGGATATGCTGTAGGTGGGAACTGTGCTAGGCGAGCGGTTGGACTGGATGATCTCCAGGGTCCTTTCCAACCTAGATGATTCTGTGATTCTGTGTAAGTAGTCACTGAGGTTCTAAATGAATGTAACACCCTCCCCAAGAACAGTGTAAGTGATGGAAATTGGACAACACTATATAAATGCAAAATAAATGCATCTTGCTAATGAATCTTGGTAAGCCTGGTCTTACTGTTTGCCTTGTAAATACAAAGCTATGCCAGCAAAAAGATCTTTCTTTTTATAAAATAAATAAAATTAATAAAATATGACTTGATCTTCATTGTAAATTATTTTTCCTGAGATAACTTTTTAATGTTCATTTCTTGTTTGTTACAGCTTAGTTGTAAGTGATGATGATGTGTGGAGAGATCAGTTTTACCATGGAGATATTAAGAAAGAAAGAGGTAATGAACGCATTTGAAAATAATGTTGTAACACTAATGTAATTTTCTATTGCAAAAATAAATTTGAATGTCATATATGTGTAATAAAAAGTGCTAAATAGACTTAATTTCATTTACCAAGATAGAAAACCTCTCCTGAGAAAATCAGTCTGAAACATATATTAGTTAAAGAAATTAAGCCCTATGAACAGGTCTGCTATGATTCTGGCATATATGTTGTAGGGGGGTAGTTTTTATTTTCACTTGCCATTACAAAAACGATATTGAAAAACTGGGGAACCTTTCCGTTGTTCCAACAACAATGCCAGGATGGTGGGAAACGTTACTGTGGTTGTGCCACAGATGATGCTACATCATCTACACCTGCTTTAAAAAAGAATGGGATGGCACAGCACGGGGAAAAAAATCTATTTATGTTGGTATTTTCTTTGTTGCTAGCATCGCTGTGGAGTAATTCTGTTATTACTCCAGAGTACTGGAATTTTGCCTGTGTTTGCTGGTATAGCAAATCAAGTTTTGTCATTAAAATGTATGTGTAGTAGAGTAATATACAGATTCATCTGCTATGTGTTGAGCACACTTACAAAAATACCAGTTTAACTATGCATATTTAAATTCTGTGTATATAGAAACAACACATGACAGCTTTTACTATGGAACTTTTTATTTTGCTGATACTCTGTTTACATTTAAACACATGTCTGTATTTAAGGTGCAATAGTGCTGCGTCTTGCCAAATCATGGTTTCGTATAGGATCCTTAGAAATCTTAGCGCATTCTGGGGAACTGGACTTACAAAGGTTTGAATTTAATCTTCATAGTAACTGTCTTAGTCTTCTTGACAATCAAATATATATTAGAATGCATATATGCAGTTGGAATATAGGCATAAATTAGTTAGAAAGGAAAATTGTGTAATTTGGGAAGATAACCTGCTGTCTTTATACCAGCTTACAAAGGATGTAGCCTCATAAGGGTAAAACCCCTTAGATGTTTTGGAAGGCCTGGATCTTACAAAATGAGAAAGGTTTTATAGCTGAAATGGTTCTGGTGATTAAGTTCTAGGGATGAGTTTTTTGTCTGTCAGTTGTCTGTGAAGCTAGATTAACAGAAATATGAAATAAATTACAAGCATAAGTATGTTGTGTAAAGTATGCTCTCTAGAAACATGCAGAACCAGAGAAGTATACTAGGTAAGAAATTATTGCAGTTTTAAGTCTCTTAGCAATGTTAATTTGTGTGTCAAGTAATCAGCATGACAGATTTTTAGGTCTGCTGTAAATATTTAAAAGTTAGTAATTTCTCCTTAGGAGCAATAGAAATTGTTCTGGAGTGTGTAAAAACAAGCAAGAGTTTATAGCAGTAGTTGTACATTGTAGTAACTGATAATTCAATTTAATTTCCCACATTGCTCTATGCTGTCTTTCCTTTTTTTTTTTTTTTCTTTAAATCTTACAGCAGATTTTAGTTGTAGAGCTGAAAGACAATTAAGGAACTGATTTTAAGTTTTGTTTTGGGTTTTTTTGGTTAAAGTATTTATGACCCATTGGATTTAAGGAGCACATAAAGATCACTTGAACTCATTCAAAATAGATGACTGCTTCCTGTCTGTTTTGGAGGGGTCCTCAGAAAGAGTGGCCAAGAGCAGGCCAAGGCTGGTGTGACTGTCTGCTTTTGTGTCTCCTCTGAGAAGGTCCTCCTGAAAGAGGATGTCCTGGAGTAACAAGCTGAAATTCAGAGGCAATAGGTTAGACACCCATCTAAGGTCAGGTTGCTAGATACTCGGATAAAATCATCACAGTTTGAGGAGAGTCAGTGATTTGCTCCAACAACCTGATAGGAAGGTAAAATCTAGATATTTGTGCACGCAGCTGCACAACCCTTGCCCAGGTCGGGCCCTTGCCCAGGCTGCGTAGTTTCCTGTGCCAGCAGCACTGGCTGGCTCTGACCACAAGAGGGTCCTACAGAGAGCACTTAAATGTACTAAACGCCAGCTGCTCTACTTTAAAGCTTTAGGTCCGCAAAGATATGCGCCTGATAGGCGCTGCGCTTTTCAGTGCATTCATCCCAATTTCCTGAGCCTGTCTTGTAGGACTATGCAGCACTGTTATGGGAATAGCCAGATACTGTGGCAAGTAACCCTACTTTGTAAGAATTCAGCCGTAAAATTTTCTTTGTGAGGATGCTGATGGAGAATTATTCCTTGTAATCATATACTGCTTTTTCTGGATACACAAACTTTTTTTTTTTCCCCCTAAAAAATTGCTCTTACTGCATGTGAAACCAGATCCTGGTGTGCTTTGGAAGTTTAACACGTGGGAATAATTTTAACTCTACATGGCAGTCTCCAGTTATATTTATAACTGGAACCTTAGGTTTTATCTCTAAGCGTTTGGAAGGCCTTAATCCAAGACTCATTGGAATAAGTAGACTGAGTTTTCTAATAACTGTTTGCAGCAAGCTGTCAGTCAGCATTTAGCTGTTTGAAAACAAGAATTTCGAATTATCAGTTCTGAAAGTGCCAGTTTTGTTTAAAGAATTCTGCCTCTCCTATTACAGAAGATTGCTAGACTTCATCATTCGGGAACATTTTCCATCAATAGCCATGAATGATTCAAATAGATATCTGGTAAGTCTTTTCTAAGTTATTTTCTACAAGAATGTGAACAGAAATTATATAAAGCTTTTCAAATTTTCAAGTTTTAAAAGGTTTTAAAATTTGAAGTAAGCTTCCAGATTTTATTAGCAAAAGTTTGTTAATTCTCTTCAGTAAAAATCTGCTTCTTGGCGGTTTTTTTCCTCAAAGTCAGATATGAACATTCTTCACCACTTTTCATTATGGAAATGTTTATTGGGAAGCTTCCATTTTTCTGTTATTTTTTGTTCTCTTACTGCTCAGATTTTAAGTGAGCGGTGGTCATGAAGTGATGGATTATGCTTTTTCTAGTATAAATGTAGTGTATATAGTATACACACTATAAACAAAGTCTTCGTTTCTTTTTTTGACTTTCAAATTTCTTTTAGGGCATCTATATGTACTTACTGAATTTAATTCAGTCTTTGCTGAGTAAGATTATTGTGCAGTTACATCATTTTGAATGTGAATAAAAAGTCCTGACAGAAGGAGATACACATTTAAAAATAGAATGCATGACATATTTCTAAAGTGAGTCAAATGTTTATGATATTTATTGTATTCTATATTTTTGATCCAGAGGACTTGAAGTAAAAGATGTGTTTGATTTTAGGAATTTTTCTCTACAGTCGTATCAGAGACTGCAAATCTGATTGCATTGTGGATGTCTGTGGGGTTTGCACACGGTAAGCTGCAGTAGATGGCACTGGCTTTAGAGGAGTGACTCTTTGTAGTCATATACTCAAAGATAGCTTTTGTCACTTCGTTCTTCAGTTCTCCTCATGTCTTTGCCTACAGCACTATCTGTTATGCATTAATATACAAGGTTTTTTGTAACAGAGTTAGGAGGTCTTTCTGATCTTTCAGAGCATGCTTGTATCTGACAGAAGCGAGAATAGAGGAGCAAGAATTCTCAGAACTGTTGTAATAGTTTGATGTACAAAGACCATCTATTGATTTCATATATGAGTTTAATTGCTCTGAATTTGATGCATCTACATAAAAACCTGGACTTTTATAGTGTATAGGATGCAGTGCTGTCCACCTTTGTTTCAGATTTATATTATGAACAATAAAATGGCAGCGCCTTGCTAATACAGGACCCAGTCAACTTGCAAGGAAGCAGCTAATTATCACTTTGCAAGATGCTGTTTAATACGGTATAGCACTGAAAACAAAAGGAAACAGTGCCACCTAGGTATGGAAACCAGATGCAAGATAGTGTATCAAACAGTTTCTCATTTTCATACTTAAAATGCATGCCAGGTCAAGAGTAAGAGAAAGTTTTATTTTCCAGAGTCTGACTTCTTCAAGATACCTGCTCCAAGTTCTCTAGATTCAGTGGATCTGTTTTACAGCAAATTTTCTGGAGACTACAGGGTTCAAGTGGAATTTTAACTTTTGTTTCACCTTGTTTAATTGCAGGTGTGTGCAATACAGATAACTTCAGTTTATTATCCATAACAATAGATTATGGTCCATTTGGATTTATGGACTCCTATGACCCAAGTGAGTGTAGCACCTCTTTTTAAATACAATTTTTTACTTAAAATGAATTATTTATATTAATTTATATAGTTTGTGTGCATGAAAACTCCTAACATTATAAGCAGAAAAATCCCAAGTATGTGTATTGTTTGAAGAGTTTTAGGGAAAAAAATTATATCAGAGGCCAGTTTTATGATACACTATACAGGTTGCACTTCAGGTGCTAAAAGTCTTGTTAATGAAATATTACTATTAAACCCAGTGGAACTTCATCAGTTGAATAGATGCTACAACAGAAACCTGGAAGACTAAAAAATGTGTATTGTTGTAAGCAACCAAAAGCAAAAGTGGTATACAGTGTCTTAACATGCATCATGCTCTAGCTTTATAGTCACAGCAGCTAAATGTGTTGGAAGAAAAGAAATCAAACCTACTCAGTCATGGCAACCTTTCTTTGAAAGTATGAACTCAGTCTGGGATTGATAGATATAGGTCCAGTATGTACATAAATAAATGCGTATTATTAGATTATTGTTTGGAGGCTGCATCTGAGTAAGCTTCAGAACCAGCAGTGGTTATCTCACTATCTGTTTCTGTAAGACTGCAGCCTCAAATCAAGGAAATGTCATCAGAATAAATGTTATATTGATTCTGTAGTATTGAAAAAACAGGGCTTTACTGGTTTTAGATCTTTTTCTATATGGTGAGTTGACCCCAGTCAGCAATTAAGGACCCACCAGCCACTCATTCACTCCCCCATGTTGCAGGTTGGGGAGAGAATTGGAAGAGCAAAGATGAGCAAAAGCTCATGAGTCAAGATACATTTAAATAAGTTAAATAAGTGAAGGGGAAAAAAAAGGGAGGGGGAACACACATGACACCAACAAGCAATGCAAAGGCAATCACTCATCACCTCCCACCACCAGACTGGTGCCCAGTCAGTCCCCAGGCAACAAGTGCCTTGGAAAAACTACCCCTAGTTTTTATTGCTAAGCGTGGTGTTATGTGGTGTGGAATATCCCTTTGGCCAGTTGGGGTCAGCTGTCCCAGCTGCGTCCCCTCCAGCCCCTTGCCCATCCCCAGCCTACTTGCTGGGATTGCAGAATGAGAACAGAGAAGACCTTGATGCTGTGCAAGCATTGCTTAGCAATAGCTAAAACATTGGTGTGTCATCAACACTGTTTTAGTCACAAGTCTAAAACACAGCACCATACAGGCTGCTGTGAAGAAAATTAACTCTGTCCCAGCCAGAGCCAGTACACCCTGGAACCAGATAAAATGCTTTAGGGTTAAAATTCAGGTTTGAACCAATCACCAGATCTGACAGATGTGTCACAGGTCTCCTACTTAACACTCTATTTGTTATTAATGTCCTCTGAGGACTCAGGCAATGCTGTGTGCATTGATCATCTTATCTGCATTTGATCTGAGCAAGGGGTTCATACTGCATCCATTCAGAGACTGGTGCTGGAGATATGCATACATTTTACTTCTGGATACCAGTAACTTATGTAGCAGATGTTATCTCCCAAATGATGGCTTTGCATACTGGAACATGTTAGCCCTAATTTTTATGTGAATACATAAGCTTGCTTTATGTACAAGTGAAATAAATCTTGATCAAGTGGTCAATTTATTTAAATAGATGTTTATACATGTTGCTTTTCAAAAAATTCTTGCAAATTCTGGCTCTGGTTGCACAGTTGTTTGCTTACTTTGTGTGCTAAATAGTAGCACTGTATGTAGGAAAAGCATAGAACAAGGCATTATTTTTACTGTAAAAATGATCTTTTTCTCATTAAACATCTGAATTTATTTTGTAACTTGAAGTAGGAAAATGTCATTTGTGACATGTGGGAACTCATCTGTGAAAGATGTGTTCTTTAGATTTGCAAATAATAGATCTTGAGTTAATCCACTGTAAATAGGTGTCCTTGTGATCTGTTTTTAAATATTTAGTAACTTTAGGGCTTTTATTAGTTTACTGTGTAAGTATAAAAATGAATACGGTTCAGTATTTTAACATTGATTGTTTATTGTAATTGTTGTGGAAAAGTAATGTTTTGTTTGAAACAGATTTTGTTCCAAACACATCTGATGATGAAAAGAGGTATAAAATAGGAAACCAGGCAAATGTTGGACTGTTTAATCTGAGCAAGCTGTTACAAGCTCTAAAACCTTTACTGGATTCCAGGCAAAAGCAGCTGTAAGTAATCCTTAAAATGTCTTAACGCTTAAAAGAGCTAGTGAGATGGGAGACCCTCTAATCACTATATGCATAGGAAAGAAAAGGATTGGCTTTAAGTGGAAATTGAGTCTGAATTAATGATCGGCCTGAATAAGATGGAGGGAAGGGAGAAAGGATTTAATTGGTCATAACAGCAAAATCCGACTGGAAGGCGGTCCTAGATGTGTGGTCCATTCATTCTCGTTTCCCTAAGGTTCCTTTCCCATTGCCTATGGTTTTCTATTCTAAGCTTGTCCAGCTTGTTCTTTAAGATACTTACTTATGAAGACCCTACATCCTTCTGAAGTAATAAGGTAGTATTTTAATACCCTATTGTAAAGATTACTAATATGAATCTTCTTTTGTGTGGTTTAAACTCATGACTTCTTACTCAGTATGAAAAGGAAGAACATTGTGGTTTATTTCTTTGCAGCAGATGTTTATGCATTTGAAGCGTGTTAAAATGTTCCCCCTCAGTCTTTTTCGCACTACAGGTCCTAGCTGATTCAGAATATTAATGTGAGATATCAGACAGAAGAAGTTTTCATTGTTTACTGTACAGTAGGATTGTACCCACAGTAGTATTGTAGTTCCAGCGAATTTGACATTTCTTTTGTTTTTGCAGAGCTTCCCAGATTTTGGAGGGATACGGTGAGCACTATTACAGCCGGTATGCAGTTCCAGAACTCAAACCTTGTAGTCACAAAACTATAAATTATGTTATGTGACAAGTTCCTTATTTTGTTACTATTTTCAGTTTCACAGAACTATTCAAAACAAAACTGGGTTTTCTTGGGGAGAGTGAGGATGACAGCTATTTGATTGCTTTCCTACTAAAAGTAAGTTTGCTTTGCTAATTTTGTTGGCAAGCATCTCAACTGATACCCCATACATTTAAAAACTCTGATAGAAGTATCTTTTTTCGCTAGCTTATGGAAGATACAAAGGCTGATTTTACAATGACATTTCGACATCTCAGTGAAATTACTGAAGATGAGCTAAAGGAGCTCCATATTCCTGAGGTATTAATTAATACGAGCATCCAGTTTTAGGAATACTTAATATAAAATGAGTAAATCAGGTTGGACATAACCCTGGTGTAATAGAGATGTCTTGAGCCATGATTTGCCTGGGAAATGTGTCATTGTAGCATTATTAAGGGACAGGGAGACTAATATATGTGTGTTATGTTACCACCTCATGTTAAGCCTGTGTCTAGTACATTAATGAAGAGTGCTGAAGTAAAATCTTCAGCCTCTGGTACACGTCCACTGTGAGTAGTTATAAATATTCATACGCAGGTGGGAATGTGATTTTCTTTGCATTTAAGATGGGTCTGCTGGAAAGAACTTTCTTTCCTCCCTGCCCTTTTTTTATTTGTTTTGCTTAAAAACATACCTTCTGATAGTATTTCATGAGACACAAATGAAGTTGGACAGGGCTCATAAGTAAAATTTCAACCTTGGGTTGATCACACTATTCCTAACATGGGTCTACCAGGTGACCTAAACATCTGCTCTCAGGCCCATCAGCTTGTCTCGGGATCTAATGACAAGTAATTTTGCTTAAAGCACAGGAATAAATTTAGTCATTGTGTCCTGCTCAGCCTGCTATCCCATCCTGCGTTGCTGCTAACTCAGCCTAAACTTATTCTTCAGGACCAGGGATAATCATTAAAAAGATGAGAGTATTAAAAGAGATAAACTTCTTACCTGGATATAGTGCAATTTTAGAAATATGGCTGAAATGTTTTAACTCATTTTTATACTCAGATCTGGTTTTCGTATTTTTTTGACTCCCTTTTAAAAAAAAAAAAACACCACACGTGATCAAAACTGTGTTTTGTTCTTGCTTTTAATTTCCCTCACTTAACTTTTCCTCATTTTTTCTTGTATATCTGCTGTTTACCTGCTTTTATCTGTATCCATTTCTTTCTTACCTGTTCTTACACTGAAGTTCGGGGTTTTTTTGTCTGTGAGCTTTGGCTACTTTCTCTCAACTGAGCAGTATGAAACAGCTGTTAGCTCAGTGTAGTCAGCCAGGGAAGTCTAGTTTGTGGTTGATGTTCAACACTGGAAGCAGTAACCCGAAGCTGTTGTTTCTCTCTGTTTGCCTTTTCCAAGTTCTGTCTCCTCTCCATTCTTTCTCTCCTACTGTCTCTATTCTTCTTTGTCTTCTCCATCCTTGTAGCCGTAAGTTTCATTTTTTCTCCACACCTTATCTTTCTTTATCAATACATTTTCCTTATTCCACAATTTTGGAAAAAAAAAGTCTCTACAAACCAATCCGGTCCATGTACAAAACTCAGAAGAGAGTAAAACCTGTAGTTATGTAGCCTAAGAAATAAAATAGGTCAGACAGTAAGCTAAGAAAAAAATAGGGGTGAAGTGTTGGAGGTGTTTAGATAGAATTTGCCATAGCAGAGATGGATTAATATAGATGTAACATGCTAACCGAGAGAATTAAATTAAATACAGAGGAGAAGATATTAGTAGAATTGTTGGAGAGAAAATTCTTTGAAGCGTCATCATGTTTCCCTCTTACTTTTTTAGTATTTCTTTGCTTACTTAGAATTTTGTTCCTGTTAAGCAAAAACCAGATTACCCACTATTAACCGTTTCTTTCTCTTTAGGAGTTCTGGGCTCTCCAGGATCTGGCTAAACACAAGTTATTTTCAGAATGGGTTACTATGTACCTCTTGAGATTAAATCAGTAAGTCTGATGCAGTTTGAAGTGTAAAAATAACACCAAGTGTGTGTTTGCCAGAAGCAGGCCACTGTAATGTGCAATGATTTTCCATAATCTTTAGCGGGTCTGGTAAACTGTCCCAAACACAGTTTCATGTATCTTTTTTGTCTTTATGGCTCTAGATTTTGCTAGATTCCATAATAATTACTATTGTAGTTTTATTTTACACACAGGTACATAAAAATAACATGGGAAGCGTGGTCTGTATTTGTTGTCTTTCATTGAGCAACTGATCATATTTCTCCGGTTAATAATTTTTGTTAAAAAAACAGTCCTACAGATTCAGTCCAAGAACCCAAAAGTCAGGCTTTGCAAATACATAGGAATGAACAGTGTTTTATTACTAGGAATACGTATATTTTTTACTATGTAATAATATGGCTTTAGGATGACAGGAGATGGAAGTTGAACAATTGTGAATACACAGACTGGAAACCACTAGTTTTGCATAGATAGGGACATGCATGTTAGAACTTCCTACCAATTCTTTTGTCTTAAATCAATAAAGAATGTAACCTGGTTTTCTTAGTCAAATATGGTATGTATGGCTGATAGGAAAGAAAAGAAGTACATATCAGGTACCTGGAAATTTTAGTCAGTAAATACAATTCTTAGAGGAAAAAAATCAATATAAGATACAAACCTTACAAGAAAGTGTGAAGTTTTTTCCAAGTCTAATCACTCTTAGATTTATACCTGCTTCTACTGAACACAAAAGCAGAACACAATGATTTTAACAAAAGTCAAATAAAATATTTCTAAAAATAAATAACCCTCCTTAGCTAAAGCACTTTCCTTTTTCTTCTTTTTGTTTGTTTTTCATGTATAGTAACAAGGGTGATTCAGATACTAAGAGAAGAACAAGAATGACAAGTGAGTAAAACAATGCAAAGGAATCGTATGCTTGGAGATGGCAACTATCTATTTACATAGGTTTCTTTAGTGTTAATTATTTTGCCTTTTGAGGAGAACTAAGATGTACTGTTTTTCTCAAGAGGAGAAACTCTCATTACACTGCTGCAAATCTTGCAATACTATACATTCATGGTAGCTGTCTCTGGTTTTACCCACTCCTGTGATTAGATTCTAGCCACCTGTGTATGGCTAGACCTGTGAATGTATATGTACTTTTTGCATAAGCTAAATGACCAAGTTCATTGGCTACACTTGAGGCTCACTTCCTCCTTAGGGATCCTCCCTTTCCCCTCAAAAAAAAAAAAAAAAAAATCCTTAACTCAACTGTCTGCATTTATGAAGAAATTGGTCTGGCCCAAACTCCTTCTATTGTGAATACAGTCATATCAATTGACTGTTGAGGCCCGAGAGTGTGAGATCATGGAAGTGCACAGCATCTACTAGTCCAAGTTGCTCTTCTCTAGATTCTGCTGGTTTGGAATGACAGAGCACATGTCTGTTCATATTTTGGGCAATTGTGAGAGATGCCCTTCCTCTTCTGCTGTATCTGCCTTTCCTGAGCGCAAGCAACATATTTTCCTTGATCGGTACTTACTTCCTTTAGCAGTCTGTGAGTGTGTTGGTTTGTGTTGCTCAGAACAACACTGTTCTCCAATGATGAGCCTTTGTTAACATCAGGAAAGATTCTGGTAGGCATCCTGTACTGGCTCAATGGGCTGAGATTTGTCTGAGTGTTCAAATATGTCCATATCCTTTCTACATGTTATACAGAATTCAGGTTTCTGAGAAGCGACTGCTATTTTTTTAAATGTACCTGGAGAAAAAAACCTCACTTACCAGTGAAAGGACTATCTAGTCATGAAAGTCAAAGGAAGGTACTTTGATTCTCCAAGTTATTCTAAATATGAACTGGTAGAGATACTGCATTTAGCTGTCTATCACAGCAGATAGGAAATTATAAGAATTATTCAGGGAGATGTTTTTTGGATCTGCAGTAAGCTGTGGTAAATTTGTGAAATTTGCCTATAAAAGACAATGAGCAACTGAAAATCTATGGTCAAAAGGGAATGAAGGAAATGCAAGATCTGATCAAATTCTGCACAGAGGTATTATAAGCTTCAGTGTTACACTGCTGTACAGTGTTTTATTCTCATTTCTAATGTAGAATTAGAATTCTGTAGAAAGGCTGTACTCTTTTGTTAGGTATTGATTGGCCACATTCTTCAAAAGCTTCAATTGATTTAGTAGGAAATGGCAGGAGGTAACACTGACTTTCAGTAATAAGATAGTAAAAACTACATAGGAGACAGTTTCTTATCACATGGACCTTCATGTTTGCATCCACATTTCTAACCAAGGCTCTATCCATTCTTAAGAACACTTCTTACAATTTTACATGTATTTTTAGAAAGTTCATACAAAAACAGTTACCAAGAAGAAAGGTTTGTTTTATTATTTGTATTTTGGTAGGGTAGGTTTCAACTGCGGGAATCTGAGGCTCTTAGCTCAGCTACTGTTTTGAGGTTTCAATCTCCCATTTTCCTCAGCTAAAATTTAATGCTGAAAACTGTCTAAACACACTTCTTATATTTCTGTGTTTTTTGAATTTGCTTTTAGAGAAAATTATGACATTGTGAGTTTTTATTCCAAATCAGAAAGGATCCTAGTTGGTGGATGATCTTCTGCAAACCAGCATCATGTTCTTCCACATGCACCTCAGAGGATCTTACAGTACAGGAGACAGACAAAACAAGGGAAAAAGTTTTGCCTTCAGGATCACACTTGTGCTAGTGGTCTGTTTTGGTAGCAGTCTAAAACTTGATATGCAAAGATGAAGTTAGTTAAGTTTTCTTCCATGTAATCAGTTACCACTCTATATTCATACAGCAGAGGTGCTGAAATTTGTAACAGGCTACTGATGTTAATTTGTTATTGTTTTAATTAAAATTTAATT
Organism: Athene noctua; assembly: GCF_965140245.1. Taxonomy (NCBI): domain Eukaryota; kingdom Metazoa; phylum Chordata; class Aves; order Strigiformes; family Strigidae; genus Athene; species Athene noctua. The sequence continues at coordinate 121,252,923 of NC_134038.1, forward strand.
TTCCTTTTAAAATCAACAAATCTTGTTACATTTTTGCTAGCTGCTCCATGTTACAGTGTGACTGAAGTTTCTTAGTTTTTCTTGTTGTTGTCTTTTACATCTGTGTATTTAAATAGATCTCTTAGATGCCCCTTGTGGTCTCTTTAAATATTTTTTTTGTTTGTTTAAGTATTTGCGTGTAACAGCTGTCCCTTGTCAGCACACCTTGCAGCAGAAATCTGGCTCAACTCAGTCAACTGTGCATTTTCATCCAGCATTTCATGTTAAAGACAAAAGTCATGGCTCTCTAGATTTTTTAGATGGGTTGGTAAATCCCACTAAATTTTGTATTACTGTCTTTAATACTGACTGACCTTGACTAGATTGCCATTAACATCTCATTATTCATCACCTTTCTCTCATCACTAGTAAGTGTAAAATATCTCACTCCTCAAAGTACATTACCTTGAAGCATTTGATCACTTACTATTTTTTTCTCAATTTAGTTTTTAGTTCTTAGTAGCACTTTATCTTGTACTGCCTAAATTTTGTTCCTTAGGAGCTGATCAAAAAGTTTTGACAATCCGAATCCCAATACAAGTCTATAATTGTATTTCTTTACGAAAGAAACAAGTAAAAAAAAAAAATGTAGACCAGATCATAAAATGCTCATAAGCGCACAAAATTTCTTCTGCTTTGTCCTTTTCTTATCTGTCTTGTCGTGTTCTTTCATAATTATCTTGTCAGTTGTGTTAATTACAGATATTTTTAACACCACTGTGAAACCTGTCAATTTGCAATTGTTAAGAATGTATTTATGGGACAAATATTCTCCTGCTAATATGAGTCATGGTTTTAATGTGAATTATCATTTTTTAATGAGTCATATGTTAACTTCTCCACCTTCAAAATATTCTTTTTATATTGTTATCACACTTTACTATTGAAAACCCATTTACTGAATTAAATCAAATATTTGGCCAGAGCAAATTATTTTTCCAAGTGCAAAACCACTACTTTTGTAGCAGTTTAGGGCAGGGTGTTGTTATAACTGTGTAGAGGTTATCAGGGTTCCAAATAGCTAGTTATATTTATTGGATTTTGTTTGATGTATGTAAGTAAGTATGTACAGAACAGCAGTAATCTGAAAAAGAAGAATGTCTGCATCTCAGTCTTTGTTCTCCTGAATGTTGTGCCAGAATGTTGTTCGATTAACTGGACAGTTTTTATAAAGGAGGGAGTGGCAGTGCCACCTGAGATGCTTCTGCTTTCAGCCCATATTCTGATTTATAACAGAGCTTCACCTTGTCTCTTCTGGCAGGAACATGAGTGGTCAGAGTTCAGCACTTAGAGCAGAGTGGTTACTGTGTCCTTTACTTGTCTAAATAACATAAAGACCCTTGGTGCAGTGCTGCTGTATGTCAAATCTCGTGGCTTAAAACGGCAATCATTCAGTTCCAGACATAAAGAATGTAATTGTATTGTGATACATAAAATAGTCATGCAGGTGTTGTTCCACTGATTATATAGCTTCGGTAAATTCTAGTTTGTTAGCTGGTTAAATGGTGCTCATTAGAATAAGTGCTTATTACAGAGAAGCCTGCTCACTGCACTAGGCATTAATTCTGTATCGTGAGCTATTAAATGTGAATAAAATCCTGCAATTGTCTGACTGCAGAACCTTAGGAGGAGCCAATCATAGTGTTTCTCAAAGACATCAATTGTCTTGGTAGCCAGCTAAGATAGATAAACAAGTTATGTTTGCATAAACAAGTTATGTTTGCAAGCTGAAGAAACAGTACAAGGAGATTGCAAGAACACAGTGAATTGGGAAATGGAAATAGATTAAGTTTAATCCCTTTATCCAAAACATTGTTTCTGATCATCCCCCTCCTAATATAATTTATTATTTGTAAGTAAAATAACATCATAGCTAATTGATTGGAGGAATTGAGTGTAGGGAAATTGAGGACGGTGATTCTGATGAATTTGGAATCAAATGAATTTTGCTTTCTCTAATACCCTCTTTCAAATATGCTGTATATACAAGAATATTTTATAAAGCTACAGGATTTTTGAAACAAATATATAAAATATGAGGTTTGAACTAACATTTATTTATATAAAACCTACTGGGACATCAGTGGAAAGTGAAGGAACAGATGAGTTTGTGTATGTCCATAAATCACAGACTTTTGGTTCCAACTCTGAGGGTGATAATGTGTCTGGTATCACTGATTAATTTCTTCAGGTAATATCAGCTACTGATTTTGGGGAAAATATGCAGACCAATGTCAAGATATACAATGCAAGCTTGAAATGTTTGTTACAATTAATCTGTAATATTGTTTTGATCATTAATTAAAGGGAAGACTTTCTGAAGTAGAATCCTAGGCTTTAATTGCAGAGCAAAAGTTAAGAGTTGTATTGATGTTATCTGCTAAAAATCAGTAATAAAAGTCATGTGTGCTTATGAGACTCACCATGCAGTGTGACAGAACTCCTTTTCTAAGTTGTTAGTTGCTGGTCTGTAAGATACAGCCTGGGGTACTAATTCAGCAGTTTAATTTGCAATGTCTGTACAATCTCCCTAGCGCTAATCAGACACAGTCAGCCTGGAACGTGCCAGAGAAGCTGTGTAGCTGTCATGGGTGTTTCCAAGAAGATAGAGCAGGCAGTTGTGGAAAAAAACCTGTGGAACCCACCAGGAAACTAAATGGAATGGCAAAGTTGAAAAAGTAGTTTCTAAAAAATACAGCTGAAATCCAACATTAAAGGCTTTTATGGCCAAACTTTTGATGTATGATATAGAAGAAGGAATATCTAAGTACATATACTTCAATGAATATCTCAGTAATTCCTTTTTACATTAAATAATATTCATTTTTATGATCTCCAGGAATGTACTGACAACATTTAAATATGCTTTCCAAAAATGTATCAGGAACCTAGGCCGTGGTAAACTAATCATTGAAAAGTCTGCTGGTGTTCCTAACAGGCAATACTTTGTGTATCAATATGATGTTCTATACTGTTCTGATTTTTGTCTGGCGCTTTCACCTTACTGATGCAAGCTTAAAAAAATCCTTTTAGCAGCTTATAAAAATAATTAATTTCTTTTTTATGCATTTTTTTCCTTGATCTGCAAATTAAACATTCTTGATGATTTCAATGACACGTTTAAATGATTGTGTTTTGCTTTTGTTGAATATGTCTAACTAAATTTAAGACTACTTACTTTTGGTTTCAGCTGTTAACCCTAGATACATACTTAGGAATTGGATGGCAGAATCAGCAGTGCAAAAAGCTCATTTGAATGATTTCTCAGAGGTAAAATTATTTCTTTCTTTCTTGACGTATTTATTAATCATTGGCATAATCGTTAATGGAAGAGTTGTTGCATTTACACTTTGAACCTGTATTACTCTTTGACCAACACTGCACTGTCTTAATACCAATTACTATTAAAAATATTAATAAAACTATGAATAGTATTAATTATAACATAAATAGTAATGAGTGTATTAATAGTAGTACTAATAGTAGTAAGCAACTCATGGACTAGTTTCTGGAGCCAGGAGGGTGCATAATACGAAGTGGCAAAGACTTCTCTTGTTTGAAGGAAAACATTCTGTATAAAAACTTACCCATTTTAATTGCTTCTAGGTTCATCTCCTACAGCAGATTTTACAACATCCCTTCCAGAAACAGCAGGCTGCAGAGAAAGCAGGCTACTCCCTGCGGCCCCCAGCTTGGGCCAAGGATCTTAAAGTAAGCTGTTCATCCTGAGGGAAATTCGAACAAGCAAGAACACTGATCAAGGTCAAAGCTCAGGCCTTCAGATAGGATTAATGGATCAAGCCACAGGAGCTTCTCTCCTTATACTTTGTGGACTGGAATTTGCTGCTCTGCAAGGTCTTGACTTAATTTATAAAGCCTAAAGATTAAAGACCCCTATGTATGGTTACATCAGCAAATTATATTGGCATTTATAACTCTACCTTTCATATTCAGTTGTGCATTAATTTGAGTCCCAGTATTTAAGTTCTGCCACACTGTCACACTTAACGTCTCAGAATTCATGGCTGATCAGGTGGGTTTCAATATTTTAATGGCTGGTCAGTTTAAAATCCATCTAAGTGAGTTTTAATTATACATTATTTTAATTAATGTTCTCCTTGCTGTTACACACTGTTCAAATATAATTGTAGGCTGAAGACATAAATGTTCTTAAGTCTTTTGCAGAGTTGGAACAGAGGATCACTTTACACTTGGATCTGGCCACCTTTCCTCTTTTTGACCTTGTTTTGTCCCATTAAACTGCCAACAAACATTAAAGGAAATTCAATTTAAATAGTGAGAAAAGGTGTCTGCTTGGGAGTGGCTTGCCCCAAAATAAATTTTGGTGTCTGTGCCAGTGTCAGGTGCCTATCAAGCCTGGCCCACTGCTCTTTGAAAGCGTACCTTTTGTTAGCAGTAGAAAGATTGTTGGTGCATGGATGTAATGCCTCAGGAAATTTTCACTGGTTGGATATGGAAAAGGAATTTCTTGGAAGTATCTCACTACAGAGGTAGTCAGGCCAATATGCTTTTTGTATGCAGCGACCTGATACTGTAAGGGACTAACAGAAATCTTGCAGGGAAAGTATTTAAAATTCAACTGAACCTGTTCCATTGAAGTCCTCTGTGTAACAGAGACAGTAGTCTTTTGAGTCCTGGATCTTGTTATTTTTCATTGTTTGCTACTGCACAAAACTTAGTGTGTAATTAAGCCAAAACTAATACATAAGCAATCAGGTCCAACGTTATGCTAGAAAATTTACAGCAAAAATAACTGATCTGGGGGCTTTGTTACTTCTCGATGTTACCTTGTCTCTTCTCAAATCCAAAATGGATTGTTCTGTTATCTTCAAATTTCTTGAGTGCCGCTTGATTCTGAAATAGAGGCTATTAAGTGGTGTAATTAGCATTTCACAAATCTATTTCTAGAAATATAAATAATGTGGAAAAAATCTGTATTATAAATCTTCAGTGACTACAAAATATCTGAATGCCTTTACTTCTTAACTATAACCAACACAATTATTCAGGATGGTTTTCCCTCAGATATGCAGCTGTTCAAATATAAATACAGCTGTTCAAATGTAAATAGTAGTATCATAAGGTGAGGAACAAGGTTTCTGAAAGTCCAGTCAGAAGATTAAGCGATTTACACAAGTTCAGCCCGGGTTAACTTTCCTTGTGCAGGTAGTAAATGCTCTTCTGCCACCACTGGGATTAGTGTTTGCGCTGGCAACACCTCCAGGTACGAGTGGGCTGCTGGGGATGCCTGTAGAAGCCCTTCAGCAGCGGGCTGCACTCCCAACTGATGGAAACATTGGTGTTGATGTCTCTTCTCGGATAATTACAAGCAAAATAGCATGTTGTGATGAAATGTGTGAACATCAATGTTACCAGCTGCAGTGGAATGAGGTGATGACTTGAAGACTAACATATTTGTGCCCACAGGGTAAATACAGCAGCTTGGGCCCTGGTTTCCAATTAGGTGAAAGGAAAGAATCTCATTTGTGTTGAACCAAACATCCAGTAAGTTCTTTTTGTGTGGGGGCCAAACATGGCTAATGGAATTTAACCTCATAGAATAACTGCATAAATACAAAGCATTTTTATACTGCTTTTTTCTTCAAAGTGTTTTATAAATGTTAAATCCTTTTAGTAAGAGTAGCAAGTGGATCTCTGCTTCGCCCATAGTTACAGGCAGTGAAAGCCTCCAGCATTATGATACAAAACCAGAATATCCCCGATGGGAGTTATTTTACAAGCAGTGATATGTACTGCCCAGTGTTTTCATTGTGAGGCTTTTCTCAGGTTCTTGAAAAACTGAAAGAATAAAGTAAGCCCTGAAAATTGGTTTCACATATTCCTCTGACTGCAGAGAGTAGGTCAGCTACTTCTCCAGTTCATTCACAGACTCAGTCATGCCCCCTTTCCTTGATTTATGTGAAAGCAAATCTCCATTTTTTCCCCCCCTAGTTTTACCATGCAGCATACATCAGCTGCTTTTAGAAATGATAGTCCAATTTCATGTCAGCGCTGATTGCTAACGGCAATCAAACTGCCTTAGAATATTCTGTAAGACCATGAGAATTCATAACTATTAACGACACTGAATCTCTTCTGTTCTGCATGTTGCCCTCAAAAGGAATATATGTGTTTCCCAGTTATTGTGAGACTGTCAGCGATAACACATAAATAGTTCTGTCCTATAATTTTGCCACATTATCAAGTTTCTACTTTTCCACTCTCAAAGTCCCTGACAAATAGTGCGTGAAAAACACATGGTTACCTCAACGCTACCTTTTAATGGTGTTTTGTAAAAGTAGAGAAATGATCCACATCATGCTCAGCATTTTGTACAACCTCCCTTTGTACTTCTAAGTTTTAATCATTATGGTTTTTCATGACAATGTAAGCATTAATATGGTGTTTCATCATGTATTCCCTAAAATCCTTGGCTTCCACCTGTGGTTCTGGAGTTGCATCTTCCTTCATGCTACATAATAAACACAGCAGTGATGGAAGAGCTTATGGGGAATAAAAATCCTGTGGCTGGTAAGCAAAAAGGCGTTTCTTTGTACTCTCATCCTCTTTCTGTAGCAGAGGATGGTTATGAGGGGCAGCAGTGTTGACCCTCTGCATGTGGACTTCTCCATGACTGTAACCTTTCTAACCCTAAGGATGGTGTTTGCCTGAAGGAGGTCCTTTTTGGTATCAGTGATGCAAGAATCTGATGAAGATGACAGCTACTGAGACTGCTTCCATTTGAGGTATGGAGAAGGGCTGAAAATAGCATGCTGCAATTTCAGGTATTTTCAGGCTAAAATACTGTAATCTCTAGTAACAAACATACTACTGCAATCTACAGGAATAAGAGTTTCATATGGCAATAGGTTAGATAGATGTGGAAGGATTCATTTCTGGTTTTTATAAATGCTTTGATTTACAGTCTTGGAAAGGAAGATCTTTCTGTACTTTGCAGCATAATTTTTGTACCGAATAAAGCCAGATAATTGTGTATCATTAAGATGGTAGCTCTGTTCTTTGAATGGAGAGTTTGAATACTTACATTTGAGAAATTCAATGCAAGCATGTACGTACACAAAATAGTTGATAGAGTTCTAATCATCACAGCATTTTAATTGATTTCTGGAGTTTTCTATAGGCTTTGATTCTTTTTGTTTCGAAGAAAGCTGTTTTGTGTAAGATTAAGTGCATGAGTTATGATTGACTGCAGATGTAAAATGTACAAAATTGAGTTTATTGTACTGTAACAAAAGAGAAGGGAGGGAATAGGGCAGGAAGCTAAGCATTCTGGTGAGAAGAGTGAATGCTAAGAAAGCCGTGTAGAAGTCTTAGTGCTTTGTGAATTCAAAGAAACTAGCTTATTGTGCAACATTTTTCTAAGGACATGTGCCACCGCTTTATTTTGATGCTGGGTGTATATTAGAAATATATGTATAAACATGTATTTATATGTGTAACATTTGATATGTATAAAATTGATTTAAAAATAGTTGGCTAGCAGACAGCTGTTGTCACCTAAATGTGTTGAAGATGTGCACTCCTAATACCTTGTCAGAAAATGACACCCAGCTCTTTAGCACTCAGTGATTCTGCATAATGCTTACCTCAGTTATATATGGAAAACAATTGGGAAACATTAATCCTGCACTTGGAACTAAAGGTTGTACTAAATCTACAAGCTGGTCACTGGTCTCAAGAACATTTCTCAGTTTGGCCGTTTTGAATTTTGAGCCTTTTGAATGTTGTAGCATGCCAGTCCAAAACTTCTAGGAAACATCTGTGGAGTCGGTGGTGAGCACAGTTCTCTTGGTGAGAGCTTTTTGCTCAATTCAGTGAAAGTGAGGGAGCCAGCAGACCAGTAAGAGTTGCATGGGCTCTGGCTATATTGGTAAGTAAGAGGGCTGGCAACTAGTCCCTTCGTCCATGAAGCGGTACCTTCACTGGCCATACCCGCACCACAGCGGATCTCTGTATGAGGAGTGAAAAACCTGCTTTAGGCTAGTCCATGTTATCTTCAGGGAATGATGCCTGGCCTGGACAGTTCCTTGAATTGCCCCCGGGGCTGTGCTGAGTCCCACTTTGGCAGTACGGGTGAGCACTAGGCCAGCGCTCAAGTTTGCAGCCTCCTCCTTGACACAGGTGTACAAGCTGTAGCACATTGCTAAGCAATGCTAGCTCCTCAACCAAAGGCTGCAGAGCAAACAGATGGTTAACAGCAGTCGTAAGACAGCCCCCAATCCCCATATCCCTGGTGTGAGCTTGACTTACTCTTCCAATGCTTACACTGCTGACAAACCGCGGAAAGGGAGAGTGGCTGTCCCATGGCTATACCCGAGTAACTCTAGGGATGGGCACAATTACTGCAGGAAAAACATACTTTAGCTTGTCTCAGCTGAAAACAGATTCAGTTTCATAAACTTTTTTTTAGTGGCTTATCTGGCACTTCCCTGGCTGAAGCATCTTTCATGTATCCCCAAGTTCCTCTTGTGTCCATCACCACCTTCTGCACAGGCTCCTTCCAAGAGCCTGACCTGTCACTCCTACTGCTTTGACCAGGCACTACTTGTTCCTCCTAGTGCTGAGGGGGATGTTTAGCCTTGCATTGCCCCAACTCGTCAGGGGTCTGGCTCCCTGATACCAAGTGCTCATGGTTTGTGCTTTATCACAGCAAAGTCCTGGTCTTTGTTGCCTTGTGGAAGTCTACGCTCATGCAACCACCGAAATATGCAAACATAGTAGGGACCATCTGAAGAAAAGTGGGACTGGCCAGCCAGCACTGCTGTTCATCTTGGATAAAAGGGTAGCTCTCTGTGCTGTGAACTCGTGGAAAATGTGGAAGGGTCTGCAACTCTTAGGTGAAGTGGGGCTGTAACAGCCAGCGATTGCCTCCACTAGTGGTGTGCTTTTGGACTCTACCAATAATGTTTCCACTGATGCTGGTCCACACAGAGACTACAAGGTGTCTGGGGTGAAGGCCAGGCTGTGGTAGCCTGATATACCTGCCTGACATTGGAGAGCCAAAGAATCCCCCACCTCTTCCAGATTGGTCAAACCTAAACCAAACACTCCACTGGGGAGTGGGGTCAACCCAGGGACATGTGGGGTGACATACTGGTGGGGTGGGCCTCATTTAAACTGTAGCATCAACAGACTTTTAATGCTCTTTGTCTATGTTCACACAGTGGCTGCTGCAGGCAACACCCTAACTCTCTGCCACCTGTACAGATACCTATCTTGTTCTTAGCATCTCTGTGAAACCTTGCAATTAAAATGCTTCTACATTTTTTCAAGTTCAAAATCAGGGAGGAGTATTAACTACATCCACCTTTGCCCACATAATGCATTTATTTATCTGCCTCAAGCAGTCACTTCTTCCACCAGAGATGACACAGCTGTGGGCTCTACCACAGTGTTTAAAGCAAAATCATTTCAAGGGCAGGAAGAAACGCATGTGGTTCACAATGTCATTCATGTTTTCAGCTTTGAAAAAAAAAAAAAATAAATAAAAGGTAGTTATTTCAAAAGGAAAGGCACTTTATAAAGACGTGGTTATAGCCTTCGTATTTCTTCTGGACTGTTGTGCAGGTACGTGGGTATTGACAAACGAACCTTAACCCAAAAATAAGACTAGAGATGACCCAAAACTTTGCCTGACTGAGGCACTGCCACCAGCTTGTCATTCCCTTGCCTCCCACCACCACTTCTGAACCTAGGACTCCATTTTGACAAGCAAACAAACAGCAGTGCTCTCACTCCCTGCTCTGTCAGCTGCTTTTATGTATTTATTTATTTAGACAGCACACTTTGCTTTTTATGCTTTTTGTACTCTGTAAAATCTTTGAAGTGGTACCAATTGCAGTAAAATGGCTCTTCATTAACTATGACACTTTGTGAAGATATAAAATAGAAGTTATTTTTATTTGAGAACTAATCATGAATGCTGCCTAACAGAACAATGGAGAACTATAATGGAAGAACAAATAGAGGAAAAAAAGTAGGTGGTGACATTCATATCAGGTACAAGATAATTATAAAGTCTTTCAGAAGACAAGACTATTTCCAGGTATATTTTGAAGACAAATGTTAACCAACATGAAAAAAAACCCTCCTGGCTATCAAGGGAAACATACAAGATTTCAAAATAAAAATTTGTTTAAGATTAAACAAATAAACAAGATTTAAAGGCAGCAACTGTGAGTGCAAACAGGTATGACTGGAGTTGCATATGGAAGGAGAAGTGTGTAACATGTGAGGTGAAATGTTATGTCTGGAAATGGCGCTGGTCCTGCCTTGAATCTCAGAATAATCTAGCTGAGGTTTTACTTTTTAAGACAGACTATTATTGAAAAAAAACTGGTGTCTTTTTATTGAAAAAAAAAAAAAAAAATCACAGTTAGGGGTTTTCTGATAACCTTTAAGGGGAATTTTGTGAAAAGGGATCTTAACACTTCTCAGAATTCAGACAAGAACATTGTTGTATTTTTTCCTTCAGCTCCAATTCTACTAGAGAAGCAGCCACAGAAGATGCATTTCACTTACTGGCTGGCTCTGCAAGTGCTGCTCCAACATCCCTGGCTCTCCTGGTGGAGTAAAGCAAGACTCTACAGCCAGTTCTTACCTCGTCCTTATGCTGGAATGGTAGTTAATGGTGGGGGGGTGGGATGGTGGGGAAGGAGCAGGTTATAGGGACAAAGTAGGTGACAGAGGGCACCTGACCTTAGTTTGTGAGACCCACGGGAGGAACACTGAAGGAGAATTCCTCCTGGAGGAGCCTGATCCAGCACAACCTTTCATGATACCTCACAAAAAAAGCTATGGTTTGAAGTCCACTTGCTCCCAGAGTTCAGGAGCTGCTGCCCCTTTTCTTCTCAAGAGCTTTCATTAGGTCAGACATGAAATCTGCTTGCCTGCCTCCACCCCCACTTGGAGGTGGCCTGGCTGACTGTGGCTCTCCAGCTTGTCCTGTGTTTTCTAGCCCTTTTGAAGGAAGTGGCACAGGTTTCTTTGTTGGAGGTGGTGGCTTACTGGTGAGGGGTGAAGGTGGAGGGGGTAATGGCAGGTTTCCATTACTGCTGCTGGAGGGTGGTGGTGGTGGAGGCACAAAATCTGGAGGAGCTTCACAGAAATCAGTCGGTGGTGGTGGAAAATCAATCTTCAGTGTAGGTGGCGGTGCTGGAAAGCTGTCTGGATCTGTTAGGAAAACGCCGCTATCTCGTTTGACTTTGGAGGGTAGAATTGGTGAAACAGAAATAGCAGATGACCGCCTCTCAGGTGGAGGAGGAGGCTGAAGTGAGGTCCTCCTACTCTGGTACTTCTGCAGCCTCACCACTGACTGCGCCAGGCCAGGTGCACTGACATTATTGGGCTTAGCCTTTAATAAGCAGAAGGAATAAAAGGACAAGACACAGTCAGTGCATGTGTAAACTAATGCTGCTGCCTAAAAAAAGTGAGAAGATGTGAAAATATATGATAAGAGTTCAGTAGACAGCGAAATGAAGTAGAGTACATCCTGCCTGAAGAGTGCAAATAGTGTTCTGTTCTCTTTCTGGAGCTGCCCACAGAGCTTTGACAGTGGAAACCTCCATGTTGACAGTATTCATAGTGCTGCTTCAAGTGTTGTCCTCAGAAAATGAGTGCTTTTAAAATTTCAAAGAATTGCAGTTAGTGAGACATAGAAAGATATTTTCTCTATGTTCCACCCAGCTGTTTATTCCCTGAGAACATGGAGACTTGAAAAAATAAAATCTGTGCTGTGTTCTTACATCCAAAAATACTGAGCAAGATTTGAGAACATAAAAAGCAGATGTAGTTTTGGCTCTCACCCCCACTGTATCTCCATCTCCCATTCTAGCTGTGACTGCTGGGTCTCGGGATAAAGCTGAAATAATGAAGTCACCTGTATCTGCCTAACTCACAACAGCAGTAAAGCAGGAATAAGGTGGAGAGATTTGGGAATTTAAAGTTTACATGTCTGGATTCACCATCCCCTGCACTCTGTTGCATGGTGTGACACACATTCATCCGCAGGGCAGTGCACTGGGCCCCCTCTGCGGGAGGGAGAGCACTGCAAAGCAGTGAAGAGAGGCTCTTGGGAAAGCTGTCTGCCACCAATCTGTGTGGCGCACAGCGGGGAAAAGGACACTCCACCTGGCAAGGGTCACTGGTAAGCCCAGGGAAGGGGTGTCTCCTGCCTGCTAGGAAAGGCACATGCACACACCTCCTACACTTTCAAATCGATCGTGGAACAAACATGTCCTTGAAGCCACTATGTTCTAGCCATGTTTGCAAGGTCACGAGACGTTCAAACCCTCTGACAACTTTTCTGAAGGAAAAATGAATCCAAGCATCCATTGTAAAAGTTAAGAAAAATAAAATGTAGGGTAGAAGTTAATAATGGAGATTTTTATTTTGATAAAATTTTAGGTGACTTTTCTTTTAAACTGTATTTGCTAGTCAACACTCTGAAGATAAAGCAAGCTCATTTGGTGATATCTGAATGTAATTGCCTCTTTTTTCAGGTAGCAACTGGTTGACAGTCACTACACAAACATGCTACCTATTCTTGAAACCTGTGGAGGAGTCTACTGTCCTGAAAACAAAGCTTTGTAAAACATTCATTTCTGGTTATGCTAATTTATCAGTTTAGATCCAGCTAGCTTAGTGCTCTAACTGTAGCAGAGTGCACCCTAAAAGACTTCAGCTTTGGTCCCAGGCTTGTAGAAGCTGTGAGATAGAAACCAACATGTTTGCTTCTGCTAGGGAAGAGTGCTCTGCAACCCTGAAGTCAGCACTACTAATTCTGGCATTAGCTAAGTATAACATGCATGCCTTCCCTTCCTCACTCTCCCTGCCTACAGAGGTGGAAGTAAATGAGACACTGGAGGAGGGAACCACTGGCTGAGTTCTGAGAACATGATCTGCTCCAGAGGAAGTGAGGTTCAGAACAGAGAAACAGATCTTTTTAAAGGAGGAACAAAAAGACAGAAAGAGAAGTGTAGGGCATGTAATGCAGATAACAGAAAAATCCTAGGAATTTCATTTCACTCGTCCAGTGCACTTTATGCATGAAGGAGGGACTGAATAATGAACTGCAAACATATGCAGGGTTTTTTTTCTGCAGGATGTTTCTGAAGTCCTCATACTGTACCCTACTGACATGTAATGTTTTCTCTTACTTCTTCACTTTCTGCTTTCTTGCACACTCAGCTTTAGCTGTGTATAGCGTTCCCTCCTCAAAACACTACTGTATCCTTTGTGTTACTAAGGCAAGACCTGTTTTCTGGCAGAGAAAGAAAACGGCACCGAGGTTCTGGAAGCACAGATTGAGACTGTACCAGCAGGCACACTCCTATTCCTGCTACGTGAACTTGCAGCTATTTGTTCTGAAGAACAGAAGTGGTGTAAGGCTGTGCCTTCACCTCCATCAGTGGCTCCTTGCTTCTGTGCAATGGGCACACTGTTTGCAGTGTGTAAAGCATGAGGAGGAGCAGCAAGGAACCAGCCACTTTGCCTGGGAGCCAGATCCTTGTCACAACAGTACAATGGCACTTTGAGGGGGAAAGACAGTGGGTGAAGAAAAAAAAACTTGGACAAGTGGTTCACAGGTGCATTTTAACTAGGGCACTGCTAGTAACTGCTGACCCGTACCTCTAAAGTATCCACTTTCTTCTGAGTCTCTGAAAATTCTGCACTGGAACGACGAACAATTTGGGGAATCTCTCCATTTGACTGAACAGCACCTGGGACAAGGAGAGGAGATAGAGGGAAGAGAGTGTTACACTTTTGTGATATTAACCAAATCAGTGAATAGCAAACTAAGAAAAAGGCTCTAAAAAGTCTTCACAACTTCTACCGAGGAACCACTCGTTACAGGCTTTTCATACATAATTCAGTAAAATCCATGAGGATATCTGTTTTCTACGTCAGTCTTATTTTATGACTTTTCATATTCAGTTCATTACCTAAGGAAAATAAACAAGATGCCTTACATTAAAACTAGTATCTGTCCACATGCCTCCACTGTTGTAGCTGACAGTCCTACAGGATGTGCAAGTGGCAGAATTACAAAAGCATGTGATAGTATTATCAGAGTGTGTAAAGGTGTTGACTATTGTAAACAGTGATTAGAGAAGGGGACCATTAAGGCTGACACAGGAAGAGAGAAGGGAACTGGCTTTGGAAGGGAAGCTAAGCAGAAATCAAACTGTCATAGTTAAGCCCACCCTCTGGCCTTCCATCGTTTAAAGACCAGTCTTTTATAACAGCATTCTGAAGTTTGTAATGTGCTGTAGAATTACATTCCCAGTTTTTATTGCATGGCGTTTTTTCTTTACTTTAGGCTAAAGATTAAAAACTCCATAGTTTCATATCAATAAGAGTCACAAGAGCTGAAGGTTTGAAGTCCTACAGAGGGGCTGATCAATTCTCTTTAGCAAATGAGCTAACAGCTCTGAAACTTCTCGCCCACCTGGAATCACGGGAGATTTGTGAACCTCACTGTATTCTCAGATTAGCAAAGATCTGCTAGCTGCCTAAATTAAAGCTCTGCAAAACATCTGCCCACCATTACTGTATTCATAAGGGATATGCATAAATAACTCAGTACTGTCAAATGGATTAAGTGAATGTGACACCAAAGGACAAATTTGTTGGTTTAATTATGAAAAAATCCCCAGCCCCTGTATAGTCTGATGAGGATTAAATAAACTCTTCAGTTTACTCTAGGACTTTTGGAAGCTGTACATGTCAAAGTGCTTAGATACATACATTTGTAAACCTGAATGACTACCTTAGCTCTACTATACTTCACAGTTCTGAGATCCAGTCAAGTTCCTCTCATGTACTTTTTGGATGCCAGTGAACCCTCAGCTGTCTGCAATATAAGTCTAAGCACAAAGATGGTTTTAAATCTTAGCGTGTACTTTTCTGATTAGCAAAGAGGTTCCATGTGCATAAGAAATAAATTATTTTTATTGCCATGCCTGCAAATCACAGGATTGACAGAGAAGTAAGACAAACTCTGCAGTGTACTGAATCTACTAGGGCTATTTAGGCTTCTAGGGATGACAGAAGATGATCTGAAGTCCTGTTTTATGCCTGTGCCTGCATGTCATTCAGCATATTTAATCTAAAGTACCATTTTGATCATTCAAACTACAGTCTGTGTTTGTCGAAGGACTAACATGGAAGACAGTGAAGAGATAAACCCAATCTTGTGGCTGTAAATGCTCAGCAGAGAGAGATGTATATCCCTGGGTTCTGTGGCCATGCCCTCAAGTAAAGCAAGTTACTGTCTCTCCTCACTTCATCTGCTGTCGGTAGCAGAGCAGGAGTTTGGGCTTCACGCTACTGTTCAAAGACATTGCAGCCCTCAGTCATGTTGAGATTTAACTAAATGAAAGAGAACAGGGAGAGATCCACTCTATATAGTGCAAGGTATAGTGTTCTACTTGGCAAATATGATATACCAGAAAGTTGGGACATGGCTAAATGGTAATCTGTTTCTTCTTCTGTCAATGGATTTCATAAACTATGCAGGATTTGATACAGCAACTCCTGCCACACACACTACATAGCACTAAGCTACACACAGTCAGTCAGCTAAAGGACCCCCAGTCAATCCAGTATGTGAGTTCATGCATTCTATTATTAAGATTTATTTTTAATTTAAATGTTCTAGTACTCTTTGCAAGTCAAGTTCTCCAAAATTCTATGTTGAATTAATATTTGTTTTAAGAAAAAAAAAAAGTAGTCCAAAGATATTGCAAAATGTAGACACTCAAAATACAATGCAAAATATTGAGCCTTGTAGTGATAAGGAACATCTGAATAAAGCAACATCGTTTATCTTTCAGACACAATGATACTGTGCTGGCACACAACATACACTGTTTCTTTAGTGTCCAAAGACACACATAGTGAGGCAGAGAGACAAACAACATACTTTGCCTGAGATGTGCCTGGCACTTGGGACACCTCAGAACCGCAAACTATACAGTTCAGGGTATACATGAACACACAAATGCGGCTACAGCAGTGTGACCAGGGAATACAGGCTACGCGAGATGCGAGAACAGAAGTTCTACCTGCCTTCCTGAACATCGCTTTTGGCTGCCACTGAAGCTCACACAGGACTGTAGTTTTCTCTAGCTGATTTCAGCTTATATTGAAATCAGACCACAGAAATGGCTATACAGCCATCTGAAAACAGAACAGAAGAAAATATACTTTGTTCCATTTCCAAAACATGAGCCAAAAACTACTCATAAGCAGTTCAGGTTACAGTATTGTAAAACCTGGGGCCTGGCTATATAGGGCAGTAATGATAACTGTAAGTCAGCAAGAATCACAGTGACTTGCCTCAATTAGAACGCTAATGATCCTTCAGAGATATTTCCATAGAGACAATATACATGACTGAAATCTTTCCAGGCTACTTAACCATTAAATAGGATCCATTAGTTAAGATTAATAGTATAATTTATGATCGCATGCAGCGTTCCTGGATTCTAGTCAGGAGCTGAAGTTACACAGACGTACAAAATACTTTATAAGGGCTTGATCCTGCCCACATCCAGTTCAGACTGCAGCACCAGTGCGGAGCCCCATTGGCCAGCCACCTCCCTACTGCCATCAAGACCAGAACACAAGATGCTCCATGACTGTCCCATCTACCCTCTCTAAAGTACCCCCCCCCCCAAGCATCAAAAAATCCCCTGATGTCAAAACAGTCTACTGTTACTGTGTCTGCCTACCCTAAATGTGCATTTATTACCATGATTTGACTCCAAGGCATAGAAGAAAGACCACACTCTTCTCCCACATACCAAGAAAAGGCAAACTAAAGCCTTGGAAAGGTGTCTGGAGGATCCTGAGTTGTCTATATGAGAAGTAAGAAGCTAGTACTGATTTTGACTTTGCTTGTCTTATGACAGTAAGTAACTGGCCAGCATGTCCTTCCTAACAAATAAAGCATATCTAAAGCACATGAACTAAAAACATTCATGCAAGTTACAGCTAGTATCATGCACAGTTGTATCCATACAATGATAAAATAGGTAACAACAATGTGATAAAGCTACTGGAAAAGTAAAGTTAGAGAATAACTCAATCCTTTCTTCCTGTGCGTCCTTCTCCTAACACCCACACTGTTATCATGCAAATGAAAGGCTAGGAAAGAGAGTGGCTTGCCCTATAATAATCTCTTCTGGAAATGATCATTCTCAGAATATCCCACTCATCCCTTTTACTTATTAGAAGAAAAGCTCTGCTACAGGCAGTGTAGAGATTGGCAAACAGTAAACTTAAAGACATGGACCCTAAGTCCATAAAATGTAAAGGGAGGATAAAAGATTTGCATTCAGATGCCAACAGAAAAATACCTAATTAAATTACGCAGATTTAAAATTACCTTTGGTAGGCTGTCTTTGTATTCTTCAAGTTCTAACTTTAAAGTGAGAGCTCTGCTGCTAGCTTAGTTATAGATCAGAGCTACACTGGGCTGTCTAGAACAAGATATTGTCTCGCTGAATCCATGGGACAGCTTTCTGAACAAAGACTGTGTGCAACACTGATGATGACAGAAGAGGACAACAAATGTAATTTCATCTGCTGTGACAGCATCAGTACCTGCTGATAAGGATCCTGCTGGGGCAGCTGATTCCACCGTCCCTTGATTTGCCCACCGAGAGGACAAGCCAGATTTCTTCACGGCACATTTGTAATTATCATATAGCGTCTTGCCATACTGCAAAACAATTCAAACAATACAATAAACATGGTGTTAAGCTTGAAATAGACCAAGTATTCATTTTGCTCTCAGACAACTTTCCTGACCCCATTCCCTCCTAGCCAGTTTTGTTAAAAAGTAGCTTTCTAAAAGTGCTGTGCCTATTTCTGTACGGGGCCAGGTGGAAAACATCTCCACAACAGCACAATAAAACATGAATCCCTGTGACCAAATACGGTCCTACTGATATCACTCACATTTTATGATCATTTCAGCATCTGTTAACATCTTGAAACTTGGCTTTAAAACCAACTGTTCTCAATAAATATCTTTTTCCATTGCTTTCCAAGTTATTACATTTTCAGACTTGGGACAGACTCCTGGGCTCTAGAGCAAACATCTCTGTCAGAGTAAGACACAAAATAATTTGATGTTCACCCCACACCTTTGTTGGATGTCACCCTGCAGCAGAACTGACAGAAAACAATATATACCTAACAAGAGCAGGTCTGTATAGCCAGGTACAGACAATATACTGGACTATCTACAAATCCATCCCCTTAATATTTTGTGCAAATCAAAATCGTCTGTGAGTCTGGATCTTTTTGAAGAGGGCAGGGCAGACAATTTGGGCAGGACTGTTAGAAAAAAATCACAGCTGGACTGACCAGAGCTTGCACATCTTTAGCCACAGCATACTGTTATTGTGCCAGATAACTGCGGAATTAGTTTTACAAGTACATGACTTTTAGAGCTACAGAATTCACTCTCATGTTAATGAGAAAAACACACTGTTAACTAGGGTACAGGAATATTCAGCAAACCCATCCATGCCCTTCTGCTCTTTCTTTCTATGGTAAAATTAGCATGAATGTCCATTCTTGTCACAGTATTTCCAGTTGAGGTGATGACAGTCAGTAACCTGAGGAAGACAGGATTTTACAGAAAACATATTTGACTACGTTTACTTTTAATCCCACCTTGGCAATTCTTATTCCCGTTACCCACTGATGCAGGGTTGCTTGATCATCGCAGCATAAGTACTTGATATATTGTGACTCCTTTTGAATCTGGGGGTGCTGAAAGATATTGATTCATAAAGTAAGACAAACACAGAAATCAAGTCACCATATACAAGAGTGAAGACACTGCACAGTGACCTTGATGAGAACACTGCCTATAGGCATCATGTTAACTTGAAGGTGACTTGAAAAAAAAAAAAAAAGAAACAGCAAAAACAGAGTATAAGAAAATATAAAAAAAGATGGTGATTATGAAGTATACATGAGTTACCACTGGCAGCATTTGCTTGAAATAATTTTTATGCATTGTAACACAAGTTCAAGAGCTACAGAACTCTTTAAGAGTGATCTAAGAGTTTAATGAAGTCTACAAGTGCCATGGTTCAAGGTCTAACACTCCATGTATAAACACTGGAAAGGAAGTCTGTTTCTCATTGTGGTTTGTCATCTGTAAGGCATCCAGACTGAACACTGAACATAATTAGTTTTCAAAGACTATGTTAAATTTGTTTAAGCATAAACTGATTTTTCCTTCTGACTATCTTTTGTTAGGCCTAGTTCTAGCTTTCTTCCTATACATTTTTATTCTGCTTTACTCTTGCTGTTGTTTGCCAACAGTTTTGTAATACTGCCATATGTTCCAGATAGAGGATCATTCAAAATGCAGTGCCATCAGAAGTTAACGTTTTTTGTTTGTACCAGAAACCTTTACAATTTTTAAAATTTTTGTTCTTTTGGGCACACTTTAAGATCTCTTCCCCTTACTGATCAATGTAGTGGTATGTGGTGACGTTATCATTGCAACCCGAAGTCCACCAAAATGCCAGGCTGCCTACTTGCTTGAGACTGAATATCCTACGACTCTGCAGGAATTTGGTTCCTCTGCTACAGCAGAGAAGGCTCTAAGTCTTTAGCAGCTTGGATGGATATCTTTTGATATGCAAGGAAAAGAATGAAACCAAAGGAAAAGGCTCCATTACCCCTCATTTATGTGTTCATTTCAATTTATATTCTTATAAATTACAGATGCACAGTTAATGAAATCTTGTAAACGCACAAAAGAGGAACCAAATATGCTCCAAGAATTCACTACTGTCAAACCACTCTCTTTTTGGCCTGGGCAGTTGAAAATTCAAAGCATACTTCCACCTAGCAGCAAGGACCCCAGTTTTATACATGCTTTTAAGCCCCCAAAGCAGAGCAGTGCTGGACATGGGGAAGTCAGCAAGATCCCTTGCAGCACAGGGCGCTGTGAGCAGCCCACCAGCCAAGGCCAACGTAGGCGTTTCCTCGCAGATGCCTGCTGATGGCTGGGGTGTCCCTGCACGGTGGCCAAACCCTGGCCACCGCTGGGTGATCCAGGGGTTCAAAAGCAGAGCTGAATACAGATGTCTTGCTCCTCAGTCATGTGTCCTGTTTCCCTCTCAGCGCTGCAAACACCATGCTTCCCTTGTTTGTGCTGACCCAACTGTTCATGAGGCTCAGTTATGATTTGAAAAAACAAGGAACTGGTCTGGTCTGGGTTAAATATAACCTATTTCATCATTCTGTAGTTCTGGTTTATTTTATTTGAACCCAGCAGTACACAGCATGGCCCCACACACAGTGTGGGGATAAGGGGCTCTGTGGCTTGGGTAAAGAACAAGTAGCAAGGGGTGGATGAGAGGATGGGACTGTGCAAGCCAGCACTGCTGCCAAAGCCCTGTATCATCAAATTACAGACCAAGAGTGAACACACCATGAAGATAACTATGAGGAAGAAAAGAACAAAGGGATGTTACTTTTGAGGGGTCTCACAGTGACAGATGTGTCCCAAGGCAGTGTTGTGGGTAACCATGTTAGAGCTCCCAGCGTGTCTGAACCCAGCTGCTCACACACGTACCTTCGTCATTTTTCTGCAAACACAGAGCTGACCATCTCCCCTGGACGATGAGTATGCAAAGTCCGTGTCAGCCCTCTGGAAGGGCCCATGGCTACCTTATTCTATTACTTTGCTCTTGGGCATTCCCAAGGTGAGAGCTAGGCATATCTCACTTTGCAAGCTCAGAGATGCCATCTCACTGCCACGAGGTGCCTTAACTGCAGGGCAGACACCATGCCTGTCCCAGGGACCTACGCCTCACCCACCTGATACATTCACACACCATGCTTTCACACAGGTCAAAGCACGGGACTGGATCTTGCTGCTATGCACATACGCCACATATAAAACAGCGGCAGTAACCAGGGCCCCTGGACAAACAGCCTTCCCCAGCTCCCCGGCGGCTGCATGTCCCTGTCGCCAGCAGCCCCAGACAGCCTGGATGCTGCCCAGAGTGGGCTCCACTACTGCAGTACGTGGTCAGGACACAATGCCTGACAATCCTTATTTCCTTCCACTATATGGACCAAACACAGTGATAACCATTACAGAATTCAGTCTGAATGGTATCTTTAAAAGGGAACTGTAAGAAGGCACTTCTCTGTGTGCCAGAGTACATCCCACAGACCTAGGAGACATTATCACCAAAAAACCCAAAAGCACCAGAAGGTGCAAAGACACTGCAACCCTGCGTAAATTCAATTCTTCAAGCACTCTTCAACCAGCAACTAGCAATTTTGCTCCAGTGTGTAAGGTCCTACTGAATCCAGCAGATGGCACCCAAAGCTTTCAAAAACGAAATAAGCAAGGACTTGTTTTTTTCCTCCTTTTTCATGACAATGAAGTTTGATAGGCCTACATATCTCCCCTCATTTTCAAACACCACATCCACCGACAGTTTTTTATTACAAAAGGAAAAAACCCACACTTCCACACTTCTATAATTTAACAGATAACTCATGCAAACATCTGGAAGAAAGTGCACACTGCATAAACAAGGCAAAAGAGGACATGGCATATAGCAAGCTAGGTAACGGTGCTTCACATAGACACTGCCCTGCCACAGGAATCTGCTGCTGGGGAGCTCAGAGGGGCTGCTGCAGACCTCTCCTCTGGGGCACCCTACAGAAACATCAGTTTCACACTAACACCTGTACTGTGTCAGATCAAATGTCCCTGAACCCAGTATCTGGACTTTGACAGTGGCCACAAAAGGATACTGAGGGAAAAAAAAGAACAAGACAAGCACGTATGATACTTCCTTCTCTGTACTCTCCCTGTCTGCAACTATTTCCACATCAGGGGGTTTTCTGAGCTGGATGGGGTTTGTCCGTATTTAGGTTCTTCAATAGATTTCTCCTCCAGGTACTTATTCAGTCTTTTATTGAGCCCAGAGTGAGTTCTGGCATCCACAACATCTTTTAGCAACAACCTTCCCAGGTCAGCTACACACTATGAAGAGCCAGCTGCCTTTGCTCTGAATCTGACTGCTATGAGCTTTGTGTAACATTCTGGTTTTGGAAGAGAAACTGAATGGCTGACCCCCATCCACACCTCTCCATGCCACTCCTGAGCCTAAAGGTCTGCATCATACTCCTGACAAGTTGTCTCTTTTCCAGCCAACAGGCTTCTAGTCTCTGAAGTCGTTCTTCAAGTCAAGATCATTCCGTACCTTTGTTTATCCTTGCTGCTCCTCCTTGATGCTTTTCCAAGTTTATTATATCCTCTTTTTTGGTGAGAGGAAACCATGGACTTCTGCCATGGTATGGCAATGTTCGCTGTTTCATTATCTGTGCCTTTCCTAATCATTCCTAATGCTTGATTTACATATCTGGCCACTACTGAGCACTGAAACAAAGCTTTCACCAAGTTATACACCATATCAGCATCTTTCTCCTCAATGGTACAGGTCAGCTCAAAGTTAGTAATTTCACAGGTGATGTTCTGATCGCATTTGTCCCTATGCACATTACTGTGTGTATACCTAGATCATACATTATTTATGATTGTATTGTCCAGAACCTAAGCCTCACAATAGCCTTCCAGAATTCTTCAGTCTGTCCTTTCTTCAATGATCTGAATAATGTAGCATCATCAGCAAGCTTCCTCACCTCACTGCTTACCCTATGAATATTTTGTGGGGTTCTCAACATCCTGAGATGTTAAGAGGGAACTGTCGGTGAACAAGGCTAGAGTATCCCATGCCAGACAACATGGAGTTATTTACTGCCTACTCTCTACCCCTATCTTTTACTAGCTATTGTCTCCACTGGGCAAACCATCTTTACTACTGACATTCACCAGTGGGGCCTATTCCAAATGACCCCAATCAGTTCCTTGATTAAATTACTCCAATCAGCAACCATGATTAAATGCAGTCGCAAGTATATTCTGTCAATTAGGGACCAAACTAGCAAGCTGCTGAACACCCAGCTCTCATAAGGAAGGTTAAACACCTCAAAGCCGTTCAGGCAGTACGTATCTTTGTAACAGCTAAGAACTGTATTGTCTCTCACCTTCCAAGAAGCAGCAGCACTGGCTCTTTTTTTATGAGTGACTTTACCAATGCCACCTAAATTGTAACTTTGTGCTGGACCCATAGTACACTGAGGTTGACTGGAAATATGCCCATTGCCTTTCCCGGGCTTTGGATCAGGTCTAAGTAGGACTGTTCTGTGCTGCCAGTGCAGCTGGGTCCAGGGCCAGACCACGGGATCAAGCACCAGCAACACCAAGCTTAATACTGAAGGTTTCTAGCTGTACAAGATTATCAGAGAGTGGCTCAGATATGGCATTTGGCTTCCTGGGCCTTTTAGATGCATGAAGCATGCTACTTTGGATGGGAAGGTATAACGTTTCAGCCAAGAACTGTCACACCCCACCCCAGCAGCTTGCTCACTTGGGAAGAACTGTACCATAGTGGAACTTGGCAGTACAAATGGCAGAAGTCTCTGCTGTCGACACTGACTTTACAAGCTCAAGTCTCCACTAAAAACTTCAGGTCACATGCAAAATCTATTAGATAGTACATTAAAATGCTGACTCAGAATAATCAATTCAAAGAAGAATGTGGACAGCTGAAAGTCCCTGGAAATGATGACTTGGTGTGAAGATCCTTGTGAATTACCTTCCTCCTTTCACAGCTCCTGTGTCTCAGGATAGTTGTTCAGTAGAGCACACAGATGTAAGGATCTGTAGTCACTACGCAAGTCTGGTTTTGCTAAACTAGATTCATAGCCCCTGTAATAACCTCTCTGTGAGACTAACAGAGGTCATAACAGTATCATAATGACAGTCATGTGAGAAATACTGTATTTTTAGGCAAAGTAACACTAACCTCAGTATGCCACAGCTTACACGTCTTACACATATAGACAGATAAATTATTTACTTATATGATGCATACTGTGTCCTGAAAAGGTCATTAAAATCATCTGACAACAAAGCGAAAACTTCCTCTGGAAAGGTTTATCACCTTCACCTCTGAAACATGCAGCACCAAAATGAATTATGAAAGACAACTGTTTAAAAAGTAACCACCCCAGAAGTCATAGTTTGAATGAAAAGTGATAATATGCAAGTAGAAAGAAACTCCGGAATTTTTGTGAAAAAAGTTCAATAGTGCTTCAAAATAATACAGTGTATTAAAACACAACATGATTTGACTACAGTGATCTTTTTCTCTATGTCAAAACTCTTAGTAGTGAAGAATTAGTCACATCATTGGCCTTGATTTTTGGAAGTGTGGGATGGACACCGGTCCAGTTACTTATTAAGGGCCAAGCACCTCGAACATCACCCTGCAAAAGGATGTGCCATGTTCCACCTGGAAAAACACTGAAAAGGTTTGGAACTGAATCTAGTGTTCTCTGACCCACTGTCTCCTCGACAAGTATCAACTGTCTAGAGATAAAGAAAGCAGAAGCACTTGAAGATAAAGACCTTATTTTCTGGAGAAGCTTAAAAAAAATATTTGTGCACAGATTACATTTTCAGATATAAAGTAAACTCTTTGCCTAAGGCAAAAAAAGATAGAACACACTGAAAACCTGATGAAGTGGGAACTGAACTATGTGGTTTCTATGGTTTGTGCCAAAACAAATGACTAAAGGCCATGTGTGCATGAAATTAAGAGATTATTCCAATAAAATGTTCTTTTGCTTTGCCTTCTTCCAACACTGAAGATGAAAAGTAAACTGAAGTTATTCAGGCATCTCATTGGATTCCTTGCCCCAAAATACATGGATCATTGCTCAGTCTCTGAGGCAGAAACAATAGTCAGAAGCATAAAGAGTGACTAACTTTGGATCAAAAGCTTTGGTTTCAGGCCAAATTTTCACAAAATGGTCAATGTTTTGGATACATCTTCTACTGATGAACTTGTGCTAAGATAGCTTCTCAGAAAAGCTGAGACTCATCTGTCTCCCATGACTGCAAGTAGAATTAATACTCAGAACCTTTCAAAAAAATTACACTGAAGTGGTTCAAATTTGTCATCTACTATTAAACATGGTCAAATTCTGATGCTATGCACTCCACACATTAAGATGACCAGGCTGAACTGATGTTTTGAAGACATGTGTGAACTGTACAGATAAAACATTAACTGTCCTATTATAAGGAAATTATTCTTTTGACCTACATTTCTCTAATGACTGAGATAAAATTTTTAGGTAATTAAAAATATATGTAATAGTCATTGTAACCAAAGAGGACTGCTTTATGCAGCAAATAATATTTTCCAAAGCTATTATATTCCATTACTTACTGTCCATTCTCTGTCCTTATTCTCCCCATTATTTATGCATTAATCTTGCAAAACTGTGTCCATGTACTATGTAATCCCACATATCTGAAAGTGTGATAAAGAGTATTTCTGCTTTTGCTTTTTCAGTTTATCTAGCAATGAATTTTACTCTGAAGCATTCACGCTAACACAATAATTTTCAAATCTTTCACATAAAGAAATAAAAATCTCCTGTTTTCTGTCCTCGTTTCCCGCACTAGCCATTTGGTCTATGTCTTTTTCCTATTATTCTCTATCTCAAACAATGCTAATTCTCACCTTCTACCTCTTAACTGTCATTGTGTGGAATGCATTATGTACATGACTCAGCCTGCGACGAAGCATACTGTGCATGAGGGAGGAGGGAGTCAGGAGCAGAGTGACTAAATACCAAATTACCTGCTAAAATGAGGCCACCGTTGGAAATAGAAGCTTTTCTTCTTGCACATTTACTTCCAAAATTCTTTGGATCATTTGAAATTTTTAAAAAACCCTGGAGTTTCCAAATGACACCAGGAAAACTTAGCTGTTTAGCCTGCACAGGAAAATGTACCCAGCTGTGGAAATAGAGGATGATTCGCCTTTGTCTCAGTTTATCCCCAGGAAACCAATTTTTTTCATCCTAGATTAATTCAGCATTATGCACCATTACCTCCAGATTACTCAAGCACAACCAGCACCAATAAACTATAATTAAATCCACTCTTTGTCACAGGCACATCAGACTGACTAAACCAGCAAATTTGCATATAGATTACCTTGCTATTTGCCTGCTTTGAAAGATTTTTCAACATGGTGTGACAAAACCAGCTCCTAGCTAGCCTGCACGCACACACACAGACACTCCGACACTCTTAATGCACAAAATAAAACATTATGTTCACAGTTGCTGCTCAGTGCAATGGATACTGTTGCTAGCATGATGAACAGATCTCTTCCTTCATGGTGGAATCTCTTGGTTTTGAGGGTTTTCAGCTTCAGAATATGAAACAAATCACAAAAGGTCTCATTCATTTCCACAGCATATTCCATGATTGTGAAAGAGGATCTACAGGGAACCTATGCATGAAAATTTGCATTTGTATATGCAAAGATGACTGTGAGGAACCAAACCACTCCAACTTGCAGTGTGTGAAATTACTTTTTCTGTGAAGGAGATATTTTTTTATTCCCTTGCTGTTTCTCTCCCAGGAGTGGCCACATTCTCTACAGGGTGGCAGGGAGAGCTGTGCTGCTACTCTCTCCCACCTCATCTCCCTGGAACAGAGGGACAGATCTGACCTTGACAGATGCAGGTTTGAGTGAGGGTCTTCCTTCACACTTGGCTGCCCTTTCCTCTTTTCTGCATATGGAGGTCTCTTTTAAGAAAAGACTCACTTTATCTGATGTCAAAGTGAAGGGGGGGAGTTTCTTTAAATTTTTGTAAGCATTTAAGATAAGTAGAAAATAGGAGGAATCTGTTTACAGGAGCAGATGCCCCAAAAGTACTTATTTTATTCAGAGCTGCTCTTTAATATGTCGAGGGTTCTTTGTGTTGCTTTTTAGTTTATAAATGTGGGACATCCTTTGAGGGAGGAAGGCTTGTTTAGCAGTGGTATAGAACAATTCAATTTAAGAAGGTTATAGCTCAGCACAGACCAAGTAGCTACTGGGAAATAAACAGTCCAAGCTTTATAGCTGCCCCAAAGTCTAAGGATTCCTGAAAGACAACTCCATCAGAGCCTCCATAGCAGGCTGCACTCTCGTCCTTAGAACCCAGCCACATCGGTTCTGGTTTGCTAAAGGTGACCCTGCTCTCTGACACCAACCAGCCAGCTGTTCTCTTTTCAGTTGGTCCCAGCTGGCCTCTCTGTGGCCTGAAGAGGAGTTGATATGAGGCAGCAACTGCTTTGTTCAGTTACTGCAGCTGTCTCCCCAATCATCCTGAAAGAAAACTCCCGAATAAGCTCAGCAAAGTGCCCGCTCTTTTACTGTTAAGACACCGTGGTGTGCTTTTGAATAGTTTCAGGCACACCAACCTTTTCCCCATTATCTCTTCAGTGTCTTGATGGTTAACAAATGAGCAAAACACACCCCATTTTTGTTCTGAACTACAGTATATACAATGGGGTGCTGATATAATGAAGAAGGAAGAATAGGCAAGGAGCACTCACAGCACACCATGCTTCTCTAGCTGTAAGATAAACATCCTACAGGATGGATCTCCAGACGAGAATATTTATATTTGAGCTAGCTTAAAATAGCTAGTCTAGGTGCAGCTCCAACATCACAGGCTGCAAAACCTACCTACCCCAGTTTCTGGCTAACTGTCAAAGCAACCTGCCCACAATGTGCATGATCTTGTTGCTACACTAACACCAGTACCCAAGCCAACATCAGCTAAGTAACACAGGTATGAGAACTGAAGTTGAAATTAAATGGCTAGATTAAAAAAGAAACAGGACAGAGGGAGCTGCTGGCTCCCAGTGGTTGGATGGATGCATGTTAGCTGGGACAGACCCTAGGACCAAAGGCTCGTTGTTTCTATCAGCCTCTCACTTGACTGCAGCCTAAGAATAAACTGGAGAAAAAGCCTGCATCCCATTTACAGAGATCAAGGCGAAGCAACAAAGATATGTCAGGAAGACTTTGAGGGAAAAGCCCATATAGTGCAGGGCAGTGTAAGACAACCTGAGAAATCTCATTGTTCTAGCTAAAACCAAGACATCAGGGTTGTGATTGACATTAGTTATAGGGTGCTTCTTTCCTGTAAGTTTGTGGTGATGCCTGGCACACAGACACAGAAATGGTAGGAGCGCTTTGCTTGTTCTTATAATCTCTTGAGGGCTCTTCCCCCCAAAAGACACACCATAAAGATGGCCAAGGTTGGGGGGAGGCAAATATTTGACCTTTTCCCCCTGCTAATACAAAACAGGACCTTTGAAGGCAGGTACAAATGTTACTGGTTTTAGCCTAGTTATTTGTTCAGAAGGCTCACCATTCAAACAGGGACTGAAGGAAAAGAAGGGATGTGTCCTTCAAGCATGAGGCCATATTTAACTCCAAATTAGCCCACCTCACGGGCCATTTGCTGCCATTTGAATGAACAAAGGGCATTCCCCCTGCTCTTGAAGTAAGGATGCCAATTAGCTTAACCAGTCAGAAATAAATATGGTATTTTTTTCAACTCAGTGCTCAAAGCTGGGAAATCATGTCTGGTTCTGAATTCAACAGGATTTTCCACCTAGCACAGCAGCAAGATACTGCTGAAGTCGCTATGTCCTTGCATTTCTCCTGTGCTATGAAGTACAAGTTGGTCTCTTGCCTCTGAGCTGGGCAGTTTCTTCTGTTAAGTTTGAAACACAGCAGAGCAAGTAACTTGGCTGATGACTGCACCTGTCTGCAAAAGTACTATCATTTCATCTCGAGGACTTTATTCTCAAAATATGGCAGGATAAGAAATATCTCAAGGATGAGGGTTTGTCTTCCTTTGACATCTCAGGACAAGTTTCTCCCAACTAGAGAGATATTTTCTTCTGGGAGAATTCCATACAAAACCAGACAGGAACAAAATGTAACTAAGTGTAATAAATGGCTCTGTGTTCCTATTCACACACTTTTGTGTCATCAAGGATCCAATCAGAGAGACTAACATTTATCTTTGCTCTTTCCCGTAGCCCTCAAGATGTATTACATCCTCAGCTCCAACCTTCAGAGAGAAGGATATGACAAAACTAATCTCATCTGTATGCCTTCAGAAAGGTATATACGGAATTCAAATTAATGTACAGAAATTATAATAAATATGGAAACTCTCCATTGCATCAACCTCAGAAACCCATCCTACGTGGGAGGCTTCCACTTTTGAAACAACAGAAGATTTGAAGTTATCAGTACTTGGCCCATACTCCCTGACCAACCCCAGCCACTGCAAGAGACAGCTGTTAAAAGAAGCCAAATCTGAAACGGAGTCAGTCAGGAATCTACCAAATGCTGATTGGTGGGAATTAAAATGAAGAACAATCACTGTAATATAATCTATTCAATACTAAGTAGTGTTGGTCAGAAATAATGATGTTACCAATATGATGTCTATTCTAGCATACTGAAAACACACTTTAGAAGCATCAAAGCAAACAGTTTTGCCAAGTAGGTTTCATACATTTATAAGCCTATTACACATAGAGCTTTCCCTAGTGAGCTTTTGATCTTGTTCTTCACATTTCACATTGAGGGTACACTGCTAACAATGCATATCCAATAAAGCAATTTCAGTTGAGTTCTGACTTTTTTGTGTAAGTTCTTATTTAAGCATACCTCTTTTCACAAAAAATGGCAATAAGTCCTGAAAGTTCTTCTCATCATTGTGATCAGTTAAATACATTTCTACATACACTTCAAAAAATCATGCTTTTATTTTCAGCTGAACAGAACATGACTGTTATTAAATTAGTCAGATACTTCTTTGACCAGTCATCTGTTTAGAAAATCAATTTCCACTTATTTTTGAATCAGCTCCCCTTTTTTTTCATTAGAAGTTTTATTTTTTAGAAATAATGCTTACCTATTAACTTCAAAAGGCTCACCCCTGTTTTACAAAAAAAGATAAAGTGCTTTTTGCAGAGCATTTTGTAGAGAACTATAGTATTAAAACTGCTCATCTGTGTTAATTGGATACATCTGCTTCAGAAAGTAAGTCTGGGTCTATAAACCACTTCTGCTTGGCCAAATGTAAATTAGGCTAGCGCACATTTTCAAACTTAATAAAAAAGTGCTGTAAGTGTGCAGCTACAGCCAGAAATGTGGTATTATAAGTGACCTCTGATGTGAATGTTTCCCATACTTTTTTCTGAGATGGCAAGATACTATGTTTTCTAATACCTTGTTTGCACTGCAGGCCTTTAAATAGAGAAGCAGCAACAAGATAATCTTCTGTCTTGTACACAGTAATCCCACTGTATTCTAAAATCTGTATTAATTACAGATAGCAGACAAGGCCTAATTACTGCAACCTCAAAGCTTCATTTCTGCTATCTGAACTACGTGAAAAGCATGGGCTGCTTTTCCTTTCATGAGAGAAATGCGGAATTTCCAGCCTCTTTGCAGTGCTATTAGCTGGAGAAGCAGCAATGAGATACTTACTTCAACAGCCAGCACTGATTTTCATGAGTGGATGAACAAACTCTTTTGCCCTCCTACTACAAATAGTTGTGCAATAAAATATGCCATCTGAGATGCCTATTTCTGCAAGATTTTGCATCTCACTTCTACAAACCATTCAACAGGTATGACTACACTGCAAATAAAACACAGACACAGTTTTTAGTACATAGCCCATAGTGCTCATAATGTCAACATTAGGGACCATGCATCTGCTTTTTGTCCAGATATGTCCAGTCACCTGAACAGTCACTGGAAGCATATTCAGCCTTGTTTTGAAGACAACTTTACAGATGCAGTGTAGACATACATCATGGGACTACCAGTGCTTAAAATTAAGGTTCTAAAGGTATGTTGCTGATCAACAATGAAGCGAGGAAAAAAATTAACATGATTTTGCAGGAGGTATTCCATCTCATCAGGGTCCTTGGAGCTTCAAACTTAAACATGTTTACATATAAAAGAAACTGTGTATGACACTTGCAGAACTTATTTTTCTTGTACATTACCTTTAAGACAAAGCAGTGATCTGTAGGTGCCTTATATTTTACTTTGTGTTGAGAACCATAATAAATGTTCACATTCTCAAACTGAATGAAGCATGCCAGATCCCGTGATGTCTGTAAATAAAAACCAAGCACATCACTGTTAGAACAAATTGAATTTTGATGTGAAACTCATTAATAGAACTTTTTTCAAATGCATGAATGACAATGCTTTTTATTTAAAAAAATAAACTGTCATGAAGTTGACTGAAGAAAGATTAATTTTAAGTGTGCACATTCTTAAACTAACAATTGGAAAATGGTCAGTACATATTAGGGATAATATATAACATAGTGCAACATTTTGCTGTTGCACTGACCAAACAGAACACCATAGTAAGAAATAACTTTAGTAAAACAAATACAGGCCTTACAACCACACCCCCAGAAGAGTGGAGAAAGAAGGTTTGGAGTTCTACATTGCTCTGAGAGCTTGTTTGGCACATGTAACAAACAAATTCTCATCAGGAAATAAGCATACATTTAATCTGGTTTGCTTTTAATTTTCTCAGATTTCCTGGCATCATTCCTTTTCTGTTTATCACAATACTTGCTTGTTCACAATATGTTGCTAAAGTAACAAGGTTTCTGTTGCTGGCACACTTCTCAGTGCAGAATTCTGCATACAAAGCATAACTTTTGCAATCCTTTGAGTGGAAATGCAAAGATGGCCATGCCACACGGTCACTGTTAGCTAAATTGAGAAATCAGGAAATTGTGAAAAAAGAAAATAACAAACCACAAACCTTCGCTACCCCTACGAATGGGGTTATATTTCCACATATGATGGTTCTTCTATGCTGTTCTCATTCCTACTGACACTTTCATTACAGTAAGCCCTTGAGTTGGGTTTATTTACAAACTGAGTTTGCAAGTAAGATTTGTGGAGGGAGGAAACACTCTATACTGTATGTAGACAGGGCTTCTCTCTCTCCTGCCTCCCCTGAAGCTGATGTCAGGGATTTTGTCATTAACTGTGTGGACCTAGGATTTTCCAACACTGTAAATTCCCAAACATGCTCAAATCCATGCAGTATAATGAGTTGTTCCTTTCCTTTTATGAATCAGGTAATAGCAATTAAGACCAATATGCATGCAGTTTTTATTTTCTTCTAAGTAAGGAACAAATTTTTATGCAAGGAACAAAGGCACTTATTATTGCGAGTATTTCTGAAATGTTAACATGACAAAGCAACACAATTAACAGAGAGAAATTTTAAAATTGTATCTGCAATTCTGATTCTGTTGGTTTGTGACCCTGTCCATTAACAGTGATGTTTTTGAATGGGATATAAGTAGAGTAGTACTGAAGAAAGAAAGAAATTAAGACAGCAGTGCTGACTGGTGACTAGTTTGTTAACAAAATCCCCAAACAACAAAAAATACCAATGGCACATGTGTAAAATGAACTGAACGGATCCCTGTACTTTCATGTTTGCAATGTATTTTAAAGTCAACACGAAGTGCCAAAGGTATGCCAGACTGCTTTGCTTTTTTGTAACAAGTGAAAACATGACTATATGATGAATTTCAAAACAGCTGCAGCAGCTGAAGAGACCAACCGTTTGTTTCTGTACCTCAGTGAAAGATCACTCTACCCACAACTGAATGACCGCACCAAGGTGCATGTGCACTCTTTGTACCACCCTGATGTAGGATGAACTCTCAAAATTGAAGGGCTTTGACTGGAAAGCTCTAATGAATTCTGTTGCAGCACTTTAAGATATTTAGCATCCTCACTGCAGCCTGCTCATCTACCAGTGATTATTGTCTCCAAAAAAGACACATGTACCTGAGCTGCAGCTGTTCCAATACAGAGTCCAGTAACAAACTTAAATCACCATTAAACATGTATTTGAGCTAAGAGACTTGACTTTCTCTGGAATGGCTCAGGCACAGATATATGCATCGCTTTGCTGAAGGCTGTTACAGAAGCAGAAGCAAACAGGTGGTTGTGATACCATTTTAAAGAGCTGTGACTATCTCCTAAAGAACTAGATTCAACGTCCTCAATCCCTGTGAGTGGCTGAACTGGTAATATAGTGAGTTTGAAGCACTTACACAGTTCCTTAAAATTGCTCAGTTATAGGCAGGGTGGTACACAGGCTCTAATGACTAACAAGCAATAAAGTGTTAAAATAAAAGAGGTGTTATAAGGTGACTGCATGGATCCATCTTGAGCCTGTGTTTGCAGTCTATCACCTGAAAAAGAAAGTACTTTCCTCATTTGCACTATGATGGAAAGTCACTGAAATGGGTATCACTGGATGACGAAAAAGGCTGGGTAACTGTCAGTAGATGCTCACCAAGCTTTGGCACTGTATACTAGCCATCACTGGAGGCAGGCTAGAAGGAAGCGTCCAAGATGGACTTTTCATTTGACTATTCTTACACTCTTTCCACCTTAAATGCCTACCGAATAGCTTTCTAGTTCCTAATTGATAGGACATTGGTGTGTATGCAACATGATTTGAGGACTGAAAGCCTTTAAATTAGGATCAGGTAAAGACAAAATAAATTGCTGTGAAAGCAAAGTAAGCTAGGTCTGTGTTTCACTGAGATTTGGATATAAACACAGGTCACTGGAGCAGCAGCAGCACTGCATTACTTTATAAGCTATCAACTTAATTTTTTTTCTTTGCAATTTAGTCAGGGAATAGCAGAACAGTTAAGTTTCACAGGACAAATCTTAATGTTTAAGCTCTAAATGTTAAAGCATCAGCAGCATCAGAATTTTCAAATATGAAGCATTACCAGAGCCATAAGTGGTAACAGAAGTGGTTTTCAGAATATATAAAAAAAAAAAAGAAAAATACCACCAGTCCCAGAAGCCACCGTTCCACCTCATCACTGTGGAAACAGCCACCCTTATATGCAACACATCCAGGACCCCTTTCCTTCTCCAGCACTGCAATTCAGACTCTTTAAATATTTTGCAATACTAAATGTCACTGCATCTGATTCGGTCAGGTGAATGCTTCTGTCTCATTCTTTCTACACAAAGGGCAGACTTAAGATGCTTTAAAAGGCACAACACATCCTCCAGTCAAAGATCTCTGTTGGAAAAAATGTATAGCATTTATGCATGCTAGTTGCTGGTGCAGAAAGTATAAAAGTAAAATTCCACCTTTTTTGTGATAAGAAATGAGTTTACTTAAGAATTTTTAAATACTCTTCCACAGGTAACCCATATAACAGTGAAGTGTTTTGGCAGCACTACACCAGCTGAAGGGTGCTGTGCTGTTTTTCTTTCCCTTACTGACTTCCAGAGGAGTACTATTTTATTAATGCTTTTATCTATCCATAGAAACTGAAAGGGGAGAAACGTGACAGGATTTAGTGACTACATTCTAATATTTGCACAAGTGGCATAGTCAAAGTTAAAGCAAAAAACCCCAAACCTCTCAGATGCATCAGATAGTGTTCTTAAAATGTCACCTTGGGAGTTCTTTACTTTCACCTCCATGAATTGTTTTACTGCTAAAAGGATTATTTGGCTTCCTGACCTTGGTTTTTCCTTTGGGTACATAATAAATTCCAGAAGCTCGTAGAAGAAAATAACGCCTCTTCCAGGACTTTTTTCCATCTTCTTTTAAATAAAGGGCTCCTTCAAGCTCTGGCACAATGACAGATGCCCCACAGAAGCTTTCCTGTGCAACAAGAATAATAATACACAAAATAAATTGATTTAAGCACAACCCTATTAATAAACAGCAGAAAATGCTCCCTTGAAAAATAAAGACATTTCCTGTGACAGTGAACATATGAACATGGAGAATGCAGTTACCAGGGAGATGAACACCTTAGGCACAGGAAACTTTTCCAAGCTAATGTGGTAAGCTGGCCATGCAAGTTGGGTGTTCATACTGGTAAAGAAGGCTCGCAGAACCTCCACTCTCAAAAGGGTCAAGCAAAAACCTATGAAGGGTTTTAACTAGACACAGACGTTCTCAGTAGAACGTCATAAAATAGAACGATTGGTATTGCTGCTGGTGGGTTTTCTCTATCGCTGCATCTCTAGGTTCTGTAGAGAAATACTTCTGCAGAGAGAATCTTTAGAGATTGCTTAGAGCTCTAAAAACAGCTAAAGAAAAAAAATCACTCGCTTTCATTTTTAAATACATGCTAGCATTTACAACACTGTTTAAACAAATATACTTCATAGTTTGTTTGAAGGACCTACTGTTGGGTAATTTTTAATGCCAACACACTTATCACTGATGTTTTAATTTAGAATTTACCAGGACTTCTGTTGGTTGACATCTGGTGCCTTCATGAGATGCACTAATTTTGAAATGGGAATCCTCAGTCACCTGAGAACAGTATTTCCTTCCTTTGTGAACTTCTACCGAAGCCAAAATACTTGCCAAGAGAACTGTGATAAACTTTTCTTTCATATAACTCTGGATTTTTCTCTCTCAAACACACAACTGAAGTAAAACTCCAGAAGGAAAGGAGAGAGGCTAAACAGACTTTCTGAAAAAGTGCAAAGGTTCTTTTTCTGTCGTAGTAGAGCTAATAATTTGAGGTAGCGAGAAGTACATCTGCTTCTAACCCAAAGATAATTGTTTGCTACTGATCAACCTTACTATCAATATAAACTCATAAATGCTGGCCTAAGGGTGTGGCACTGCTGTTTCTTTATTCACCTCTGTGTAACTGCTTTTATTGTTATCATGGCATTACTTTTCATAGAAGCACTAAGTAAAAACATTTCATGGCACTGGGGTCTGTAACAACAAAATGATTCTCTATTTTTTAATTTTGCTGATAGGGGACATAATTTTTAACGGTGAGTGGCAGATGCAGAGGAAAATCCACGTATTAAACCTTAGACACAAAGACACTAACCATCACAGAACTTCCTCTCGTTACACATTTGCCCAAAGAACTAAACACTGCAGAGCAGATGCAGATGGTGGCAGAGTTTTGGTAACATTTCTATCATCAACTTAGAAAGCTGGCTTACCTCCAATAAAGCCTCTTTGTTTTTATCATTCATTTCTTTGCTTTCATTCTTCCCTTTGTTTGCCAGGTAGAAATTCTGATTAAAACACAAAAGAAATTAGTGTTTATTATAAAGACGGCAATACAAGTAACCAGATCACTACAAACCCATCCAATAGTTACTCAGTCTTTCAATACTGAGTACCCAAGCCAGCATATGCAAGAGGCAGATGGTTATGGTCTCTTCTTATGGAAAACTTTGATCGCAGCTGTCTGCTTAAAGGCTTTATTTTTAGTATAATTCAAAAAATAATGCAAAATTAATTTTGCCTATGTATTAACAGCCTCCCAAAATTTTAAAAGCACTGGTTTATAGTTTTGGCTGGTTTACTGGACTAACGCGTTTGATTTTATCATTCCAATTTTTACTGCTTCCTATGTTATTACAGGTGATAAGGAACATAACATTCTATTGTATACTGACAGGCAATGAATACAATGCAGTATCAAAAAGCTAGAAAGCATTTTTCCTAATAACCCAGTTTGGTAATTTGCACCTTCATATCTGGCACTCTGGATATAACTCAGCTCTTAATTTTAAATAAAAGTGCTTATATGCCACAGCCTTTATCCAAAGTCATTTCTACTTTTAAACCCCTGCTTATGCTCTGCAAAGTATTTTTATGCAGTGAAGAAGGTATTCAAAAATCTAGAAGAAATCAGAAGAAATTATCACCATGATATCTTAGCACATGTGCTCCAGCCTACTGAAACAAAAGCCTACACTTTGAAATGACCCTCCACTTCTGTGACAGAGGGCCATGAAGCTGCAGCTGCCCTCAGAGGACCCAGTGCCTGTCCGCCCCTGCAAACAAGGAAGCACATTGTCTCATGCACACAGTTATCAGTAAAAATAAATTCACCCACTGTTAAACAGAAAAAACAATTTTGCATCCATCTGCATTGTACAGATGGACACAAGAAGAACACCTGGACATATGTGCAAATTCAGACAGTGGGAAGGTAGCTCAGGAGCACGCTAGGACTCGTGTGCTGGAGCATGTGCAGTGGTTTTGCTCAACAGCAGGCATGGCCAGATAGCAGAGCCCAGCTGCCTGCAGAGAGTAAGGCAGCTGGGCGAGAAGCAAGGAAGTAGATCAAGGAGCTATGCCATGCATCAAGTAGCATTTGGATCCATGGGCTTGAGGCCAGAATGATAACACTCAAAGTTCTCCTGTTTTATCGTTTTCTTAACAAAAGTATATGCAGAACAGAAGCTTGGGTTTGGAAAATACCTGATACATGGGACAGTCTTACTGATTTCCCTGGAATCAATCAAACAGCTAAGTTTGCAGAACAAAGGGCATAAGACAAACAAACACTACTGTCTAGGAAATAGACAAAATAATGAAAAACCCCACAAATTTTGAAAGCTATGCACTTAAAAATTACTACTAATTCTGTAATTCTTCAGCAATTCTATAGGAAGAAAATTGAGAGTTTATCTAACTTTTCATCTTATTTCATGTCGCAAGACTATGAGAATGTGGCAACAATACTTACATGCCTAGAACTCCACAACTAAACTGCAACACAAATGCAAACATTACCAAAAGACAAATAAGTGTGTAAATGAAGGAACATGCTGTTGCTACAGCATAAGAAACAAACAAGAGGCAAATCTGCCCTGCCATCATACCATGTCTTCAGCAATGAGGTTTATCTAAAGTGAAACCCTGCTCTTCCACACAACCACATCTTCTTTTTCAAGCAGTGCTGTGAACAGCTGTCTGCCAGAATGCAAGCCTCAAAGCAGATGGTTTTTGGAGGGGCACCAAGAGAGGAAAGGGAAGAGGTGTGGATGATCTCAAAAACAGTTCTTTAAAAACTGTTTTCTTAAAAGTTCACATTAAGTCAGACAGCGGACATCAGAAACACACCTGCAATTTGGCCTGTGCTGATGCCATGTCTGTGGTATGAACATAAGAAGAGAGACTTGAACATTCAATACAATAGACAGCTATGCTAGGAAATATAGCAATGTTCTTCTCTAGGACATGCAGCAGCACATAGCTGGCTCCAGACGGCCTGGGCACATTTTCAGTCCATGGATTAAGGTAAGCAAACACTAAGGACCACAGCTTTGTGACTACATCTCAAGACAGTATTCATAGTGGAAAAATATCCAAACCAGCTCAAAACAAAACCTGCTTAAAAGTGTGTTCTCAGTACAACACATACAGCAATGCCTGCCTATGCAGTCCAAAACTACAGGTTTGACTGAGTGACAATGCTCCACTCAGTCCACTGGAAAAAAAGATACTGTTCTGAGCAGCTGCAGCCAAGTCCTCTGTACATGTGCGACAGCTTTTCTTGACAGGGAGCACTATCACAGCACTGCTGGCTTGATGTTGGCACACCCACTTTTGCATTGATGAAGGTATGAACAGAAACCTGAGAGGCACTGTTAGGCTGGGTTGGGCATCCAGACTTTGGGATGGATTTGGAAAGCAGAGGGACATGGCAAGCTGTAAGCCACCTTTTTCTGTAGGTCATTATAAAGGCATAGTACAGCCCCTAAAATACACAACGAAGATTTATCAAGGTAAGTACGTCTTATCACTGTCTCAACAAGGCTTGGCTCATCAGCTTTACTGCCGGTGGGGAAAGCATTCATCTGGCTCAGTCAGCCTTCAGTGCACTGATAATAAGAAAACAAAGCTCCCCTGATTACAACTGATTCACGTTCAGGCATCTGACATTTATTTAGCAGAAACGCAGACTACCCTGTACTGACATAATCAATGAGAGAAAAAGAGAGAAAGTTTGCAATGATCTCCATGCTGGATCTCTACAACCAACGCAGCTTTTTCATTAGGGAAACAGGGCTATGTCACCTAAACCAACGTTACACAGATGTACGCTGTCATCTTTCACCTGTCAACACACATTTCATTTATTGCTGATTACCTCCTTTATGTCTCTGCCCTGAAATCTGGAAGTGTATGGTACTTATTATTTGTTAGTGGCTAAAAACCTGGGTAGCAGACTGTATACTCTACTTATCACTGTGTGGTCTCCTATTTTTGATCAGAAGCATTCATCCTATAGGAGGCAAACCACATGTGTCCACAAGAGGTCATTCCAAGTCCAGTAGTCAAAGGTCATGATAAAAGGCAAGCTCTTTCCCATCTGAGGACACCACTGAGAAACGTATGTTTGGTTTGGGATGTCAGGTCATTAACGGGACAAGATGTGGCTACAGGGAAGGTCTCTGCATATGTCTACAGATCTAAGAACTAGCTATTTTTTACATTCAAAAGACAATGTCTTTCTCCTGATAGAAATCTGAGCTTACTTAACAGGATGGATTCATCCTCTTTGGCTGATAAGAAAGCAAACATAAAGGGTTATTTTAACAAACCAAACAAAGTATGCTAGTACACTTTGTCATTGGATTTGCTTTGTTTGCTCTGTTTGGGTTGTTTGCTGCCGAGATGAACAGCAGAACGTTTTTGCTGAATTATTCCCCGTGCTTACATACCCCAGACCAGCTGAAGCTGACACAAAGCCAGTTGCTCTCCCTTGCCATTCTGCCTGACTCAGACTAATGCAGAGCTACAGTGGCAGTTTTTAGAGGTACTGCTAGCCAGGTATGACATCCATAAGAGACATTACATCAGCATTTCCCTCTGTGCTTATACAGGACAGACTTGAAACTAGTTGATGACCCATCTATGGCTTTACATCAGCAGGAAATTTCATCTGCAAAAAAAGGAAATCCTGTAAAGATTTTATAGCTAGCTTAAGTTAATTTTGTGCCTTGTACTGTAAAGTACCACTAGTCATACAACCTTTCCACTTAGAGATACAGCCATCTCCTTTTGCACATAAAGGTAGGTAAACAAATTCAGGCTTTACCTCTCTCCACTGTACAAACCTCAAACAGTGGAAGACAGAAAGTGTTTTCAATAGTTTCAAAGAGCATCTCTGGTGGCATGTAAGCAAACAAAACTTGGAGCATGGTAGAAACAGTAGCCTTAACTACTACACTGCTAAACTCTCTGATCAGCGTTTCTTGTCTCTATATTTGTAAAAAATAATTTCCTAAGTGAAACGGCACCTCTCTCATACCTTTCATCTCCTTTCATACACAGCCCCATCCAAGCTGGAATCCAGCAGCTACTTGACAGCAAAAAATAGGTGTTCAAGGTAGCATCCCCCCTCTGCCTCCCCTTCTGCTTAAGTTGTATTTTTTCTTTCAACCTATTGAAACTTTTTGCAGAAGATCTGCAAGGTCCGCAACAGCACAGATCAGACAGTGTGCAGTGAACAACGCAGCTGCTCCATACTCATCACCATCTTCTTTGTGCAATGAGCTCCCTGTTCACACTCATCCAAACCACACTGAAACTGGCCAGCTCACATTCCATTTCAGCCCATTGCAACTGCATATTGAATGCAGTACAATTTGTGCAGAAAAAATAAAATGGAACACGGTCATATCTGCAACCTGCACTGTAATGTGTTCCTTAAAAAAAATGCTAGAATATACCTGTAATTGCTCTGAAGATCACAAATGTCAATAAAGCTAAATGAAACTAAAGACAAAGCTCTTTTGAAGCCCCCAAAAATTGATTTTCAACCCTGTTTATTTGATTTTTATGTTTGAAGACATAACTAGAGCTGACTTTTCATGCCTTGAGGACGATGGTCTTCATCCGCAAAGAGGGGGGGAGCATGGAGCAAATGAAAGATGTACATAAACTAGGATGCAGCACATAATAGGCTCATTAAAAGTCACCTGCAAAATGGTTCAAATGTGTAAAGACTGTTCCAGTGTTACAGCCCCAAGGCAGAAAAAAAAAAAAAAAAAAAATTGAAGTAGCATCTTCACCTTGAAACTATACCATGGTCTAAAATACACTAATAGAGAAATTAAGATTACTAAACACTGGGAGTACAGTGAAAA
This sequence comes from Athene noctua, assembly GCF_965140245.1. NCBI lineage: Eukaryota > Metazoa > Chordata > Aves > Strigiformes > Strigidae > Athene > Athene noctua. Next base: position 121,293,986 of record NC_134038.1, read on the forward strand.
ACATTTACCCTTTCTCACTTCTATTTCTTTGTGCATTTATCAGCCCACTCAATAATCAGGCTCCCTGCCACCCTTCTCTGTTTCCTATACTGGGTAACTGGAGGCAAAAGAAAAACCTTGATTCATAAAGGTGGCCAGAGTGGTGAAAACCAGAAGTATCATCTGGTAAATACTAGCCCAATTTCACGGACTTCAAAATAAACAGTCAAGCGTGAAACACTCTAACTGTCCTGTTATGAAAGTCATTGCAAATTCTTACTCCACCTTCTCACACTGTTTAGTACTCTTCAGGAGAAATAAAATGTCAATTCAGTGTATGGGTTCTCCATTGAAGGGTATAGCTCTTGCTTTTGGCTTACATAGGAGGGAGCAGAAGCACAAAGTACTCACTGTACAGATTTTCACTTTTGATAAATACTGTTCAAAAATAATAAAAAAAAAACAAAAACAACCCCCCACATGCATATGGTGCCACCTGCACTGTTTGAATATATCATGTCTGCTTTTATCAACAAAAGGGAAACACAGGAAATCAAAATCCATGTAAGCAAAAATCAAACAATTGTTCTAAGAACGTGACCAGCATTTACAGTCAGGAGTTTAGATTCAGCTGCCCCTGTTTAAATGAAGGAAAATTATTTCCTACATTTTGCTTAGAGTCTCTTTTAGCTGAGAATTATTCTTTGAGCTTTCAGAAAAGAATTGTTGAGACCTGACAACCTTTCCTTTAGAGTCAAGCAGCATCAGTCAACCACATGACAAAGCATCACCTTTCCTGTGTTATAAAGTTTTTCTTTATCTGCACATGTACCAATATGTATTTTTGTTTCACTCTGTAGTCATAGACTTGTAATGCTCCATCTCTGTAGATGAGTCACTGATTCCATTCATGGAACAGTCTTTTACTGTGAGTTCCCTGCACAGTAAATTATATCATGGTGAAGATAGGGCAAAAGTGTGTCTGTCTTCATGCAGAGGGGGACACGTGAGGATTTCGCAGATGCTTTTTCTAAAAAGTATTCCAAATACTTTTAAAAAATTGTTTTCAGCAACAAAGCTGCAAAAAAAATGTTAGAGAATACAACATAACAAATATTACAATCTTCAAAAAAAAGCCACTGGCATCAGCTGAGCAGCATGTTGCTAGTACAGACACAGGGGATACATCTCGCATTTCAAAACCTCAGTTCCTCCTTAGAAAATGAAACACATTTAATTAATTGTTGTTTAGTCTATACCAGGTATATAGCTAGCTCACAGAAAGAAACAATGAGATGTAGAGGTCTTCTCCAGAGGTCTGCCTGTTTTAGCAATGAACCTGGACATCTTTATAGTAGGAATTTAAAAAGCATTTAATTGCATCAAACCTCTGTCATGAAAAATTTGTATCACTAATCTGTCTAAGCATAACTTGTAGGCACCTGGCCACCTTTGGAATCTGCCTCTTTTTATCAGAAAAAAATCTGCAAGCTACAAAACTGTGAGATCTCCACAGGCAACCTCTGACAGAATGAAACAAGATCAACAAAGAATCTAACTGCTGCTGCATTACCGCCACTGGCTGTGTCAAAAAAAGCATTCTGCAATTCCTGTACTCACAAAATGAGTTTATGAGGCAACCTCGACTGAGCTAGGAGGAGGAGGCTGAAGATGCCGAAAATACAGTATCAGAGCACTGGATTTCAATTTCCCATTGGTTACACCATAATTTCCGTAAATAGTTAAGTCCGTTAATCATACACCCTGCCGCCACAAACTCAGCACTTCTGCTTTGTTTACCTTTTCAGGGACCCACTCCAGATCATGTATTTTTACCATGTTTCATTATCTAGTGTGAACTCTGTCTGTACAATACTGGTTATTTTCTGACAAAACAACAAACTGCTGGTATGACTGTACTATTCTGCCTGTCTCACAGTGTTTGAATTTACTAAGACTGACAGATGGTTAGACTTTATTACTGGCAAAATTTTTCAAAAGTGTGATAGCCCCAGTTGATCCAGTTGCCTTAGGCTGTTCATTTTAGAGCTTATCACGGAGGGGCTGAAGCTCAAGCACTGCAGACACATCCAGATCAAGCCCAGCATATCCTCAGATAGAAAGACAGACCCACACTCTTAATCTGGTTTTGGTTTAGGTCATGTTTATTTCTAAAGTTCATTGCAATCAAAATGCCCAGGATCTTCCTCAAAGAGGTGGGAGGTTCACAGCCTTGCCCTAAGTCACTTGCCCAAACAACACTACTAGTGTATGAACCAAACACACAATTGAACCTCTTCTGCTAGCTATGTTTATGTGCATTAGAAAGTATGACCATCTTGAGCCATCATGTACGTTTTGCTTCCAAACTTGGCTTTGCTGTTTCATATTAAAAGTCAACATCAATCCACGTACTCTGCGGGAGAAGTTTTTTTTCCCTGACTGTGGATACTTGTTATGTCAATGAAGGAACTTCCTCTCTGCAGATTTTATTTGAAACACTGGCTCATTCTAAAAAAACCCCTAACTTCCTAATAAGCAACTTGGTGAGATTTGCTCCCAAATTATATATCTGACTCATTTTCAGCAACACAGAATTGTTCATTTTTCTCTTGCTGCCCTCAGGAATGAAGCAGATGCTCAGTGAGCTAACAGACTGCTGACAAAGGGAAAAGATCTAGTGCCCCAGAATCCATCAACTGCATGTGCTAGGTTGTTTGTAAATACGGTTTTGATCACATATCACAAGAAATAAGTGATTTATGTATACACCTACCCTGAATAACTTGACATGATTCAGCATGCAGACCCTCTTTTTACAAAGTTAGTGTGCACAAGTTACTGTTCACCCAATTCTTCTCTCTAGTCTAAATGAAATCCAGATAAACTCTCTGTAGTACTTGGTGTACTTTTCACTCAGCAAATTTTCATGTACAGCTGGCAAAAACCGGACCTTCAAGGAAATGTCGATGCCATCTCACCCCAGTTCCGAGAACTGTGCTGAAGCAACAGCTGGTACCAGTGTAGAACTACATGCTTCATTTTTTACCACTGAAGAGGAGACTAAGAGAAAAGAATAGAAAGCACTAATTTTCAAATTCTTTCATTCAACATTCTGGAGGTTTTTGCTGAAAGTACAAGTTTTGCTTTCTCTAATTCTGAACTGACAAAGCTGAAAGCAAATTAATAACACAATAGGCAGCATATAGACTATATGATACAATTTTAGACTCTTATTCAAATACCATGTTAGCTTACCTGGGGATTTTTAAATAAAGCATATTTTTCACTTTTTTCCAAAAACAGAATCTTATTCTCAGTGTCTCGAGTCCAGTCTGATAACACTTCAACAACATTTTCATGGTCTTCAAAAAACCTTTCTGGAGAGACAGAAAAGGTAATATAAGACACTCCAACTCTCTCTCCCCTCTCCTGAGGCTGCAGAAATTCCTGTGTAAGAATGTACTCATTATCGATGTTCGCTCAGAGCTGGACAGTCCAGCACTCTTTCTACTGCACAGAAGGGAGCAAACCCACACGAAAATAGTGTCAAGTGGAAAGGCAAATCACCTACAGAAGATGTCTTATGTAGCTGTGGCATGCTCCTGGATTCCTTCTGCATCTCTGTGCTGTTGCTCAAAGACAGCAAAGGTGTCCCACTAGGAGTAGATGGTTACACCTATGTCTTTCAGTGACTTTCTGCTTTCTATTTGCCTTTGTTTTTTAAGGTTTGCAGTATGATCGGGGGGGGAATATATAATCACTTTGGCTACTGAATTTTAAAAAAATAATAAAAACTTATGTCCTTGTCTTTTTACTTATGGTAACAAATGAAAAATTACTTTTTGTCAGCAGGAAGAACTCTCTGCACTGAAAATAAAATGTTTTGTTTCAAGCAACTGTATTTAAAAACAGAAAAAGCAGAACAGAGGAAATAGGAACACAGACAGAGAACTGATGTGAAGATATACTGTTTCACCCAGCATCTCTGTAGTTAAAAAACTCACCAGAGATGTGGGAGACCTAGTTCTCTCCCTTCCTAAGCTGATCTGAACCCAGATCCTCCACCCAGGAAAGCCACAGGGTATGCTGAAGTTAGGCAACTCCAATCTCTTCTTCTGTGGTTTCACTTGTACAAAGTAGCTGAACAGTCACATAAACCCCCTTTGGAAGGAAAAGGTATTGAGCATAATTTGACAGATAATTTGGAAACGGCCCAAACTGCCTTTTTATACAAATTCAGTCTTGGGGCAGCGAATTGACCCAGCTCCAATTTTCAGTACGATTTTGGCAGTTCCCTGGAAACAGCTGTACCCCCATTTCAGTGGTCTGTGGTGACTACATCTTTAAATGGCCTAGACTGGTCTTGTATAAGAGGAGATAACAGAGCATATGTTTTGTAGGCTTTCTTTTAACACTTCTTGTTACTTTTGACAAGGGTTCAGCATGTCCCATCAAAACTAAACTTTGAGAATAATTATATTCACTAAATGAGATTAGCTTCAGGGTCAGTTCACATGTACACACTAACTTTTAACAACACAAGCACTGGAAATATAAAGCACTATAAAACCCAAGCAACAGTTTGAAGGTTAAACAGTATCTTATCATCCAGGATAGCCCTAAAAAAATTCTCAGGTTGTAACACTAGTTATTTAACACTAATTTTTGCCACATATACTTTTGTTTGTTGATTTCCAGTGCCAGGCTTTTCTTGTATAAAAGGTATGATTTTAGCATCCTCAGGAGGGTCTTTTTTATAACCACTGCTACAAAAAAATAGTCAAATCTGGATGCCTACTATAAGGCAATACTCTTTATTACAAAATACATGTTGGGATGTACAGCCCAGTGTTATATCACCATCTCACTGCTGAAATTATTTGTGGTATTTAACATGCAATTAATTTAAAACTGTAGTTTAGTTCATTTGCAATGGTCATCTTTCAAAATAACAGTAATTACAAGATACTCTGTCAAGGATCTTCTGATACAAAACTAGCTTGGACTTTCAGTTTGGCCTGAAATACTTGCTGCTCAGATTTGCTTCTTAAAGTAAATGTAATTTTATTGTCTTGAATACTAACATGGAAAGCAGGCAGAAAGGGAAAGCACAGCAAAGCCTGTCTTCTAAGCATGATGATAATAATAGAGCTATCTAGAACTGACAAGAAGTATACTGACAAGAATAAAGAATAGTTCCCATTGTTTTGATTTTTAACAAAATTAACTGCATGTTGCTGTGCACTGGAAGCAGAAGAAAGAATATGTACCATTCCATCCATATCAAAATTCCCTTCTGCAAACAAAAAGGCTCTATTACCAGCTGATTTGGACCTGATAATATACCTCTGCATCAGGAGTTCACAGACTTTTCCTTTTTTCCTGAACCAACTACTGATTTATTTCTTTTCCTACTCTTCTGTCCTGGCTTTTAAAATAGTTTATGAGTGTTACTATACCAGAACACTAACCCAAAGCACCTAGTAATAGCTGGGACTAAAGTAACACAAGTAATTTTTACTTACCAAAAAAAAAAAAAATTCTAACCATTGACCCCAATATTTTTAGCATATGATCTCCCTGATGCCTTCAGTTTAGATTGTATGATGGGGAATTCAAAATGTCTATCCAGATTATGAAGAAACACAAGTACATTCTTTTTAATAATTATGGAGATTCAGAAAACAATCTATTTATATGCTGCCTCCTAACCCTCAGAAATGATTGTCCAAGTCACACTAGACTAGAGGGAGCAACTTTCCAAGTCAAGAAAACACTCTAAAATTATTCAGTGACATCTGTGACATTGCTAGGGTCAAATGAAATTTCCAGCATTTTCTTAGTTAGGATAAAGAGGTACAAAAGAATGCAACAACGTTGCTTCATGTATCATCTTAATGGAGTAGAAAGAACAGATCAGCAGCTAATGTCTCTGCCATTCTTAAAAGCAGATGAGAACCTCCTTGCTCTTGAGCAATCAGGCTTTTTCAGTTATTTTTATATTTCCTTGGTTTAGTTTAGCGGGATGATTATTCCTGGGGCTCTTTTAAAGTGCAGTACTGAAATTGAACTTTCTTTGAACATTTTTACATCTCTGATGGAAGTCTGTAAACTGAGAATGCTAAACAGTTTTTGACAACTTCTCTTTTCTCTAGGTCAAATGTGACCCTGGAAGAAAGTCATGTCAATTTTCCTTTTCCTTTTGATGTGAATACCTTTGCATCCTGAACGAAAGATGCTGAAATAACTCACAATTAGAGAATACTCCATTCTTAATCAGGCCTTGAAGCCTTTATGAACCAAAACTCATTAAGTTGCACCAAACAAGAAGTTTTGCACAGCTGTTTCCTAGGGACCTAGAGGCCAGGTTAGTTACTTCCTAAATCATAAGGTACCACCAGCAGAGCTGCAGCCCCATCAGAGAGCAGTATCCTGTTCACAACTATGCTTAAGAAAATAACTATCACAAGTGAAAAGCGTTAGAAATTACTGAAATGTTTCTCAGACAGTCTGGTTTAATTACAAAATTTGTTTGGCCAGTATGTAACTGCCTGCTGACAGCAGTTCAGCACTGCATCCTCCCTTGAAAGAGCAGAGTTGAGTACTGGTGCATTTGGGTCTGTTGCTGCCTTAACAAACATAGTGGAAGTCACATGGCCCCTTCATTTTCTGTAAAACAGAATAATGGAAATGGTGGTGGGCAAGGAGCCTTTTGACATTCACAGCACAGATTGCCCAAGTACATTCCTGCAGCATCTCTCAGCTTAGAGACTACAATGTTCTAACAATAGTGGACACATGGGCAGGAGAAATGTTATTAATTATCTTTTCAAGATTACCAATAGCATAGGATACACTGTATCTATTTGCTATAAACTCTGTCACTATGCCACTTACCAATTTGCAGCTCTGGGTATATTTCATACAGACACCAGTCGATGTTGCAGTCGCAATGGGTTTTCTCAAAGAGATTGTCTAAAACATCCCGTGTCACCTGACGCTCATCCACCATTAGTGACTTTGTGCTGTTATCGTACATGTGCACCTTGACAACAAGCTGAGTAGAGAGTCACAGAAGAGTCAGTTAATTTCAGAAGCAAGTAAAAGGCTAGTCTGAATCTGCTAACACTGATAAGAAAGATTAAGGCTGAAGGTTATTATTGATTCAAAGGCACCTCGTCCCACAGTCAGCTGAAGGAATAAAACAGCTTGGAAGCTTTCACATTATATTGACACCAAAATATAGATCTTTTCCTCAAAAAAGGACATTGAACCTTGCCCTGTGCATGACTTCAGGAAAGGTGAAATTACTATGGAGAAATTAATCTCTTAGTTAATCTCTTCTCTAAATCTACTAGATGCGCAATTATGGAAAAAGTTTGATAGGGACAAAGTGTCCTTAAGGCAAGCTAGAAATGCAGAAAGTTCAGTTTTAAATGAGAAAAAGAATGGAAGAATCTTGTCACACTAGCAGACTAACCTGATACCGGATTGCACTAAGGTGGGCAGTAGTCCAACACTCATCACTAAGCAAAGACATGAGTTACTTATATTGACCAAATTAACCTAAGACACTTGTTATTTCTTCACATTGTGAAGTATTTGTTAAACAGAAACAGTGTGCATTTTTTTCCAGAGAGGAGCAATGCAAGAAAATGCTGTGTGATAAAGAACTGCAAATACGTTATCAGGAAAGAACTTAAAATGCTCCATTAGTACGGAAAACAGAAGAAATATCATCTACAGGATCTGTATGTGGAAACTAATATTAAACTGGTGAGTTGGGAAGACTTCTCCATATAGCCCTGTTTAAATAGCTCCTTATTTTAAAACGTGTGCATAAGCAGTTTTAGTACTATAGAGACAATCTCTGTTAAAGATCAGGTAGAAGCAGAGTGTGATGATCCCCAGAAGAAAATCTAGACTATCTCTGAAAAGTAAAAGCAAACGTAAGAAAAAACATGAACTTGCTTTAATTCTAATCCTTGTATCTTCCTCTCTAAAATAAGCAACTGAGCCATAGTGCAGATTCTAGAGAAAAAGAAATGTTGTACATGTATAACCTATATGTCTAGTGAAAAAAGGATATTTTTGTCTGGTTATAGCCGACTGCTCAGAAACATGCATGCAGCTGCCATCTTCACAGAATCACAGAATGGTTGAGATTGAAAGGCACCTCTGGAGGTCATCTGGTCTGATCCACTGCTCAATTAGGGCCACTTAGAGCCCACTGTCCAGGACCCTGTCCAGATGGCTTCTGAGTATCTCCAACGAGGGAGACTCCACAACCTCACTGGGCAACCTGTGCCAGTGTTCAGCCACACTCATGGTGAAAAAGTGTTTCCTGATGTTCAGACAGAATCTCCTGTGTTTCATTTTCTGCCCACTGCCTCTGGTCCTGTCACTGGGAACCACCAAAAAGAGGCTGGCTCCATCCTTTTTGTACCCTCCCTTCAGGTATTCACATAGATTGACAAGATCCTCCCAGAGCCTTCTCTTCTCTAGACTACACAGTCCCAGCTGTCCCAGCCTTTCCTCACAGGAGAGATGCTCCAGTTCCTGAACGGTCTATGTGGACCTTCATTCATAGGGAAGGAATTCTCCTGAGCTTGGAGGAGGTGATCTTTGAATATTAACCAGTTTTCTTGGGCCCCTCTTCCCTCCAGGGCTTTATCCATGGGACTCTTCTAAACAGATCTTTGAAGAAGGCAAAGTCTGCTCGCCTGAAGTCCAGGGCTGTAATCCTGCTTTACACCATCCTCCCTGGTTTCTGTCCTCTACTTTCGGTAAAAGAGAGAAGATCAGATTTCTTGACAATTATTTAGTCAATTCAGAATTCAAGAATGACATAGTAATTTTAATATAGTGACAAAGCCACAAGAAGACTAAGCCTTACTTCTACCCGATGGTTCCAAATCTTCAGGTTGAAAAAAACAGAAGTGGGGAAAAAAAGGGTCTTCAAAATAAATGTTTCCTCTCAAAGGAGGACTGCTAACATTGTAACACTTCAAGGAAAAGAGGGTGACCAATGAGCAGTCGTAAGTTTGGTTACAGAGATTTCCAAAGACAACATTGGTGAAATCCTCCAAACACATTCTCTCAGAGGTAGCATTTGTACATGAATGTAAAGTGTATGGGAACCATCTCAAGTCTGGACATCCCTGAATTTACTGGAAGCTTCAATTCCTCTTGGAAGTCCTGCAGACTCCGACCTTCAGCACTTCCCATCTCCTGTTTGAGCAAGGCTTAAAGGTCACGACTGTTTTTACTTCACACCATTTTTCAGAGTTACTGAACATTTGCAGCTTCTGCTGAGTTCAGCTGGTACACTAGCATAGGATGAGTAGGCATAATTACATGACACACTGCAGCACTGTGCAGACACTGGCTGGAAGCTTTCTAATTAGTTCATCTAAAATAATTTCTATTATCCTTGTACATTACTACACTGCTGTGAAAAGATTTAGCAAGAAGACCCTCATTAATTTAATTGGGATTAGCTTAATCTACATCCACTGTAGAAGTTTAATACTTTTGGAATCAGCACAGCGTAAGTAAGCAATGCGTTTTATGTACGTTCCACTTTCTCTAAAGCAACCTATCAGAACAGTGGGCTTTGGCCCAGCACTGGGAAAAAAAAAAAAAAAAAAAAAAAAAAGGGAGGGCCTTCAAAGTCCTCTTAAAAATAAGTCACTCAGAGGTAGCATTCTCCCAGAGACTTCTCAGATGACAAGACAGCTCTACAGAGATCTTCAGACGTCTCAAGTTACAGACAAACTATGAAAAAGCCTGGTGATTTTACTAAGAACTTTACTAATAAGAAGAATGATAAGAGATACTTAGCTGGTAGCTCTTATGGTACCATTTCACTCTTTTAAGGCTCACCTTTTTAACTTTGGCTTCCTTCAGTTTCTCCAATGCAAGTTTAATCTTGTCAGCTTTAGCCTGTGCCTCTTGATCTTCCTGAAAAGATACAAGATACTTCATACACTGCTTGTTAAGTAAGGCCAGTAATGTGTATTTACTTGTAAAGAGTTTCTGTTATTTATATATAGAACATAAGGCTTGTCATGGGAAACTTCATAGTTACAGGGAATCCCCAACTTCCTTGAGCTAATATCCTCCAGTCAAAGCTTTGATTTACAAGTCCAGTGCTTCCTTTTGTTGCACGGTCATACACCTCTTATATGATCTGTTCCTCAAATGCTACAGGAATGTCTGAAAACTGGACTCTCCTGTGTTTCCATATGGGTTACAGGTGATACAAAAGAGAAGATGAAGGAAGGTCTAACCAGAGTGAAACAACACTGTGGATACGGCTACTTGGAAGAAAACTCACCTCTCAATAGGGTTAGGAGAACTAGAGTTTTTAGGATCTTACTGAAAAGATTGGCTTGCAATTATACCACTTAAAATTTTACACTTTCTGTTAAGTACATTAATTTACTTGAATTTTTTCACTTGCAACATATGAACTCTTACTGCATGCATACTTACTGAGAGGAACACCTCCTTAAACTGGATGATATCATGGCTTTTTATTCTAGTAATGGACCTATTCATATTAATACAGACACAGATAGCGCACACAAGTTCATTCCATCTTTTGCTGAAGGCCACAGTAAGATTCCTAAAAATCTCAGTAACACCTAGCTCTTCTTTTACAAAGCAGCTCTATCAATATCATGCCTCTCTCTCAGTATCAGTGAAGTCTGTGATCCCAGAAGACTCTGGATCCCCAGCTCCTGAGAGTCTTAGGTACACGTACCAGATGCCAGTGTCTACTGTTGCCTCTGTGACTGGTGTATAGATTGTGACGGGGGGTGGGGTGGGGGGTGCCATCTACCTTCCAGTAGCTTCCCCCAGCCACATACAGAGTTGGAAAAGTACATTTTGGACAGCAAGTAACTGTGGTTCCTGGGGTGCCTTGAACTGTTAGTACTACTGGAGGGTTTGGTGTCTTTCCAACTTTAAATCTCTGCTCCCCCTGTTGAAAACTGTCTTGTCTTTGCTTTCTTGCCTCTTTGCTGATTTTTACTGTCCCTGTTTCTCTCTCACGCTTTTGCAGTTTCCTTTGTTTTAAAGGAGTAGGATTTTTGCTATGGTACTCACAGGCACACCCAACCTGCAGTCAGTGACTGTGGGAGAAAGTTCCTGTCCTGCTTCCACACAAGATTTTAATCTGTGTTACTTTCAGCCTCCATTCTCTACCCTAAAGTTATAATTTTAGTGGTCTTTGGACTAAGACCAAAGACTAAAACACAGAACGGCTGTAACTCATGGGAGATGTACTTACAAGAAACTAGGCCTAACTATGTTTTGCTGATTAGGGATACCAACTAAACTCAGACACCAGAGTGAAAAGAGCAGGCGTATTTTACTCTGCCTTGGGCCTATTGTCCAAGCCTTAGCACTTCACCAAGCATTGTCACTACTTCCTTCTTACAGAGGTATCATAGAATCATAGCAAAAAAAGAGCTAAGAAAGTTATCTTATTCATCCCAAGCTTTGAGGCAGGTTCAACCATAACTGAATTACTCCTGACTGACATCCCTCTTGCTGAATTAACCACCTTCTGTTTTATCACAGCTTTCCCTGGATACCAGCATCCTTTAGGATGTTAAAAATACAAGATGAGGCATTCAACATGAAAGAGATGATTTCAAGCATGTTTGCTATTGCCAAATTCTCCACTATAAATACCAGACATCCAGTTAAAAAATGTCCTTTTTTTCTCCACAGGTATCAAAATTTGCATTACTACAGATCAGAGGTAGCTTTAACTTTGGGAATCCAAAAATAGCTTCTGTAGTACAGCAGAAGCTGGACAAAAGTAACTTTCACAGTAAGGCTGACTGTTCTATAGAGGGAAGAACACACAGCCTCTCACACTACATCTCTCCCCATACCATCTCAAAACATCTCTTTGCAGGAAGCAGGAAAAGCATCTTAACTGAAAGGGTTGAGTGTGGCGTGGGCAGGCTTTCTGCTGAAAATTTTAAGTAGTATAACTCAGGCTTCACCTGCATGTGACCTGTGTTGAACAGAGTTCACAGGTTGTACAGATCTGTGCATCTGAGCTCTCACCTGACAGCCTTCATGTTTTCATAACCTTTGTCTGTCTTAATGTAGAAAAGGAAATGATAAAAAGTAAATAAGCTATCATATGCAAAATTTTAGCACTGTTAATGAAATGCTTTGACAGGCTAAAAGATTTGTTTTTCCCACTACAGTATCATTATCACATTTTCTGGATCTTCAAACAGAAGCACATAAAAATCATCTAGATAATATCATTAAAAATGTAGAAGCATTATTTAGTTTAAAAACAGTTTTAAAAAGAAGCATCAGAGTTGATGGAAATTTATGAGACAGCTCTACCTTTCTCTGAAAGAAAAGCTGTACTACTTAATTTTGGCACACTTAAAGGTTAGAGAATAGTCTTAGAGGTGCATTCTTATTTGACTACAGACAACCAGAAGTGTTAAACAAAACACCAGTCTTGACTGGCTCAACAATCACTTATCAAAGAATCCTGGCTAACAGGAACGTGGATTTTGATGAAACAAAATACATTCCAATTCCAGCTGCATTTCATTCTACTGAGCAAAACATCACGTCAAAGCAAATACTAACCAAGACAGTAAATACTAATTTGAAATCAGTTCTTTCCACAGTAATTTTAAATAGTTATTACCTCCATCATTCACACCACAACTTGTGTAATAGCCCTACAGCCAATTTTGTGGACGGTAAGTCACACAATGGGTATGGCAGCACTGTCTGAATACAACCTGTATCAGAAAATGAGGCAAAGGCTGCGAGAGAAAGCAGAACCAGTGCCTTAATGAGGAAATAGACTGCTGCAGACAGATTCCTTAGAAACACCTCTACCTCCTGTTCCCATCCTACTCTGCCCTGTCCCTGTATCTGGTAAGAGACCAGAAAACACTGCCAGAGATTTAACTCAGCACACAACCTCAGAGGAACACTTTAATTGAGGGAGACAGAAGTGTCTTCCAGCTACGTTTTTGCATATAGAATTCCAGTTGCATTTAACAAGTATATTCACTTTTCATTCTGAAATCTTCTTCGACCCTCAGGTTAATGCAGGATGCCAGCTAATAAGAGAATTAGCTCAGTACAACACTCAAGGGAAAGAACTGTGCAGCACTGTTGATTTCAGCGAGCTTTAGATCACAGCATCATAAAAATGCTGGTTGGAAGAGAGGTCTGGAGGTCTGTAGTCTGGCTCCCTGCCCAAAGCAGGATTATCACCAACATTAGATCCCTGCCCAAAGCAGGGCTTTCACCAACATCAGATTCAGTCAGCTATGATTTTGCCTAGCAAAGTTTGGAAAACCTCCAAAGAAAGACAATCTGATATCAATCTGAGTCACCCGTTCCAGTGCTACACCACCGCCTGAAATGCAAAAGGTTTTCCTAATGTCTTGTCTGAAACTACAAAGCTACAACATGTAGCCATTGCCCACTGTTATATGACCTAACACTACCATGAAAGAATTTGGCTCCACCAGCTTTGTAGCTACACTTCAGGTATTTTTAGGCTGTCATTAGATCACTCCCCAGCCTCTTATGTCAGACTAAACAAGCCCAGCATCCTCAGCCTGTCCTTGCTGTCCCCTAATTACTCCCTGTCCCTGGCTATCCCAGCAGCTCTCTGCTGAACACTCTCCAGTATCTTCATATCCAGAATGGGGTGCAGTATTCCAGGTGTGGCCTCATCAGTGCCAAGAGAAAGGAATAACGGCTCTCTCAGGCTGCTGGCCATGCCCCTCCCAACACAGGCCAGTTTCCCATACTGAGATGACCTTGCATTCATGGTTCTTATTTAATGTGGCGTCCACCAGGATGCCATCTCCTTTTCAGTAGGGCTGCTGCTCAGCCTATTGCTTCCCAAACAGTTCAAATGCAGGGGGTTATTCCACCCAGGCGCAGGACCTTGTACCTTGCTGGGTTTCTGAGGGTTTTGCTGGCCCAGTCCTCACATTTTTCAAGGTTGTCCTGCACTGAAGTTCTGCCATTCATCTTGTCAGCCAGAGCCCTTAATTAAAAGCATCTTCATCACATCTGCAGATGATTTTTTTATGTCATCACTCAGGTCACAGATGAAGATGTTAAAGAATACAAGCCCTAGCACTGATCCCACTTGTTACCAGCCAGCAAACCATTGATTACTAGCCCTTGAGTCTGCAGTCTGGTCAATCTCAGCCCATTTAACCAGCTACCCTTCCAGACCATACTTCCTCAGCTTCCAAACCAAACTATTTAGAAGCCTGGTACTTCCTTAAAGGTCATGAGTCTAAATCAAGATGGGGACATGTTTGTAAGACGATGGATCAAACTTATTTTGGTAGCACCTCTTCTGTATCAATCATACTAGTTAAATAAAAGACTTCAGCTTCTGAAGCTGTCTGGCTGTTGTTTTTGCAAATCTTTATATTCCTTCAAAATAGGAAGTTAACTATTATCTTTGAGATACAGAAAAATGGCAAAGTTCCTTCCACATGTTTACAACTTTCACTCTTCAAACAGCACTGAAAGGTCCTATGCACTAAATGAAGCTTTATCCAGTTCAATTAATTTTTGTATAATCAGAAAGGTCACCTTCCTACCTAATTTTCTGTTCCTTTTGCTAAATATGTGTGCTGTATGATGCTAAACACAGGGGCAGCAGTGACGTTGAGGTGATTCATACTCAGTTTGTGTTGATTTTTACACTGCAATGAATTGCCCATGGTTTTAAGCAAAACTGACTGGTACAGTTCCACATGGGCTTACAGAGCACTTTTCATGATCCCTAAAATCTTTCCATTCCCTAAATGTAAACATCTTCTCTTGTAATAGGTACTATGTATATGAATACTGAAAGAGATACTTTTAGATCTTTCACAATTTCAGATTCATGTTTTTATGACTGCATCACTCCTCTAATGCACATACTCTGCCCACAGGGCTGTGACAGAGCAGAATTCTTACATTATCTCCCTCTACACAACCTCATGTCAAAGAAATGAACTTCTAAGGCTTCTACTAGAAACACCACATTTGATACCCGTTGTTAAAACAACTCTGCAAGAAACACAAACATGGAGAAGGTTGTGGTAAGTCTGAAATTTTACTGTACAGGTAAGCGAATTGTTTATAAATATTACCTACTGATAGCTTTGGCACCTCCTAAGTAAAGAGCATTTGTCTCATATTGCAGATGATCTTTATTACTTCCCTTCAAAGACAAAACCAAGAAGAGCAGAGTGATTCCGTGCTGGAGGGGTACTTCTTGTGCTCAGCCTTGCACCCAGTCTCCTAGCAAATGTTGAGTTTTACACAACTGAACAGCTTTTCCTAATGCAAGAAATCAGTTAGGCCAGGGATGCGTCTGGGAAACATCAACAAGACTGTCTCATCTGTACCAATAGCACAGACTGCAATGAAAAAACACAGTGATATCTTCACAAAATGGTGGGATCCTTGGCCATGCTTTGCACTGATGACAAAGCCAAGTTCTCTATGAGATGTTATTAACTGATCAGTGCTTATTAAAAAAAAAAATATTAAAAAATTCAGTTACAAGTTTTCCGTTTGCAATGATTAATGCCTGTCTTGGGCTATCAAAATGATGTTTAGAAAGGCAAAGGAATGAGCAATAGATCAAGGAACAGGCAGAAATTGCTGAACCCATAACAGAAAACTCTCACTCCACAGTTGATGCACGCTTCATCACTGCAGAACCTTCCCAAGACGTTTCTACCTGGGATATGCACTGTTGTTCCAATGCCAAATACAACTTGCAAAATTACAAAAACTATTGAATGCTCAGAACAAGGTTCCACCCAGTCTTACCTGGGTGAGTGGCTCAGGAGGAGGTGGTGGTGGTGGTGGCGGAAGATCTAAATAGGGGTCTGGAGGTGGAGGGGGCAAGTCATCCCCAAATGGTCCAGTAACAGCAACACAGAGACTTGATTTAGAATAAACGTCACTATCCAAGCCTGTTGAAGGCTGAGTGACTGTATTTTGCTGGTTGCCAGAAGTAGTCTTCTGGGCTTGTAAAGTTCTCTGTTCAACATCATTTATGTCTGCTACAAGATCAGCCATTAAAGCATCCAGGTCTTTGTCCTCTAGGGCACTTAGGGATTCTGTGAAGAAAACCACAAAACGTGTGAGAGTGAGTGCAATGCAAAACACTATGCTTCCACTTTAGTGGAGATTAAATTGCAGAAGCCATGGTTACTGTAAGATATAAGGGTTATGGAAAAGGAAACAACATTTATTTGTTGAACGCATTTAAAATGTGTTTTAGAAATAGCCATTAATCTGGTCATACTGAAGTTCAGAATACAAGGAACTCTATGAATACAAATTAAACAGGACAGTAAGATTAACTTTCAATGATACAGTCTCAGACCCTTATAACGTTATGAAACGTGGCCCTGATCCAGCAAGGTTTCTGGACACATGCTTAGTGATATGGATGCAAGAAATTTCATTAGCTTCTATTAGGCTACTTACTTCAGTTAAGTACATACATAAATGCTTAGCAAGTTTTGGTATAGCACACAACAAATTGTGTAACTGAGGCCTGGATCAAGAATATCTTTATATATTACTACTATTTTACAACTCTAAAATCAACATGAAGCAGAATCAGAGAGTTTCAGGACACAAGAAATTGTGTGGTATCATTGGTAGCACATCAGTAATTGTGTGATCAACATGTGTGAAATGCCTCATGTAATATGCAGGGGTTTGAGGATCTTTTAGGCAAAGAGTAAACAAGACAGTCTCTTTTCAAAAGCATCTTATCAACCAGTCAGAGTAGAAGATAAAATCCTACACTGGAACTTCATATGTAATTTCTTCTTTGGTTGTTTGAACTAGACATGGTATAAGATATTCTGTGGAATGACATCCTGCAGGATAATTTAGCTTTCTAGAAGAGAAGGGTTCTTTAAATACCAACAGATTTAGTGGTTTAAATCTCTTCAAAGAGTCTAGTTAAAAAAAAAAAATCAGAAATCAGGAAAGCTTTTAGTGGGACTTTGGAAAGGGATGGAGAGCTCTGAACTAGATACTCAAAAATGAAGTATGCAAAAATACTATATCATTCATCAGACTGAGTGCAAACATGTCACTAGATCATCTCAGTTTAGTCTGCTTTACCTGTTATGCTACTTGAGTATTTTAATAAGCTTTTCTTTACAGTGGGAAAGTTGGCTTATGTTCCTCTCTATTTACATACTTCTACCCACCTTACTGGTAGAGGCATTAGGTAGCTTAATAATGAACTGATTCTGGGACAAAAACACAGGTTAAAACCAGCTCAGACAAAGGCAAACAACCAGTCCCTAGTAAAAAGAAAAAAAACACAAACAAAACCCAAGTGAGGGTTTTTTTTTCCCAACTCACATAAATTCCCTCATTTGGTTTGTCACACAGCCTCAGCAAGCAGCTATACATGCAAAAGTGACAGTGAAAACCAGAATGAGAATAAGCAATGTAAAGGTGGAAGCAGCTGAAGCCAATACTTCCACTGGACAAAAATGCTTATGCAGCTCTGACCTCACACTGAGGAACTTCCTATCAACTCAAATTTTTACATAAAAAAGGTTTCCTTTTAGAAAGTTATTTGGGGGACTTCTCATTTTTGTTTTCCTCTACACTCAGACATTTTAAAAAGTCTGACTACTGTATGAGACTGAGCAATGTCCCTTTAAAAAAAAAATTCACCCCTTTGACATTTCCTAAATTGAGACACACAAATACAATTTTCTCTTCAGCAAAATAGGTGGGGTTTTTTTGTTTTGGTGTGGTTTTTTGGATCAAGGGTGTTCAAAGTTTTTCTTCTCATTTGTTGCCCATAAAAGCACAAAAGCATGAAAGAGTCCATTCAGCTACTTACCGTTTAAATCTTTAAAACCAACTGTAAAGGTAAATTCATTGTTGGACGCTTTGGGGGATGGAAGTTGTAAAGTCTCCACTCCTAAACTCTGTTAAGATAGAAGAAGAAAACAGGTATCTGATGACACAATTACTATTACAGATATTAATATCTGTAAATCAATTACCTGAATTTGTCTAATGAAATCAACTCTTCTTCAGTGAACAGACTGACACATATTAGTTTCTGGGATTATGCCCAGACTGGTAAACTACACAGGGCCAGGACAACGGTCTCACAATCATGCAAAGTGTGTAATGGTTTGCATGCTTCTCAATACAATGTTGACCTACGCCATCTGCAACTCTTGTCAGGCAACGCCCAGGCTCAGTGTGGGGAACAGCAGAGGCTAGGGCTGTTTCTAATAGAGACAGTGGATAAAGCCAGACTGATTTTTAATTTCTGGTGGGTTTCTGAAGGGGAGTGGGGTGAGAGTGTTGAAAGAGTTTAGCTGTGTACACCCTTGAGCTACACAGTGCTATTTGCTCCAGTGCTTTACTCACCAATATAAATGTAATCTACCTGTTGCTTCCTCATGCTGTTTGCAAAAAAACCCTCAAACAACAAAACATGCTGCTGTTTGCAATGTAAACTGAAAATCTGCACAGTTAAATAGAGAATTCATAGCTTGTGGCTCACTGTTTAGGAAGCAGGCAGGGAATCAGTGCTTCACAAGTTAGGAAAAGTGCATACAGCGGAGATAGAAGAATATACATTCTCCCTTCCACAATGAGGAATGTGATAGCTCTAATAAGCAAACCCTGTAGATAAGACTGGAAGAAATTTCAAGGGTCTGTCTAGACCATGCACCTGTCCTAAGGAAGGTCAGTTATACCTGGGTCATACCTGAAAAATGTATACTTAACCTGATTTTAAAAGCTTCCTATTAGATAAATTACATCACCACCTCTGGCAATCTGTTCCTCTACTTCACTATTGAGATCACTATTCCTGCCATCAAACCTTTCTTGTGATGCTCATCCTAAACTTTCTTTAATGCAGCTGAAGACCATTCCCTGTTGTCCTACTCGCCATGGACATGAGGAACCAAGTACTTCTTTCTGCTCTGACGTCACTTTTGACATACTTTAAGATTGTTATCCTTTTCTCTAGACTAAACAACCTAATACAATATTTTCTTACAGGTCATGTTTCTTTTCCTTCTCATAATTCCCATTGCCTTCCTCTGGATTTTCTCCAGTCAACCCTCCTTCTCCTCCAAATGCAGTGCTAACACTGGACAGTTTCCCTTTTGAGGTTTTACCAGTGCCGCACAGAATGGAAGGATTATTTCATATATCCTATGAGCTATACCCTTGTTCGTACATCCATGTGAGATGTTTGTCTACTGGTGCTCATACTGAATTTGTACCAGAGGCATTTACATTTCTTAGAGCTACCTGAAACTGACAGACATTTTCCATGAAAATCAATGCAAATATTTTTCTTGGCAGTTCTTTTCACCTATTTCCCACCCAGGACATGTTGGTTTCTTCTGAAGTTACAGAGAGCTAGAAACCAAAGCAGTAGTAACTTTAAATACTGTGTTAATACTCACTCTCATAAAAACAGACACAGTATAAACTGGCGAAGAGGAAGAAATGAAGTACATGAAATAGTTTTGCAGTGCTTGATAAAAAAAAAAAAAAAGAGCGAGAAAAAAGGAGCACACAAAATGTATCGATGAAACACTGTAAGAGAATAAAGGAAATACAACTTATTTTAGATTAGTGATAAAAGTAACACCTCATAATGGCCATAAAAGTGCGGGGGGGAGGGGGGGGGAAGTACATGCAAAGAGAAATTAAAGAGAAAACAATCAAAATGCTAAAAAAAGGTTTAGAATTAAGTACACTGAAATAGCAGAAAAGCCCAATTCTGAATTTGTATTTATTTTTCAGCCTTGTTATGCAATGTGAAGGCATCTCTTGTGCTTCTATCATTTACACTTACTTTAGGAACAGACAGATTGGTGGAAATGGATGAAAAACCATCTACAGCCTCATTTTAGAAATTAAATAGTTTAAAGCAATTAACTGATGCAAGTCTGCTAACTGAAAGTCTACAGGCTTTCAGACATGTCTGTCTCCTCCTCCCATACAATGCTAAGAGGCAATGCCAGCATTTTGGAGAGGGAGTCAGTGTCTGTCTGAGGAACACATCCCATTCCACACATTACTGCACTGATGAGCAGAGAGAGAAGAGGCTCACTCTCTTACTCCATTCCCATGACCTGCACTCATAATGGTGCTGTGTCCTATCTGAAGAGGTAAAATCTATCACAAGCAGTCTTTTGTTAATTTTCAAGGCATAATAATGAAATTATTACCCTAAACTCCTCTCTCTTTATATACATATATATAAAAAATAAATATGCATGGTTATAAAAAGCAGAAAAGCTACCAAAGGGCAAACTATTGTGACTTGATAGCTAAGAATGTCATGTGAAATCTTGGCTTTCATACAGTTTAAGCACAATTTCTATTCTGTGGTTCAGAATTATGGGTATTTAATTTTGGCAAGCACTGGAATTCACCAAGAGGAGAGACCCCTCAAAACAGAGGCTGTAAGCAATCAAATTCACACAGAATCCAAGATGACGGCTTAAGTGTTTTCATTTTGTTGCATTGTTGCATTTACTAAAATTATTATTACATTTTCATTGTTTCATTTACTAAAATACAACAGATGTACTGACTTTGTAGAGGTTTTTTAGAAATAAAAATTCTCCTTTCATCAGGTTTTGCAGGAAGTATCCTGAGACTATAGGTTTAGGAATAGGCTCATGCTGTCTTATAGTTTCCTTTCAAGAGTGTATTCTGCACTGGCAATAATGTCCCTATAAATTCTTGAATGCCACCCTAGCTGTAACTTAGTATTTTGCCACATGTACAGATTACTCTTCTGCATATATTCAAAATGTTTCTTTCATTTCCAAGGTTTACATTTGACACCCAGGCTACATCCCATTTATTCATGTATGCCAAGCATTCATACCTGAAAATTCTGACTCAAACTCATCCTGTGTTGACAGAATCTTTCAATTTCTTGGGACTGAGTTCAGAGGAATTTAAATTGCTTATTTGTTTTTCTGGAGAAAACATCTTTCATAAGCACTTAGCTCTCTTTTAAAAATCTAGCCTGCACTAATATTACTTTATTCTTCAGGCTACTTGTTTAAAATGTCAAGCAGAGAAATTTAGTCGAAGGTTTTTTCAAAATAATATATCAGTATTTATTCAAAGTGGAGGTACATGAAAAATGTAGAAAAGTTGCCTCTTCTCTAATGCATAACAGCTATTTTTCTAATCTTGATAGAAGAAAAGAACTATTTACCTGGGTCAGCATGTCCATCTCCCCAAGTAAATTGCTGAACATTTCATCTATATCATCACATGTTTGCTCCATCTGAAAGAAAAAAAAATCCACAGTGAGGGAAACATCATCAAAAGTTCATTTCAAAACCAGCAACGGTCAGAAACAGAAGACGCAAAGTCCTTTTATACTGCATTCCCAATTAACGTCAAAACATCTGTTCAGGACTTGGAAAAATCTCCATCCATAGTTTAGAAATAACTACTAATAGATCAGAATCTCAATCCTGTATATGCTTAAACACACCCTTGGGCTCTACACTCATTAGGAGTTCCAACAACCTCCTTGTATTATTTATATTTCATAGGAAGTCACTAGCTAATAAACCACCATCGTATCTTGAAAGAAATGTAGCTAGTGAGAGATGGAGAGGGAAACAAAGTTTGAGGCTGAGAAATTCCTGAATGCTTCAGCTTGAAAGCTTTCTTTCTTTGGATTAGATGACTAATACAACAAGATTTTATTAGGTGTTATCAAGTGTAGGACCTGGTTATGGTTAAGTACATGATCAACTTTTTGTCTCAATACTTCTCCCTATTTTCTTTCAAACAATAGTACACCGAGAGAACACCAGTCTTAGCTGACCTCAAGACATCTGAGGGAGAGCACTGAGACAAGGAAAATGGGTACATGCTGCATGGGAGTAAATGGTGGTTCTAGTTGCAAGATGGGGGCGAGGACAGCACCACACACCAGTGGTGCTGAGATACTGGGGAGATACAGCTTCTGTAATGATCCTCTTCCTCTTTCTCATAAATGTGTTCCTTTGCAGAGAGAGAAGTAGTGTAAAAGGGTGCCTGACATGGAACATTGCCAGAGACAAGAACTATAAACATAATTTTCTTAAGATGCCCAAGCCTGTAAGGGACTGAGAACTCTGGTACTAATCACATAAAATTAGGGTTAAACATATAAGCAGTCCTATTGGTTCACTGGATTTGTGTGCACCTGTATTGGATTTATGCGGCAAAGTTTTGGTAGTGGAGGGGCTGCAGGGGTAGCTTCTGTGAGAAGACACCAGGAGCTGCCACCATGTCAGAGAGAGATGGTAGTTCCAGCCAGCTCCAAGATGGGACTTGGTGCTGGTCAAAGTTAAGTTCATCAGCAGTGATGGTGACACCTCTGGACAAGGTATTTAAGAAGGTGTAAAAAATGCTGTGCAGTAGCTGTAAGAGAGGACTGAGAAAACATGTGAGAAGCAGCCCTGCTGAAACCAAGGTCAGTGAAGAAGGAGGGGGAGGAGGCCCTCCAGGCACCAGAGCAGAGATTGCCCTGCAGCCCATGGTGCAGCCCATGGTGAGGCAGGCTGTGCCCCTGCAGCCCAGAGCACCATGCTGAAGCAGATATCCACACTGCAGTCTGTGGAGGACCCCACACTGGAGCAGGTGGACATGTCCAGAAGGAAGTTGCAGGCAACACTGTTGGAGCAGACTCCTGGTGGGAACTGGAGCCTGTGGAGAGGAGCCACTCAGAACAGGTTTTCTGAAGGAGTTTCCTGTGGGAGAACCCCCACGCCAGAGCAGAGAAACAGCGTGTGGAGGAAAGAGTGGCAGACAGAGCATGATGAACTGACCACAAGGCCCATTCCCCACACCCCTGTACCTCTTGAGGGGGAAGAGGTAGAAGAGTTGGGAGTGAAGCTGAGCCTAGGAAGAAGGGAGGGGTGGGGCAAAGATGTTTTCAGTTTTGTTCTTATTTCTCATTATGCTACTGTCTTATTAACTGGCAATTAATTAATTTCCCGATGTTGGGCCTGTTTTGTTCAATGGTAATTGGTAAGCGATCTCCCTGTCCTTATCTCAACCCATGAGCTTTTTTCCATGATATCTTCTCCCCCTGTTCTGCTGAGGGGGAGTGACAGAGTGGCTTGGTAGGCACCTGGTAACCAAAGTGTCCTGGTTGTGGCTGGGATAGAGTTAATTGTCTTCCTAGTAGCTGGTACAGTGCTGTGTTTTGGATTTAGTGTGAGAATAACATTGATAATACACTGATATTTTAGTGTAGCTAGGTAGCGCTATCCTAAGTTAAGGATTTTTCAGTTTCCCATGCTCTGCCAGTGAGCAGGTCCACAAGAAGCTGGGAGGGAGCATGGCCAGGACAGCTAACCCAAGCTAGCCAAAGGAATATTCCATACCACAGAACATCATGCCCAGTATATAAACTGGGGGGAGTTGGCCAAGAGGGATGGATCGCTGCTCAGACATCAGACAGTGAGTAGTGAGCAACCGTACTGTGCATCACTTGTTTTTTTCTTGAGTTTTATTCTTCTGTTATATTTTTTTCATTACAAATTATTATTGTACTTTATTATTGTTATTATATTTATTAAACTGTCCTTAACTGACAAGTTCTACTTTTTCTCCAATTCTCCTCCCCATTCCACTGCGAGGGGGGAGGAGTGAGCAAGTGGCTGTGTGGGCTTAGTTGCTGGCTGGTGTTAAACCACAACACAAGGTCAACCCACTACAGCACCTTACAGGCTGAGGACCAACCTGATGCAAGAAAGCAATCAACTGAGAGCCCAAACAACTCTAATAACTATAAAGACTGGCAAGAAAAGAAGACCAGCAAATATACTGTTCTTCCATCTTAATGCTCTTCCTTTAACAGAACATCTTGAATAATGTAACTATTCCATAGTTAAATGATAAAGGCCACTGAACGACTAGTGTATGATGTTTGATAATTATTTGGTAGCATACCTTTAATATGATAGTTCATACTGGGACAATCTGACCTGTTCTGTCTCCTCTGGACTTGGTCTTTCTGGAATCTACAAAAGTAAGACCCATCTAATTTACACTTACCCTCTTACCACCTGGGTTATGTCCAACACAAGAACTCATTAGGAGTAGACATGTACAGCTTTCATCACTCAGACTTGGGGCATATTATAGCCACTTTAGACTTTTTTTTGTAGCTGGTGTAACTAAACAAGGCACAGGCAACTGAGAACCAAACTCAACTTTCACAGTCTCTCAGATCCTGGAAATCAAAGACTTAAAGATTTGGGAACTGGATGCCATTAAAGACATAGGATGTAGTTGGCAGGGCTGAGGGTAGCCGTAGCCCAGACAGCACAGCAAGGCCCATGTAACAGGAAACACATCACACATGACCGAGTGAATGGAGAGCTGAAGTCATCTGCTTCATTTTCAGCTGACAAACACACTGGATGGCTCACTCTCTGTATGTATCAGTTATCATACACAGCTTTCTATATAAAATTACATTTCTGTAGATTCAGCAGTATACTGGTTGAGTAAATGATTACTGAATCTTAATTAATTTGCATCAACAGCTGTGTAGCTTCCTACACATCTGGGACTTGGAGAATCAATTTTCATAAAAAGTATAGATAAAATGACACTTATTTGATCATGCAGAGTGAAGTGAGATTTGTTATGTAACAAAAAAAAAAAAAAAAGGAGCTGCAGTTCATACTGACAAGTATCTCATCAGTCCTTAAATAGTACTGAATAATTGTTTTCCTGTTTTCTGATTTAGGGGAACAAAATATCTGCAGAGGGAATCTTATCAGCTCTAGCCTTTTGTATGTTTTTGTGGATTTTTTAAGCACTGTCTAGATTTACTTTCAGGAAAAAGCCTTCATACTGGTTCCTTTGACAAAGTGAAATACTGCTTTGTTGTATTTTTCCAGAATAGATATGTAAAAATGGGAAAAAAAATACTTTGGGTTAGGACCAGGAGACCTTACCAAAAGGAGGAGTAAGAACTGCCTAAACAGTTAAAAATGCCTAAGAACCCTCTTCAGTGGTTAACAAAAAAGGCAAGAGAACTGAATATTTGATTATACAACACTTTCACCAAATTATAGGAATTTTACAGGTTCTAGTAAATTTAAACCTTCTTTCTTTGCAATGATATGATTTTCTGAATCTTCAGACACATTCAGTTCATAAAGAAGATAATGTAACCCCACGAAAAAGCAATGTGCAAAGAATTCTATAAGAATTTCCACTGCATACTGGAGCTGCGTTAGTCACTGATGACTTTTATCAATTCAAATAAATGACATTTGATACTAGGGTGTTTTTTGACCTTAAGCATGTGGGAGCATGGAGAAGGATTGAATATTTATCTTGAGAAGGAAATATTTCGGCGTCCCTTTCAGTGAACAGACATCACCATCACCAGACTGATAAAACGATGTTGTCACCAAGCCATTGCCCCTACTGGTATCTTTTTCTTTTCTCTTACATTTTTACTGATTGCGTTTAGAAAGACAAAATTAACATCATAATCACCAAACACCCTGAAAATATTTTAATATTAAAACGCACTGAATGAGGTCTTAAACTGATCCGAAAACTCTCCAGATTCATCAGAGATTTTGTCAAGAGCCAGAAAAGCAAAAGACAGCAAAATGAGGCCCCAAAACATGGAACTGCAAAAGAGTGTCCATCCATTCTCCTCCTCTTTGACTCCTCTCCACAATAACTTCCATTTCTTTTATTTGATTGCCACAGTAGGAACAGGAAAAACAGTATGCAGATTTGTGAACTATCTCAAAGAAGATGCTGCTGCATTTTGGACCAGCAAATTCTTTTGACTTTTATAAATAGCCTGGAACTTATTAAAACCAGAAACTCAAAGTGAAACCTGCAGGTGTATGAGCTATTACTAACAAAAAAGGGAAAAATATTTACCAAAGGCCCCAGAAGAATATCAAGTTTCATACTCAATCTTCCATATCCACTAAACAGTAACTTTTCTGTGAGGTTTTTCTGTATGTAGGACGAATACTCGTAACTCTTAAAATCACTATCAACTACAATAAACTGAAGAAAAAAAGACAGTACTTTTACAATAGGTTTCCCATGTTACGCGTAAGATCTTAAGCAGAGAAAAAAATCAGAACTAAAATAAAAAGAGGAAATTGCAGTTGTCAGGAAGAAACATGCTTAGGAGGGGCTTGTGGGAAGGCATACATGTGAAGCCTAACCTATTTTTAAACTGACAGATTCTTCAAATTCATGTCTTCTAGACCACTTTCTGAAGTAACACCAAGCATACAGGCAAAGGTATTCCTTGTCTTTTATTTCCCTCAAATTTCACATTCTCAAATCTTCACTGAGCTCTTATGAAAACTTTTTTTTTTTTTTTTAATACTCCCACATTTCTCTTACTGTACATCTAAGGGGTTTGGGCATTTTCTCTTCAGCTTGCTATTCTAACCACCAAGTCTTACTATTGGTTTACGCATATTAAAGTCTCACAGGCTTATATAACCCATTAGTATTGTCTCAATGTATTTTGACTCATCAATACATTTATTCACCCCACCATTTAACAAAAGTCCCCCAGAACTGCTACACCTATTATTTTTTTATCATCCCAATTTCAGATTCAGCAGCCTCTTTGCTGATAAATATAATTTAACAAAACTTGTATTTTATTGTACTTTGTACCTACAGCATCTTAGTATTTCACCTCACCCAATAAAAAATATGATTTCTGCGTATTTGTTCCTACTTCTCCCTACCTGTTAGTGTCTGTCTTTTGTAGTGTCTGTCTTTTCTCTGTCAGATGCTTTGTTGCGATTTCCAAAGACCTATTTGCATCCATTCAGGTCCCCCTGTGAGGGGGCCTCCAACCATTTCCTTTTCACAAGAAGGAGCCTTGCTGCCCTGGATGATAATACAAAACTCCCGTGCACAGTATTTCTAAACTTGGCAACAGACCCACACAAAACTTCTTCCCCCTCCTAAATATCTACTCCATATATAGCCTTATTGAAACTGAGATATAAATTTCTACATTTTTTGAGCTACGGGCTAGGAAGTTGGAATTCAGGTATCTTCTAACACCAAAGAAATTTGGCAGATACACAGAAAGCAAGCTAGCCCACAGCGATGGATGGGAAACACTCCCTGGTCCAACTTGTTGCCCTTGCATAAGCAATGTACTTTGGTAACAGGGAAAACACTGTTTTCTCATGAGGATGGTCCAGTATTTAAGGGCACCAAAGAAAAACACTGAGAAATTTCTTGCAAGAATGGAGAAGCAGTCCTTGCACTCAGGTGAAGTAGGAACTGCCTTTCCTGGTCTATAATATGAACTCTGTATTTAAAATAAGGATATGATTTCTGCATGGTTGCATATATTTTGATTTGTTAAGATACTAGAGAAAATAAACTCTTTTTTTTTTAAGAAAGAAGAAAGTTTTGTCATTTGTGCACTTAAATAAGACAACAGCACTGTGTCTACAAACAGTACATAGGCAATGGAATTGTTTGATGAAATCATGATCACTTGGAAGGAAGCTAAGAGAATGTGTAGTAAAACAACAGCACAAAATTCATCCTGCCTAAAAACCAAACTATTTTTAAAATACCATGAAAGCTGACAGAGTGATCATATGGTGTATACAGCTCAGAAAAACCAGGCACAGTACTATGCTAAGCAGAGTTTGAACTGTTGGTACCTTCCAGCTCTGAGAATTACTGAAAGCCAGTCTCTTTCAACAGGAAGAGCGGTCTAAGTCACATGGTGATGAGGCTTCTGCACTTGCAATCTGAAAACAAGCTGAAGCCCTTGTGCAACACCTAACAGGAAACACCAACGGTACAGCCCATCTCTGATTACCATCTCTGCAACTCAGCTTCAGTTGAGTCGATGCAGTTAAATCAACCTAAGGGCTACAAACAAAAAAGGAAGAAGGAACAGCACAGTATCAGTAGAACAAAGATATACAGCAGATTCATGCTAAGAACAGTATTAGGAACCAGCCCACTTAGTGATCTGGAACAGTTACAAATACTTTCATTAAATTCAAAGCACTGCTCTTATTCTTAAACTGTTACATATGCAAACAGTAATGATAAAAATACATTAAGTATATTTTTACAAGTCACACAGAAAGATCAATGGCACACTTTCACCTACTAGTCCCTGCACTACAGTGTGTGTCAGAGTACCAAATCCACCAAAATGAACACTAGCTGTTTTGACTATCCAGATGACACTACCAGCATTGTAACCTCCCACTAATGCTTAATGCTCAAATGATTTCTGGAGTGGAATGAAGAAATCTTTAATGTTTTAGAGAGACCCACCAGTAGCCCAATGATTAAATCACTCAAATCAGAGATTCAACCTTGCCTACAGCAGGCTATGCAAAGTAGATCATCCCCTACCAAAGACAGAAAAACAGAAGACAATTAGGGAAGAAATATGAAAGTGACAGAAGCCCCAACATAAAGAGCAAAGCTGGAAAGAGGGTAACTGATTGTGACAGGAAACAGATGTGAAAGTAGTGTGATGAAAGAAGCATCAAAACATAAAGGAAAGTTACTGAGGCATCATTTGTCCTGCCTTACAAGATAAAAACAATGGGATAGTAATAGTAAATGAAAGTATGCACAACTGTTTCAGGGAAACCTGCACACTGTAATTGTGAAACTGATCAAAACTAGTTGAGTTAGCAAGCCGAGGTGCTGGTTTCTCCACAAGCAGTTACAGCTTGAAGTGCTATTATTTCAGAAAGTTTCAGGCGAGATGT
The DNA here is from genome assembly GCF_965140245.1 of Athene noctua. Lineage (NCBI taxonomy): Eukaryota > Metazoa > Chordata > Aves > Strigiformes > Strigidae > Athene > Athene noctua. The sequence continues at coordinate 121,322,827 of NC_134038.1, forward strand.
TGAACCTCATATTTCAACACCTAAAAGGCTCCAACAATTTAGAAGCTGCATAAAGCTTTCATGATACACAGGTCACACCGTACCTCCCAGCACAGGATTTCTTGTACCTGCTTCTGAAGCATGTGATGCTAGCTGCTGTTGGAGACAACTTGCTGGCCAAATTGACTGCAGGTCTGAAATAGATATAACTAGGTTTCTTACAACAATGTTACAGTTAGGTGTCAAAAAAAACTCTGACCACCCAAATGTCTCATATACTTAAGTGAGGCAGGATGGAAGACCTTTAATCAGATATAGCATCATGTCTAGTAAAGAGTCCCTAACAGACATTTAGGTCTACAGAATTCAGCCTAGAAAAATAATCCAATTAGTTACTAGTTCTATTAGATGCTAAGAAAGGAAATTGAAGTTTTTGAGTGATAAAGTAGCAATGGCAGCTGCCCCCAAGCTTTTAAAATCACAGTCAGATTTGGCAATTAGCATGCTGACTTTTTCTTACCTACATAACATGACACTGTAACTCCGTTTTAATACTAACTCATATGTTGAAAAGGATGGATCAAAAGCATTTAGATTGCTTCCAGCACTGCACTTAACTAACATTGATAAGCATGGCATTTTCCAAGAAAAAGCTTGCACATATAGATAACTCTGAAAGCAGTTTCTTATTCATATCACCTACTCTTCCAGGAAATCTGGTGTGCCAGTGACTGTATGTTTATCTGCAGTTGAAATTACATTGTATATTTATCTCAGGGATGGGCGTGACATGCCATAACTCTGCTCATGATGGAATAAAAGTGATGCTTTAAAACAGTAGGAGCTGCAGGAAGACTGATAAAGCTGCAAAGTATACTTCCTAGTCTAAAAGGCACATTTGGCTTTGGATTAAAATAACACCAGCAGATAAATGCAATCATGTGAGAGAATCCTTCTCTAATGTTAACCTGGGGTACTCGAACATCTTTAGGTGACCACGTCACAAAAAACACTTCTAGCATTTTCCATTCATTGCTCCAGATGCATTTTTACATACAGTATGGAAACAATTTTGACTCCAGTTGCCTTCTTATCTAGTATCACATTGCTCAAACTGACTCTAGCAAGACTAAAGGCACATCTGATAATTAAGCTTGTAACTCATGCTCTACTAACTCCAGAATCATCCACCCATATGCAAGCACAAATGTCTTTAGAAGAGCACCCCAAACTCGCAGATCTTACTTCTGTTTCACAGAAATTGTAACTATGACATTTATACAGTTAAACCTCTTGAAAGCTCGTTCCCTCTTCTGCTGTTTCGGAAATTCAGTTAACTCATTTGTATTACAGGAAGAAGTCTGCAGTTAGGACTGAATTTGGAAAAAGTCTTGATCAGTCCAAAAGACCCAGATTTCATAGACCTGAGAGCTACAATGCTAGACCTCAGTGATGACAGCCGTTGTATTTTACCCTTGTTTTGCCAAGATGATGATAATTTAACCACCACAGAAACTCCTATGCATGAGTATACCAACTGAGCACAAGCACACCACCATCTTTTTCAGTGATATATATTTGAGTACTTCATATTCCATTGGTGAGAGAGAGAGAGAGAACAAGTTTTAGTATGTTTGTAAAGCACCACAGGACACGGAGTCTGAGGCCATCCTTCAGATGATGCTGCCTCAACATCCATCACCTCTGTGCTCCCCAGCATTCCCCTCACCGCCATACACTGCCTCAATCACATACTCTCTTCTTTATCCCACTTGCTGAGAGTGGTATTTGGGAGAAGCAGATGTAGGTCCTGTTCCCAGGCTGAGGCAGGATGGCAAGATTATTGAATGATCCCAGAGGCTTGGTTAAGAGAGGCTGGGAGGAACAAGGAACTACTTAAAAGCTTATCCACAGTATGTCAGGAGGAAGTTACTCAAGGCCAGAGGAGGGGCTTAGCAAAGGGCTCTCCTGCTAAGATGAGAGAGGACAGGAAAAACATTTAACCGGTGACTGGCAGTATATGCTACAGCTATGGAAAGGAGTGTAGAGGCTGGGTGCAAGACAGCTTGTTCACCAAGCTCCTCTCCAGAATTGCTCTCAGGCACAGACACAGAGTCTGGATCCTGGATTCTAGAAAATGTATCCCAAATGTTAGTGAAAGTTAAAAGCACCTTACGCAAGAGGAAAAAGAAACCCCAGTGTAAAGCACTAACTCAGGAAGAAGAAAGCTGGGGAGCAATTTCTGTGTTCCAGAACTTCACTTTGTAGCCTCCTGTCAGCTTCCAAAGGGGACTGCTTTTATAGAGTTCAAAAGCGGTGCCACTTCTGTTCATTTTTATATAGTATCTTCCCAGCAGACAACGTGCTTCAGTCTGGCCTGTGAGTTTAACAACATTACAGAAATACTGTACGGCTAGAGACTCAGTCATCTTCTTTTTCCTTTGTCACAGAATTATTTACTGCAGAACAGTCCAGTATGGGGACTTTCTCCTCATGAGCCATACAGGCAGCACAAACTCTCTGTGTAGAATGAAATGGTAGAAGATGATGTATTTCCAGTCCTAGGTCTTCACACAGATTGGTAGAAGAAGCAATTTGCTATTCCGTGTCAGATTACTGGCACACAGGAACAAGATCTCCATTCCCACAAATTATCTTCTCCTGGAATAGGCAGAAAGCTGGATGAAATTGTGTCCCCTGAGCTGGATTTAGCTCATGAACCATCCACTGATCTAGGCTCATCCATCCCGTGTTGATAACATGTCTACTTCAGCTCTACCCAGGTATAAATGACTGTGGACATACAAAATACCAGAAAATATTAATCTCAGTTCTAGGATCATCCCATTCCCTGCCTCCACAGGAGAGCAGAATAGTGAAAGAATAATATAAGTCCAAGAAGCACAAATTTGTTCTGTTTCCACATTCCTTCCCATAATCTGTAGTTTGCGGATGTTGGTGTAATGCTTTCCTTCCTGTTTCTTCCAGTTACCCAGCATCACTGTACAGCACTTACACGACAAGAAGCAGTCTCATACCTTAAAAAATTGCCAGCAAATGAGAACAGTGCAATTATTAATAATTTTTAGATCCAACTGAATGCTCAGCCAAACTCCATCCTGCAGTGGAGCCGATGGGCTATAAACATTTCATTCCCATCTGCTACTTTTGAACTACTCCCAGAATTCCCTTCTCCTCAGGTTACTGATCTATGGGAACTATGTCCTGTGGCTCCCTACTGAATGAAGATTTTGATATTTAGCTTCACAATCCATAAAATAAACTGATTCCCACATAAACAGGTTGCCTAAGAAGCAGAAAATGGTTGACAAGGAAGCCCACAGATGAGAGAGGAAGGCATACAAGGATCCACAATAGGAGAAATTACACCCTCTCCCCAATTCCCTGCAGAATCAAAAGATGTTAAGTGTGGAATAATGAAAATAATAGCACAAACTTGGGAAGAAGAAAAAAGGAATGAAAATTAATAGTACAAAATTTAAGTGCAGGAGCCACTATGTTGAATTATCAGTGGCTCATCTTTTCCAACATTCAGTCCCTCCCACAATGAGCCACTAGAAGTAAGTGCAAGATACGGTCTAAGGGTCCATGATAGAACTGTATACCTATATAAATAACTTATTACTAGGCCCTAGTCATTGGCAAAAGCTCTAAGTCACCATTTTATTTATCTCTTGGGATCACATGTTCTTATTACTGCCAGAAATGTTTAAGGGAGGGCACACATGGTATGGAATAGGAAGACTGAAAGAGGAAAAGACACTAGCATAAAATAACAGATAAGAGTGAAGCAAAAGGGTGAAAACAAAACTGTAAAAAAATTGTTGAAACCATCTGTTTATTTCATACACCACTCATGTATTAACATGAAATGAAGCAAGCAATGGTTTATATGAATTTATAGGTATATCACTTAAGTACAGTGCTCAGTACCATAGTGAGAGGTAGGAAAATGAAGATTTTTTTTTTTTTTCTAAACCTTGTTCTCAGCTTAGCTACTGACTGAAGAGTGAGGTATAATTTCAAGGCCCATTATTAACTTTCCACCTAGAAAAGCTGTTTCCTTCAGTCTGTATAACACACAGTGACCTCAAACAGCTATAATCAGCGTGTTTCAGATGAAGATCTGTAAGGAAAGCGGAAGCCTGGAGTCCCCACAGATGGGATATTTATGTAGCTATGGCTGCTTTGCCACAGGCCAGCAAGTGCTGAACTGCACAAAGGAAACAGTTAAGGGAAGAAAATGCAGCAAGAGAAGAACGTGTGACATTTCCAGTGTAATTGTTCCAATTCTGTAAGGTTTTCCATGAGAAGGAAATGCCACTGCCTCCCTCTCTTTTTTCCTTACCAAGTGGAAGAGGGATGGAACAACTGATTTGGTCAGTTAGCAGCTTCATCATGACACATGGGAGACAAAGGAGGTCAATCTAGTGACAGATATGAAAGGCTTTGATGAATTTCATGGAGGAACATGGCTCCCATGAGACAAAACTAGTTAAGTTTATGCTTCCTAGGACTATCACCCAAAACCACTGGCTCATTTTTATTTGCGCTCTTAAACATCAGGTCTGCCAGCTTCCCCTCAGTCATGAAAATGTGGTCATCAAAGTACAAAAACTAAGCTGTAACCACAAGTATTTGGGAATGTTATCTGTGTTCATGCTTTTAGCATGTATTCTCACTTGCTCAGGGTTATCTCAGCAACTTAGGCCCTCCAAGCTACATGTACAACAGATCCTCCAAAATCAAGATTTCATGAAAAAGCACAGAGAACAGTAATGTAGACTTGACTGTTATTTCTTATTTTTTAAAATTTGCAATCAGAGACAAAACCACATCAACTTTCAAAAACACTTTTTGGGCCGACACATTCTGTGCTTCAATGAAATTCTCACAGCAAGTGAGAGAATGGGAGCTTCTAGTACTATTAGAAGGTACCAGAAAATCTTCAAGAGTACATCAAAATCTTGCTCTGAAGGAGAAGTAATATGTGGCTGCAGTCTGGGCTACCTGAATATGCAGTAACAGTACCAAAATGGATCAACTAAGGCCACTGAGCAACAAGTTTTCATTTGCTGCCTATATGGACTTGATGCCAGCAGGTTAAGTGACAATTCTGTGGAGCGTGCCCACTCCTTGGTAAGCTGCCTTCTAGGCAGACACATTATTCTGCCTAAAACTGAGGACTTGGAAGGTCATTTGCAACCTTCTTCAGCAAAAGCATGCAGTGAGCACCTCTACAATTTTGGCTCCTAGCTGTTCTGTCTATGCTTGATGGACTAACAATGCTGCTCGAAGTAGATTTGCTCCCCATATATCCCCACTACCCCTCATAGGTGTAGGTACAAGATTTTCACCAGAATTTTTATTATATCAGTTAGAATGTCTGAGGAAAACCAAGAACTTTCTGTTGTTAGCAATATCAGCCATGCAGAGTCTGCCCATCTCCGATAGCAGATACACAGGGAGTGTCATCCTTTAATATTAATATGTCAGACTTTTACATCTGTCACTTTAGATTAAAAGCAAATAACAAGTGAAAGTAATAATGGAAATGGACTGAAGAGATGCATGCAGAGCAAAGCTATGAGAAATGTCTCTGTATGCATTTCTGAACAGAGTATCATAGAAAAATTTGGTTCATATATACTGAACCTTCTTTTTCCTCCAGGATTCCTAATGCATCTACTCCCCAAAATACTCCTAATACTCCTAACAACAGTAGCCCTAATTTGTTTGAGCCTAAACTCATGGCATGCTGGATCAATGCTCAACAAGAAGAAACACTACTGTGTGCACGTTGATGTAGCTTCTGGTAGAAAAAATTAGGAGAGCAATTAGCTAGCCACAGATCTAAAAAGACACTTTATTGGAAGAAAGGCTCTGAAACTAATGAAAGACTTCAACTTTTTAAACAGTCGTTATCAAACTAGTTTGTGAATTCCCACATTGAAGTTGTAAATCAGATCAAAGTAATTTGTGTTTCCTGCTCATTCACAGCTCAGGAGCAATGCTATAAATTAATACTGAGGGGTGATGAGGAACACATGTTCACATATGCTTATATAGATGCTCAAAAGTCTCCTATGGAAACTTAAGAAGAACATGGCATCCTAGATTCTTTCTTTCGCAGTGCAACCGTCTTCTACACTGGCAGCTATACTGTTGATATCTAGGGTAGCCATGAATCAGTAGGCTGGATGATAAGGAAAGCCACCTAAAATGACTGCTTTTCCAAGAGCAATTCTACTGTATCATGGATCACTCCTAATCAGCAAAAGACATATGGTGGAGTTTCTATGACATCTGCATCTGACCTGGTCATCCCAGGCTCTTTTTAGTCAACAAAGGGAAAGAAAGACAATTTTATAGAGCATGATTCATGGTAGCCATCTAAAACCAGGCAGCTGAACCAAGTTCTAGCACTATCTCTCTCTCTCCATTGACTGTAAAGGTGTCTCAGAACCTCAAGTGACTAAAATACTAACGTCTAAAGTTGGGTAAGGAGGATCCTGACTATGAAGTCCAAGAAGTACTTTGGAAGGTCTGCATGGACACAAGTTATCATCTTACTAGAGACCTTCCAAAAGAAACAAGCTAAAGCTTCTATGTTGCTGCAGGCAAGTAAGAGGTCCTATTTTCACATTCACCCCAGATCAGCACCTCACCACATGAAGTCATCATCCCAACAGGTCAGATGGGCCTACAACAAAACAAGTGAAGACATACTGAAATGAAAGATGAAAAAACAGTCTGTGGGAAAGAAGAACATGTAGTTTGCTCTACACAAAGCAAGAAAGGATAGGGGTCTTGATATCTTAATGATATGCATGAAAACCAAATTCAGCTACATTTCTGTAAAGCCACCCCTGAAACACAAACACTCTTTCAAGAAAATCCACAGTCCCAGATCTTCGTCTGATAGGACAGCTGTTCATGTATCTGCAAACAAGACAGGCCCTTTCTTGAACAGGGCAACCCCTGCTCTCAGCTCCAGCAGTACTCCAGACTGGTAGTTTTCTCAGACATTTTGTAGGGCCAAAGAGATGTAATAGCTGATCCCTCCATTCACAGGTTACCCAACTCCTACCTCTCCCTTCACTACATACTGCAGAGCAAGAGAAGGAAAGCTTTCTGTCTCTCGTTCCTCTCTCTGTTTAAAGACATTTCTTCTAACAGGAAAGGTGAAACACAGCAAAATCTTAGTGGGTTGGGTAAATTGTTTACTACCTAAGAAATCTCAGGCCACAGTACCGAGTTAAGCTGTTACAGCATCCAGCAGGCCCCTCTGTTCATGCTGTTGTCACCTTTGCGCAAATTGTTACCCTCCCAAGTGTGTTAGTCTCTAAAGCTTTATAAATTAGAAAAAGATAAAGTTTATACCCTGATTCACAGGTCTACAAGTTATAGTGTGTGTGATCTAGTAGACACTGCTCAAATATAGTGAGAATCAGACTTCTGATGTGTAAAAATCAAACTTAGCTGGAATAAATACATTTGATAACAGAATAAGCCAGCACTTCAAAGGCATCATACACTGCTTGGAGATGCTGCACATCAAATAATCACAAATTCCAGCATGAACAATTAAAATACAATTTACTTAATAATTACTTTAAGCCTTCAGTCATATTTGCCTCCAAACAGGAGAAGAGTCTGTAGTACCCACAGGAGGTATTTAAAGAAGAAAGAGAAGACACAGGGAATGATTAAAAGTACCCTTTCAGAGACAGTACATTTTTTCCGGTTATGTGTGCTCCCAGATGGATCAGAATTCTCTGAGATATTAAACAAGGATCACTCAGCCATCTGTAATGCTCCATTGATTAAACCTCCCAAAGACATTTGTAATCCATATTTCAAACCAAATTATCTCCATTTTTAAGCAAAGCATGAAGTACAATTAAATGTCATGGTCTCCTTAGGACGGCCACAGGGGAAAACAGAACTGAAAACAGGTTCAAGCAAAAAGTTTAGCATTCTGCTTTAAACAAACTTTTAACTTAAATTCACATTCTTTACAAAGTTTCTAGAGAAAAATTTTGTAAAGTTAGTGAAGACAAATGAGTAGGAGGCTACACAGGTGGAGCAGGTCATCTCATATAGGCCTCTGAAGCATCGGGGCTTACTTCTCTCTAATTAAACAGATGTACTAAATCGAGTCCTAGGAACACTACATTTATACCCCTATTGTGCAGCAGCAGGGTGATTAAGTGACATCAAATAGAGTCGTACATGAGTATTTTTCAGAAGCAAGTCAGGAACAGATGACAAAACATGCATGCCATGTAATTCACAAAAGGGAACTAGAACCAAAAAGGAAAAATGACTGCCAAAATCCTGCAAACAGAAATTTTGAGGGGTAGAGTCAAACTAGAGCCATGCTAACCACAGAATCAGAGTAATCTGGGGCAGAAAGACCTCAAAAAATCAAGCCATCTGTCCATGTTTGGTGGCACCCTGCATATTCTGTTTTAGGCACTTTTAATGAATTTTTAAGACAGGCCGAATGATACACTGTCTACAAGACTCTACCGGATACATCTTCCCAGTACGACAATGGATGGATTTAATCGCTTCTCTTTTGGTGCACAAAAGATGAAAAAAACATCCCGAGCTTGTAGAAACTGTATTTGTGTTACTTCTACGTGGAATTCAGATGAGGGTATCACGCAGGATGGGCCTTCTCAAAGTCAGGAGACATACCTTATTCCTTCCCTAAACCACGTGGTGAAATATGCTACCGGCACAGAGTTGTAAATTGTGTTCCTTGGAAGTCTCTACTGGTTGTTTTGCCATAACCACACCACCTTCTCACACGCTTAGTTTAAGACTGATAGATTAGCACATTCACACGGTGTGTTTTTTGGCCGCTCGGTCTGCAGTTTCTCCCGCCTGCCTTCGCTTTCCCAGTGCAGCCACCTAGATCAGGGCACTGCGCCTCCTCCGGGATCCCACCTGCCTCAGTGGCTTGCAGGTTAGTTTCTGCAATCCTGCCTTGCAAATGATCGATCTCCGGCTCACCGGACCCCTCTGGGTCTGGGCACAGCGAAGGGCTGACTCGGGTTAATCCTACAGAGGCGAACAACCAACACCGGGACCCGACAGCGCAGCACTAAATCCCATGATCCCATTTCAGCCCACGGAGGCCACGTCTGCCGTCGGAAGGCTCCCTGTCCCGAGGGGGGAGGCCTGCGTGTCAGAGGTGGCTTTCGCCACAGGCTTCCCGGGAGGCGCGGCGGGGGCTGGCGGGCTCCCCTCCGCGGGCACCCGCGCTGCCCACCGCGGGTCGCTGCCCTCCGGGAGCACCACCAGCCGTGCCCAGAGCGGAGTTTGCCGCAACTCCCCACCCCGAGCACCGGAATTTACTTGCATGATTTCCCACCACAGCGAGTAGGACACCCCGCACCCCCCCGCCACGCTACAGCCGGGTGCCTCACGCTTCCCGCGGCGGCCGCGCCTCCGCTCTCCCGCCCCGTCGAGGTCCACGGGCCGGCGCTGGGAGCCCTCGGGGATCTGGCTAATCCCCCCCTACCCGGTTTACCTTGGCGGGAGGGCAGTGGGGGCCGCCGGTCCCCAGAAGCGCTGATGAGCAAGAGGTGCGGGACGACTCCGCAGCACCCCTGCACTGCGGGAGCTGGCCCGCCCTCCGCCGGTGGTGAGGTGGGGCCGCCCCACAGGCTGCCGGGCCCCCCGGGGCGGCCACCGCCACGGGAGCCGCCCCGCTGCAAGCGACACCGCCCTCCGCCGTCGGCCTGGGAAGCGGGTTGCACACACGGGCCGTAAGAGCCCTTCTTGGGGGGCCGGAGGAGCCGGCCCTGCTCCCTGCGGCGGCTTCCCCTCATGGGGCCTCGAGGCCGACCCCAAGGCTGTGGAGAGCCGGGGCAGACGCGTCCCCTCCGCGCTGCGAGGAGGCCACCTCCTTCAGGGAGCCTCAGGGGTACGCGGGCTGCCCACAAAATGGGGCCTGAGGGTCGCCCTGCGAAGGCTTGTGAGGCTGGAGGCCCGGGCGGAGAGGCTGCGGCCGCTGCAGGGGCAATAGCCCCACGGCGCGGCCCTGGGCAGGCGTGGGCAGCGCAGCCCAGCCCTGCCTCCGCTCCCCTCCTCCAGCCTCTCCTGGGTCATCTCAGCCGGGCCGGGGGGCTTTCGGCTGGGCAGCGCTGCCAAGTGCTCTCTGGTTTTCAGACAGAAATGTGGTTCTTTCCCCACTCTACGTCTCAAATAATGCTGCTGCAAGGCAGCAAATCGCTTTTATGGCGTTTTTACATCATTTCATAACATTGCAAACTGCTGTTTTGAAGTACACTTAGATTTTATTCACCGAGTAGAAACAACTTTGTAACATGTTAAATTGCATAACAAGATGGAGGAAAAAAAACCCCAGAAGTTTCCATCTGAAGTTAGGAAACGTGTAAGTCAGAAAATTTAGTGTAGCCTTAGAAGGGTTAATGTCAAGTTAAAAGATGAGATTCCAAGTGCTGCAGGCGTCATGCAAATAAACCCCACTCTTGATTTTAAAATCCTATTTCAATGTCCATAACTTTGCCACACCACTGCTTTTAGCTGATTTTTTTGTTACGTATGTAAGGCACTGACAGCGAAGTGTAGTGTAGTGAACAAAGGTGAAGATGTCACCACCTTCTACTTCTGTTACTTCAGTTTAGAAAAGGTATCAGGTAGTTTAGCTTAATCTTGTGTTTACAGGCAATTTACATTAAAACTTCGGGTTTTGCTCCAAAGCAGCCAAGAAATCCCATGTTCCATTCACAGAATCACAGAATCATCTAGGTTGGAAAGGACCCTGGAGATCATCCAGTCCAACCACTCACCTAGCACAGTTCCCACCTACAGCATATCCTTAAGCTCTAAATCAACCCTACTCTTGAACACCTCCAGGGATGGGGACTCCACCACCTCCCTGGGCAGCCCATTCCAATGCCTAACAACCCCTTCTGGAAAGAAATGCTTCCTAATATCTAGTCGGAACTTTCCCTGGTGCAACTTGAGGCCATTCCCTCTTGTCCTGTTGCTTGCTACTAGGCTAAAGACGCTCGTCCCCAGATCTCTGCAGCCTCCTTTCAGGTAGTTGTAGAGGGTGATGAGGTCTCCCCTCAGCCTCCTCTTCTCCAGACTAAACAATCCCAGTTCCCTCAGCTGCTGCTCATAGGACATGTGCTCCAGACCCTTGACCAGCTTCATTGCCCTTCTCTGGACACGCTCAAGTCATTCAATGTCCTTTTTGTAGCGAGGGGCCCAAAACTGAACACAGGAATCGAGGTGCGGCCTCACCAGCGCCAAGTACAGGGGCAAGATCCCTTCCCTGTCCCTGCTGGCCACGCTATTGCTGACACAAGCCAGGATGCCATTGGCCTTCTTGTCCCCCTGGGCACACTGCTGGCTCCTGTTCAGCTGGCTGTCAATCAACCCCCCCAGGTCCCTCTCTGACTGGCAGCTCTCCAGCCACTCCTCCCCAAGCCTGTAGCGCTGCTGGGGGTTGTTGTGGCCCAAGGGCAGCCCCTGGCATTTGGCCTTAGTGAAACTCCTCCAGTTGGCCTCAGCCCATGGCTCCAGCCTGTCCAGGTCTCTCTGCAGAGCCTCCCTACCCTCAAGCAGATCAACACTCCCACCCAACTTCATGTCATCTGCAAACTGACTGAGGGTGCACTCGATCCGCTCGTCTAGATCATCAATAAAGATGTTAAACAGGAGTGGCCCCAAAACCGAGCCCTGGGGGACACCACTTGTGACCGGCCGCCAGCTGGATTAAACTCTGTTCACCACAACTCTCTGGGCCCGGTCGTCCAGCCAGTTTTTTACCCAGCAAAGTGTGCGATTGTCCAAACCTCGAGCAGTCATTTTTGCCAGGAGAATGCTGTGGGAAACGGTGTCAAAAGCCTTGCTAAAGTCAAGGTAAATTACATCCACAGCCTTTCCCTCATCCAATAAACTGGTCACTCTGTCATAGAAGGAGATCAGGTTTGTCAGGCAGGACCTGCCTTTCATAAACCCATCCTGACTGGGCCTGAGCATCTGGTTGTCCCTCATGTGTTGCATGATGGTGTTTAGGATGAGCTGCTCCATCAGCTTCCCAGGCATTGAAGTCAAGCTGACAGGCCTGTAATTTCCAGGATCATCCTTCTGACCCTTCTTATAGATGGGTGTCACATTGGCCAATTTCAAATCTGTCGCGACCTCCCCGGTCAGCCAGGACTGCTGGTAAATGATGGAAAGCAGCTTGGCGAGCACCCCAGCCAGCTCCTTCAGCACTCTCGGGTGTATCCCATCTGGTCCCATAGACTTGTGTGTGTCTGTGTGATGCAGCACGTCACTGACTGTTTCCTGGATTGCAGGGGGGTCGTTCTCCCAGTCTCTGTATTCTGGCTGTGGAGGCTGGATTTCATCAATACAACTAACCTTGCTATTAAAGACTGAGGCAAAGAATGCATTCCTCCAACACTGCTGGAGATAAAATAGCAGAAGGATGGTAGCATTTTTAAATTACCACCATGTTTTGCACAGCAAATATGTTTCAATGCTTTAAGGGGTAATTGCTTTGAAAAATTCCAGCTGAGACAGCTCAGCCATATTTAAGAATGTATTTAGGGAGTAGTATGTTGTTCTACTCTTGTTATTTAAAAAAACCCAAGGTGTTTCACTAAGAAGCTGGCTTAAATTTACCAGAGATTTTGCTGAGGTCAGAACTGCATGTTTGTCCAGGCAAATGAAAATACATCTAAATTTGGCAAACTTCTTAGTATTTGAAAAATCATGCACATAGTTAATAAACAGTTGAGCAGCTTGGGAGTCAGAGATTCCATGGATACTGCATATTGTCTTTGCTAAATTTCTTTGCAGTTGCTCCTTTTGGCTTTTGGGATCATGGTGCCCAGGAAAGAGGCAATTTCAAAAGATCAATTGACAGTGAATTTCTTTTTTTAAATTATCCCAAAGTCCATTTTTAAATCGGCAGTTTGCAGTGAAGACTCTGCGCGTATTAAAAGAATAATATTTAATGATGCATTTTGCTGTCAAAAAGTGGTTTTTCACCTCTATATGTGACCTACCAGTAACATAGCCACACCCCGATTACACTAGTGGTTTATTTTGCTGTTGTTGAAATATATGACTAAGGTATTTGTTACGATAATGTAGAAAACATCTATTCTGCTAGTACAAATGAGCCTTCATTTTCTCTGTATGTAGATTTGTTCCCATCCTCTCCAAGTATCCTGAAATAAGGCTGAGAAAGTTGAATGGTGGTATTTTCCAGCTCTCCTTGTACCTGGTCTTAACAGATAGGCATTATTCTCTCTAAGAGCAACAGTGGAGATGAGAATGGCACACCTCTAGAAAGCAAGGAGAAAATCATATAAATCTGAGAAGTTTTTGGGCTGCATTCAGGAGCATGAGCATTGTGCTCCAGTGGGATGGGTGGAGGCCATCATGTATTCATAAGGAAGAAATGTGGTGAGGAAAACACTGTGGCAGAAACGGACTTGATTAACAGTGTGTGTCCTAAGAGAGAGGCAAAGTTTGTGGCAAGAGTAGGTGGAATTATGTAATGCTTCCTAATTTGGTCTCAGCTAAAATGAATGTGCAGCAGAATCATTCCCCTGAATTCCAGCCCTCCATTCTGCTCTTCTCCAAAAGCTTTTTGTTTTCTAATGGAAAGAAGAGACATGCACCCTACCCATGTTACAACTGTGGGTTTCACAGCAGTTGCATGACTCAAGATCTAATGCACGCAATTACAAATTGTTCTTTTCCTTTTCTTATCACAGGAGAGTAGATTACTGCGTAGATATGCTATCATTATACACCATTAGCTGGGGGAAGGGGGAGATTAACCTCCACAGTCCTTGTAGATTGCATTTCATTGTAATGTAAGTTTCTATAAAGAAGCAGCTAATTTAAAGTAGAACATCTGTTTTTGAAAGGGAAAATAGATATGTTTCTACTGTCAAGAAACCAGCTCTTCATTGGCAAAAAAGTCATGTTTTACCATATATGCCCTCCCTTAGCTTTCATTGACATCGCTTTATACGCTGATAATGACATGACTTTAGAGACTGACCTTTATTTTTTCTACAGGGTAAATGTGACACTATGCTGACTAGGATCTTACTTGCCCAGACTAATGCAGTATCGGCCCATAATCTTCAGCTTTATGAATGGAAAGGCTGCAGATATGTAGAATATTGCCAAGCCATCGCGCCACTGACCAACAGTAAAAAAAAAAAATTAAAATAAATATAATCAGTGTCTTAGATCTTTTGTGATAGCAAAACACAGAAAATACAATTGAAAGTTTTGTTTGTTTTGCTGTTATTTAAACAAAACAACTTTCAGAATAATGAAGGAATGAAGGTTTTGATCATAGAGGGCAAAAGCATAGATACAAGCTACAAAATAGGATAAAAAATATCAGTTTAAGGCAAGTGGTATCTAAAGGATAGAGTATCCTATTTTCAAGTAGTACTCTGCAGACACTGTGAAAATCTTAGGTACAGTGACTGGATGATCCTCTGGGGTACACCAGATAATTTCACCAAGACACTGTTTTTTCCAGAAATCTTAAAGAGGTTGCATTTAGTGTGAAGCAAATCACAGCACCACATCAGACTGTGATGACAGGGCATTCTTGAAAAACTTGTATCTCTGTTTGGCAGCTTCCTAGATGATAAAGCCAAAAGCAGAAAGTTAAGTGATAAGCAAGTAGCAACTATAGGTTTTATGTTTTTCCAGTCAGAATTAATTCCATTTAAGGTTGGGTGTGTGTGTGTGTGTGTGTGTAATATTCCTTTGTGATTGTGCAATACTGTGGAAGACCTGTAAACTATAAAACTTCCTATGGGAAAGATGGAAAGCTCTTATTTAAGAGTTTACATGGAAGAAATCAGCAAAAATAGCTTCTGAAAAATCACAGTAAACCAAATTTAAGTACAACTGCATTGAATACAGAAGCTAGTTAACAAACACATCACATACAATTCTTTAACATTAGAAAAAAGGAAGACACTAAAACTCAACATGCTGAAGAACAGGCCACATCAATTTCCTTCTGCCCCTCTGTCCTTCCATACTTTTGATGGCATCTTTCAGTGACTCAGAACTGAGAATAGAATTCTTTCTCCATAACTATTTATAGGAAAGCTTATATGCATTGATTCTTACAGGGGAAAACCAAAAGCAAAACAAAACCTCAACCTGGATGAAAAACTGAAGGAGAGGTTCTAAGTCTATCTGAAAATGTGAGCAGTGAAGCTAGCAAATTCACACTTTTAACTGCAGGAAATTAAGACAGAAGTACTTCTGAAAAGTTTATGATCAAAGCTTAGTTACTGGAGTTCGGCCCACCATGATGATTTTAAGATGGATTCCCACTTTTTATTTTCTCTCTGTATTGTAGGGCCTCAGGTTAGTCAATGGCTTCCATTTCTCTGTGTATAATACATTCAGGCAACAATTTACATGTCCAGTCTTCACACTGTTAAAATTTCAAAGTTCTTTATTCAACAGCCAGAGATGCCTGAGGGAGCCTTTTTCCCTGGGTTCAGTGAGTTTTAGATCAGAGCCTGTTTTCCAAATCTCACATATAAATATCACTTTGTGTACATCCATATTTCTTCTGACTGTTTATACATAGTGGATATACATCCCTGTCTGTTCTTTGAAAACATGTGTTCAAGTCAGCCTGCTTCTTCACTGCGAGAGCTGAGCATCTAACACAAATTGCAGCTGAGGTAGGAAAAGCCTGACTACCATATCTTGTTTATTAGCTTTATTAATCTTATGATAAAATGAAATTGTCTGCATCCTTAAAAGGGAACCTGTAAATGTTGTGAAATGGAATACTGAAATCTCATCAAACTTATTCAGAATGCTACTTGTTATTAACTAGAAAATTGCAACCTGAGGGTCTTAATTTGAAAATGTCAGCATTTATTATTAACATTATTTCTTTAGCTTTACAAGATAGGCTTTTAGCTATTGCTCAGAGCAATGTGTACAAAAGTTAGCTTAATGAGAAGCACAATTTTAAACAGGACGTTTGATTTCATTAATGCCGCGTTTTAGATTTCACATGTATGACAAACTAAGCATGATATGAGCAAGGTTTTGAAGCTTCTTGCTGAATTGAATATCGAAGGCATTTGAAGACAAAAGAAGATGGAATTACCAGGCTCCATTAATAGAAATAAGTTAATGATGTACTTCACTCATTTCAAGCTGTTCAACCCTTTCCTTACTCACTTCTTTCCTCTGTAATTTATTTCCCTATGCACTTTTTTTCCCTGATCGTTAAAATATTGTAAGCATGATTTACACAGAATGTTCATTTGAAGTTTCTTCCATCCAAAGGTCAACCTATGTTAACTTGTGTGAGAGCCAGCTCTGAAGTTGGTCCTCTGGTCATACCAGTGTTAAACTTTCGCCTTTACTTGCTACACGGTGACTGTTTCATTACATTCACATGAATATTAAAATTTATCCCCTTTGAAACACTTAATGGTCTTATTTTGACTACACAATATTAGTTTAAAACAGCATAATTTTATTTTGAGAAATTTTTTTCTGTTATTCAGGGTTCAAAATAAACCTGTACCACCCACACCCCCACTTCCCACCTCCCCATAATTTTCACACTGTTTATAGAAAGGTTTATGGAAATAATTGTCAGGGGTTTTTTCTTGTCAGAAAGTATCCCCAAAATCTGAGTATGTATTTACTCTTCTTTCTATCTCAGTGGGTAGTTTTCAAGTCCAAATGCTAGGTTACATCTTTTTGCACATGCATTTGATTTTCTGTAGTCACACATCAATATTAATCTGCAAAGTTCTTTGCTGTTTATAGTAAGTATGTCTGTCAGAGCACATGTATAGTGTATACCATCTGGCCAGTCGTAACGTGCATATAGGGTGAGGGATAGTATGAGGAGAGTAGCACTATAAACTAGCTCGATTTTATTTTCTAATGTGAAGAAGTGAGAAGTAGCAGTTTTGCACAATGGCTTGTTTCTCATCAGTGTAAGCACTGTCTGCAAGGAACTGATGGAAACCTTCAGAAATAATCATCAAACCTATTTTTACTACAGCAGAAGGTCTTGATAGTTCTTGCAAAATAGGTTTTAGGTGTGTGGCCCCTACTGTTCATAAGGGGTCAAAGTAGGAAGCACATCCTTGAACTAAGTATGGAAGCGTATGGGGAAAACTCATAGAGTTTCATCTTCTTGCCCCACCTTGAAGGGAGGTGTGTATGATATTAGCTCATGCATATGAAATGCACAGGTGGAATTTGGGTACACGGACAATACTTTCTGGTAGGTCCCAGTGAGCCAGATGAAGTGATGTCGTAGCAGTACAAGTTAAGTCTACAGAAAAGGTACACATAATACAAAAATTTGAGGCTAAGAGCTTTGTCATACCAGCTTTGTCCTGTTTTGGCCACCTCAGAACACTATGTTAGATTTGTTAAAGATACAGAACAATTGTTAGGCAAACAAATATTCATCAGTTTCCACTCTACCACAATCTTCTCTGGTTAATGCTAAAAGAAAAGCTACTTACTAGAGCTTAACACACTGCAGTGGTGGTCTCAGCTCATGCTTGATGGTTTACATTGCTGCTGCTAAATAAGTGTAAGATTGCCAGGGAACTTTTTTATTTCACTTGAGTCCATAAAAATTTGCCTCCATAAAATTGTAGGTTATCTGAAGGGTAGTATGTATCCTGCTCAGGTAATGAGCTCTGAATATTACTCTTAAGAATTTGGAGACCTTGACTTTTCTATCCTCTCTTCTGCAGCTTTCCATGGCCTATAGTTAGTGCTGTGAGCCAAGCAGGAGTCAATGTGAGACTCTTCTTCCACTATGCAAAGAAATGGCATCACCCCACGTATGGTCAGTTGAATCACTTTTACTCAAAGCTAGCATCTCCCATGATTCAGAAGAGCATAAGACAATGAATGATTTACTGAGATAGATGCAGTAACCTAACTGTTTTCCAGATGAAGCTGACAATATAGTTTTCCATAAAAAAACAAGTCAAATATGAGCTCTGTTTGAATATAAAAGAATCAATAATATGTAAAAGAGGAACTTGACAATAGCATTGTGCTTCCTTTGGTAGCTTTTAAAAAAAATTTTCTCACTTCCTCTTTCATTTAATAACTCAAGTTTCTACACTGCACAGTTGCAATATACGGTTTGTATTATTTTTAGAATATGGTTATAAATAATATTTTAAATACTGTCATATTTTCCTCATATGATAGTTTGAGTGTCCAACTGCCAAACATTTGTATTTTTGCTTGGTGACATAACCATCTGCTGACCACAACAGAACGTTCTATGAGAGTAAGATAGAGCAAGCTTTGTCCCAGCAACAGTAGTTAAAATCATTATATAGCTTAAGTATTCCAGCCAGAATCATATGCTTTACTTGTCTTCCATGTTCCTGGGGATGAGGGTTCCTATGTACTAGCTATGTCAGTGTCAATTATAACGGTTTCTTGCAGGACACATTAAGGCAGGATGTGGCTTTGGGTTTTGAGTAAAATTTTTGCAGAAAGTCTTTCAAATAATGTAGCTTGCCTTTGAGAAACTTGTTCCTTCTGCTCTGAAAATACGATAAGCATGAAAGATCTTTTGGCTGATAATATTTTTCTGAAAATAAGCAGATTATTTGCTCAAATAGACTTGACAAATAACTTCAAGCTCTTAACCTATTTTGTCCAGGGTTTTCTGGAAAGGGAGTGTGTTCTGATTTATGTTTGTATTTCAGCAAAGCAGTTAAGGAAGTACTTGTCCCATACCCATGTTCAGTCCACCATGTTTGGTGTTTATACTCTGTGCTTTCTTATTAATGTTGAGGTTTCTGTTTGTACACCTTTTTTTTTTTTTTCCTCAGTTAAACTATTCTCAGCTCTTAGATTATCTCTGAACATAGTTCAAATTGTTTGTGTACTCTTCACATTTCAGTTTTCTGTATTATTTTTGCTCTTTTTCAAATGAAAACCTTTTGCAGAAGCATTTAGATTATCCCCAGCTGACAGAGACCTTTCTAAGTACTGGCAGCAGTAGTAGCGTGGCAAGTATGTACTACATTGTCCCTTGATTTCAAAAAGCCTTTTGAAGAAGCTTTTTAGAAGTTTCAGATGTGAAGAATGAAACATGAAGGCTCTTGTAAATTTTAATAAATGGGCAAAGGAGAGATGAGAGCTGATGAGTGAAAGAGAGGTGATGTAAAATGTGGAGAGTCCACAGAGGGACCTGGAAGTGAAGATCAGCAGCTTGTGTTTGATGTAAGTGGGAAGCCAGTACCAGCTAAGGAGCGCAGAGACTAAGTGATACAATAAAAGCATTGGAACTAGAAAGTAATCTTCAGAGCAAGAATGACAAGGGAAGAACTACATCTGGAGACCAAGGATAAGGATATTAAATGAGCACCTTGCTTCAAGCTTTGGCATATGGAAAGAAGGCACCTATTTTAGTGATGCAAAGAAATAACCAGCAATCTGTGGACACAGCTGATCTGAGAGGATCAGGGTATATGTCTGAGTCAAAGATGATGCCCAGTTTACAGCATGGAAGAAAAGCATGTGGAAGCAAATATTTTCTTAAATCTCTTCATTGGCTCAACTAGAGCTTGAGTTGACAGCTGAATGAAGAGAAAAGCTGAAAAGTATACATTGCAAGTGAACCTGGAACATATAAATGTGCATTCCAAGTAAATTCGGCAACTGGCATGCACTGATTTTTTGAAGCAGTCAGTATTGTCACGTATTTTTTGACATTTCAGTCTCTCACAACGTTATGCACTTGATTTGTTACTTTTGAGGACTGTGAAAAGCAAACTCTCTACTTGCTCTGATGTTAGAGTGCTGTAACAATAATAGGACTTTCAGAGACCAACGTGGCATCTTTAATCATAATTTTTTTCTGTATTCAGTTTTCTCATTGTTTCCTACGCAGAAAGAATTCCTTGCAGTATGATAAAGACATACCAAAGGAACGTCTCATTTAAGTGAACATACTCCAGAAAAAAGTCTTAATCATTTACAGCTTTGTGAATATGTTCTTGTCTCATAAAGTGAAGATGATAGTCTTGCTTCACACTGCTATATACCACTTTTCCTCTGTAAGGGTCATATGAAATGAAAAGTGTAATCTTCTTCAACTAAAAATGAAAATTTCCATATGTTTAGTGTCTCTTATGGTCTTCTTTTCCTCTAGTAACTCTGGGTCTCACATTCTCCAGTGTATCTGCCTCAAACATTTCTAGAGGGTAAGGAAGTCTTCTCTTTCCCTTAAGCACAAAAGACTGGTAATAAAGCAATGGAGAGTGAAGTGAAGGAACTGAACGAGGAAGACCTGAGTTGGTTTTCCAAGTCTGCCACTGGACACTTGTAACCAGGTTGCTAAAGGCATTTAAAGCCTCCTAAAAATGTCAAAAAGAGCTAAATATCACCTTGGATTGTAAAAAATATTTGGGTCCTATTAGCTGTGTGACTGTGCCTAAACACCTGGAAATCTACACCTTAACTGTCTATGAATCAAATCCTTACGGGTGAAGAATGGAGAAAGAGCACGTCTTTAGGTCTCAGATGTGTTCTGAACATACCTGCATTGGATTGTGACCTCAGAAACTCTGGCCAGGTGAGTACCTCAGGAGGCTAAATCACACCACAGCTCTATCTAACACAGCTCCTGAAACTACTGAGCAAACACAGGATGTAAGTGAAACTAGTGTAGTACACGAGAAGAAAGACACAGATATTTAGCCTGCTCAACAGCCTTTTTCTTTATAGAAACAACATTTTTGCCAGGTTAATATTATTTCTAGAAACAGAGGCCAAAACAAACACTCTTCTTGGCCTATCTGATGAAAATCTATCTTGAGTAGAATAAACTCAGCTGGGTCTTGATCAATCAGTGTTTGAAACATTTCCAGTTTGACTGTTAATGTGTTTTTTTGCCAAAATCTTAGGCTTTAAATTTATTTTAGAACTACATTGTTGAGGAAAAGTCTTTGTAATTGATCCTAGCCTATTTTTAGGATTACCAAAATAACATTTTGGGTCTTGATGGTGGGCAAATAGCCTTGCTGAAAAAAGATCCATAAATATCTCACAGCTTGGAGCAGAGATCAATGTAAACTATTTACAAAGGGTATTTGAGAGACCACCAGACACTGGAGCATTATTGAGAAGAACCTTGTGAATTACTGTGCAGAATTCTGCACTAGGAACCAAGGTAGCTAATTTGCTTTTCTCTTATACAGCAAGAAAGTAGTTCCTTTCTTAAAGAGAAAACTGAATTCTTCCTATTGATAAAAAGGGACTAAGATAAGCTAATATGGGATATTTGTTGCAAGGGGTTTTGAAATAGGTTGGAAAACACACAGACTGCCTGATTTACATCTGTAGTAAAGCTCCTCCACATGGGGTAAATGGGGATCAAGTCTACAGTATTTAGTAGCTTAAACAGTCTTAATTTAGTCATCTTTGAGAATAACTCCCTTTTTTTTAAATTCTAAGCTTGCATACAGAAATGCACAGGTCTAATTCTGAGCTGCTACAATGCTGCCTATCTTTGCAGAAGCCATTTGTGCTGATGCCCTTTCCTTGGGTATATCTGAAAAACGTTTTCCTGCGTATGAAAAATCTCAGTTGTTCTTGGATGAAGATAAAGAACTGGAAATCTATAAATGCTCCATGGTATCACTCCTGTGCTGTTTCTTCCCTTGTTAGTCTGGAAAACTAGAAATTCTCATGAATTAAAAGAAAGGAAAAAAGTGGCCATAGCAATTATTACAACTGGAGTTTTCTTTCCATTTTCACCCTGAAGGCAAAAGTCACCAAGATGCATTCCCATCTTTCTTGTAATTCTGTAGCCTAGCTTTTTTGAAATTGCACTGCTATAAGTTGTGTGCAGAAAAGTTATCAGGGATCTAGCTGTCTTCTTTTTTGTTCTCTTTGGCAGTCTCGAACTGAAGGGCGATATTTTTCAGCATTGGTGAAATATAAAAACTGCTCAAGATGTTGTAATTTTGAAGTCCAGGTTCAAGTCCCCATTTTTACCAGTGATTGAACGCTTGTCTAAAACAAAGTAGAAACATTATCAGATTCTTACCTGATGTGTCTCTAGTCTGGAGTGTTCACTGGAAGATTTCACAGTTAACACCTTCCTTGGTGAGATTTCATTTCTTCATTGTTGGCCAGTGCTTGACATAGTCATTGTTTCTGACAGTTAGACATAAATTGATAAGGAGCGTGGCCAAAAGCTTTTCAGACATAAATTGATAAGGAGCGTGGCCAAAAGCTTTTCAAAATGTTAAGTATATAATTTCAAACACAGTTTCTTGGTTTTGGTTTTGATTTGTTTTGGGTTTTTTTTTAAGTTTCAGGGAGACTAATCTCAATAGATTCCAGCATCTGAAGTAAAATATAAACAGGTCCATCTTGTCCTGCTTCCATATTGACAAGTCCTGGTTCAAAAGTTTTGACAGTGAATGTTAGATCTCTTCATCTTTTCTTTTTAATAACACAAGTTGAAAGCCTCTATGCATACACTGTACTAAGTCAAATAATTTTGTTTTGGAAAAACATTGTTTTGTGATTTAAAGACTTTTAAAGATAAAGAATCCAGTCTTACACCCAGCTAGCTCCAGGTTTTCTAGGGTTTTGGGCGTTTTTTTCTGCTTTGGTTTTCTGCATGAAATCCTGACACCATTTATAGCTCTGGGTGCTTTACCATTGACTTTAGTGCATCCAGGACTTTTTCCTCCTTTTTTACTCGTATTAGCTTTTTAAAATATTTTCTTTAACCACCATCTCTTTTCCCTCAGGGCTCTTTGATGTTCCAAGAGTAGTTGGTAGATTTTAGTCCAACCTATACCACACTTACATATGTTTACTTTTGCAGGGGCCATGGAATTTTGATAGGTGGTAGCCAGCCAGTGATTTAATTTATAACAAGTATTTAACACATAAGCATATACAAACCCGAAGCTTTTATTAAGGCTGCAAAATAAAACTTTCATGGCTTAGGAAACGCCAGAATTAAGACTGCTGACGTAAATTAATTTCTGTCATGTTCTTTGCATACAGTATTTTTATACACTAGCATACAGCTTCTTATATGGCCTCTACACATTTTTCCACAGACCTGCCTGAGTATGTATCAGTCCAAACAGTTAAAAATTGGCAAAAAACTCAAACCAGATCTTATAACGGGAAAACCTGAGACGGTTTTACTACTAAGTGATAGTTTCTGCTAGTCCTGTAACGAAAAAGAGAGGCAACAGGTTAGATTTGAGGTTCTTCTCTAGCCATTAGAAACAATACATGGAAGGAAATACAGCAGTTAATATGGAATGGTTAGGTATCTCTTCCACTGGATGGCATTTATTTTAAAACATTATTTATGTCCATCAGGGGGACCCTGCTCCACCGTTCATGGCAGCCCAAATGTACATTGGTGTGATGTACCTCACGCACGCCTTTTCTTGGCAGAAGACCTTCTGTATGAAGGCTTGTGAAAACAATAGGGTCTTCCAACATGTAAGTCTAAAGTTGGTCAAGAGAAATCTTCCCTCATCACTTGCATGCTGTTCCCACTACCATGATAAAGGGACCCTGCAGAACAAGACAGACTCCTTGTTAAGGTGGTTTGATCCGGAGAATTTCTGAGCAGCCTGGTGATCTGTATTTAACTATAAGCCTTCAAAGTAGAATGCAGAAATCTCTGTCCAAGAGATTCTATCTGTCCAAGCATGAATACATTAACAAGGATTCTGTGCTGCACTACTAGTGCTCACATGGCATTACTGAAGGAGTGCAATCAGCAATTAGGAGAACAGAAGGTGACTTAAAGATTGTTACTTTGGGAGGCTGAAACTTGTAGTTCCAAGCTAATGCTGATCGGCTAGTGTAGCCAAGACTGAGATATTTTTATTATTGTGTCATCCAGCTATGAATGCATCTCTTTGGAAACACCATTCTGCTGGAATGTTTTCTGTCAAAAGTTGCTGGTTCATTGAGAGTGAAACATTTCATGAAAGCTTATCTCAGCGAGCCTTATAATGGAATACAGATAACTTTTGATAGCTCTCTGCTGGGCGGGTCAGCTGCCAGCTTTCCATTCAGTCAGATTTACTACTGTACGGTGGCCTCTTCTTTGTTTTAGGGATCTAGGGAATACAAGGACCTTCTGGGATTCAGGGCTCCACTGCGTGAGAAGAAACTGTGACTTTTTGGAAATGTTGTGGATCTTTGTTTCCCAGATGAAGTTGTTACTGGAATGTCTATTTCTTATAAAAAGTTTTAACAGTTTTTATCCTAAATCAGGACAAATTAAGGTTTCAAAGTGGTGAGGTTTCTCAGAAAATGTAAATTCTGAGCTGTGACCAGCTCTAACCATGAGCAACTTCTAAGTATTCATAGCATGCTCCGGCTGTAAAATCCCAGAATAGGCAGAGTCTGAGAGCCTGAAGGCTTACCCACAGGGCAGATACAGCTCACTTGGAGGAAGTAGTTTCAACACAGAGGAGGTCTGCAGAACTGTGTGGAGCCCTGTGAGCCAGTGCAGAGCAAATTAGCACACTGATATGATGCAGCACACTGTTGTGCAGAGAAACTACACTGGGTTGTGGGAACAGTGAAATGGTATCAGTAACCTTGCAAGCTGTGGTGTGTGCATTCTCCTGCTCAGCTATACTACAATTAAGAACTACACTGTGAAAAGGATTTCTCTCAGCAACTGGAGAAAACCATTTGTATTTCCTGTCTTTGTACTATTTTAATCGTAGAAGAATAACTTTAAAAGACTAAACTTGTACTACCAGCCTAATTTGATGTGCTTTTTCTATCAACTTATAAAAAATTATTTTAGGTGATGTCTTAAAATTGTTTGGATTATCAGGTCATTCCCAAACTTGCTTAGAAAAGAGGATTCCTCTTCTGTTTGTAGCTATACTTCAGAATCGTTGCTATTGCTTCTGTGCAAGAGGGGGTTGGCAGTATGGGTCATCTGAGATCTATGGCATCAATCTTCTAACACAGAATAACTCTTCTTTTTTCCAACTCTCAGTACCTCTATGCCAAAGTAACAACTTATTCTTGTGTGAACTTAGCAACAGTAAAATATATAATTTGAACTACGTTGTTTCCCTTTTTTATTGTTTGCATGAAAACCTAGCATCTCTGTGGAGCTCTTGCTTTATTATTGTCATTATTCAGTGGGGTTTCTGCATCTTCTCCCTTTGGACAGTTGTGAGTTTAGATTTCTTTCTCCATGCCAACTAGATGGTAAACTGTTACCTGTAAAGGGATGACATTCTAGACCTCTTCTGGGGGTTGGCTATCTCATAAGGTTTGATGCTAGTTCTTTATGCAGGACATAGCAGAGAGAAGTACTGCTTCAGTGACATGACGCTCTCCTCCATTTATCTCGTTGTTCAGCCCTCTAAGGTATAGTTACAAGCAAATTAGTGATCATGGGTATCATTGCATGCCATTTTAAATGACATAAAATCATTCAAGGGAAGAAGGAATAAAAGTTGGAGGTCTGCCCACTCTGTATCAGCAACTGTAGGTGATGGCTCGTTAGAAGAAACTTGTCAGTCCCTAAGCATATACTGTTAACGAGCTCATCTATACTTTGATTAGGAAACCTTTTACAGTGTACAGAATAAATTGCATGAAAGCCAGTGGAGAAATAAAGACTGAAGGGTAGTGGACATGAAAAATAATTTCTAAACAGGAAACTTAACAGTTCTGAAAATACTGAAGACACCTTGGAATTTAAGTTTGGTAATGCTTTAAAAACCAGTGAAGGATATAAGTCATTGGGAAAAATAAGGGTGTTTCAAATACTGGCTGATAGTGAGTTAGATACATTATAGCGGGCTTTGTTTCCCCTTGTTTTCTTTTTCTAAGAATCACGTAAAACCCTCAATAACTTTAACAGAAAAACTCAAAACTATTCCCATACTTGTCATCTGGTTCTTAACTATTTCTTTATTTAACTATCAATATTCTTTGGAAACCAACATTTACTAAAAATGACAGTAATATGTGGAATTTTAGCCTGAAAAATAAATAATCGAAAACAACCAGGCAAAAATATTTATTTTGCTTTGGTTTGGGTTTTGATTAAAGAAAAATGCATATCTTGAAAGGTATGCACTGTAAGCAGTACTGCTGGATGTAATAGTAATTCAGATTGCTAAGTTAAGCATGTCTGTAAAGCCTGTAGGATCAAATAATTGTAGTACATTGCTATTGTAAAAGATTGTGAAAGGCAGGAAAACAAAATGGGGTTTAGACGGCACCTGGCATGGAATTTTTCCAAAACTGCTGCATGGTTAAACTAGGAATTTAAGAAAAAATTAATCTTGTTGAACAATCTCGTTTATGTATGACTGCTTTGGATGTTTTTCGTTGTCCGTATTGCAAAATATCGTCCAACTTCAAATGTGCTTAATACAGGTTGTCTGAACTTTTGAAAAACACTGGCTCATGCAGAGAGCACACAAAAAAGAGCATTTTACAGCATCCAGCTGCCTCAACTGCTTAGAAACAAGGCAACCAGCAGGGAAAAAAAAAAAAAAAAAAAAAAAAAAAAAAAAAAAAAAAAAAGCGCTGCTCCAGTTTTGACGAAGCAAATGGCCTTTAAGGAAGTGGTGCCTCCTCCCGGTGTCCCCAGGAGAGGGACCACGGGCCGGTACCGGGGTGTGGGCCTCGCTGTACGGCCTCGAGAGACCCCCGACCACCGGCCACGGGGAGCAGAACCGGAGGGGAAAGGCGGGGGAAGAGATTTCCTCGCTCGGGACGGGGACGGGACGGGAAGGGGACAAGACGGGACGGGTCGGGTCGGGACGGGGCAGGACGGGGACTGGAACGGGGACTGGACAGGACGGGGACGGGAGGGGATGGGCCGGGCCGGGGCAGGACGGGCCGGGTCGGGTCGGGGCTGCCGGTCAGGCGCGGGTCCCTGCTGCCCTCTGCCGGCTGCCGCCCCGCCCCCGCCTCGCCCCGGGAGGGCTGCGGCCCCCCCCAGCCCCCCTCAGCCCCCCGACGGGCTCCGGCAGGCCTCGAGGAGCTGCGGAGCCTCTGTGAAGGGTCTCTCTGGCCTCGGTGAGACGGGTTTCGAGAGGGGAAAAGGCCACCTTCCGCTGCAGGGGCCGCGCTAGAGCCGCTGCCTCTACTGGAAAATGGTGCTAAGGAAATGGGCTTGGAGTTCTTTCCGGGTTTGTGTGCGGGTTCGGAGCAGGGCAGTTTTGAAGCAATTACCCCAGTCTTCCTCACCTATCGCATTCAGTTTTGGTGCTTGCAGAAGGGGTCCCTTCTAACACATAAGCTCTTTTCTGGACAGACACCCAGTGGACACCAGCACCTGACTGGTGAGGTAGGGATCCAGACCAGTTCTGTATCATTCTTAACCATTGCAAAGTCTGAAGCACCCTCCCCAAACTGCACAGAGTGTAGACGTAGGAGCCTCTTTACTTACTTCTTTGATCTGAGACACTCCTGTTGTGCTAGTGACACAGCCAATCTGAAAAATGACCTGACGAGAAAAAAACCCGCCTCGTACCAAACCATCTTGCAAACATGTGATGTATGGACGCTCCCTGCTTACGCAGAGCCTGTGCACGGAAGGAAAGCAAGAGTGGGATAGGTACTACTTTATGTGTATTAACATACAAGTCACTGACTTCAGATCTTGGGCAGGTTTGCTGGGTGACTCTGTGGCACCTGTGCACAGGTCGACAGTACCTACAAATAGTGTCATACAGCTTATATGCCATAAACTAGACATCAGCGGAATTATTTTTTTTCTCCCCCCCCCCCCCCATTTAATTGATGAGAGTTTCTCAATCATAAGGGATAGCATATGCACGGTTATGCTGCTTGTCGAACTGAAGGCAGCATTGCACACTGCCGTATAGGCACTTCCAAAGTCAAAACGTGTGAATCAGTACTCTTGTTTGCACTATCACTGATGTTTGTCTATCAAAAGGCTTTTTTTTTTCCTGCAAAAATACGAAGAATCAGGTTTGAAGTTAAATTCTGTTATTTTTCCCAGCAGTATATACACACCTTAGTTTCAGTGAAGTTGTTCTCGATTTGTACTGTGACTGAGAACATCACGTCTCATATAATTTCATGAATTATTAAATAATTATTGAATCATTAACTAATAATTATTAATTAATGAATTATTAACTAATATTTAATGAATTATTAACTTGCAGGGGTAGCTATTCTGGGAATCATCCCCAACTCTATAGCTTTTCTATGTCATTTCCAAAGATGATTCGAAGATGAATTTGCATCTTAGGTAGTTTTATATGTGCTGGCATGGATCCCCAAAATAATGCAGCTGTGGTACCAATGTATTGGCTGCAAAAACTACCAAGGAACCTGAGAAAATACAGAGGTATTAATTCAGAAGAAAAAATTATCTCACTCAGAGCTCTATATTACCACAGCTGGACTGTGGATTCCCTGGAAGGACAGATCCTGGAGGCTTATCCCCATTTATTCCATGTCTCTGTGGTAGAGATATTGGAAACTATAGGAGAACCTCGGATCTCCCACGAGTTGTCCCTGGAGTGCTACTTCAGTTCCATGTCAGGGCAGAGAGTCTAGGAATGACTGGACGCTCCACGTAGGACTCGGTCTGGCAGGGCTTCCATGTTTCCTTGTCCCAGGAAGGAGCCCTGCAACCTGACAGGTCACCAGCCCCACAGAATTCAGATGGGGGTACAACCCTCTGCGTCTGGAGCCGCTGCTGCTGCTGCTGCTGCACAGCATTGCAGTTTTGACAAGCTGGCGTTTTTAAAAGAAATAATGCTTAGTCAAAAAATGGCCAGCCAGTTGTAAGTGATGTATTTGGTATGCTTTTCCTGTAGCAAGGGAAAGAGTAAACCAGCCAGTCTGGATTTAAAAACGGAGATTCACAACAAGTTCTAAATAGAATTTGTAGGCGAAGAAAAAAACCCCAACCCCATGTGCTGTTTCTCCTCTTTCCTGTATAAGCAATAGCAAGGGGCCTGTGGGAGTTCACTGCAAAGATTCTCTGAGGGGGGTTGCATGTGTGTGAGCGCATGGACGGAGGGAAACTGAAGATAATGAATCGATAAATAGTATTTTCCCTAATTGTTCTTTAGTCCGTAGCTATTGTATCTGTGCTGGCCAGCTTCCCAAAGACAAAACGCGGCACCGCAGTTAGTGCTGAAGTGGACACATACTTGGTGTCGCTTTCCCCCCGTAGCATGTGGAAGAGATTAGATAAGCGAGGTGGCTCCTGCTGCGGGGAGTTACTCACGCTTCGGAGCGCCTGAAAGGTATGCTGCTCCTCACACCGCGGTGCCAGCGCTGCCGGGAAGGCTCTAGGAAAGCTGCTCTAGCAAAAAGCGTGCCCCTGCCCGCAGCCGAACGGCTGATTTAAGGTCAGAGTCGGTCCTCCGCTTCGGTTTATGCTGCGGCTGTAGGTAGCTGCAGAGAAAACGGCAGCTGCTGCTCGTGTCTTCGCTGCAGGTTCCCGACGATCAAAGTGAGAACCAAGAAATCCAAAGTACCAGTAACTTCTCGTGACCGCGTGGAATTTTCTGTCTGCATTGCGTCTCGCGCGTGTACTTTATTCGTGTTGGTTTGGGGTCTTTTTTTTTTTTTTCCATGTATTTATTTTCAGACGAAATAAAACCACTCGGAATGAAAGCCAACCTTGTAAGGCGTGCACATTTTCCCGCCGGGCGCCCTGGGACAACATTTACCGCGAAGAAACGCCGGCGGCCCCGGCGGGAGAGCGGGGGCCCGGCGGGAGCCGCGGGGCAGCCCCCTCCTCCGCCCCGGGCAGCCGGGAGGGGCTGGAGGAGCGAAGGAGTTAAAGGGAGGCGCTTGGGAAATCTGATGCTAACGAAGCCCCAGGAATGTTGCACATTTCCATTCCCCTCCAGCCTTGGGAGGAGGTCAGTCCCCGCTGCGGACAGCCCCTACGAGGAGCCCAGCCCCGAGGCCGCACTTGCTCCGGGCGCTGCCCAGCACCTTCCCGCAGGTTACGCCGGGAGACGGCGGGGAGAGGCGGGGGGCGGCGTGAGAAGGTTTTTTTTCCCCCGGGTTTGGGATGCTCTGGCGGGACCCGCAAAAACCGAGGGGGAGCGGGGTGGGGGTGCCCGCGGCTCCGCGCACCCCGGGCTGGGGCGGAGGAAGCGGCGGGCTCGGGCCGCTCCCCTGACCCGCCGCGGCCTCTCTTCTCTTACAGGCGCGGCCGGAGATGCCGGGGAGACGGCTGTGGTGGGCGCGCTGCTGGCTCGGCGTCTGCCTCTCGCTGCTGGGCGCGGGGGGCGGCCCGGCCGAGCCCTGCCGCGGCCCCCCCTGCGCCGGCGGCGGCGGCGGCGAGGCGGCCCCCCCGCCCTGCCGCGGGGCCCGCTGCGGCGGCAGGGCCGGCCGCCCGGCGCGCTCCTTCCTCCACACCGCCACGCCGCTGCGGCCGCCGCAGGGCAAGGCGCCGCCCTCCGCCCCCCACGCCGCCCCGCCGCCCCGCCCGCCGGCCGGCAGCGCCCCGCGCCCCGCCGCCGGCGCAGGGGGGGCCGCGCCCGAGGCCTGCCCCGGCGGGGCCTGCGCCGCCAACGGCACCCGCCGCGACTGCCAGGGCCTGGAGTGCCGGCTGCCGCCCCGCCTGCGGCCGCGACCCCGCGGCCCGGCCCGCGCCGCGCCCGCCGAGGGCTGCCCCGAGCCCGCCCTGCTGCGCGCCGCCGACAGAGCCGCCCAGTTCGCGGGGGACGACTTCGCCCACGCCGCCCCCGAGCTGGGCGGCGGCGCCCTGGGGGTGCAGCTCGCCTGCGACGTCAAGCCAGGTGCGGGGCGCCCGGAGGGGGCCGGGGGGGCGGGAGGGGCGCGGCCCCCCGCCCCGGGGCGGCGGGCGCCGGGGCCGCGGCGCCGCCCGCTCCCGCTGCCGAGGGACGCCGTCGCGGGGTGCCGGGGCTCCCCGTGCCCAGCCGGGGGCCGCCGAGCGGCTTGAGCGCCTCTGGGGGCCCGGCCCGAGGGCGCCCGCGCGGGAGCGCCCCAGCTCCTCGTTTTGGGAGGCGCGAAGGAGGATCCGGCGCTGGGCTGCCCCGTGCGGGGGGAGCTGCCCACCCCGCTCCCCGCCTCTTCGCCCCTGCATCTCCCCTCCCCGCTCAGGGGCGGCCAAGAGACCCACAGCAGGCGAAACACGGCAAAACCCTTTTTAGCGCTGTTTTTAAACGAGTGTAAGACCTCTAACTCTCTCTCTCTCTTCACGGTCTGGTATTTCTGGGGTTTTTAATTTATAGCAGCGTCATACAAGGCTTCAGTGGCATGTGTGTACGTTCCACACCCAGGATGAACGGATGGGTGCCATTGGTAAGAAACTCACTGCTGCTGACAAATTGTCTTGCTGTAATAGCCAGCAAAAAACCCAAAACAAGCCAGGGAGTTGCGGAGCATCTCTTATTGCACGTCATTGAGAGCACTTGTCTGTCAACTGACTAGAGCCCAGCTCTGCTCAATTCCGTATACCTGTCGGAAGCCAGGTATATCTATAGTATGTCCATGGTTTTACTCACCAGTCAGCAGAAGGTGTTACACAGTTGCCTGGGATATGTGGATTTACCCACATGAAAAGCGCCAGCAGATACATTAACGACCACAAAGCAGTTTGGGTTCTGGTTTAACGCCTTATCTGAAATACATAAAATGTATGAGGAAGGGTGATTTATTTTGTACCCCACTGATGTTAAAAGCTAATGGAAAGCATGAAGAAGGTCCTTTAAACTTTGTCACGTCTGTGTGGCTAATCTGAGGGCTGTGGCTGCTTCAGACACCAGGGCACATGCCAAGCCTCCTTACCAAGGTCTACTTAGTGAAGTGACATCTCCAAAGCAGACTCCAGCACTTAGTCGTGATTCCAGTCCCAGGGCTAAGATTTAACGCTCACCCACCCACATTCCACCCCACCCCCCCCGCTTAGCGCAGTGACACTCTCTACTTTCATCTTGCCTGATAGTGCTCCCAGGTGCCTTACCTCTGTATGCTCCGTGATCAAAAGCGGATGGAAAACAGAAGACAGTATGGTTAGCTGCCTTTTTCTCTGCTTCTCTGCATATTCTTTGTACTATCGTAACTGCTATGCTTCCCTTTTGCAAAGGGACCCAGGGTATTTGCATTTTCTTTGTCCTTACCAAAATCTATCTCTGTGTAGTACAAGCCCTGGCAAAAAATAAGGGCATTCTGCACGGTCAGAAAAGACTAATATTTCTTAGATGGTGCTGAAAGCAGACATGCTGTATCTCCGTGAAGATCTTACGAAGAGCATCTAGCTCAGCATGACCTTTTTCTCTGAACATCCTCTTATTCTTTGGTCATCTTCAGAGGACCTGGATCAGACTGTGCTGCCCAGTCTCCAGTACCATCAGCACTTCCAGCTAACATGGTGAGTTTCATGCACCTCTCCTCTAGGCCTTAGGGTTAGGTCCTCTGTCCCCTCTGACGTGGGTCAGAGGAAAACAGAATAAGGGAAATGAAAGAAAGTGAAGATGCTAGAGATTTTGCAGACTTGATGCAGAGTTCACTGTACTCTTTCAATTTTATGCTCTTTGCTGGCCTGGTGCTGGGTGAAGCCTGGGAGGAACAGAAGTGTGGTTAGGAGTTGCCCTTAACAAAATCCTTGAATGTATCAAGAATGGGTTATACCTTACGGCCAGTGACAGTCATGGATTTATGCTTCATCTCCTTCCTGTGGCAGAGAGAAGCACCCTCTATGTTGGAGGGAAAGCTGTGTACAGCACTGCCCACTAAACTGTAATCCCAGGAAGGCACTGTCAGCATGGAAGCACACAGTGAGCAAAGCCGTGATAACATGGGAGCTCTACTTGAGAGAGTTTTCAGATGGGGACAACTGCACCCTCAGAAGTTCTCCCCTCTCACTCTTTTTGCCTCGTGGCCAGCGAGTGACAGTGGTTAGCACCAGTCCACAGTGAGGCCTACTGCAGCAATCATGGTGGCAGTTAGTGTGGATGCTGTAGACATACTTCTGTCTGGACTGGACGGAGGACATACATACATGTTTTGCCCATTCCAAAGACTGGACCCAGGCCTTCACAAGGCAGCTTTCTCTCCTAGGAGTGGAAGAATAGCATACTGGATTCATCAACATCTAGCAGAAATTCCATATTCTTGGCGTCAAGAATGAAAAAATAAGCCATGTTGACAGTCTTTGGTTTGCTTCAAGTCAGCGGACAGGCAAGTATCCAGGATTCTGCTCTGCCTACAACCTCTTAATGTGCTCTGCATTTGCCCAGGACCACCTTTTGAACACATGTCAGTGGATTTCTTGCACTAGTGCAGAGAATACCTTGTTCAGTTATGGTTCTGCATAGCAATTCCAGCATGGCTTGTCTGCTAGAACAAACAAACAGCAAAAGGTAATAATCAGACGTCTGCTTAGGAGAAATGCATTTACAGTTGTCTGGGGAGAGCTGCTACTCAAATGGCTTGCAGCAAACACGACAGGGCAAATGTAAATAAGGATTGTGAAGAGCATCCCGCAGGTCTAGTTTTCTAAAGAGCCCTGCTAGGGGAAACAGCTCACTCAAGAGCTGTGCTCAGCCTGTATGGTGGAGACGGTGGCTTTCCTGCCAAGAACTTTTGTGGATAAATCTCATTATGCAGGTGTGGCAGGAGTCTGTCTTACAGATGTAACTTCTTGGAGAAGAACCAGATTCAGGGAGAACTGCCTGTGGTGGTCAGTAGTGTGTGGGGACCAGCAAGAGTCCCTCTGAGGGAAGTCTAGGGGCCTCTTGAGTGCAGCAGTGAATATGCTGCAGACAGGCTTAGCCGGGCTCTAGGTGTCTCTGTGGTTAATCAGAGTGCAGAGTTGCCTCTGGTACTCACAGTGGCTGCTGTGTGTTCCCAGTCTTTGCAGTCTTCTCAGATGAGGCTGCTCCATGTGCTCAGCACGTGACTTAAGTAAACAGAAGGCAAAGAAAACGACGTGGTATTTTTTTCCCTTGTGTACAGTGCATCTTTTGCATGACTTCAGGGTGATGTCTATACGTTTTATGGATGGCGCAGGTATATGCCTCCAACCCAGGCAATCGTACATTTATTTTAGCCTCCAGGAACATGTCACACAGTCGGAAAGAACACAAGTTTATGACAGATTATATGCCACCGCTGCATCCTCACCCATCCTCGTATTCCTTCCTCAGTTAACTTCCCAAAGAGGAAGTTTCTCTGGCAGCCATGTGCAATGAATTAATCTTGGGGATTTCTAGTGTTTTTAGATCAGAGATAAAGGTACGGTTAGTTCCTGGTGGAAGAAAGAAACAGAAGGCTGGCTGGCCCTTCAGTTTAACATGTAAAGTGCTATAGCTGCAAACAGGAAACCATCTATTCAAGAAGAAACAGGTCAGTGGCTGTTCCTGTCTTTCTGTTGTTTTTAGGGGAACATTTCTGTCTGGTTACCAGGTCAGCACGTCACTCTGAGGCCAGCTGCATGGGGTGTTTCTTTGCCACTGACCTCTCCTCAGACAGTGGGGGAGCTGGAATATGCTGCTTAGGTGACCATTTTTCTGCCATACATGGGTGGAGACCTGATGGCTCTGTGACAGTGCATGAGTAGATTTGCAGTGATTCTTCAGTCACTAAGAGAGACCTCCCCTCCATTTTACCTGTCTGAGAAGGCTTTTTTTGGTGACCAGAATAATCTTTTTTTCAACCTGTTGTGTAGCCCCATTTGTGTGAGGTGGAGTCTACCTGAATTCTTGCTGAAGACGATGCTTGATACCAGCCCTCCAAGATACAGGCTGGTATCAGGGGCTCTAGCTGATTCCCAGCACTGTCTGTGTTCGCAGGCTCACCTGCATGAGGCAGGTAACTGTTACTCTCCACCAGCTGCCTGCCAGAACCAGCACAGCCCTTCAGGGGGAATCAGACAAACATCATAATCTTTTCAGCTAGTATCACCAGCACCACAGCTACTATCTGGAAAGCTCCTTCTAACTACAGCTGAACAGTTGGCTGGGTGAAGATGCCGAAGTGCAGACTTTTACTCCCTTTTCAAATCAGATGAGCCCATTCTTCTGCAAGATTGTCGCTGTTACCTCTCGGCAGTACTGTGAGTACACCTTACTTCAGATGAAAGACTGTCATCCCAAAAGAATGAATGCACAGAACCTGTTTTTGTTGTCTTACCATTTTGTATTCCTCTGTGTTTCTCTCCTCATTAATTGCCATCAAATCCTTAATTTTTCCTATCAGACCCATCTTTCTGTTGTTTTCTTTTGGGCAGACTTATCTGCAGCTGCAAACACCTGCATTTGGGCAAAATGATGTGCAACTGTCATATGTCATACCTGCCAAACCTGGTGAAGAAGGTTGTAGGTTCTCATGCTATTGCTCTCTGTGCACTGAGCAGTGCCTGCAGCCCCCTGCTTTCATCACCTGTGGCTGCCAGGAGTGACTGGCACCATCAGATGGCCCTGTGCTCTCTGGTCCCAATCAGGATCTTGCCTTCCCTTCCCCACAGTAGGATAACTGCCTGCTTTTAGCCTGTGCCCCTTGTGCAGTGGTAGATTGTGCCTGAGGGCTACCTTGTCCATGCAGCGTGCCCTCAGGGTGACGTATGCTTTCCAGGCATACTAGGGAAATGTAGCAGAGGTTTGTATGTGATATTGTGTTTGCCCCATGGATTGATCCTGGAAGCATGGAGCAGATGTCTGCAAAACAGACCTTGCCATGGCTGTGTGTGGTGTGCATGTACAAGGAAAGTATATTGCATCTGTGGTCATGGGAACACCTGAGCATTGCTAGTGGATGTACCTGCTTGATGTTTGGGCAATGTGAAAAGGTACCTGTGGGATTGCTATATCTGCTAATGTGTAAACATCACTTGCAGTGGAATTGATTTCATAATTTTAGATGTCTGTGATAGAGACATCCTCATCTGACGTGTTCACTGTGCCTTACCTTTATATAGTTAATGGAGAGAAACAAGGCCACTTTTAGGGCACTCTGCATCTGAACTATTTTAGATTCATCCTTCAGAATTTTTTTGGTAAGCAAGATATCTCTTCTGCTAATTAAATGTAGTTTATTTTTGGTAGAGTCGTCTCTTGTGGAAAAGCTTTATTAAGCTCTCTGTTGCTCTGGCATTGTGAACTGCCAGTAGCACTGACTACTGTTGCAGTGAAGGGCCTCCAGTACTGGTAAGTATAAGTTCAGTGGTAGTACTGCAAAATGGATAAAAATGAGAGGAAAAAAACCAGTCACAAAGGATTTTTTAGGCCTCATATTCTCACCAGCTGAGCTTTAGACAGCCAAAAGGAGCATAGCTAAATTGACTGACTGGAATGTAGCAATGTAGCTGTAACAAAGTTCTGTAAGGCTGTTTAAGGCAGAGATAATGGAAAGCAGGTCCATCATGTGAGTAAGCTTCACTGCAGTCAGTACTTAAAATCATAGCCAGCAAGTCACACAGTTACTAGTTGAAGACAATGCTCCTTAAGTATTTGCTTAAAAATAAGTTCTACTTTATGTCTCTTATTGAATCAGGGCTTTAGTTAACCTTTCTTTGCTATAATAGCTTTACTTGCGTGTGTGAGAAAAGTCCAGATTGCCAGGATGGGAAGAGCCCAATAACCATCTTAGAAAAGTCTGTATTCTCTCCATCTATAAATTTGTAATGGCTGGAATAATTCAAAATGTTACTCTTACTGGTCTCTGAATATCAGCCACTGAGAACTGGAGGAAAAGTGGTTTTGAAAAAAAGTGGTTTGGTAATACATCCTTGGCTATAGTATTCACTCTCTTGCAGTTCCCCAGAGGCAGTTCTCTGGGCTGACTTTTAAGTGGTGCAGTTGGACTTTCCCTTAACTCTGTGAAGGTTATTTCTTTTTTCAATTTTCACTGAGAAAGAGGGTCAAAAGGCCTAGAAAGGTGGAGTTTAATGCTGTTATTTTCATTACTATTTGTTCCTTACAAACCTGGATTTGTTAACATTTCAAGCTTAAAGTCAAGATCAT
The DNA here is from genome assembly GCF_965140245.1 of Athene noctua. Taxonomy (NCBI): domain Eukaryota; kingdom Metazoa; phylum Chordata; class Aves; order Strigiformes; family Strigidae; genus Athene; species Athene noctua. The sequence goes on from NC_134038.1 coordinate 121,359,876, forward strand.
CTCCTGAAGTTCTTGACAAAGGCAGACATGTACACAGCTCATTTGACAGTAAATGCAATGGCTGTTAGTACTATGTAGCAGTCTTATAGGGGAATGCATTTAGAGTTTAGATTTTCTGGTGTTACAAGAATATTGTGCTCATTACTTATTACACTTATTTTTATTGATAACTGTATTGCAGTACTAGCATGGAGCCCTGTTCTCACATGTGATCCCAGCATGTAAGAAATCATATTAATGTAGGGCAAGAGGAGGAAGTCCCTCTCAGAAAACTTACAGGGAGATATACCAAGAGACGATTAAGTTACAGTAGTCAACATGGTAGCCAAAGCCTCAGCATGTCAGCTTTCAGCAGCTATTTTTCTAGGTACATATGTTTAATTTGGCCAGGTAAGGCCTACCCCTTTTCCTTACAGACTTCCCATCTGCTTTGAAGATGTAACTCTTACTGGTACGTGTTTGCACTGTGTTGTCACTTGTACAGCCAAAATACTTGGCAAAGATCTGGGCTCTTCTGCCTGTATTCTCAGTTGTAAGCCAGACTTCTGAGAGCAAAAGTTGTGTGAAAAGGAATTTGTTAATGTCTTTCCAGCCTAAAGCACAAATGGAGCCCGTGTAAGTTGATGAAAAATCTTGATAGGCAATCACAGTGTGCGTGTAACTGTCATTAATGCCCTTTTGCAAACCTTTTGAGTTCTGTGTTCTTTTTTGAGATGGAGAACTAGGACTGCATGCTATATTAAAGACGCTCTGTTGGTTAATATAATGTCATAATGATACATTATCTTTTTGCTATGTATTTCTCTTCTAATTACTCCTAGCCTTTTATTTGCCCTTTTGACCTCTGTAGGGCACTGAACTGCTGATTACATGGCTCTGTAGCTCAACATCTGTGTCTAGATATTTTACCTCAAGATTGTTTCTAAGGGGTAATAGTAATCTACAAGTACATTTGATATAAAAAAGTTAGATTTTTTATTTTATTTTTTTTTTTAAATTCAGCAGGTGCTTTATTTCACCTTTATCTCCTTTGAGTTTCTTTTTTCAATTTTATGGTTGCTACTCGGTATCATAGACTCCTTTTGCAGCTCTTTGCTATTGACCCTTACTTTTAACTACCCTTAATAGCTTAGTATTCTCAGCAAGTTTTATCACCTCATTTTATCACCTCTACAGTGAAAATTGACCCTTTACTCTTTACTGTATTTGAACATGTATCTAGGAATGATTAATATGTTATTGAACCCCAGTGATGATTAATTTATGCCCTGAAGCATGGGGCTTGATTACGACTTTTTTAATGTCTACAACTATAAATGTTGCTTATGAAATGGAAGAGCTTATGATCCCATGAAGGGGCTACAAAGATAGTAAAGAAACTGGTCTTACAATCGTGACTTGAATTTAGTGAGACTTTCCATTAACTTATTAAAATTTGAATGCCTTTGAAGAGATAATACAGCAAGCTAGAAAATTGCTTTTCTTGGACAATAATCAATCATTTGTATTTCAGGAGAAAATGAAGTTCCATCTGAAGATGCCCTAATACTACAGTTGCACCTTGCAAAAGGGCATGAAAAATTTACTGAAATGCTAAAAAGCCAACAGCAGATCATTGTCGATTTGCAACAAAAACTTGCTGAACAGCAGCACATACTGGTTAGCCAGCAACGGGAGATTCTTGAACAGCAAAGGAAAATGTATGAGCAAATGGATCTGATCAAAGTCCAATATGGTATGCTTTTTGATACGGTGAAACAAATGTCATTTCAGAGTTTGCAAGAAGATATTCAAAATTATTTTGAAAGTCATCTTCAAGGACTTCAGAACCAGCTCAGGAATCATCTCCAGAAGTCATACTCTGTGCATAAAGTAGAAGTGGATGCAAAAGTGATTAATGTTGGGGAGTCGTTGATGGACTGTGGCCTTTGTGAAAGTGATGAATTTTGCAATTTCCAAAAGACACCTTCACAATGTGAAAAATGCACATTGTGTCCTGCTGGTTTTTTCCAAATGGCTGAGTGTTCTGCAAACTCTGATAGGATTTGCCAGGTGAAATATAATTTTGTATCATTCAGTTGCTGTTTATGAAGTATTCTGTGGACATGCTGGGGTAACATTCTGGAAATAACTACTTGGAGAGCTAGAGACGTCCAGCTTGAAACATGTGCTTTATTGAATGGCACTTCAAAGTCTGCCTGAAGTTTTTTGTGGGTTTTATCTTTACTGCTTTAAATGGGACGCTAGTTTGTGCGTGTTGGGTGTGACGCTTTCCCAAACGTGACAGCTGGCAGGACTTTGATTCCTTTCATGATGTAAGGAAAAGACATCCTAAAACATGTATACTTATGCATGCTAAATTTGTTTAATTCCAGTCCACTCTACAGGAACTGCTAGACATCTCTGTAAAGCAGAGGAGAAAGCTTTACTAAGCAAAACTAGAGGTCAGGTATTTATTCATAAGTTTGGAAACAAAAGTTGTCAGTTAAAACAAATGTAAAAACTAGTTCCAGCTTAAACATAACATACCAACATATAATAATACAGAACATGAATGCTTTTATTGTTAAATACATTTTATTATAAAATACATTTTATTGTACAATGCAAAAACAGCATGAAAGCAAAATAAGATGGTTCTTTGGTCACTTTTTCTCTCATTTAGAAGTCCTAAGATACATGGGGAACTTGATATTTAAAGCAGTGTCTTGTTTGCCAAGTGTCTCCAGATCTAAGCCTGACATGAGCCCAAATGGCTGGTGACCTGAGCCCAGGATACTGAGAAGAGAACCTGAAAGAGTCTGTCCGGTTCCCTCTCTGCTAGTCTCAGTTTTCTTTAATGCTAGCATTTAAATGAAAATGTAGCCTGTTACTCTTGCCCCTCTGCCTGCTGTGGGGTGAAAGGAAGGCTGGTTGACAGGAAATACTACTTTATCATTTACCTTCCTTGTGTGTTTTTCAGTTAGCACCTTCCTCCCAGACTAAATGTCTTTAGGAGCGTTTTCTAACACTGTCTCAATTGTTACAATGTCTGTAAGATCAATTGAGTGATGCATCGCTCTCAGGGATGTGGTACTGTCTTACAGATCATGCATCATAACAATTGTTAGTTTTACAACCAATCTATTTAGCTTGTCATCTGCACACTACTAGCTTTCTGTGGACACCATGCAGTCTTTCTGGATACCTTGTGGAAACAGGTGGCAAACCCAAAACAGGTTGTCTTGCTCCAACATACTTATGAGATCAGCCCCTTCTCCATCGCCACATACATCTTTTGCTGGCAGATGGGTGTCATAGAACCTGAAGAAGTGCCAGCTTGAAGTTGTTGCATTAAAGTGTTTCAATATGATTCTTGTGATTTGCAGGACAGAGATGAATGCACTGAATCTCCAAGCATTTGTGGTGAGAGGATAAAGTGCCTGAATACTCCGGGTAAGTTATATTCTCTGATAATTAAAGAATGAAGATAATTAGATCTTCAGGAACAGGCCAAGGAGATAGATAAGGACTCAGGCCTGTATGTTTGTGAGTAATGACATGCTCAACTTGCTGGAATCAAAGGGGTTGAAAAGCACTCAGCTGTAAACTGATAGCAGTTCTTCTGGACAGTGGGCTGTTTAGAGCATAATATCCACCAGGAGCACTGGATGGTCCCATTTACCTTACTTTTGTGGGGTTTTACATGCTTTGGTTTTAATTTTCACTTTTGACCTGACTTTTTTCTTGTTTATGCTGGTGCAAATGGGGTCAAAAAGGTATTATTCCTAATGGAGAAAAATATTTGTCATTTTCCTTCTGCTGCACTGAGATGGATATTTGATTTGATCTAATAAAGGTTCTTATAAGGTCTTCCTCCATCAGTCTTATTCTCCTTTAGCGAAATATTGTCAAATCCTGAGGAACAATCAGCAGTTTTCATCACTTGTGGGGGCTTGGAGCAATTTTTCAGACATTTAAGAACAAATTTGACCGCACTGCAGACTTCACCTTCATTGCTACTCATGGCAGTCAGACATAAAAGAGCAAATTCATAGACAGACTGAGCAAATTGTATCTAGGTACTAGGTTTCTTTCTGTTTATCTAATTTTTGGTCAGCCAATAAAACTCAAAAGGAACTCTGTGATCAAATCGAGCATTTCATCAGTTGTCACCTCCCAATGAAATAACCGAGGGCTTCATTAGGTTTTATGTTTTTCCTCCTCTAGACTTCTTATTTGTAAAAAGAGGGTGGCCCGTCTCTGAGGGGCAAGGGCTGTTTTCAGCTGATTATGAGTGATTTTTTACTATTCTTGCCCCGCCACTGGTGGAGAAAAAAGTGGGAGGGAATTAATCCTAGGAAAGTGTTAAAAGAGGACATGAGCTCACTTATATTGTCCTTATTTCCACTGGGCAGGAACTGTGGTGGGTTGGATGGTATTACTACAAACACTACAGGAAACTGGAAATGACTAGAGAAAGAGAGCACTTGGTGTTGCCTTATGTGGGAAATGCTGTAGAGGAGGTACAATCAGTCTTACAAAAGAAGAGGCAAGACACTTTCAGACAGCCTTAGTGGTAGGCAGTTAGAGGCAAGACAGCTGACAGCACAAAATTTGAGACAGAGCATTGGAAAGGTGTAAGGCTTTCTCTCTTTTTTAGTAAGAGACTGGGTTTTGTTGCGTTGGTGGTTTTGTGGAATGAAGCCCTCAAGGCCCCAGCCCTAGGAAAGAAGAGCCACCAAGGTGGTAGTCATTTGGTGTTGCTCTAGTCTGTGCCTTGGAAGAGGGAAGGCTGTAAGGAATTTACCCAATGGGTTCTTTGGTTGAGGGGACCCAGACCAAGAATGGGTCTATACACTTGATGAAGGAAAGTAAGTGAGGGCAAAATACTGCCAAGAAACAGACAGATAGTGGTGGTGTGTCAGACCACAGAAAAGCAGTAGTGATGTATTTGAAAGGAAAGGACTCTTCCCTTGATTACTCCTCTCTCAGTTTTAATGGTGGCTTGTAAAGATGTGAAAGTGAACTATTTCTCCTCACCTGGATCAGGAATCGATGTCCTGTCACTGTCATCCCTGTCTGTCATGGAAGATGGAGTATTCTTTTTACATTTTATTAGAGAGGACTGCTACTTTCAGCCTGTCTGTTCATGATAGCTCATTATCTTATACAAGTGCAATTAACTTGTCAAAAGGGAGGCTGAAACTGAATGTCTGTTTGGGGTAATGTAGGGAGGATGGGGATGTGATCTGACATATGAGTTCCAGATGTTGTATGTGGTTTGTTGAGCTGCACGCAAAGGTTTTTGCATCTGTAGCAACTCCTGTTCACTGTACACTGTGAGACAGAGAAAATGACATAAAGAAACATGCAACTGGGAGCCTCTCTTTCTTCACCCTTCCACTTTCCTCTATATCATACCTTCTTCCCCTGCTGCTTTTTCTTGCTTTTATCTGGGATGAGAGTTGTTAGGTCATTTGATTAAAGACTAATCAGTCATCAAGGAGCAGTGACAGTTGGAGGTACCTAATCAGTGAAAGTGGAGTCTAGTGCATCATTTCCTCAGACAGTCATGGGAGAGTGGTCCAACTGTTGTCTTTGGTGTGAATCCACCAAAGTCAACCAAAAGCACTCTCCCCAGAATGCTATGCAAGCTAAAGGGGACTTAGTGTAAATTTGCTGTGGGATGCAGAGGAAAGAGGAACAAGAACCGAGACAGATAGCCCTGATTTGTAATTAGCTATGTTGATTTGTGATGATCCAAATTTGACATAGAGGGTTTAAAGAGCGATGGATTCCCATACTAAATCTGCTTGAATGTCACATTTGCATCAGACAATCATGAGTAGTAACAGCAGAAAAATATATGCATAGCTTACTCTAATTGCCTTGCATTTGCCTGGCCTCTATGAAGGGTGAGGGCTAACGAGTGTGCTGCAGGGATACTGGATTTCACAAAACCAGCTTGAGTACAGATGTGCTGCTCACCGTTAAACCAGGTGCAGCAGTGCCCAGAGCAGGAGCCAGGAAAAGATGGGAGAGGTTGTCAGGCAGTAAAGAGAAGTAGGAAGCAGTCACAGCATGCTGCTGTGCTGATTTTCTGATGTTTGGATATCATTTACTGCTTGACGTCTTCTGGGCATAGGGTAGGATGTTGCTCTTGCTACTGTCCACACTGTAAAGCAGCCTGCATGTTGCTTTGAAGTCACCTAGCTGAAGTACATGCAGGGGGAACACCTGTGGCAGATGTAACCAATGAAAGACTAGACAGCAAATTGTTGAGAGTAGTCACCATACGTATTTGTAAAATTTTGTATTTACAAAAATCCTTAAATATACATTAAAATATTTTTAAGAAGCAAGTAGCATTAGAAGTATTTCTAGGCACTACTACAGATCTCTGATATGTCAACCAGCTGTATTTGCGTACTCAATAGAAGTTCATCTAGTATTTCTCAGTCATGGGGGAGCCATTGATACAAGTAGAACTGGTTAAGAAATGTCATGTGAGCAATTACACCATGGTTAAAACTGATTTCAAAAGGAAAGTTTTGGATTTTTTCTCTGAATTCCTTCTAGAACGTTCTTAGTTGAAAAAATGTGATTTTATTTGTTTGGCTCTTGTTTCTTGTAAAAAAAAAAAAAAGCCAGACACTTTCAGGGGGAACAAAACATTACGTTTATCTTGACTTTTTTCAAGTGGAAAAATCTTACTGTTCTGCAGTGAGCGCTTTTGAGAAAATGATATCTGGTCTTAGAAAGAATGTTCTCTCATCATAAATTGTATACTTCTACTTACCAGTGTTAGTGGAGAATCATCACTTAAGTGAATGAAACATAAATAGACAAAGAGATATGAGGATGAATATATGAAGCCTGTATAACTTAACACAGCGTCTGGTGTTCTCTGCTGAATGATGTAGTATCAGAAGTGAATTTTAACCAATATTCTGACCTCCCTCGTGGGCCAGGTGTGTGTGTACTGCTCTGTCTTGAAGTTTGCAGTATGTATGGCATGCTTTTCTGCCTGCATCAGCAGTCTGCATAACCAGTTCCACCCTGGGGTTAGCAGTGGAGAAAAATGGCTTGTTGGAGTCTGTATCAGATGCTTGTAGTCTCAGGGTCATAGCAAATCTCAGAGCAGATACAGCAGCTGTCCAGCTAAGGAATAAAGCAAATGTATGACACCGTATTTAGACAGTAAAGGGTATTTAAGAAAAGCTCTAAGAAAGATGTTTATTGAGTTTTGATTATGGTGGTAAAAAGCAGAAGCGAGTGCATTAGTGATTAAGCTTTGAGGCACAAACTGTAAGTGTTTATTCTTTAGGGTGCCTCAAATCTTGTGTGTTGATTTAGATCCTGAAGGCTCCATGCACAAAGGTTTTGGGCACCGGTTGCTCCAGCTGGAAGCATTGGCAGCTGGCGGTGCTCTTGGAAAATTGCCACAGAAAATTACAGGCTATTTTTAAAACCTGCTCTCTGGGTGTGCATTCTTTGATCCACTGAGGTCATGGTGTACCATTTAACAGCACAAAATTGCTTTATGTCAAATAAAGTAATTTCAAATGGCACCTCCAGATATTCTTACTGTTTACAGCAGTGTTTTATTTTAACTTTAGACTATCACAATGACTGCTGCCCTGTGGCTGAGAACAGTGGATTTCCACTTTCTAAATGTGTGGACTACTGCATAATGATTTTAAGCCTGCTGTTTACAATTTTGTTTTTTCTACTTGTCTCTTGCAGGTTCTTTAAAAGCTGTGCACAGAATGCCTAGGGTCCATGTGACTTGGGTTGAAAAGTACTACTTTAGCAATCACAGCTACAGCAGTGATACCCCATAACATGGCTGGGCAGGCAGTGCACATTTCTCCTTGTATAGGGGAACTCTTTGTTAGTTGAAAGTATCTTTGCTGCTCAATGCGCCAGTTAGTCACCATGCCTTTTACCTCAGGGAAGGGAGAGAATGTCTTTGGAGCAGTATCATTGTATCTGATCCATTACAAGTTTTGGTTAGAATTGGCCCTGTGTAGCTCCTTTTCCACTCTAAACCACTGGAGTTGGCTTGGACAAGGTGAGTTATGCCTAATATTTCCTCTGTTTGCTGTCAAGGTTCCTTTAATTTCACTAAGTGATCTAACATCATAATTATTTTTTGTTTTCTCCCTTATGGTTAGATATATATTTGATACATGGAGCTGTAGAGTTCTTATTTTTAGTATTGTAAAGGTATGATGATAAAAGTTGTCTGTTTCCTGTGAACAGGTGGTTTCCGATGCCTTGGAATTGCTGAGAAAGATGCAGCTTTGGGAGTGTGTGGAGAGGAGTATTTCTTTAATAAGGAAATGCAGGAATGCCAAGCGTGTTTAAAATGTGAAGATGGAATGGTGGCCATGCCTTGTTCCACTGTCAGTGATACAGTTTGTTCGGCAACTAGTGAAAACAAGCTCTCAGAGTCTTGGGCTGCAAACATCATTCTACCCTCTGTAAAGTCTGGCATCTCTCAGGTCTACTCTGGCTTGAACTTGAAGATAAAAGGAAAGCTTCCCTGTGAAATCCTATCTGTTGAAGATAACAGCCTGGTGTTCAGGCAACATGGTTTGTTGTGGACTGACCTAAATTTTGCCGTAAAGCACAACTGCAGAAATTTTTTGCAACTTTCCTTAAAGCTTAATGGCAGTGAGGAAGGCTATGAACTGAGCGGTGTTCGCATTGAACAGCCAGAAGGAAAGTATTTCCAGAGCACTAGTTTAAGCAGTGCTGCTGAAGTGGAGCCCAGCCAAACTCTCTCCGTGTATTTGAGGAGCCCAAATCAATTCTGCAATCAAAGTAAAGACTTAAATATTTATGATCTTAATACGCCACTCAGTTTGTTTTGGTTGTCCCATGACACAGGTGCTGTGGCACTCAGTGCACAGATGTCAACAGCAATGCATTACCAAACCAACTATCGACCTACCTTTAAAATAATTTCTGTTTCTGACCCTTACATGCTAAGTTTATCTCATGATGGCAGAGCGATAAAGTTCACTGAAACTGGTGTTGTCAAATTTGTGTTCCACCAAGCATTGTATTCTATGGGTCATACCTGTGTCCGGGAGGGCTTCTCCTTAATTTCCTATATCAATAGGAATGGTACCAACAGAGAATTAATGAATGTATTTAAATCTGGGGTAAATTACAGAGACACATCGATATCTGCTTCCTGGGCCACAAAAGTTGGTGCTGGAGATCTGATTAGCTTTGAGATACTCTCTCCTGCACAGTGTAATGTTCGGTATTTTGGAGATAGTTCTGGAATTAGTATGTTTAGTCTCATCTGGATCCCTTCAGCAGTTTCTAGTGCCTTGTCAGCCACAGTTTCTGTTACAGGTCTGCCCACTGGAGCCGTGAGAAACAAATTATTGGATTTCACGCAGGTCTCATCCAATGAGAAACAGATACAGCTGATTTCTTCTGGACAACTTGCTCAGAAGTATTTCATTTTTACTGAAAAGGGAGTTGCCAGCCTTGCATTTAACTTAAAGCTAATCCACTCATGCAATGTGCTCAAAATGACTCTCAATCAGTTGACCATGGATCACATGCAACCCACAGCAATTGCTCAGCAGATTGGAGGTCAGATGCCAGAGGGAAGCACATGGACCAGTGTGTCCCTCCGTGCATCTTTTGAAGTACATAATGGAACATTGATAGCAGTCTCTCTTGACTGTGTGCGTGGAAGGATCAATCACATCACTCATGAACATGGAACCAGTATATCTATTTTATGGATTTCATCTTAATTTCTGTACAGTGAAGTTAGCACAGAATTGGGATTTAAATTGCATTTGGGTTCTACTCTGATTCTATACATATTTGACACCTTACACTGTGTTGACATGAGCAGATTGTCCCACCAAAATGCTTTCAATATTAGGAATATTTAAATACAATCTTAACTGAATGATCAGTATTTAAAAAAACCAGAGCTTTTAGTGTTCCAAGATTTTACTTCTGTTAACATCTTCAGGCAGGGAAACCTTGAATTCAGATCAAACTCTTATTTTTTCATAAAGCAGTCTCTTAAAATTAGTTATTTCTGGACCACAAAAAAATTGCAGGTGAGGTTAAATACATACCTTTTAGCACTGCAACCGAAAGGAGCACAGCCAAATAATGGAAACCTGCTTTCAGTTTCTTTACTGCAACAGGCTAATATCAAGACTAAATGCACTTTGAGGCTAATTTTGCTGCATCTTATAAAATGTTGTGCTTTCTATAAATGGAGGGAACATGCCTCAAACTTGAGGTGATAATATGATAACACTGGAGTATACGTGCTTAATATTATAGAAATGGACATGGGTCAAAAATAGAACATTTCTAAAACAAAACCATTGAAACTAATGGCTGTCCTCATTTCATTTGGAAATAATCTGCATTTAAGTAATTTGGGAAGGCTTTTTGCCATTTTTAGTTTTGCCAGTGAAAAGTTGCAAGATGAGAAGGAAGAAAGTCTATTCTAAAAAGTAAGAGTATGTAGGAGATAAAGAGTATTAAAAGAATGTCTTGAAAATGAGACTTTTGAAAATTATTTTTAAAATGTATTTCCTTTCTTATAAATGACAAAATATTTTTCTAACCAAAGAGGAACACCATTCACAAGCATATTTATTTTGCTGAACGGGTACTTAATATAAAAAGTTAGGGGTTTTTTTTGTAAAATCACTCAGTAAATTCAAAGAAATGGTACATTCAGTGGCACTGGTTTTTGTCTTCCTCCAGCCATCCATCCAACTGTCCATCAAACTATTATTTTTCTAATCTGTGTAGAGTGTTTTCTCTCATTTTCTCCTTTCTCCACAAACACTGCTTCACTCTCTCATTTCTTTTGTTAGGAGTAAATGGCATGCCCTCATATAGCTCAACTCTGTCCATTCTTCTTTCACCATCCCTGCTAAAGAATAGATGTATGTATGTCTATGATTATGTATACATACATAATTATAGAAGAGGGACATTAATAATGCACTTGCAGGCTGCCTTACATCAACCTTACTGAAGGAAGGAATATTATGCATGAATAACTTTAGTGTTGCTATCTGCCTCCGTATGTATATCCAAAATAGATGCAGTTTCCTGTGCTTCTCATCTGTTTTTGCTGTACAGTCTCTTCCAATAATTTTCTGTAAAAGAATGAACCCAAGTGCAAGACCTCTATCTGGTGGTTCTGTTCTTACATGTAACTTTTTAACTGTGTCCTTAACACCTGCGGTTTTCTTCCATTCATCTTTTTTTTTTTTTTTTTTTTTTAAGTGTATACCCAAAGATGCAGGCTTTGGACAAATTACTCTCCTGCTCCAAATAGAGAACAGTAGCTTTTCTTGCTTTTAGCTGCAAAATCTAAGCAGTCCATCACGATACCTTACTGGGCATTGTGTTGAAGCCTGGATAAGTATGCAAACCACTGTAAATTCAATCCTGGTGTTCCCAAAGTCTGTGACAGAGGTCTCAGTGCTTGTGTGTAGCCAGGCTCTCATTCGTTCTTACAAGGAAGGATGAATTACAGCTAAGGTCAAAGACTCAACATTTGCAAAATACTGTTACAGAGGATATTTTGTAGTGGTAGAGAAAGACTTCTGGTACGAGACCATGTGTATCTGTTATGTACAGAAGAGCTGCATTACTTAGGAGCAGAGCAGTTTTTCTGGGTACTTCAGTCTGGAAGTCTACTGAGTCTGAACAAAGATGAAATGCCACAGGAGTTAAAATTTTCTGATACGTCTGTCTGCTTTCTTTAGAAGGATGCACGTGATGTAAGAGGAGCTCTTCAGAGAGCAGAACAGGGTATTTCTAAGGTAAGACTTCAGGGGAAGACAATGTTAGAGAAGGTTTGAAGTGATACACTTATGGATTTGTTTTAGAGGAAGTTAAGAAAAGTCATTTTCTCACAGACATAACCGCTTATTTTCTTTTGGTGTTTTGTGTTATGCAGTTGTGTTAAAGGCGGCCGCTCCCCAGTATAATGCCAATTTAAGAGTCATTCTAGGTTTAAACCTGTGTAGCAGACGTCAGAATCTGATGTTAGACATAATCTGGTACATCTTTAGCAAAGATGTACCATCTTTGGTACATATTACTTGAATGCAATGACCATTTGCCTATATAGCAAATCCTATGCATGATATGTATGAGTATGCTTTATTTGAGTGAGATTGTGGTATCAATTGCTTGAATATGGAAGGGATTGTTGCTGAAATCCTATATTATGCACACGGTGGTGGTACTTGCATTTAAATGCACCATTATTAAAGGATGCAGAAACTACCAGGGAAGTACAAGTGAATATTATTACAGCTAAGACAGGTTTTGAAGTTTAAATTCTTCAATGTAGTAAATTTTCTCAGAGGATTCTGGGGGGAGTGGCCCTAACTGCCCTTAAATTCAGAGTAGATTTTTAGCTGCATAGTGAAAAATACATCTGGTGGTGATAATGCATCTAATACTGTTTTGCTAATGTAATCTGTGATAAGGTACTCACATGATGAAAAAAAAGTCTTATTAAACATGTAGTATTAATTGCAACTTACAGCAAGCTTAGCTTTATTTCAAGCAAGAGAAGACTGATAATTTGAGCCTCTTTTGCACCTCTCCCTTTTGGGGAAAAAAAAAAAGCCTGAATCCATAATTCAGGTCACTCACTGACTGGTTATAGTAACATGAATTTGGAGTGAGTGTGTTGGAATCAGTGTGGATTTATGATAGTCTAATTAATGGCATAGTATATAGCCTCATACCATGCAATGTTAAGTGGTGCACTATGATCCTTAATAAAAGAAAGTTCGAGAGGAATCAGACAATGTACAATGAATGCTAATTTTATGGCACTTATCCCATTTGCTGTGATAAATTGCATGTTTTATTGACAGGTATATCTTATGAATTATATTTACAACTTTTGAACTTTTTAATTATCTTTTCATATATTTTCTTTCTATTAGTAGCACAATATAATACCTTGAAGTATGAAATTAATTTTAAAATTTTGCATCTTTTGATACCACATTCATGAATATTGTTAAAATAACAGTAGACAGTCTCTCCAATCCTTTCTGCCAGAGAGCATTTCCAGTGGAGGTATTCATAAAGTAATAGAGCAAGTACAAGGCTGGCAGAATCTCTAGCTGTACAGAAAGAGTTTTATTTAATACATCCAGGAAGGCAGGTGGTTTTGTCACTTATGCAGGTAATGGGCAACAGGTTGTTATAGAAAACTTGATCATTACAGGAGAAAAATAATTTAGGTTGTATAGTGCTGCTCATACAAGAGGAAAAAGGATTTGTCTTTAAAAAACATGCATTGTTTTGTACTGTGAAACATTTTGCAAGTTCTAAGATTTTACCTGAGTATATTTTATTACCAATACAGATTTTTATGCTTTCTGTGAAGTCAAAACTGGGCAGAATACGTTGTCTATCTTAATATTGTGGATGCTTCCTCTGTTCTTGTGGTCTCTGCAGATTGAAGTGCACTATGAAAACTACACTAGTTTCAAGTGGTGCTTTTTTATTAAATTTCCTACTTTGAAATATTACGTTGTTTTAAAAATACTGTTTAGACACTTGCCTCTGTTAATATAATATTGTAATATGTTTTAAGAGAACTTTACTGAAATAAATAAACCAGTAAGACTTCATTGGTGTTTTTGTTCTGTTCTGAGGAAGGCTAATTGAGGCTATTGAGATTGTTACCAGTGACGCTTTTGCGGCCAGGATTTCACAGGTGTTATCTGAATTAGCTACCTCTGTTTGCTTAAGTGCCACTAAATAAGAACAGTAGTAATACACATTTCTAGAGATCATCTAATCTACCTGTATTCTGTTCCCACTGTTGTAACTGGAGATTTGGGAAGATAAAAATCATATTTGATGCTACTATACTGATAAATACTTGTGTCAAAAGAGCAGTACAGTTTACCTCGGTCATTGCTACCATCCTAGCAATACAGAGAAGAAAAATGAGAATGCATTTTTTTAAAAGAAATTTGTCCTGCCTTGGTGCTTCATACGGTCTGTCTTATGTGGAAGTTTTTACTGTTGTGGAGGGTCCTGATCAGAGTTTTGCAGTAGCAGAGATATGCTTTTGTCAGGATCTGTGCAAGTTAAAGCTCCTGTGTTCTCAGTAGAGACTCTTTACAGTTATTTTAAATTACACAACTGTTTCTTCTTTTTGGAGATCTTATTGTTTATTAGATCTGAATGAAAGAGAGATGCTGTCAGATGACCTCCATTTAGAAATAATTTTGAAACGGATTCCTAAAAAACCACCCGGTTTGAGACTAAATTGTTATTTATTTCAGCCTTTTGCATTAAAAGTAAAAATAAAAATTTTATGTTATGTGTTTTTCACCAATTGCATTTGTACAGATTGGAAGGGCTCCAAGAAATAATTCCTGCAAGAAGAGAATTACAGACATCATTAACATAGCTTAAATTAGCCAGGGATGAAATTCAGGAGGAAGGAGAAAAGAAGTATTTGTGAAATACTGGTGAAAACAGAAGCATTCTTCTCCAGGCTAGATCCAAAACTGACCCTTCTCTTCTGGCCTTCAGCAGCTGATATGCTTTATGCCCTTTCCATAACAGCCCAAACCATCTTGATCTTTGGCAGCCAGATACAATGGCTCTCTCAGATTTGCCCTGTGTTTCTCTTCAGCGGTCTGACATTCACTTGTACAACATCCATGCATACATATCTAGAAGCTGTGCAACCAAGCCTGGTGCCTTGTCCTCTGCTTGAAGGGTTTGCCTTATAATAAGGCACAGAAGATACTGACTGGTAGTGGCATTGCCTGTGCTGCTGTGGTAGTGCTGCCTGACAGAAATAGGTAGTGAGTGGGCTTCAAAATAGCTGCCTTGCTAATATGCTGGACTTTTGCACCTCTGTAACTATACATGCATACATGTCTTTCACTGTCTGGCTCTAGATGTACCAAAGCCAAAAGGGGGATCCAAGAAACTCTTGTTTGCATTAAATAACAGAATTGTTATTGCTGAAATGGATTTTCTTGGCCAGCTGCAGTTTGTGTAGCTTTCTGAAGTCCTTCCTTGGAGCTCTGCAGGCATGTTGTGACCTGCAGGATTGCATCTGTTGTTTGTAGGCTCTTCAGAAGAGAAACTAACCACTCTCCAGTCTAGTACAATCTTGTTAAATGACATCTCTTGAAAGTAGCCTCAAGAGACTGGATGTAATTTCCTCACTAGAAGGGTGTTAATGCCTGGCTTTAGCAGAAGCTTGAAGTAAAAGCCTGTCATGTTAGGGGGGAAAAAAAAAAATCTATATCCTTGGGTTAAAGAGCATTTTTTCTGAAAGAAGAACTGTGGAAAAAGGGTTTTCAAAAGTTTCTACATCTTAGGAAAACAATTTTTATAGTTTTTCCCTTTGCTTTTTTTTCCACTTGAAAGGTAGAGGAAAGAGGAAAATAAGAAGGTGAAGGTAGGGGGAATGGAGATAGAAGGGAAGAAAAGCAGAAGGAAAAAGCAATCTCCAGTGTTTAGGTAATTTAATATATGAGAATTTAAACTAGTTTTCTTCAAAACTTTCTCAGATAAATTCTTGTTTTCTCAGCCAGTTGTAAATGAAAATTTGTTCAACTGAAAATGTCTATCACATTTGGCTTAATTTCTGTCTCTTCATCAAAGCACTTCCCACCCACCAACTTCTGTAAACTTCAGTAATATTAGAGTAGCCTGAATATGCTTAAGTATTTTAAGCTGGAGCTGGAACATTAAGTTGGGTAATTGGGTTAAGTGCCAACTTATATTTGGAAATCTCTAGATATACTTGTGGGTTTTGGCATGCAAACCTCAGTTTTCATCATTACCTCTTAACTGTGTTTATATTGGTAACTGCTTCTCATTAGATCAATGAGCCTTCTCTGAGCTCCACTGCTACCATCACTTGACTGCTAATGGTACCTAATGTTGCTCATTTAAGTCTCCTTTGGGTATTTCTCTATTATACAGCAGTCAATAACGTAGACATGTACTAAGTGTCTTCAGGACCTCTGTACATGTGGGATGTTGACAGAATGTTCTTGCCACAGTCAGTTTTTCCTGACTTGCTTCAGTATTTTAAACCATAAGTTGAAATTGGCTCAGGAGTCCTTATGATAGATATGGGCTTTCAAAGCAAATGTGATCTGGTGAGTGATGTAGACTGGTAATCACATCTGAGTTGCATGATTGCAGCCTTCTCTTGCGGAGTATAAAAAACTTCTGAGAATATTCATAGATTAAATGCAGGTGTCTTGAGTAAAGAGCTGGAGATGCTTTGGATCAAACTCAAATAAAAGCCTCATACTACTCAGAAGGTCAAAAAAGTAAAAAGATTTAGTATATACTGTAAAATATGCATTTTGTTGAAGGAGAAGTACATTTGTTGGTTTTATTAGGAGAGGAGAATGAAAACGTGTGCTTTATGCCAAGTAGATAAGACAAATTGCCTAAGATACCTTTATGCCTGAAAATGTTCTGTACTTCACTTTTTCTTGAACACATACCCAGATTTGTTTAAGCCTTTGCTTCAAACTGCTGCCATGTCAATGACTTAAACCAGGCTTGATTCATGCTAAAACCTCTTTGAGGATATTTTTCCTCCCATACGCCAGACAAACAATACTTTTTAAACACATCTTATCAATCCTTGGGAAATAGTGTCCAATACTGCAAATCTCTGGAAAGATGTGAGTCCTGTGATTCTGGCTGAGGCAGCAGTTGTTATCCTCAGCTGCTTCAGCCTCCCGAAGCCCTTTTGCAGAGGTGGTCAAGCTTTCCCCCACCTTTTGGTATTGCTAGAGGGATGCAGCAACAACTGTCTTGCCTTATAAGCTACAAAAGTTTGTTTTGGATCAGCCATGAATGTTTTTTTCCTCTGATTTTGGCCATTCTGCCTTCCACCCTCCTTTCATGGTCAGCCATGAGGCTGAAAATCCACTGTTCCCACATATCCACCCCTATGTGCACATTTACTTCTGCTCGCTCATGTTTTGGTGTGTCACTGTGGTTTGAATCATTGTTTTGTTGGCTGTAGCCTTCCCTCTCATATTCATCTGTGAAGCACCACATACAGTTAAGCATCATGTATGTCTGAGAGGCTTACATGTGCATAACCGGAGATGTTTTGTCTCATTTGGCCCTGCCTACAGCCTTGTTGACCAGGATAGCGGCATTCTGCAGGAATGGTGGGAGTCAGCAGCATTTGTGAAGAGTGCATGCAAAACCCCTCTGGGCACGACGGGGTTTTGACATTCTGTGTTTTGACTGCCCTCAGGAATTCCTTTCTTTGATTAAAAAAGGGAGATAAAAACTCTTATAATGCTGAGAACAAATATATTTTTTCTCTGCCCAGTTTTTCTCTCTGTTACTTGTGTATCTCAAGCTAAGGCAGCAAACAGCCTGCTTTCCTTTTGTACATTGTCACTGTGCTTTATGCTGCAAGTGCTGAGAACATTTTGACAAGCCTGATCCTGCAAGCCTGCTGTGAGCCTTGAAGAACTACTTCAGAGCCTGAATAAGTAAGCTAGAGCCCAAAGTGAAATGGGGAAAAATCAAGTGAACAATTTTAGGTTATCCATCAGCATCATACCACTCGGCTCCTAAGAACAGTAACTTTTAATGGAAATGACATTTTGTAAAGTAAGCTGTAAAGGTCAATCCAGAGCCTACAACTTGCTTGGTACTGTGGCAAACATGCAGTCATTTCTCTTCTATTGCATAGCCTGGGGTAAGAATCAAAGTGGACTTTGGTGCACCATTCACCCATAGGCCCTGTTCTCAGAGGAGGTTTTCATTTTTTCATTTCCCACTCCTGGATATATATTAAGTTCACAAACATTCCCACAGTTCTGCTTTTCATACTTAGAGATGACTTGTTTCCATAACAGTGCTCTTGCAGTGTTTCACACCTCTTGGTACCATCCCTTGCTCTAAATAAGGCTATTGAAGCACTGATATCCTTGAAAAGTTGTTTCAGGTCTCTGTGTATGCATGTGCTCTTGAGAATTCATTTATATCCTGGGAGAAGAGGGAATACTTCTCTTTTCTTACCTTTTCAGTTGTCCCCAAAGTCAACTATGAAAAGATCTGCTCTCATCCAGTCTTTCTAGCAGTCAATTTCCATAGACCAAAACACAAAGCAGTGTGTTTCCTGTTCTGCATATAAGATGTTGATAAATACCTACAATATTATTGGTGTGCTACTGATAAAATCTATTTCAGAATTGATAATCTTTAACTTCAAGGTAATCCAAATCATCAAATAGTTCAGCTGGTTTTATTATGACTATAAGGTTAAAACTCAGAATGTCCTAATACTAACATTAATATTTTGACTAATAAGAAATACAAGTTCTTTAAGATTTGCTTAAAGATATATGGCTGGGGAAATGGGTGTTTTAGCTCATGGTCACCAATACCTTTTATAAAAGCTATTTTGGTGAAGATTATCATAAAGATGCTTTTCTCCCAACTCCACTTATTTAGATGTAGTCTCTGGGATTATGGCAGCTACATCATGTAGAACAGTTTATGGCTTTTTAAAAGTTATTCCAGAAGCCATTTTAGGGCCAGGAAAGTGCTTGTGGATTTAAATTTTCTTTCTACTAACCTGCTATGCTCCACAGAGCTTGTCTGGCAGAAATCTGACAGCATTATCAGTTTCTGAGTTGGATTTATAAATAGTAAGAGTTCCAGAGGGCAAAATAAATAGAATCCTTGGTACCTGGTAACGATGATTGGACAGTTATTTCACATGAAATATCCCTTAGCAAAGTCCCTTCAAGTGAACTTTATGTGATGAATATTAAATGCAGACCGTGATGCTGCAAAGAATTTGTTTGTATAAAAGGTATCGGTATCTGTAAGTGTAAAAATGTAAGTCCTCGAAGTAATGGGAATACTCATGCACAATAAATGTGGCCTGTAGTTAAGATCTGGGGGACATGAGCTGTAAATGCTATACTTTTATTTACATAAGGCAAATACGTGAAGTGTATAATGCTTAATGACTGGTGTGTGACCCTTGACACTGTTGGCTTGACACTGTTGTTTGCTATAAGGCACCTAAGTGTTAAAGCACTTTCTGTAACTTTGCGTATGGTCACAAGGGATAATGAATTCAGCCAGCTCTTCAGGCAGTATTTAAATCACAGTGCAGATATAAAAGTCTTTAAAGTTTGTTTCTGTCCAAGCTGGGTACAGTATTTTTTGACCAGGTCAGAGAGTGTGTGGAAACACTGAGTAAACAGGCCAGGCTGGCTCTGCGAGGGGGCCCCTCACTGAAGCTCAGGAGTCGGTGTG
Source organism: Athene noctua (assembly GCF_965140245.1). Taxonomy (NCBI): domain Eukaryota; kingdom Metazoa; phylum Chordata; class Aves; order Strigiformes; family Strigidae; genus Athene; species Athene noctua. The sequence goes on from NC_134038.1 coordinate 121,379,199, forward strand.
ATGGAAACTCCCACTGCAGCCTGGCCCTCACAAGAGCAGGAGTACGTGGGACTTGACCAACCTCTAGGATGTGCTAAGCTTTGGGTATGGCTGGGGTGTGTTGAGGCTATTTTGCTGTTGTAGCATTTTTGTTGCTGATTTCTGTACTCCTAAGGGTAAATAATGCTTTGCTTGGAAGGTTGCCCATATTCAGTGCTGTATCTAACTGCAACTTAAGGGAAAATTGTTCCAGGAGCCCAGCCTGGTTTAAATATCTAAGCAAAATACTTAGAAATTAAAGATGCTGTAGCATGGAGACCTTCCCAAAATGGGTTGTGTTTTCACAAGTTTGTAGGGCACAGGACAACAGAGAGACTTAGGCTGGAACTGTAACATATACCCTTAATTTTTCTACTGTAAAAATACCACTCTGGTGAGTTAGCATGGCATGCTAAACTATGTAAGTATCCAGTCTGAGGTCTGTATTGGGGATGGGGATAATCTTGTGGGTAGTCCTCGATCGAGAAATAAAAACCGGTTCTGACATAACTCAAAGAAGATGGTTCATTCTGTCTGTGCTGTAGTTCACATGTGCTATGTACCACAGTCCTTCCCAGGAAACCAGTGAATATAAATTCACTGGACTTGACTCTGATGGAAAAGTGTTGACGGCTTTTAGTCACATGCATCTAAATTTATGGAGTGAAACTTATGAATCTCTTCTGCAATCATTATTTCCAGCTATCTAAAAGATCCACATGGATTTGCTCTCTTCCAATAAATAACCACTTTGAAATAGGTATTTGAATTACAGTATTTCTGGTAAACTGAAAATCCTTACCTCAGTAGCGATACTGTTACTAACTGACAAGCTATATCACCAAGGTCTGGATCCTTGCTTCAAGTGACAGCTACTCAATCTGTATGCAAGCTCTCAGTCCAGACTTCAAAACTGATAGACTCTTACCAATCACCAAAGTATCAATGTAGTCCTGTTAAGAACAGTGTTTGAGGAGCCAGGCAGTAGCAATGACTTGTCTCTACACCAGGAGCATGAGTGGGAGCTTTGCAGAAAGTACCAACCTGTCCCCAAAACGCCCAGTGCCCCCATTCAAAAGCAGAAACCCATGCACCCAGCACTGATGTTTTGTCTGCTGCAGTAGCCCCGGCCTGTGTGCAGGAACATCCCCCCACATTTCATGTCCTTGCAGCCAGCCAGGTGAAAGGGAAAGCCAAGGTGGTGATTGCGTTCACATTGCCCCAGAGGTGTTTCTGTGCCTATCAAGGCTGTCAGTAGCGGATCTGACTACTGGAGAGGATTTTTTTTCTTCTAGTGAAAAGCTCTGAGCAGGGGAAGGTCTTATTTATCACTGCCTCAGCTTAGCAGTCATAAAAGTGGCAATAATAGTTAGCTCATAAGGACAGTAAAAGTGCAGGTCTCCAACCCTGGGGAGGGTTTTGACAAATGGCTACCTGCTAGACTGGAGGTGTTGCTGGCTTGGAGACAGATGGGCTCATCAGATGAATGTAGGTAAATGATAGAGAAATTACTGTAGGCATAGCTGAGGTAGTTACAATCTCTTTATCTACTGTTGGCATCTTTTGCCTTTGCAGTTAACTCATTTTTTCTTTTAAAGAGACCTTCAGAAACCAAGGAGTGAGGGATGAATGGGCTCCTTGGGCACAAAGAAAAGAACGTCTTTTGATTTTGGTGCCATACGTTAAAAAGCTGTGTTTGCAACAAGTCTTTGCCTCAAATTATTTTGTTACAAGTTGCATGGGCTTCTAATCTGCAATCACTTCATGATAGATTTCCATTTTAGTCCTTGCTCTTTACAAATATTTGTCTTTTCTGTGTTCTTAAGTGTATCACAATATGCATCAGCTGATATTCACTGTAACCATTAGTTAGAAATTTCTGTACAGATTTAGATGAGTGGTAACTGAACATTAAATACACACTCATTTCCAAAAGGAGAGGAATACACAGTCTGCAGTTTGCCTTGTACAACTTTTTGAGCAATACAGATATTGTTATATTTCAATCCTCTCATATTTCTGATTGATCAAATCATTGTCAAAAAGAATATTACGTTTCAAGTAGCTTTTCTTTTGGGCTTGAGTCTATTTCTGAATGTGAATGTCCATACTGACTTGCCTTAGGTGCCCTGAGATCAACACTGAAGTCCTCAAAGACTGAATTAATCTGACATAAGAAAATACTCAGACACAGAGGATGTAAGAATGAAAACAGAGGAGGTCACAGTCACTCTGTTCCCTCAAATTCTGTAGAGTCCAGCTAAACCATTAACCTCATTTGATACAACAGGGTGTGTTGGTCTGCTTATTATTATTATATTATAATCATAATATTATTATAATTTCTATTATTAGAAAGAAAAAGCATGTGTGTGGGAAGAAATCTGGGAATTTCTACATCACAGGCCTTGAAAATATTTTGGGGCTTAAACTTTCACAGCAAAATTATTTAAGAGTGTTTTTCTAAAGGCAAATTAAATAGCATTCTGTACTCTTAACATTTATTTTTATTTGTCTTTTTGCAGCTTGTTCATATTTTAAATTTAAAAAAAATCTGAGAAAAGTATTTCTCATGGACAAATGAAGTTCATTAAACAGACGTAGACAGTAGACTCTTTAAAGATGGGTTTAGGACACGGGTGTTTCCCCTTTTTGAGGACTATTGAAGTTAGGTCTGTATTAATAATGACAAAAGCGATGTCTTCAGCCATCTAAGTGAATTAATTCTCAGTCACCTATTTGTCCAGACCAGACAGTCTAAAAGGAAAGAGTACTTCTGACAAACAACGACAGACTGGCAGAACAGGATGTGCTATTCCTCCTTTCCATAGCTCACATTGTGCAATTGAGCCCCAGTTTAGAGAACTCCCCTGGATGTTGCCAAGTTTTTGAGACATGTTTTCAGACCAGGCTCTGACACACAGTTTGTAACACTCTGAACCCATCGTACATCCTGAAATCACTGTGGTCTACTCTATTCACCGTGGACCATTTTTTAGCTTTTTTCTGGTGCTCTTGCTACTTATCTCCAGCTCTCTTAAAAGGGACTGAAAGCCTATTACCACGCTCTGTGTTTTCAGTGTATTACCTGTCAACCACAGCTTACCCTGAGCACCCTGTGTTGTTTTGTCTTCACTAGGTATCTAAAAAATGCATGTTTCAGCGTAGCAATTTCTACAATACGAATAATGAGAAATAATAATTGTTCTAATTGTTTCTGTGTTCTAATAAGCACCAAGTTTGCTGGGCATGTGATAGACTAGAAAAGAAAATAAAAATAAAGGGCAAGGAAAATACAGCCTGAGCATTGGGTAGCCTATCAGATAGTCTATTCCTTCATCTTCCCTAAACAAAAAAGACCTCCCACCCTTTCTTCTCTTCCAAACTTACAGGCAGCTGTGCTGGTTTGAAGACGGAAGTGAATGAATGGAGCATGATAAAAAGTTGGCTTTTGACGGGTAATGTCTGCTCATTTCCTTATCTTTATCTTTCTGTTGAATTTTTAATAAAATTACTAGTATGCTTATGATAAGAGATTTTTCCTATACCTTTATTTGTTTCTGAAATACAGAGCCCCAAAACACATCTATGTTTCCCTGCTACATTCAGGGAAGAAAGTGTCACATATCCTTGGAAATAAACCGGGCACTGTTCCCTGAAAATGGTCTGGTGGCCAGTATCAGGAGCTGGAGTCTTATTATCTTTATGCTTTCCCTAGCAATTTATTTCTGACCCATATCAAAGTCACGACACTGGCTGGATGACAGGTACCACTGCTGTGTTCTTGTTTAGACATCGGGAGTCTGACCCAGAAAGTGCTGGTATTGGCTGGGTAAGTGGCTCAATCTATTTGCTGTTGCTCCTTTAAAAATGGGATAAAATGCCACTATACTGCAGGGGTATTATAAGGGTAAAATTCATTATTAATGACTGTGAGGTATTCAGATGTAGTGGTAATGAGGCTATATGGATGTCTGGAGTATGTGCTTCACTGCACATCTGAAGAAAAACATGTCTGTTTCCTTGACAACCCCTCTGCATCTGTACCATTGTAGCTGTTCTCCACCGTACGTGGAAATACCAAGCATCATTACTGAAGCTTGCTCACATTTTGCTCCATTCATATTCTGCTATTAAAAGAATTCTGTTTGTTGCTTTGACAGTGTGCTACTCTGAATGGTGCAGGCTTATTCGTCCGCCTTCCTTCCTCTCTTCCTCCCTCTCTCTCCCCAGGAGTGCAGACCCCCCTTTTTCTCTACCATCAGGATCCGTGCTCACTCCTTCTAGGAGGCCGATTCAGCTCAGCTAACTGATAGCAAACTAACCTTGTGCAAAAATGAAATAAAGGAATAGTTTTCTGCTGAGCTGCCTTTCAGAGAGGTCAGACTGGCATTTAGTGCAGTGGGGATGGCAGGGGCCAAGCAAGAGCAAAGAGAGGCAGGAGAAAGGGGAGCCATAGAGAGGAAGCTTAGCTGAGCCCTCTTCTCTGCTTGCAGCAGAAGCCTCAGGATCACCCCACCAAAGGTGGGAAGCAGCAGCACTTCTCTAAGCGGTGCACAAATGTGGTAATATAGAAACACATCATGTCCATGTCTGTGCATTGCCCTTGAGAAAATTAAAACAACATGAACTTTCTGAACAACAATTAGTGCTGCCATCTGTTACTGTCAGCACATGTACGTGACAACCTTGGGTTCACTTCCTTGGGAAGAGCTGTGTGTATTTCACTTATATTACCCATAAATGTTTCCCTTTTAGCAATGTGGAAATATGTGATCTTATCTAACAGTTTTATCATGACATGTGTCATGCTTGTATGAATACCTTTACATAAAATGAATATCAAAGAGATCTTCTGCAGTTCTGAGCTGCATACGGTCAGCTCACCTGCTCAGGACAGGTGAGAGTTTATAGCCCATGGAAACCCAAGGACTGCTTATGTGAGAAAGTGCTCACCACAGTGCAGCCTCATCCTCCTAATGCAGCCAGTGTCTGTGTCCTCCTTTGAACTCTCGTGTGTTAAGATGGTTTCTGGTCTCCAAAGATCCAGTCCTACATATGGAGAAAAGCAAATGTATTGTGTTTAAATAATTGTCACCAATTTCAAAATAAAAACTTCAGGTTTCAAGAGGTCAGTTCTTCTCACTGTCAGTCTAGCCCTATTACCATGTAAAGATATAAGTATCTTTACATGGTAATTGGAAGTAGAGCCAAAAAAATGGTGGAAAGGCACCTGAGCTCAAATTCTGGTGCTCTGCTTGCTCCCAGCACCTACGTCTCTGCAGCTTGATTCCCCACAGGTTCATTCCACTGACCAGTACTTCACTTGTTTGCATCTCTGTTCATTAACAGGTTTGCATCTCTGTCCATTTGCACTGGGTGACATCCAAGTCATCCAAGAGGATTAAAGCGTTGCAAAACTGAGTATGAAAATAACTTTCTGGTTAAGAACTGTTTTATGATTAAAAGGAAAAGGAAGCACGGAATGTGGGCCACAAAGTCCGTCCTGTAAATCTCTCCATTCAGTCAGTGTTTATGTGAGCGTGATATCACCACAATTATACCTTTAGTGTGAGTGAGCCCTCCACCTGTTATTTAAAAGCTGGAATGTGAATAAATGCAAAAGAAAGGAGAACCTGACTTATTTTTATCAAGCACTGAAGGCAGGTCGAGGAGGCTTTGTGAGATCTAGGAAGATTATCCTAACAGTTCCTCCTTATGGTGCATGTTTTACCTCTTTCAAGTTTATATATCTCCTGTTGTCTGAAATAGGTTGGTCCCTAATAAAATCTGTTTCTTGGAGTAGTATTTGTTCCAAATTAAAAAAGGAATTGCTCTACAGTATCCTGGGAGACCATTTTCCATTTTAAATGCAATGCTAATTAAATGTACGTACTTTAATGTTAACATAAATCAGTTCCCAATTTACATGCTACCAACATCTTACAAAATACCATTTTCCTTGATTCTAATGGGATCTTCCTCAGTGTATTTTGTGCAAGTTATTTAATTAAGTGCCTTTATTTTTATGTGAACACACACACATATAGTATCTACATATGAAGTAGAGAGAAAAAGCAGCGGGGATTTATCTTTTTGGGGCAGGTGTGGGTTGAAATTCCTCTTAGATATAGGATCCCACTGAAACCAAATCTTCTAAAACATTCTAAGTAGCCTGATGAGAAAAAGGACAAATGTCCTTATGTGTGTTTGTGAGAAAGGACTGACACAGATGTCTAATTCCAGGACAGGGCTCAGGGTTGCTAATCCAAACTGAAAATAGTTGCTTTCAGCAGCTTTCATACAGGAGTTAAAATTCCTGGAAAAGATCGAACTTCTCTCCTCCCCATTTTTTGCTGACTATTTCATGCAAATCTGCAATCTCCAGGTGTATTGACTTTTGATAGGGATGTTCAGTTTCTCTGAGAATTATGAAGGGACTTGAGCATTTTCATGCCCAGCAGGTATTTTAAAAAGGTGAGCATGGACACAGCAGCAGAGCTGCTCTATAGGAAGTGTACACAGAATGGCAGAATCTTTGCATTTGACATAGATACCAAGAAAGTGACAAAGAGATCTTATTGTACACATGTTTACTTCAGTGAAGGGCAGGGTAGGCGAACATATATATATACATATCTACCAACAAAAATATACTCCAGAAATATGGGAGCCATATGGGGAAACACAGCAATTCCCTGTGCTGGGAAAAAGACTCAAGTGTGACAGAGACCTCAGTGAAAATAAACTTCAGGATTCAGTAGGCACTTCTGCAAGGGATTAATGCAGCAAATGTGCATTTGCCTCTAACAAGAAACAGAGTCCTAAATTTAATGCAAACCAACTAGCCCATTAAATTTGGGTCACAGCAGAGTTGGTGAGAAACAGAGAAGCACGCCCCTTCATATTACAGTTTGTATAGCTGTGCACCATGTTTTACACTGATTGGACTTCTAGGTTGCCTTCAGTCAATAAAAAGTCCAGCTCCTTCATAACAGCCATGAACAAGTGTTGCAATGCTATGCTGAAGTTTATTGCCTCTAAGTTGCAAAGTTATGTCTGGTTCCAAGGCCATGCTGTAAACCAGGTCACTGAAATGTTTAAAATAGTCACCAGAGGCTCCAGGGCAGATACTTCTGAAGCCAACTTTGTAAACACAGCCAGCACTGCATAACTGCACAATAAATGTCATAGCTGAGTGCAAGTCCGTGAAAGAAACATGGAAATCCATGAAAGAACATGAAGAATGAAGAGTGCAGCCTACCTGTGCCTTCCAGTTATATGGTAAACAGCTGCTGACCACAGCTGCAAAGAGGAAATGCAGCAGCATCCAGACCTTGGTTTAGTTATCTATAGCACATCTAATCATGCCTCATTATTGCCAGCTACAGATTTGTTAGCAACTTCCAGTTGTTTCATAATTTTGTCTTGACTTTTAGAACTGTTGGTGGGGAAAACCCTACGTGATTATCCTCAGGATGCTCTTTTTTGGCTATTACTGAATGAAATGGTTCCATTTTATGAAAATGGCTTATTTCAATTTATTTAAAATTAAGAAGCACCAGCAACCTTAAAATCATCTAAAAAGGTCTTTCATTTCATCCCAGCTCATTCTCACCATTCTGCTGATAGACTTTGGCAACTATTTGGAGAAGGAGGGGCTTAAAACCAGATGTGAAGTCTCTCTTGTATGGAGATCAATGATCCTTCTTCATAAAACTGCCTATTTGTAAATCCAGCAGTGATCTTTAGTACATTGACTTATACTTCTGACCTATGATTTCAGCATCTTCTAAATAATAATCTGCAATAGCAGTCTTCTTGTTGGCCGACCTCAAATGCAAACAAATTAAGGAATGTAGTAATAGAGTCCAGACCTCTGATTTTGCAGGCAACTCTGCCAACCTCCTAGAAATGTACACTGAAATCAGCTCTGGGACACTGTAACTCAAGTTCCTGCCCTTACAAGCAGATCTGGAGGAGCATAGAAGTAAAAAAATCTCTATCATAATTCAGAGCAGGAATCACTTAATACAAACTCATTGGCAGTATGCCATAAGACATAACCTACAGTCTTGGGGTATAGACAATATGACCACAATTATATAGACCAGAATGGGCCACTTGATACCAAGAACATGGGAACTCTGTGTTCTTCACTAGCAGTCCATAACACTCTACATCTCAGAGGACTGACTCTTGGTCTGCTTTAATTTAAACAAACTATACAGTCCATGACAGCTCAGTGTTAGAAGGCTGCGAAGGTGACTTAAATCTCATACATCTGTTGTGCTTCACTGTATTTTCCCCTTTTGTTGCCTGCTGTGCTGGTTAATGATTAGAATTACTTTTAGTAGATGCAATCATACAGTGGCAAAACAAGTCCTTTGCTGCTGCTGGAGCAGCAAAACTCTTTATGTCTCAAAGACATTTCAGTGGGTATGATGGAGGTAAGGTATGAGGCTGTTTAGGTCACTCTCTGTGAGTGTGCCAGATGATAATGTTGGGTCATCACAGGCACACTGAGAATGGAAATGTAAGCATGTGCCAAGAGGTATTACCTTCAGACTGTGTTTTCCTTAAGTTCCTATTCTTTTTAAGTGACTGTCCTGTCAAGAATTATAATCCATCAATTTGAATAATATTATTCCTTTGAGTCTATCTATTTATAAAGAGAACGCATCCATTCCAGCAGGCTGAAAGAGTTTAACATCATCAGCTGCACTATTCCTGGATCACTATGTGTGTGTAATTGCCTGGAATCCCAGGCTTTCCCATCTGCTTTCACTAAAGGACAGTGCTTTTCTGCCTTAAAGAGATTAAAACCAGACCTTGTACATTTTTGGACTGTCACCATCAGGCATCAGAAGGAGAGGATGCTAAAACTTTGCTTGAAACAAATTAAGTGTAACAGGGGGTTTCTTGGGGAGAGTTGCAGTGTCTGTGTGTATTTAACACATAAATGATGCTTTATGCTTCACCAAAGCTAAAAGCCAAAAATATCCATAGTGTTTGCACTGTTTGAAAATGTCTCTAAAGGGGTACCTTAAAAACTTGAAAGGTGGTGGGGTAGTAAATCTTAATTATCTAGTTTAGGGATAAAGACTGAACTTTTTTTGGAACAAGTCTAAAAACATCCAGTCATGAAGAATTTCTGTTAGGGTGTTTCTTCAATTCACTTGTCTAAAATAGGCATAGAGCAATACAGAGGCTAAATGCTCAGTCAGGTAGAGTCCTGACCAATACAGGACATGACATTTCACACACACTGCGCCCTTAGGTGGTAACAGGGGAGAAGGCAAAACACATGTAACAAATATTAGCTTAATCACTTGATGCACCACTGGAAGCTGTTCAGAATCTGTGGTATTATATAAATGCACAGAAAACAACATATGATTTTAACTCTTCTGATTTTTGTCACAGAAGTTATATCTTCTTGTTTTTATGGGTTTTAATTTATCCTCTGTAATCTAAATTGTCTTGACTTTAGACAGAGGCAACAATGTTCACTTAACCAAAGAGCAACTTCATTAGGGCACAGATGATACATATATGAATTATTGAAATCTCTCAGTCTGAAGACTTGTATTGTGGACCAGTCCTGCAATTCCATCTGTCTTCGCTTCTGACTGGTCCTTTCCAGTCAAACCTCCAGGAGATATACATGCCTTGGAGACACAGCTGTGTGTTTGCCCACCATTCTCCTTGCACTTGCATTTTCTGCTTCCTAAAGCTGCCTCAGGGTATCTTTGTAAAATAGTGGTGATATTCATGCTGGTGATAGTTACACAGACTTTAAAAGACTTTAAAATATTTTTAAAATATTGTGTGTGATGAAAGATTTGTTTTTATAAAAAAAAATATCTCATTGTCTTTAATAAGCTTTGAAAAAGGTGCTAAACCAAACTGATAATTTAGTCATTCACAAACAAGATAGTTCACACACAGAAGATTAATTATACTTCCAACAAAATCAATGGCAAAGTCTGCACTGACCCCACCACGGTGGAATCTGACTTTGGGTACTTGATCTCGTGGCTTCTAAAGCCAAGATGTTTTGCAGTGAATATAATGGATGCACAAATAGCCACTAGAATATCTGTGTTTGCTGGATTTGTCTGTGTGTGCTGGGGGTTTTTGGTAGCAGGGGAGGAGGCTACATCAGTGACTCCTTGTGAGAAGATTCTTGAAGCTCCCCTAGCTCCAAATCAGACTGACCTCTGGCCAAGGCCAAGCCAATTAGAAATGGTGACTGTCCCTCTGCAATAATGTATTTAAGAAGGGAAATCTGGTAGGAGGAGTGGGATCTATGAGGAGGAGCTGCAAGGAGGACATGTATGTGAACACCAAGGTCAGTGGAAGAAAGAAGGAGGAGGAGGGGAGGTGTGCCATAGCAGAGACTCCGCTGTGTGCCGTGGTGAGATGGCAGGGCCACCCCCCTGCAGCCCACGGAGGTCCGTGGTGGAGCAAGATCCACCTGCAGCCCATGCAAGACACCATGCCACAACAGGTGACTGTGCCTGAAGAAAGTCAGGACTCTGTGGGAAAAAGCCCCTGGTGTTGTAGTTCAGCTTTGGGAGGACTGCAGCACATGGGAGTGACCCACACTGGAACATCTCAGGAAGAGCTGCAGCCTATGGGAAGGACTTGTGTCAGAGAAAGTTCATGGAGGACTGTCTCCCATGAGAGGGACACCAAGCTGGAGCAGGGGTAGAATGTGAGGAGTCCTCCCCTGAGGAGGAAGAAGCAGCAGGACTGAGTGCAACACTGTTCCCTGCGCCACTGATGGGGAAGACTAGTGAAATCAGGAGAAAAGGTGAGCCTTGGAAGAAGGGAGGGGTGGGAAAAGGTGTTTTTAAGATGTGGTAGTGCTTCTCACTGCCCCACTCTGTCTGTATAGTGTCATTGTTAGTGTCTGAATGAAATTGATGCTCTTTTCCCCCTAACGAGTCTGTCTTTTGTCAATGACTGTAATGGGTGAGTGTTTTGCCAATTATTAGGCCTAGCATAAAGGACACATCCAGCATAAAGATAAACCAATAACCAAATTGTATTTGATATAAGAGGGTCAGTACATGGGTGAACGCTGGGTGTACAAACAAGTCAGTCAGATTATACATAATTGACACCAATCCCACTGACCCCAACAGTGACACTGCACAATCAACAATAGGTGGAATAAATGGTGAAATACAGTCTCCCATAGAAGGGACAGGAGACAACCAAGTCAACAAGCCACATACTGAATCTACACAGCCTGCATTTACAAAAGCCAGACCTGACTGGAGCCCAGTTCCAGGGAGGCAGGAGATCCTTCCCCAACAGGAAACTGCACAGTGCATCCACCTCACAGACAGACACTGCCCCTTCCTACAAGTGGTCCCAGCTTTTATCCCTCAGTGGGACCCCTGACCTTTGGTTACTTAATGCGGACACCTGGGGCTCATTAACCCAACGGCTCTCCCTGCCAGGCCGGCCGCACCCTGGAGGGAAGCCTAAAGGTAAACTCACCCCTCCTTGGTGAAGGGCTGTGGGAATCACCCATATGGCAACCTTCATTTGGGGCTTGGTTGAAGCCCCAGCATTTCAGTGAGTCATCCCTCTCTGTCCCTATCTTTATTCCTGAGCCTTTTTGCTTTATTTTCTCCTTCTCATTCCTGAGGGGGAAAGGGTGAGTGAGTGGCTGGGTGGTGCTCAGTTTCCCTCTGCCTGAATAAAGGACAAAGCTGTGTCTCCATGGGTATGTGTTAAGCACTGTCTGGTGTTTGTACGAGGGAAATCTGCGGGTGAAGTCTATGGAATGAGATGTTAAGAAATCCAGTTTGTAGTCCAGAAAGGACACTCAACTGATTAGCTACACCAATATGTAGGTATTTCAAGGCATGTCTAGAACACCACCTGGCAGGCTCCTACTGACTGACTGTAGCGAAGACGTGTGCATCAAAATCTCTTATGTTTCAAGGTGGGGGTGCAGATTTTGAGGTTTTATGGGTGATTAGATCTAGTTGCTTTTGTCTGATGTTTCAGACCAAAATAAGCCTCTAGCTTGCAGTGCTGCATTGGCCGCAGAAGTATTGCTGTTTACCCATCCACATATTAGGGATCATACTGGTGTTTTGAGGTATATAGATATATGGATTTCAAATGCTAATTGTTGTGACAACCACTAAGTGTAAAAATATCACTGTCACTTTTTCCACAAAAAACGCTGCTTAGAGTTCATATCACACCATAAATATCTGAGTATGAGAGGTCTTACTTTATAAACAGAAAGAACAATATGGTTTTCCAGTGATGACTCAAGATGCCTTCTTGAAGGAAAGCGCTGGTCAAGCAGCTGTTGCTGGCAGGATTGTGCCTACCTTGTGGACTCACAGAGCCCCTGAAGAGTCACTTGAATAAGGCTAGCTTAATACAGCTTCTGGCAAGCAAGTTGAATTTTTCATATTGCAATTTCTCATTGCTTACCCTACAATTCTTTTTATGGGTGAGAATTTCTTGGTGTCCCTCTGACTCCCTCCTGCTGTTGAAGAGGCACAGGAAGACAAGCAGTGATACCTTCCTTACAAGAACGGATAACAATTTACAAGAGGAAACATCTCAGCACAAAATATAATTTTCATAATAGCGTAATTAAGAAGGATTTGCAATGAATAATCATCTTGTCTTTTTGCATAGTTTTGAACTGATTTTTTTAATGGAGCAATTACTCGCAAATTTTTCCAAAGCAAAACCCATTATTTCTTCCCCATCTAATTCTTGTTGATAGAAAAGTGCCATCACCTTTGTCAGAGTCTGAGGGTGTTCACACTTGTCTTTGCACAGCTACTTGAGCTTTCTGCAGCAGTAGCAGGTAAGATGAGGGTCAGTAACCAGAAATTGGGGTCACTTTTCCAGGTATCACATCACACATCTCAATCACTAGGTCTTTCTGGAATGTTTCATCTAAAACCACTAAAGTTTAGCTACATTTTAAAGCAAGGTCACTCAGTTTCTCCCATCTCCATCCTGTGGCTTTTCACACAAAGACCCGAATAAGATTTGTTCACAGCTGTTTCTTAGCACATGAGTGGGCTTAGTTTGCTGGGAGGCAATTTGAATATTGATAGAAAGCTGAAACAATGCTGAGTTAGTGCTCCAGTCCAGTACCTTCTTAATTTAAAAGAGAGGGAATCGAGCCTGGAAAAAGCTACAATATCACAGCACTATTTCTACTGTGGGAATTTTGCATACAAGTCAAAATAAATGTGTGCAATTCAGAAAGCAGCGTTTCCCGCTGTTGGATGGGAGGGATCATCACACAAAGTAATTGGATTACAAATAGAGCAATAGCAATGAAACACTTGCTTGCAGTGTATGAAACTACGGGGAAAACAGAACTTTTCCTGCTGTGCTGTAATGTCTGATTTTCCCCCCCTGGGGTAATCCCAAACCCCGGCCCCTGGTCCCCATGGAGAAGTGCAAAACGCTCCATAGGGAGCCGCTGCCAGGGAGCTGTCGCAGCCAGCCAAGAGTGAAGGGCACAGGCAAAAGCAGGGCTGAAATATCTATCTGATGTGACTCAGAGGAGACCCACGTAGCCTGCTCCTGTTTATTTGCATGCTAGTCCTCAAACTGGTGGGTATTTTTCACAAAAGTTATATGATGACAAAGCCTTGAAATATAGTCATTCAGTGACATCAGACCGGTGAGATAACAACTCCTTGCCATTGCTGTCCAGATGATTTGTGCTTTTCACTACAGTAATATGATAATAAAATCAGAGTCCAGAGAAGGAAAATGACAGACAAAAGCAGACGCTTGCCAGTAGTCCCTTGCTCTGTCTGGAAACAGAAGCCTGTTACATCAATAGAAAGCTATTTAGTTCATTCTCATTAAATTTATTAGTAGGGTTACATTATATTATATAACATATATATAACATTATATTATATAACAAATTATATAGATTTGACACAATGATTCAGTAAAGCTGGCCACTGCATTTTTCTAAGGGTTTTTTCTTTTCGAACACTGAAATGGCCCATCAGGCACTAAACCTGGCTTTAGTGGTCAACTTCAGCAATTAGAGGGAGAAAATAGGCAGAAGATGCTGAGGTCTGCAAAGCAATTCCCTTTTCTATTTTTAATCACACCTTTCTGGAGAAACATTGAATATTTGAGAATGTGCTACTAGGGTATTGAAGCTCCAGGACTTTTCTCTGGGTGTTAGGGACTATACTAGGGAAAAAAATAAAATAGAAGTAACAAATGTTGCATGATTAAGGCTTGACCTTAGTTTAAAACAGAATAGTAAAAAATTAAAAAGGGTCAATTTTTTTTCAGTGAAAAAAAGCCGATGTCCAGCTCACAGCAATTTGTCACATTAACTTGAAGGAAAGATACAGGAGTGAGAATCATAGTAGGGGTAAAACTGCAAGGAGGGTCAGACAGTGCTTGGGAGGTATTTTTAATGAAAGGGTGTATCTTCAGAGGCAGAAACAGAAGATAAACTCCTTGGGTAAACATTTGTGATGTAAAATGTAATAGCAGGTCTCAGGAGTCTGCCAGGGGCAGAGTGCCCATGGTTTTTTATTGCACATGATGGAAACACACCTTATATGGGATGAGTATGAGTTACGGAGGGTAGAGCTGTCTGCCTTTGTGCTAAATCTCCTGTAGCTTTTCAAGTGAACAGTAGCAGTTTCTCCCTCCACAAGGGAACCCTCGGGTGATGGGGATCCAGAGTGTTGGCACAGCGGATAAAACAAGGCCATGACTTGCTGCAGCACAGCTGGGCCAACACAGCTGCTCTAACCCCATGGTGCTCCAGCCCCAGGAGGGTTGTGCTCCAGAGAGCAGTGGGACCTCCCCTCGCTGCAACCCTTGGCTCTTCCCACATATTGCTTTTCTTGCTTGCTAGTCCATATCTGTGCCCAGACCTTGAGGCACTGAGCCTGCAATACTTCTCTCAGTAGGGCCTGACTTCAAAAAATTGTAAACTGTTATTTTTAGCTCCACATCTGTCACTACATTGTACTTTAGTTGACGTGGCATTTTTCAGGCTGATTTCAGTAGCTACCTGATAGCTTTGAAATTATTGACATTTGTTTCAACAGGAAAGCCTGTACTTGTGAGAAGAAATAGCTTTTCTGATTGGTATCCTGAAAAGAGCAACAGCACTGATGACCATGCCGACTGAGAAAGGAAACATGCACCTGTGCATGGACCACAACAAGATTTTCTAGAGCTCCCAGAGATACTGCAGCAGTACCCAGAAGAACCTCCAGGATACTCAGAAGCAGTTAAGTGAGCTGAGTTAATGCTGGACAATTTCTTGTTGAACATTAAAATGTCCCGCTTAATTTAATGTTCAGTGTGTTGTCATTTTAGGGCTTGGAAAAGGAAAACTGGGAGAAGCATCAATAATGTTTTGCTGTAAGTGGGATATGTTACTGATTTCATTTAAACAGCCATTTGTTTCTTAAGGAAAGCAGAGATTATCTACTTCCTATTTGCAGAAGAATATTAAAGACTGTGAAGCACCAGATAGAAAATGAGGACTGGTGAGCACTCCTAACACGTTAAGCATTGTAGGGCAAATTGCCTGCACATTTTCTCTGGGTGTCAATTACATGCACAGAGTATCTATTCTCATTAGATAATTGTGGTTAATAACTGTCCATCTGAATACACTAATGGCCACATGATTAATCAAGTGTTGAGTTTTACAAGCAGATATTGCTTCTGGCTCTTTATACAAATAAGGAGGGAAAAAAATATACAGTAGACTTTTATTGTAAAATAGGGGATGAATCTGAAAAGAAATATTTCTCATGTGCCATTTATCAATAGTTTAAGCAGATTAAACAACCTGAAATCTATTAAAAAACACCCAACAGTTGTGTCTGAGAAAATAATTTCCCGTACTTGAATCAGACTAACACAATAATTTCCATTTACAACTACATACACAGCCAAATCCTTACAATTTTCTTACAATTCTGCAGTCTAACTCATGACCACTTCAGAAATATCCTTGTCTTCACTGGGTTTCCAGAAGACTATAATGAATTTAAAACCACCATTTAAAAACTGAACCACGTGTTTTTTTCAGAATTTTAGAACTGGGAAGTTGTTAAAACTACGGGTTTGGGGTTTTTTTCATTGCATCTCTGTGTGGTAAGGCCTCTTGCTTACTAAGCTTTATGACTAATTGCAGCTGTGTTTATTTCTTTTTTAAAACTACAATTCTCACAGTAGCAAGTAGACCAAGAATATGTAGACCTCTTTTATTAGACAAAACCCCCTTGTCTCTTAATTCACTCTTAGAAAATGTGGCGATTTCTTTGTAGTCTTAGCAGCTCATAAAGAGGAAGAAATCTATCGTATACGTATTTTCCAAGTTATTTCTATAAAGGTATAGAAAAAGTAGCAGATTAGTCCCTAGCCATGAAATGCAGCTGACTTAATGGAGTTTGTGTAAATGCTAACAGTTATTAATGCCTGTTGAATAATAGGGCATACATGTATAATCCACTTTTTTGTATACAGAAAGGCACAAACTAACAACATAAGCTAATGTGTACTTCAAGGTTTTCATCATCCTGGTTAATCTTGTCTTGATCCCTGTTCTGCTTAGTATGTCCCAGGTACATTCCACCTAAAGCTCTTCTAATAGAAAACATCATTTTAGGGTAGTGAATGAAAGACAATGTCTCATTTACCCTGGTAGAGTTACTTCTGTTATCTTTGCATTATGGAATTTTGCAGAAAATAAACCATGCTGCAGAATTAAAAGAGAATGTAATTCCTGCCACAGGGGTCTGTAGGATGCTTCAGAAAACACCAGCAGGACCTTGCACTCTCCTTTGAATGTTCCTGTTTCTATTTATTTATAGCAGTGCAGTGCTTCCGTATACTGTAGTTGATAAGTTTTCCAAATACTTTTCAAACACAAGTCTTTTAAAGTCATTGCATACATTCTACTCATATTCAAATAAAACACAAACTCCTGGCTTAATTTTTGATGAAGAATTGTTTTGTCATGCCACAGTCCACCCAGAATAAGGGGCAATGACTTGCTGTGATGTCAAGGAGCGGGATAAACTTATAAGGTTTAAATTCTTCTTTCTCTTTGGCTTCCCTGGGGAATAAATCAGCATCCATCTTTTTGGAGGGTGACTGGCAGCCCTTTCTTACCCCTAGCCCTGGAGGATTGACTCCCAGTCATCTTTGTGCTAGCCTGCCAGTTTCTGCCCATCACTCTGCTTGGAAGCAGCAGGTTGGAAGCAGCTAATTTTACAGCTTCAGGTCTTTTCTATCTTCTGTGCATGCCCAGGGTGGCTTTACAGTTTAGTTCTAAAAAGGCCAGATTGTCTGTCTGTATCAAGCTTGTCCTCTCGAGAAGTGTAGGAGAGGGTACCACCTTACCCATGGTCAAAATGCAGCCCCTCTGTCACGGCAGCTTCTCAACACACAAAAAACGACCATCAAACCCGACCAGCTCTGGTGGAAGCAAGGAGCAAAGATGGCCAGTGAGCTCCTGGAACCTCTGGAGTCAGCAGCACTTTTATCTCTGACTTCAGCATGGTCAGGATTTCAGCCACCAACTGAATTAGACAGATTGTAGGAACTGGAGTTAGCTCCGAAGCACCTCCAATACTTGCAACTTTTTTTAACACCATCTTCTGACATACACTTTCTTGGTCTAGAGGAAAGCATTATCCTGATGGCCAGCTTTTTCATGTGCTGGGATGCTCAGAGATGCGGCAGCCCAGCACCACTTCACTGCATCCAGTACTTGCAGCAGAAGACCTAGCTGGAGGTGGTAAGACTGTAAACAGACACCATCTCCTCATCCCAGCACAGCGATCCTCACATCTGCTTGTCTTGACTTTTAAAAAACCTTCACAGGCTTAATTTGTATGGGAGCAGGATTGAGAAATAAAAGCACCAGGAAGCTTTCTGCTCTTTGTTAGTGCCCACCAAAATTAACTCTCCTCCTACTCTTCAGACGTTCCTTCTTAGTGGACAATTAATACCTGAAATGTGAAAGCTTGACTTCATGCCCTGCTATAATCTCTCTGACTCACTCTTCCCCAAACTAGTCCAGGTACCTATGCTTTGAGCTTTTCTTTTTAAGTTACATTATGTAAAATATCCTCTACAGAAAAAGTAGATGTTTCTAGGCAGAAAGTTAACTACAAAGTACAACTAAGGTTTCTTTTATTCACAGCTTAGTAGGTTTAATTCCACGCTGCTGTTCATCTCTGATGTGCGCCTCATTGATAAAAACGTTATCTTTATAGACATATGGCAGTAAAAATTGGATTAAGACAAAGTATGATATAGATATAAAAATGAGAGGAGAAAGAAATAAAAGAAAATGAGATACTGAGGAGAGACACAGATTCATGCATGAGAAACACATAAGAAAATAAGATGAGAGGAACGGTTTTATCTAAGGAATTTATAAATCTTGGTTATTAAAATGCTTAGATGAAAATATGTCACCAGGAAAAAATTAGGAATCACTGTAACCATATATATATCATGCTGTTTAACTGTATTAGCAGCTTTCTCCAGCTAGGTAGTAATGAAGGGTAAAGTATATCCCAACTGCTACTGATGTAGTTTTAGTCTGTTTACAGATTTAATATTTTAATTGCACAGTCCTAGGTCAGCTTGTCTCTTTGTAAAATAATGACATCCGAGGTGAGAATGAAACAAAACATTTCAGGTTGTTAAATGAGTCACTGGGAGAAAAAATTGTAAGAACTCCTGAATACAGTTGAGGTACAGAGAAATTACACGAAAGACTAACAAAGAAATCCATCTTCTTAATGATGGCAGTCACTTTCACATTTAGTGGCCTCCCCCCATGGGTACCAGTGTGTCAGGTAAATCCTTCAGCTCTTCTAGGTCAGTGGAGCTCTGCATTATTGATGCCTGATGTCTACCGCACCTTTCTGTCCCTTTCCCTGTCAAATTCAGGTTTCTATTAAGCAGTCAAACCTGCCACTCACTGGAGGTCTGATTCTCGTGAGAACAATGAGATTGCAACTGTGTGATGTAGAAAATAACTACCTGTTCTGGAAACATCATCCTTTTAGTGAAGAAAACCCAGTGAAGTTCAGAACGCCACATGGATATCAGAGGAATCCTGCAATCCTTACAATAGATGGGAGTTTTACTGCTGACTGCTGAAAGGCTGGGGATTTCATCCAGCAGCTGTAATGCAGAATCCCTTCCCACATCCAGGGTGCCACAATTTGGAATAATTTCTCATGTAAAAGACAGATCTTAGTTTGGTACCTCTTTTTCCCTCTTCTAAACTGAAACTCTTGTAGTCAATAAAAATTGTTCATTTTCTCTGTCATAAACCAGCAGTTGATCTATAGGTTTAAAATATCCAGCGTACTGTAAGGGCTGCACCTTCACTCTTTCTGTACAAATGTAAGTTGCCCTTGGCTGCAGGAAAGCCAAAGATTTGCATTTGTATGAAATAAAGTTCTGTGTACCTAACTCTTCTCTGCTCCTTTAACTTGGCACCTAGTCTGAAGCAAGGGGGTCTCTTCTGAGACACTGAAGAGGCACCTACCTATCTCCATGAGCTATAGGAGGAACTTGGGAATTTAGGTAGTTAAATTTAAAAAAGCCGAAATGATCATATTGGAGTGGTCAAACCACAGTGGTGTTTTGTATTCAGCCGTGTTACCCTGAAAACACTGCTTGCAGTCAGAAGACTTTTGGAAACCTTTACATGTATAGCTGGGATAAGGCATCTGGCTCCAAATTAATGACCCCGTGCTCACTCATGCTGTCCAGAAGCAAGAGATGGCATCTCATTGGTTCCTTCACTGCTTCAGAGCACTATGAGAGAGGGAAGACATCACCACAAAAGGCAACTGCTAGACTCCATAGCATGTGATAGGTATCTCAGCCAGCTGAAGAGACTATCATGAGCCCTAGTGTGATGTCAAAAACAGTCCAGCTCTAAAACGAAGGCACTTGTCAGAGCTGAAGGGCCAGCACATGACACCTTTCGTTTCCCTCCACACCCAAGTGCTGCAAACACTCTCACATGACAATTATTATAATTCGTCTCAGTGCACAGTTTTTACATCTGCAGTTGTGAGGGGAGAACTTTTTTTTTCTTTGGTAAATGAGTGTTTTCAGCATAATGTGCTATTGCAGCATTTTTAATGTAATAGGAGCTTTTCTTCCATTTCCTCCTTCAGCCAAGTTCTTGAAAACACCCTCAGTGGAAAATACCTGTGAAAATAAAGACCTCTTTCCCCACCTTCCCTTTTCCCCATTTAGCAGAAAAAAATTACAGTAAGTTAAAAACACATTAACAAGTGGCAGTACCCATGGGAGTGTCTGCTGCCCTCTGAGCTGGCCTGTCTCCTGCCAGCGGTTATGTCTGTGCTGCGCATTTCAGCTTTTGCCTCTGATCTTTTCCACTGTCTGATAAGAAGTTTTGACATTAACCAAAGCATTTGGCTAGTTTTCTCTCATTTGTTTTCAACCTCAAAGAGCTGTGTCTGGTACCCAGTGATCTGAGTGGAAGGAAGGCTGCACGGTCACGCGATGCTTCACTGGCTCACAAAATCCATCATTTCGTGTGGGATGGCTGCCAGGCTGCCTCTGCCTCTACAAATACACCTTCAAGGTAATTGTTGTGAGGAATGAGAAAAAAACTTATGAATTGATGAGATGGAAATGAGGGACTTTACACACATGGTAACTCTGCTTTGGTGAAATTTTTTACTGAAGGCCCATGTTCCCAGTCTGAGGGTGTGCATGAGGAAAAGCCACGTCTGCTGCAGAGTACTTGGATTCATCTGTCCTCATCATGGTCTGGTTTAAACTGCTGCTTCTTCCCACACTTTTGCCTTACCCTCACTGACCTGTCACAGGCAAAATGATACAGAAAGAGAGAGCTGACCCACACTACAGTAATTAATGCACAAATGTGGTCCTGTCAGGAGGCAGTGTGAGGCCATCTCAGTCTCCAGCCACATCACGGCTGGCTGTGATGGACTTTTTCCCAAGAGCTTGGCAAGTGTGCGGGGTGAAGGAAAAACTCCCCCAGAAATGAAGTGAGGTCTGGGGGGAGAAGAGGGCCAAGTGGGCTCTAAATGTAACTTGGATCAAACCAACTTGGATCAATCACCTAGTTATGCTGGACAGAAGTGTAGCTGCAATCTGAACATATATGAGATATGTAATCTCTGTGTTTTTAAGCTGAAGACAGTAATTTTGAAATAAGTTTTTGTTGAAATCTTCACCTGTGTTAAAAAAACTGTCAGTTTTAAGAGGCTAAATAATCCCCCCCCAAAAGTACAACATTAGTTTTAACATAATTTGATGGACCAGAAATTAAATTGTGGAGAGACACATATACAGTTTTTGTTTCCACAAGAAAAATTCATTTCAGGTCGACTTGAATAAATTTTAAAAAAAATTATTCCTTTTCCAAGTCTCTTCATTCTTATTTCTTAATTTTCCCCTCTTAATTTTTTAAGGGAAATATGCTTTCTTAGTTGGACTGCCAGAGTGTAGTAGCTGTTACCCAGTCTCTGGTGTCTATTTTAATTTCCTCATGCATACAAATTGAATACTTACCTCCAAAAATATGTGCAGGTCAGGAACCAGTTTTTTTTTTAATCCTGTAGACCTTTGTAATTGTTTGGCAACACCTTACTTGTCTAGGAAGCAGATGGACACCCATTACTGGCTGCTGCCTGTCATGGGGTGTGAGGACTTGGCGAGGCGATGTGAGGATGGGCAATCAGCTGCTTCCTCCCACTCCTGCTGACCCTAAAGGCACCCCGCTGCTTGGGTAACCCCTTGTCTGGGAGGTGAAGAGCAAGTGCGTGAGTGCTGCTCTGGGGAAAGCTCCCTGAGAAATGGCTGTGTCCAAAGAGCTGCTTTGCAGCAGCAGTGACAGTCAGAGTTTCCATTTGGCATTTGCCTGTCAGGCGCTGCCTAGCCCCCAGGCTCAAGCGATTTGTTAGGTGTCATAAATGGCATTGAAACAGATGGACATTAGTTCAGGCAGCCAAGACATCCTGTAAATTATGTGGCTCATAAACTCGGTCCAAGTCCATTTGCAGTCAGTGGTAATATTGCCACGGACTCGGGCAGGGGCTGGATTAAACTCAGGTTGTGTGGGTGTAGAGGAGCGGGATTTACAGCTACCTTCCTCCAACATATATCTGTCAGTAACTAAGGGTACAGGGATATTTTATCACCTGTTCACCACCGCACTGGGTTAATTTTCAAGGCGAGTCAGGGTGAGAGAACATCCAAGATCACTCAGCTGGAAAGATGAATTTAAGAGGCATTGCCACCAGCCAGATTTGGCTTCTCTATTTCATCCAGGACTAGACC
The DNA here is from genome assembly GCF_965140245.1 of Athene noctua. Classification (NCBI taxonomy): domain Eukaryota; kingdom Metazoa; phylum Chordata; class Aves; order Strigiformes; family Strigidae; genus Athene; species Athene noctua. The sequence goes on from NC_134038.1 coordinate 121,401,600, forward strand.
AGAACTGTCCTGCAATGTGCAGCATCAGGGCCTGTCCCCCTTCTCCAGCCCCAAGGGAAATCACAACCCCTGTCCAGCCACCTTCATCCAACACCCATTCCTCTTTTCTCCCTTCCTGTGCCCCGAAGGCACAGCCCAGCTGTCAGCTCTAAGCCCTGCTTTATCTACTTAGAATCTTGTAATATCTGTATAAACAAATGCTTAATCTGCCAGCACATAGTGTGGTGAGAATACGTAGGCAAAGCAAGCTGACAAATTTGAAATAAACACACAAGACAGTTTGTTTCCCCAGTCCTTGTTTTAAGGGGTCAAGATGAGCACCCAGGCTTCTCCTCCAGCAGAGCTGATGGGCACAAACTGAAACTCACACCCTTGTCTCTCTCCTCCTGATTTTACTTCATTACCTTCAAAATTCAGTTGCAAGTGTAATCTGGATTTCTTGTTCTGACCTCTCTCACATATTGGAGAAACTTTTTAAAAGAACTTTCTGCTGTGTTTTGCAACAGGTAATGTTTGAGGAGGAGACAGCTAACTGTGTGGTTAACATAGGGCAGCAGCAGTCTGGTGAGTTGGCAGTTCAGAAGATCACTGCCTTTGCCAAAGGAGGATAATCAGTACAGTTCTTTACATCTGTTATGACACTGATTGGCTGACATCTATACAACTCTCTTGCTATGGTCGACTTCCTATAAATTAATTTCACGTTGATCCATAGCACTGACACAGTCTTGCAAAGTGTCATTGAAAGGAGTTACAGGTAGTCACAGATTAACCTGGGGCTGCTACCTTGAGTCACAGAAACATAGAACAGGAAGGACTTCAGGAGGACCCCTGGTCTATCCCTCTGTTCAAAGCAGAATCAGCTGTTCCTCACTTAACACTCATTTGCCCTGCTCTGAAGACCTCCAGCATCCCATGGTCTCCCAAGGTAAGCTGTTTTGAGGCTTTGTTACCTTTACCACTGGAAAGCTATTTCTAATATTGAATTGAAACTTTTCTGCTGAGTTTGAACACATTATTTCTTGTCTGAGCCTTCATGACCACAGAGGAAAAAAAAATAAAATCCTCTCTATAGCAAACTTCTAGGTATTAGAGGACTTTCATCATAATTTTTGACATGTTTTTTAGGCAGACAGTTCAACTTCCTGTATTTCCTTGCAGACTGTACATTTTTTGATTGCTAATAATTATTGTTGTTGTCATCTTAATGTCTTCCTGGAAGTGTGATCCCTAAAACTTAGTATTATGTCCCCATTGACGGTGTACTAGTCATCACTGGTGACCAGATCAGAGGGATGACTCAGTCTGTGGTGCAAGCCATTTTTCCACTCACGTATTCCAGAATGACTACATCCATTTTATCTCTGATAATGAAATTGTTCACCAGTAACTGACCCCCTTTTTTGAAAGGCTGCTGTATAACCCACCCACCCCCAGTCTATGACTGTGTTTAGTCCCACTTGAAGTGAACCCTTCAGTTGCTTTTACTGAGCTTTACCTATTTTTTCCGACTATTTTTTCAGGTCGCCAAGATTAATTTGAATTCAGCTGTCACCCTTCCCCTGTTCTTCACCGACTTCTGCCCCTTCTTGCACCATACCATTTAGGTAAGGTATTGGTAGATGTAGTCTGTATTTCACTGTCCAAGTCATTAGTAAGAAGCTGAACAAAATGAGGTCTGGGACAGGCTCATGCAGAACCACTCTCTGTGTGACCTACAGAAAACTCTCTGGGCACATTTATTAACCAGTTTTGTACCAACCCCATCGTAGTTTCATCCAGACCACGGGCCAGCAGAAGGGATTAAGAGCATTTCTTGCCCCTATAAGCACCAATGAGCACTTTATTGGAGTGTGCTGGTGTGGATTCAGGTCTCATCATTAGACAAAATTAGAGTTTGGACCTGAGATCTTGTGGTGTTTTTGAAGGTCCCAGTAATTGAACCACTGAACAAGTGAGGAGACCTCCTCCCCTGTGTGTCTTTCTTGACCTTCAGTCTATTCTGTCTGCTGTTTGTTGCCTTTACTGTGGCAATCCTTCATGGGAATCAAGTTAGCAAGGGATGATGGACAACAACAGCTTGTGCATGGTCCTGGGCATTTAAACTAGGGATGGGTGGCCAGAAATGAGGATCCACCCTTAGTTTTCTAAATTTCTGCTTATGGAACTACTGTGGACAGGAAGGACCTCGAGGTAGGGTTATATCAGCTGAGGCCTTTGCCTCCTCACTGGGACTTATTGTATAAGGCAGCTAAGAACATAGTTGTTTTCATTCAGTTGTTTTATGGCACTGAGCTAAATTCTGGAGCCAATGGCTGTATACATTAATTTTCCTACAGAAGGGGCAAAAGACAACAAAGAAACAAAGTGCTGGAGTCCTTGCTGGGTAGAGAAGTAGGGATGCTGCAATCGCTGCAGGACAGAGCCTGGCTCACGCTGTATATGAGCAAAGGTCCTGCCACAGGGTGAGTTTTCTCAGGAGTCAGAAGTGCTTGGGCAGCATTAGTTCCTTATAGGAACAAGAGGAGCAGGGAGCATCTTGATTGGGCTAGAAAGCAGGAAAGCATGGAGAAGAGAGCTATTTATGGCACTGTTCCAAAATGCTGTCCCTTCTGCTCTGCTTTAAATATTCATGTGCCAGGTAATGGAGCACAGCTGTTTGCCAGCTACCCTTGAGAACCCACTTGAGCAGCAGCACAGCGGTCTCATAAGATGTGCTATTAGTGAGACCCCTGCAGAGAGACCATTGACACCCATGAGGCTCTCATTCCCCATTTCTGAGGATCTCCTTCCTATGAGTCCCAAGATAAAATGAAACCACTCACCATCTTACCGCAGGGCCTCATCAGATACACTTGATCAAAGATATTGCGGCATATCTTAACCCCTGCTACTAGGTATTTGTCTGGAGCAGGAATATGCTCAGATTCATTTAATACATTGGTCCTGTCACTTTACCTGTCTTACCTCTGTGGACTGATTCAAAAGAGACCCTGGGGCTGGCTGGCTGGGCTGATTTGCATCCACCCTGCTGAAAGCCAGCATGTTGCCCACATCCACACTGCGTAGCACTTTGACCAGGTCTCTTCAGGGTACCATGGGTTAGTCCTGAGGCATAATTACTACTTTTTCAACACTTCTCAAAAGATGTATAGATGTGGCACTTCGGGAGATGGTTTAGTGGTGGACTTGGCAGTGTTAGGTTTATGGTTGGACTCGGTGATCTTAAATGTCTTTTGCAACCAAAATGATTCTAAGATTCTATGAGTTCTGAGAGGGCTCTGTTACAGCCTGCAGAATGATGCCTTTATGCAGGACACTAGGGTGGTTTTGTGTACCTGAGAGCAGGAGTATTTCTGAAATTGCAGCATCCCCTGTGATGCAGAAGTCAAACTTGGTACAGTCTGCATCTATGCTGTCTGCTTAGATCAGAGGCTGTGGTGACATATCCTGTCAAATGTGGCCAGTTTCCTATAGACAAGGATTAGTTGGTTCACTCTAAAAACAAACCTGGGAGCAAGTGAGGATGCTTACAATGTGAACAAAGAGCCAGAACTTCTGTGTGGGAAATATGAAGGCTAGTGATCAATAGCTACAATTTATTTAAGATTCCTACCAGATTTACTGCAAGAAAATTGCTTTCAAGAGCTGTAATGCATCAGTAATTTCAGCTGCGTTGCAATTGAGGCATCTACAGTCAGATCCAATCACTGGAAGGTTTTTTTGAGTTTGATTATTTTTGTCTCTTTTTTCATAACGATGTAGCTGAAATAGGTGAAGAAAAGGAGAAAAGTGATTGCAAATTGTCATCTGTAGAAGACAAAGTCTATCACAGTGGTAAACAGTCTATCACAGTTTCAGGAGCAATGGCAAAGTTGTGAGATGATCCGTGCATACCTCTTGAGTTGCTGGTGTCGTATCAACAATATGTGCTTTGCTTGTAGATTTTCCTGCAACATCAGCTCATAAAGACATGACACTGTGAATTAAGAGAAATGGCAAAGGGAGAAATGAATTAACACAAATTGAGCCATATTATGCACAAACAAGGCACTGTGTTCATCAGCTGACATTTTTGAGCGCTACTGTTAATCTTACATATTTTGTATTTCACCTTAATGTGATAATTTCTTTCGACTACTGACATCTACTGAAATTTTAGTAAATGTGAGATGTAAATAAACAGATATCTGTTTGATTAAGCATGGAAAACACCTCTGTAGTAAGCAGTATTGCAACTTATTTGCATTGAAGGTAAAAGGACAGAGTGAGATATGGAGGCACTTACACTATTTCATAACCCAGCCATTTATCATTTGCCTGTTGGATACTTATTCCTGAGGGAGTTTATTGGGTCTGTAGGCTGCAAACAGAAAACAATTATATTTTTATCCAAAGTTATGACAGAAAATAACCCAACGATAATCTTGCAGTCTAAAAATTTCTATTGATGTGTCTATTCAGAACTGTCACAAATCTCACTGTATGGTAGAAGCTTACTTAAGGACTCTGCATTTTATTATATCATCCTCACCAACTCTCATTAGTTTCATTATTTATACAGTTTAATTCTCAGTTTCCCAAATTTAATGTAGACAGGTCTGTCTGGAGTAGCAGTCTACACCTTGGTGCAAGAGCCATAGCCATAGAATAAGGGATGGAGAAGGTATGTGGAAATAAATATGTTGCAGGGGATTCATAACTCATCTAGATGTATTCTGCTCCCAGGTGGGACTTGGTGTCTGCTGCAAGAAGGAAGGTGCACTATCCCACCTGCCCCAGGAAGGACAGCTTTATTGGCCTGGTCTCTGGGAATTCTCATTGCAGGCACTATGCAGAGGTGTTGTCCTGGTTTCTTTGAGCTTTCTGCAGCCGGGAGGATTTATCAGGCATTCTGGTGGAAGTCATGCATCTGGGAACTGGTGAAAGGAAATGAATCAGCTCTGAATACCCTGTGTCCCCAAGCCAAGTTCATCGAAAGATTAATCCAAACAGAGAATTGCCTGAAAGGTTCATATTTTATTTCCACAGTCTTTCCTCATCAGAAGGAAAGATTGGTGAAAGAGAAAAATCATAATGTGAGACAAAGTCTTGACACAAGCTTTGCACCAAGTCTCTTTCGTGCTTTTAAATTTTGAGCTGGTGTGGCTTTTACTGCTAGAAGGCTTGGGCTTCAGCTGGTTGCCAATGTGATGACACAAAGAGCAGTGGTTCATCTGAATGGGGAAATTAGCTGGATTAGCTTTAGGAGAGTAAGCTGTTTGGCAGGGACTGCTGTGGAGTCGCTTCCCATGGTGGGCATTGCCTCTCAGCACAGGAGCATCTGGGGAGCTCTGTCGGGCAGTCCCGGCGTGAGTGCAGTCCTCAACCGCACTGCCTCATCACTCTTTATAGACTGCTTAAAAAGCTGCAGTCTGCAGCTAACTATTTTAACACAAGTCATTTCCTTTCAGTTTCTCAGAGCAGTGAAATCATGTTTACATCAAGTCCCGAACATCTGTTCTTTCTTCCAGAACCACTTCCATTTCCAGGACAGAGGAGGATGGGTAGGAAAAATAGAAGTCCATCATGCAGGCAGTGCAGAAATGTGAGAGAATGGAAATTTACTGATACAAGATTATATAAAATAATAAAAGTTTCTAGGGTAATGGGGTAAATTATGTGTTCTTATACTCCTATTCTGCATGTTAGTTTAATGCTTGTTGTGCAGAGCATATCTTTCAGCTGTTATACAATTAAAATCTTGTATGATTGTAGTGGCCCAGTGCAGGTTAGATGCCAGTAGTATGCTAGAGCCTGTTACTTGTAATGCAAAATGAAGTGTTTCATAAATAAATGTTGCCTAGTAGTGTGGTTTTTAAGATCTTTTTAGCTGTGAGCCTCTAAAGCCTTTCTGTGGAAGGTGAGGACCCCTTCAAAAATTTCACATACTGCAGAGCAATACCTGAACTTGTTCTTCCCGGTTGTTGGTCACAGACCCCTGGGAAATTATCTTTAGGGGTTTATGGATCACAGGATGAAAGCAAGTAGTCTAAAGGACTGGGGTTAAGCAATCTGGGTTCACAGTAGGGAACTGAGGTATCTGAATGCCTTTGGAAGACTCGACAGGCATCAGCTGGAGTGAAAACATGCACAGGGGCAGCTGTTTGGGAGAACTGGAGGTTTCCGTATTTGTTTGACTTGTGAGTTTACTGTGCTTTGAGAAAATAGCCTTTGCTCTGTTTATGCAATGTGAATTTATGGAACAGAATTTTTTCATCTTTCTTTGTAATGCAAGAATTTCAGCAGCAACATACATAGGCTTTTATTCTCATACAAAAAGAGGTACACATAGTCCTTTTCCTCTGACTCTAATCTCAGACCCAATTTCTTGCTCCAATGTACAGTGTAAAATCTATACACCTGCATCCTACGGTGCTGTAATGAACAGTGCCATGACCTGCAGTCGTTCTGTCTTCTCAGTGAAGAGCAAAGTCAGGTCTGTAATTCTTCCAGCTGCAGCACCTGGCTTTCCCTTAATCGCTGACTTATTCCCTTTAGTTAGGCTGGTCAGATAGAAAGCTGATAGTTCAGACATTATAAGTCTAAGACATTAGCACATTAAAGGCAGTATCCTGTGGCTTTCTATGGGGCTTGTTTTCTACCTAGAGCAATTTTCTACTTGGCAGTTAGCCTGGCTAAGTCAGATAAAAGATGTGCATTTTCTTGATCTATGTCTTGCTTTGTTCCTTCCTTAACCATTCTGGAACATAAGTTTAATACAACTAACTTGATATTTAAACTTGCCTTCCTTGGAGCCATAGGCTGTAGGGTGGGTGAGGGCTTCTCTCTGGGTCCCTCCTGGAGGCCATTTGAGAAGAGCAAGCAGCATTCATGAGTAGCTAAAATCAATGACACCCAACCAGCTCATCAGCCATGTCTTTGGGTGGTCCATCTTGTGTTGTCAGGCCAGCTGGGCTGAGAACTTCTCCTGCCTCTCATCTCCCCCTCAGCCACTCCCATGCTGTGACCAGCATGGCCCCAGGGCCAACGATTTACGAAAGCTGCAGGACAGCCCACCTACACTGTTGTTTCTTTGGGGATAAGTGCTCGTGGACTGAAAAGACAAATCATTACCCACCCTAGCAGCTATTAATTATGGAGTATCAAGGTAAGTATCATGCCAAGAAATCACTTTTACATACTATCTTGCTGTTCTTTATAGCTATGGACTTCAAAATCATGTGCCAGTGTTTGTGACCCCCTCCCACCCAAATAATAATCAACAACAAACAAAACCCCGCAGAGTTTATGCAAGTTGAGATGTGGCTTGCTTTGATGCAGACACAGTTCTCTGTCTGCAGTTCTGCTGGCACTGGATGGTGCCTATAATAGCTGTTTCTCATAGCACATAGACATCATCAGTAAAATATTCCGCTGTATTTTGTTGTCATTATACAGTTTTGCACTCTGTGCATTTCCTGATACATCATCAATTTAGGCAAGAATGAGTATCATCGGTAGTTGGAAGTGTGTCTCTAGATGAAATTATGCACCACAGAGTAAATCCCAGAGGATACCACATATCAGTATGTCAAAGCTGCACGAGGCCATGTACAGTCACCATCAGGTTTGCTCATTCAGCCAGTCTCCACTTCACAGAACCTGGTTTATCTCATCTTTACTAAACCAGATTTTTTTAGACCCACATTTAGGAAGTGAACTACAAACCAATTTGCCAAGAGCGCTAAACACAGTCAGTGGACTGTGGCTGTGATTCAATTGGAATGGCTCCAGTCAAATTTTGAGGCCTCTCTGCAGAGCTCTTTCTTGGTGCTCTGCCTCCTTTCACAGCAGACCAGCTCCAGGATGGGGTCATCCAGTGACACTGTGCTGCTTGTGGAGTTAGCTTGGACCAGGATCACCCTATGATAAAAGAAAGAACAGCCACTTCTTGGATTGAAGACCCCAGTCTCATCGTGTTGGTGTTTTAGTTGAGTTTATAGGCTGCATTTCAAAGGAACCTTAATCTCTTCAGCAAAGAAGTTATGAAGATGGCTAAGGTGCTCACATACATGTATGTTGTGGGAAAGGGGCAAGAGGGAAGAGAGGAATGAAAAGGTGGAGCAGGGGCCTGGTGTGGCGAGGCAGAAGCAGCACAGTGGAGTGGCGCGGGGGGAGGCAGAGCAATGGCTCCTGGGAGCTTTATGGGGCTGTAGAGCAGCATGGGAACCCGCCAGCCGCAGATGAGAGATCACCATGCAGGTATGCTGCCACAAACCAGCTAGGTCATCTCCTCTTCTAGATCCGTGATTCTCCCTGTGCAGGGTGCTCTTTTGGGAGTTTTGTGGTAATAGCAAACCAGAGCTTTTGTTCTCCTAGGAGAATGCCCAAGGAACTAGCCTTTGTAAAGAGCAGGCACTCAGGCTGCCATGTGAATTCCTTCTTTCTCAGCAATTTTATTTTGCCTTCTTTGAGCACAGCCAGGACTCTGTGCTCAACTCAGTTGGGCAAATCCATTCCAGCTCCCCATCCCTCAGGGAGACTCCATGCAGCTCTGTGTGCAACAGATTTAGAGCAAAGCCCAAGATTCATGCGCTTCTTGTGGGGGTAGTACTCAAAAATAGTAAACCAGCGCTCCCCCTCCCAGTGCTAAACGAAGACCTTAATTGGGGTAAAAGTAGTATCTTATCCCCACATCTTCTCTCTCCCTGTATTTCCTTACAGAGCTCCTAGCTGGGCTCTGCACAGGTACTCGGCATAGGCATTCATCCCAATTCTTCTTCAGACTTGAAGAAATTATACAGAAAATCTCATTCCAGACATAAGCTTTCTGACCACTGCTTCTTTGATGGCATTGTTTTGTTTTCTTTCTCAACTGCTGATATCACTCTGGGAAGCCCTTCAGAGGGTGGAGGGAAAATAAAGCAGACAGGTGTCAGGTTTTGGAGGAACGAGGCCCTGAGCCAGGGGAGACACGGGGATTAAAATCTTAATATTTGTATTGGTGGTTGTGTCTTTTTTTACTTCATGGTCCTTTTAATTGTTGCCATCACTTATCTGTGTTGTCCTGGGAAGTGCCCTACCTGCTTTCACTGCTGTGCTGGAGGCTGATTAGTGTACGGTTAATTTGGGGATAAGTGCTCATGGACTGAAAAGACAAAGCAAAACAGAAAAAATTGTTGAGCCTGTCTGAGGAGAATAAAGCAACTAAATCCATCTTGTAAAGATAGGGTAAAGGAATACCAGATGGCAGATTTACTCTTGTATGCTGGTGCCGCGTATTGCTTCAAAAAGGGTCTGGGGATAGAAGTGGGTTTTTATGTCACAGTAATTAACAGAATGCATCTTGTCATGAAAAAAATCCAGCAGGAGACACATAAAGTTACAATTAAACATTGTCTTTATTGGGGCCTTGCTCCGAAATGGCACAAGTGATAAATGCTCAGAGTGCCCATCAGTGCTGCTAATGAAAAGACCCAGAGTCATGTTTTACACTTTTATTTGGATTTAGATCAACACCACAGATAAGATACTTTGGTCAAACACAAGAACAGATTGCTATGCCGCTCTTTCCTGGCTGCAATAAATACAGTAACGTGGGAAAAAAGATGTTGGTTCTCCTGGAACACTGAATGTAAATCTTGGATTTGCACATACAGCTAATAATACGTTGTTTGCACTTAGCGCTTTAAAACAGAATTGCACATGCAAGATGTAACCAGGCTACTGATCACCTTCATCATTGTCCCTGTACTACTTTTACTTTTTAAGGTCTTTGCTTGCCTTTTTCCCAGCAAGAAAAAAGAATTAATTTGCCGCTCTACTAGTATTTCAGTGATTAGTCTGCTGATTTTGACATGTTTAGCAAAGGTCGCATTGAAGTCCTTCCTGATAGAACTGGTATCATCTCCTCTATAGCTTGACTTGCAACACTATGCATCACAGGTAGCAATGGAAGTCCACCCAAGTGAGGTGAGAGGTCTGCCCAAAAGCTGAGGAGGAGACGTTAATACCAAGCAAAGATATAGTAGAGGGACTGGCGTGAATGCAGTTCTTAAAATATCGAGTCAATACTACTACCACACAAATAATGACATATCAATAATATATTGTACAAGCTTATACAGCAACACATGTTGATTTGCAACATTGTACAGTTTAAATCTAAAGTGCACAGCCTCAATCTGAGGTGACAAAACAGTACTATCAATATAATAAAGGCAACACAATTACAGACACAATTTATTTCCTCTTACTTTATGTCCTCATGATATTACATTGAATCAATACTCCATTTATCTATTTTAGATGAAATTAAAACTACATCACACTGCTTTTTTTTCTCTTCAAGTATTTTAGAGACAGCAAAACCATATTGCTTTACAAACAAAAGTTGGCCGTTTAGGCGAAGTTAAAACCAAAACTTTAGTAGGGTTATAAGCAGACAGGCCCGAGCCTCAGAACTCTTACCAACACTTCCAGATGTTGGGAGGGAAAAGACAATAAATTTCACTTTCCATGCCAGAGTCACCTCTAATGTTAAGGAATGATGCAGCACATGAGTTCTGCAAGAGCTGTGCCCATGGTTTCTAAAAAGGCTGTGAGGCTCCACATGGGCTGTTCTAGGCAGATGTAGCCTTATCTCATTTTTTTCTGCAATTTCAAAAGCCGCTCCAGACAAGGAGAGTCCAGCATGGGAGAAACCTCTGACAAAGCAGTTTGTTACTCATCCTGTCACTCAGATTAGTCACATTTAATTTAGGCCTTGCCTTGCAGACCTGTACATCCGTAAGGAGTCCTTACTCTTTTAATGTAGCTGTGAGGTTTCATGCTATTTATTTAGTAAGAATTTCAGTCAATTTTAATTTTCTGTGTACTTCTGGTCTGCATAAATAAGCATTTATTCAGATGTGACTTTTTTTTGGATAGGCTTTTTTACCACAGAACACAGAAACCATCCAAATACAACCTTATTTCAGTCTTGGTTAGCACTGTATATTGATTGTGCATCTGCTTAGTTAGGCCAAGTGGGAAACATAATTAGGAATAATAGCATCCTATTGTTGTACTGTAATTGATCTTATTAAGTGGTTTTAAGAGCTGCAGTACTCTTGAGGTTTTTCAGTAATCAACCCTGGAGATGTACAATCCAAATGACATGGAGAAATGAGGTATTGGTACCTCTTAAGCATGTAATACGTGGGCTTATATTTTAAAATAAGCAGTAATAAATATTTGAGGCACCTCCATCAAAAGAAAAAGAATCCCAGTTAATTTTCAGTTTCTGTCCTTGCAGTTTTATAACCCATATAAAATAAATATATATAGTTTACAAAATAGGATTTTTTATATATATATATTTCCTTTTGTAAAACTATACCTATTTAAATACATCTGAAATGTTGCTATAGGTAAATTAGAAATTCTGTTCTAATACTATGAAAAAGGCAAAATACTTTAGCTTTTAAACATACAGCTCGTATGCTCTGCTTCTCACTGCCCCCTCCCACTTCCCCCAATTTGATTTTGTCATCATTGTGGGCAAATTTGGCATCATTCAGTCTGATTGCTTTTAATTTAAAGTAGTCGTCATGTTAAAATTTGGGATAAAATTTTAAGTATCTTCTCTTCTTCCTTATTTGTTTCAACGCAGCTTTTTGTGCAGCTAATTATTAAGGAGGTATTCTAAAACTCAGGAAAGGACTTTAAAGGAGCCATGTTTCTTGATTTTAAACTGTACTCTATTCCAACGCCACAATATAGAAATAGATTTACTTTGGAACAAACTACAAATACATTCGCACAGTTTGTGACAACTTAATTGTCTACTTAGAGGTCCAGGAACAGACTTTCACACTCAATTATTATAAATCTTGTCCCAGGCGTTCTATTTCATCAATCAGGAAATCAATGTCTTGGTGAGTTGCTGCAGGGTTTGAGATGACCATCCGGAAGAAGTTCACTTTGTCTCCCAGGGGCTGATAGCTCACCATGGTTGTGCCATACTCCATCATCCTGGCTTTTATCACTGGTGCCACCTGCAGCATAACAAAAAAGCAGGGGATGATGATGATGATTATAATTATTATCTCTATTTTCATTATTACCATGATCTTTATTATTATTTTTATAACAAAACACAGAGTAAGTTTTCTTTTTTTAAAAAAAGATGAAGAGCTACAAGAAGCAATTAAAATGAAATTATGTCCAGTATTGATAAAAACCTTAACCTCCATTAAGGAGTAAATGTCTCACTGAAAAGACATTCTGTTTATCCTGTTTCTTTGTCCTGGTCTTAAAATCACTGCAGAATTTTCCCCTTTCTCAAAATTGCTGACAGGGACACAGTAGACGTTTTTTGTAGTGCTCAGATCTGCTACAATCATTTTCCATCTTCTTCATATGCCAGAGGGCCATGGTATTATAAGCGTTTGTCGCACTTGCTGGGTTGAGCGATTGCAGTTCACAGTAACTTCAGTAAATACACACAGAGGAGTAAGTGCTCTAGAGATGAGGCAAACTAAGGGAATACAAAACTTGGGAGATCAGAGTAAGGTGGTGCCAGACTAACCTGCAGTAAAATGACCACAAAGGTGTCATTTGCCAGAATATTAGGAGGTGACCTTGCTGTGCGCCCTGGGAGATAGATCATTCTGGGGATTGTCTGCCTGCAATGGTTTCACTCTTCACTGTGAGATGTCCTGGAGGACTCTGCTTACCTTCATAAGGCGGCTCATTCTTTCTTCATTGTCTTCCATACTGCGCAAGCTGGGAGGTATATACCAGAAGCAGACGTTTGTGTGCTGAGGCTAAACACAGAATAATAATGGTTTACACAGTAAGAAACGCTCATAATATCTCAATTGCAATTAAGTTCATGCCTTCCCTCCCTCCCTCTCATACATCATATTGTGACAGCAGTCAATGGTTTTCATTATTGTGGTCCACTGAGAGTCATCATCATTATTAATGCAGAAAAGATAATTTTAGGCAATTTATTCCCAGGGCGTCAGATGAAGGAACACATCATACAGCTGTGCAAATATATTTATGCCCTACGGAGAGGCATCTAGATTTTGTAGGTGCTGTCTCCTCCAGAGGCTGAAGGGATCATGTGGTAAAGCAAGGTTCTATTACAGATAATTTAGAGGTGAGGACTGTGTCATTTACTTTTATTACGTGACAGAATAATATAGAATCTGGTTCTGTAAACAGGAGTCACAGGTGGTGCATGAGACAGTCTAAGATTTTCTTACATTTAATGAAATTTATTACTTGTCAGTTTGATTCAGTTAGCTGTTGTACAATGTGAATGCACTAGTGTCTTAGCTAGTTTAACTTACATGGGAACACCAAGTAGAAAGGCATAAAGTAAGAACTAGTTGAGATTTTGAGTATTTTTGCAAACTCCCAGCAGTTGCCTGCTTTGCTATGTTCCTCTTTGCTGGATGCTAAATGTGTGAGTTACAGCAACTCCTACTGCTGCCAGTTCCTTCACTCATCATCAGACCCAGCAGGCCAAACTCAGCGATGACCCTGCAGGTCCCTGTGGCTGCCCACCTGAGAATGCTGGTAAAAACACTTTGCACAACTGTCCTTTCAGAGTTGTGCAGGGCACTGTAATCCCCACTTGTAACAGACCCTGCTATTAGGAAACTGCAACTTATTTTTGTTACTGAAGAGCTGGTGTGTGCTGTGTAGCCTGAGATGCCAGCGTGATGAAACTGAGCAAACCGAAAACTTATGCACAGCTGCTTCATCTCCCTTGTCCCTGGATTCCATGAGGAAGAAACAGATAGGCAAAAAAACAGGTTTTGTTTACAAGGGACACTGCTTTCTGTCACCTGCTCTTTGGTTTGATCTGTTGGTAGCATCCAATAGGGGACTAAGGCAAGTGCTGTTGACCAACTGGGAAAAAGAAGTCGCAATACATACCTTTCCATCAAACACCATCTCATACCCTTCTCTGTTCTTTATTTTATTGTATAGGTATTCTGCAAGTTCCAAGCACTTATCAATTTGTGCTTCAAATCCTGTGGTTCCCTTTAGAGAGAGAGAGAGGAAAAAAGTTATGTGACTATCTGTTCTGTGAACTGAAAGAGCAAAAGGACCGTGTAATGTAACACTTGTCAAAGCATCAGTGCAAGTCATCTCTCAGAAATCTCTGTGGGACAGATTAAGAATCTGATTTTACAAGATGAAGGACACTTTGCTAAGTAGAGCTGATTTGTCTCTAGCTCTTGTCACTGACTCCCCTATAGCCACCTCGGCAAAATAAGCACCGGGTACTACCTTGGTTCGTGGCAAAATATTGCTAACACATCTGAAGAAGGGTGCCAGTGGAAGATTTTGCAGAGAGGCTGAGTGCAGTTTCAGACAGACTGGACTGGCACAGAGGAGGGTCTCTAGAAGGTGTTGAGTTCCAGATATGGGGAGTCTCCTGCTGTATTCAGAAGACGGGATTTTAATCTTCCACGAGTGATATGCTGGGGGCTTTTCCAAGAATAATTTTCATTTTTTAAACACAGAATGGGCAGACACACTTTTAGAGCCCCGCCTGATGCCTGTGAAAATGCACATTTTGTTTAGATACTGCTTTTCTCTCTTCTTTTCTAATAGACACTGTATAAACTCAGAAGCTGCGTTTTTAAGACCTGCAGCAAATCCTGCTTTTTCTTCTCTGGCAGAAGTCATAATGGTCTCTCTGTGACATCATAATTGTTCCTGCAATCACCAGCTGTGATGCCACAAACAAAGGATCCAGCTTTATGAGGGAGGAAGGGAAATAAACAGCTGGAATAGATAAACTTTCAGAAACACACATCCTATTTTGTAACATTAATATTACAAGTGAGGTGTGAGAAGAGAAGAAGCAGTACAAGGCATGCTAAAAAAAATGGGGTTTAGAAGAGAAATGTCTCTGAGTAACGGATGTATGTCCCTGCTAAATCTTTTCTGGCCGTGCAGAACTGACTTAAAAGCCCATGTCATTAACCCTCTGTGTACAGAGATTTCAAAACAGGGTAGAGCTAGCACAGCCCGGGGAGAAAGGCCTGAAGTAAAGGAAAGACATGTGGCTAAAACTGCCTGCCACTCTGGAGATCCTAGTTAGCACAACAGCTATTGTAACCACGGAAACGTGTGTCCTCCTTTACAGACTCCCACACCTCCAGCTACATTTGATATCTGTCTCAGAATTGTTTTCAGAGTTTTAATGAAGCACATGAGAATCTTTAAGGCTTTCTGGAACTGAAAACAGTGATGTCATCTCCTCTGAACAAACCTGAGGCAACTTGAAATAATAGACTGGATAAATATATGGAAGAACTTATTTAGCAACATTCTACAAACACAGATGAATTAAACATTAGAGCTGGTGTTTTCAGATTTCTCAGAGAACAGATCTTGATGAGTTTTCCTCTACTCCTTCAAAAGATGACTTAATATCCACTGCATGCAATGAAACTAGGTATTCCAGTCTTCATTTGCCATGTTTAATTTCTGAATGTCATTAAAACATCTTTTTATTTCCAGAAATCTTCGTAACGACATTCCTAAGTATATGATTTATGCTATTAAGACTCCTACAGTTACACAGAACAAATGCTATGCAAAGCCATGGAGTTCAGGTTTCAAAATCATGTGTGCCGCTTTGAAGCTAAATTGTTAAAGTATAAAAACCCAGAAAATAATAACGTTCTCTCTTTCATGTTATATGTGGGAAATTCACGTCAGATTATTTTCTAAAATTATGATTACAGAAAAAAGCCTGTATCTGGTGTGCATTATTTTAATGCAAACACACTGCAGGCAGTCCTACCTTTGCCCTCCACATCAGCCATAGCTTGAAGACATCAACATGCCGTCCACATTGCAAAGCCTTGTCTCCCGTGTCATAAGATAGGTCATAATGCTTGTCTTGTTGAAAGAGGTAGGAAGCATGCATTTGATTGCAACTCTGCATCAATCCCTTATAGAAACAAAGACACAAAAAAGTGATGTTGGCACAGATGTGACTACTGTTTTGAGGGTTGCTCGCAGCATGAAATTACAAACACCCAAATCCAGTGGAGTATGTGTCCAAGTGCAAAGCGAAGATCAAAAAAAGAGGACAAAACCAGACTTAGTTGCTCGGTAGAGTAAGTTTTGCATATCCCATTCAGTGCCCAGGACACTTTGGTACCTGATCCAGCAATGTGTAATCCACACCCAGAGCCAAGGCATTTTTTTAAAAAAAGCTGGACATTGTGCTTCCTAGCATCATTACTTGTAAGTCCATTTTGGGATCTCGCTTTTCACTCTTCGTTCTACCTCCTTTTCCTCCTTTCATTGGGAGGCATCTTTTCTGATTGAGTCAGACCAAGCCAATTTGGTGACTAATCTAAACAATATCACACCACTTTTCTAATTGCCTTTGTCTCTAAAATTCTAATTTTCGTTGTTTTCTTTCTTTGTAGGCACAGTTCCTTTCTGCAAAGCCCTCAGCTGCAGATTCGATGCTTAAGTGGTATAGAAAGCTTTGAACGGACAGAAGAGCATATGACCTTTAAACAGTCAACTAGAGCTATTTCTGAGTTGCAAGGTTCCATTCTGAGAGGCAGCTTTGTGGGAGGGCCAGAAGCCACCAACGGTGAAGAAACCTGGCTCATAAACGCATGAGGTTTCCTTTTTAGCTTTTTAAGTAAAATGCAGAAAGTCATGTTCTGGCTCTAGTTAAGTCCTCAACCAAGTTTAAGGTATACCTAAACTGCCTAGAACTGCAATTTCCAGTCCAAGAAGAATCAAAACTTGGCTGTTTATCATCAAGTCTAATCTTTATGTGTAATTCAAAACTGAGATAGTAAAATGAGGGGGGGAAAAGAATTGACTTTCTCCTAATCTGAGCCATCTGTTCTCACTAGAGGTCAAGGATGGTACTAACTTCAGCCAGGCAGGGTTTGTCTCAGGGAACTGACACAGAGGGCAAATAAAAGCCACCTTCTCTCTTCCTAAGTGCAACCACTTTGTATACAATCTGTTGTGCAGCTGTTAGCAAAACAGCAACCAGCTTTTTGATAGCTGGTCTAGTAAGTGCTGGTTGTATAGCAGCTGTCCCAGGAACTGATGGTTATTTGAAAATTACAGGCTTCAAGGGTAATTCAAATTCTAGTACGAAATGAAATGTCTACTTTTTATTCCAAGTGAACTTAGTGTTCCATTTTATTTCCATGTGCCCAAAGTGGAAATATGGATCAGAGCTGGGTGGAAATATCTATCATAAAAGTCTGGAAAGTGTAATGATGCCTGGACCAATATTGTGCCACATGTATACCACACCATTCATCCCAAGAGAAGTAGACTTTGCCTACAGTTAGTTACATTTTATGCTACACAGCAAGTAGTGGGGTTGCACAGTTATGCACCCACAACTTAACTATGGACATTTTGAATGGAAAGCCACAGAACTCTGTAAAGATATTGCCATTGATTGGATCCATCATTTCTGCTAGACAGATGCTTTAATTCCTTTTGCAGTCACAGCCTGAGCACGAAACTAGAATTCTATTTCTCAGTTTCTTTTATAACATTAATCACATTAGCAAATATTAGCTATGACACAGTTATGAAGAAAACATCCAGGATTTCCAGAAACAAAATGTCAGAAAGGATCACGGAAGCAAGTATATTGGGACATACCTCTTCTCTTACCAGTAGGGCTGAACACTGCAGTGGGACGCCCATCATCTTGTGAGGGTTCCAGGTCACTGAATTGGCCCTGGGACAGCAAACCACATGAAACTCAGACATTGTACTATGGTGGTAAAGCCATGGAGACATTTAGAAATAATTAGAATAATAATGAACATGTAGCAATGCACACCCTCTTCTTTTTCTGAGCAAGCAAAGCTGAAAATAATCATGGCTAATATTAGGAAAGCAATGCCTTCATAAAGGACCTAATCCACTCTAGTTGGGTTTTGGATAACAACCCTGGCAATTTACCACAGGATAATTGCTCTATCCACTAAACTTAATCAGTATTCAGCTTTCTGGGGAGTGATCTATACTTCATAAACATGAGGCAAACTTCCTAAAAACACCCACCTGACTGATGAACTTTCTAAAGTTGCACGGCTGATTAAAGATGCAGATAGGAAGCTGGCAGACTAGCAGATTCCTTCCCACTGATCCCAGTTTCAGCAACATTTTAGTGAGCCGCTCATATAGGCATTTTTAAAAATTCCTTTAAATACTTCTGGGTACCTTTAAGCCTCTGAGTAACTTGCAAAATCTGGCCCAAAGTAATTTTTCTCATTGCTCTGCTGATGGTAAATTTTCATAGCTCCTTCATTTTAGCTTGGCTATGGTAATTCACAAAACTGGAGGACTGGGTCCAAAATTACCACAGTAATAAACTTAGAACTGATCCACCCTTCCACAAAAGAGTCTGATCCTGCCTCCCTTTACGACATATTAATTGCAAAAATAGCTGTTAGCCTAGATCTTATGAACAAACAGGGTGCTGTCACAATACAGCCTCAAGAAGAGGCATTTGGGACTGTGGCAAGGGCTGGATGAAAGACTGTCCAGTTTATTATTTTAATTTTGTGTTATGCTCAACTGGCTATTTTTTAATTATTATTATTATTACATACAATGATTAGCTGATAGATGTATACTTTTGCATCCTATTTGGCAGGCTGACAAGGATGCACAGTGCACAGGATTTAATGTAGTGCAGTCATTTGAGTTTTGATGGTATAAATTAGCATAAACCAGTTAACTGGGGTATGTAAAAACTTAAAGGACCCAAGACACACCTGCAGGTAACATTTATGTGAACAGAGGTGAGCATGTTAGAATCTGGCAGTGTTTTCCTTTGTAGGACTTGGAGACAGCACTATGTCCTTATCATTTCCTGCCAAATTGCTTCCACTCCTTCAAAACAAGCAACTCCAAAATTCACATGGACATCAGGCAGCACTTCTGTGCTTTCCTCTTTGCTATTTAGATGGGACGGCACAAGTGCCTGATGCAAAATCTGTAGGGAACAGTCTTTCACAGGCAACATCTGGCCACTTGGCTTCACTTTTCGAGTATTTGGCAGCTTTTAATCAGTTCGGAGTCAGTCATGTGATTACACCACCAAAGCTAATGATTCTGAATATGCATTCAGGTCTATGAATTTCCTTTGATATGATACTTTTAACTTTTTATCTGTGCCTGTGCAGAATCAGACAGAAATTCTTTAAGAGACTTCTAGGTAATAGTTGTGGTATGGGTTTTCTCAAGAAAAAGGATTATTTACTGACAACCTCCAGATGTTAATTATCTGCCTAAAACATTTAATTTACTCTACGGCCATTTATTTCCCCAATTACATCTCAATTGCACACAGAAAAAAATTAATTATGTAAAATAAAAGTCCACCATTCTTCACTTGTTACCAGTTTTTCTGGGCTTCAGTCATCAGTATGTGTTTGAAGAAATTGCTGACTTAGGCAAACACTGAAGTAAAAAAGCTACACGGATCCACAGATTTTTTTTAAAGCACCTCACATCTGTCCAAATAACCAAGCACCAAGCACCTATGTGATTTTTTGGCTGTGGGTCACAGATAGAAAAAAAAAGAGGACATTTTTTCCCTTAGAGATTCCAAATGGATGACAGGAAATATTCAAGACTGGCAGAATCAGCCATGATAAAAATGGACTGAGGTGCATTCACTGACTAGCCACAGCCCCAGGAAGGATGCCCAGACCCTGTACAGGAGTGCTCATTCAGCTGCAAACATGCTTTTCTCACATAGCTGTCAGCCCCTGCCTGAACCTCTGGGAGAGGGACACGAGACTGGTGGCTAGACCTATCTGCTCCAGACACCAGGGGACATGTTTCCTTCAGGGTGCGTTGGAGCATCTTGAAATCTGCCTGAAATGGAGGGCACAGTAACGATGGTCCTGCAACTATTCCTGCCTTTGACAGGAGTATTTTTGCTGGACTGCCTGCTACCAGAAGGATGTGAGTACACAGAACAGAGAGTGCTCCATTTAATGCTCTCTCCTTGTAGCTTTCTTCCCTATCAAACACAAGTACCAGCTCCAATTCTCTTCTGTCCAGACCTGTAATGACTGGGTTGTAGTCAGATATCTACCATGAAACAGGAATGGCAATACAAGTTGGGTCTAGTAAGTCTGCTCTAAAGATACTCACATTTGAGATCTGAACAAACTGAAATAAGCTGCTGTGTCCATCAAGTAGAAGAGCAGCACTGGAAATGACAGATTTCATGTATTTATTGCCAAACATACAGAGATGGTGCTTATCAAAGCACTAGATAAAATCCACTTTGTTCTGGATCTAAAGCATATTGTTTGGAAAACTCTCCAATGTAGATTCAACCTGAACTTCTCATTCCAGTAGAATTTGGACAGTGATGTGGGAGGCAAACTTTTTATTTCATCCTCTGTCCTCACTGGCAACTGGGTAGGTTTTTCTAATTTGCTGGATATTTGAATGTATGTTCTTTTAATGCATGGTATTTAAGTTTGGAGTGCTGGAAGCAGTCTTAACTAAATGGAATTCATAGAACCACTGGCTGCTTTCCAATTTTTGCATGTGAGATGAATGAGAAAGGAAATAAATCATCAAGGTATCTTAATCTTCAGGAACAGAATGAGAAAGTTGTTTGTAATTTTAATTGGCAAGAAACAGCAATTTGATTTAGAGATAAAAAGTAATAATTTACTCTCAAACGGCATGAGCTTCAGAAAATACACAAATGTGAAAGTGACTCCATCTAGCCCAGTATACTGTCTCTAGCAAGAGGTATAAATAGGTGGGAAGAATACAAAACAGGGCAATCATATATGAAGTTTCTCTAAATACTCTCTGAGTTCCCTCTCATTTGTGGCTCACAGAAGTCCCGAATGATTTTTCTTTGTCTTTCCTTGAATGCAGGTAAATCTTAACATCCTATGCTGAGAAGTTCCACAGCTTAACTAAAAGTTTCTGAATAAGCAGCTGTTTTTAGTTTAAGCTCTGTCCTTCCAGACTCTGAACTGGACTGGCAATGCTTCTCTTCATCTGTATGTATCTGTCATGTTCGTGAGCTCATGACTATACACCTGTGTACATACACAGGCACAGAGTTACTGAGAAGATGACATTAACACAGCCTGGAGGGCGCTATTCTCTCCAGAAGTGACAGAGCAGTGGTCAGTGACTGCCAGGACACCTCTCCAAACTGCAGGTGCATCCACCTTTTATACTTAAGACTTCAGCATACAAGACCTCCAAGATTCATTTCTTAGAGCAATGCAATTGCTAATTCTTGCTGGATGCTGAATCAGAGAATGCTGCAGAAATCACTCTGGACCTGCAGATGTATGGTGGAAGGAACAAAAAAGCAAACAAGAAATATCTGCTGTTTGTACTACAAAACTAAGTGTCACACTACAATAGCATTGAACAAAGGCACTTAGCAATGCTACTTCAACTGGAAGGGCAGTTTGCACAATTTCTTCATACTGTATCTTGGAGATAACACTGATTTTTTGTTTTTATTTACAGACATTGCCATGGTAATCACAAGTGTGTTAAAATGCATTTAATAAATGTGTTTAATTAACACTAGTAATCCATACCTTTCAACACCATTTAACTTCCATTTGTGCTTTCTTGACATCAGGAGCCCACCACCCCATGCTCCCTAGAAGGTAAAACACATTATCGTACTGAGAAGAGAACTCTGCTTTTCTCCATTATGACATCTGTGTGATCACATCAGTTTGCGGCCCTTTCTTTTTTCTTGCTGATGTGGCATGTTCCAAAATGACCAGGCAGATGGGGCCTGAGGCATTAGCTGTGCTAACAGTTTTCTTCCAGTAGCTTGGAAGCAGCATTTTATAGCCCATAATATGAGTGCCTACCCTCCTCATCTGCTAACCCCTCCCTTGCCACCTCCTCTGACACTGACACATTAAGCTGCCCCATGCTGTAATTAATGACTTGCAGAGCTGGGGAAGATGCCTTTCTCTTTCAGTGACTAAGTGATGATAACAAACCAGACTGGTATCTCTGCTGCTCTGGTGAGTTCTCATTGTATTTCAGAACACTACTGCTTGGCGCCTACTCATTTGCTTTTGCTCACAGAGATCAGGGACAAGCAGGAGTTTCATGTGACTGAGTAACTCGGTTTAAGGTAAATATGAATTCTTTCTTTGAACTGGACTGATTTTGGCTGACACAGTAATCCAAAAGCAAGATACCCAGCACTACAGAAATTCAATTACTGAGCCTATTTGGAGAAAGGATTTGCAAAAATGACACAAAAGCCATTCTAGGGCTGAAAGATGATCCTTCAGAAAGATTTATTGGCAAGGGCCCAGATAAAGTTAAGTAGCCAATCTAATAGATTTCTCTAACGTTTGCATTAACCTGTTCAGAAATTTGCAGTACTTTAATCCAGACAAATGTAGCCTTTTCCTTATGTATTTATTTTGCAGCTGCTGCAGAAGCTGAGCCAGCGCTCAGTATGGTTCTTACTTGTTTCTTGTACTAATGGCATTTAGAGACAAATCTGAAGACCAAAAGCACACAAACTAGGTCATCTTAAGTGTCCCAGTTGCTAAAAGTATCACAGTCACAGCTCCTAAAAAGTCCCCCTGACCTGAGCCTTTCAGAGTAGCGGGAAGTCAGCACTTGGATGTTAATTACGGGAACCAAACAGAACAGATTTTGTACAAGATGACACTGTCCAAAATAAATAAATTAATGCTAATACACCTTGTAATCCAGTCCCCCATGTAAGATGATACTTACATCCACGTGCATCCAGATTTTGTATTTTTTGCAGATGTCTGCAATAGCTATGAGAGGATCAAACGCTCCGTACACTGTTGTCCCAGCTGTGGCACTCACCAGAAAGGGAACAAATCCCTGCAAGAAAGCAGAGAGGCATTTGGCAAGGTGAGAGTGCTGCAACCTCTGCAGCAGCGCCAACTCCCCTTGTGCTGACTCCAGTGAGCCCACAGGTATCTACTAGAGAACATCCCTGCTACGTTATACTGGTTTTCTCTTAGTTTAGATGCTAGTGATATTACAGCTTCTACCTTAAGGTGGCAGCAAACTTCCAAACCAGCACCCTCCATTTATTAGGATGCATAAGACAGGTAAAGGCTAGGAAGAACAATACTGCTCCACACCACCTGTGTGAAACAAAAAAGGTCTGCTCTGGATGATGTCATGTAAAACAAACCTCACCCAGGCACCACTGTGCAAGAAATCTCTCTGGTGGACTGTGCCCTGGGCAGCATTGCAATTATCCCAGCAAGCGTCTCAATGTGTGGTGGCCTAGTCCTGTCAGTGGGAGCATCTTTTCTGGGGGTGTCTCCTAAGAGCAGTGAACAGGGGAGGCGTGGGGCTTGCCTCCAGCCCCATCCCTCCTGCAGAGCAGGGAGACAGCTCTTCTGAGGAAAAGTCAGCGATCTCCACAGAAGCCAGGGACTATCTCTTGGATTCCCTCTGCTAAATGCTATGCCTCACAGAGGAGCACTCACTGTCCATCACATAGCTTTTGCACTATGAGGCATGGCATTTGCCATAATTTATATCAGTGTTTCATTTTAAAGTTATTTCTAGTTCTGATTGTTTCATAAACAATACTCAGAGCAATAAAAGTAAAGAGTGGCTACATTTTTTGAAGAGCTGGGGCTTGAACTATCAAAAAGGTCTAAACTTCCTTCTGCAATGGTCACTGGGTTTGAGTGGCACTCTATCGTCATTTTGCCTTACTTTTTATCTACCACATTGCTTTTCTTAGAAAAAGTGAGCTTTTAATGCAGATTTGTGTTATTAATAAGCTTTGAATGCTGTGTGTCTAATGACTATTTACATAAATGTTGTTGAAAGCACAGGGCTCACTGCATACTTTAATCTGGTATTTTAATTCTAACTTCTGTTAACGAACACATACAAAAGTAGTGCATTTTTAGAGATGTGTGGATGTTTATCTTCCACTG
Organism: Athene noctua; assembly: GCF_965140245.1. NCBI lineage: Eukaryota > Metazoa > Chordata > Aves > Strigiformes > Strigidae > Athene > Athene noctua. Next base: position 121,425,581 of record NC_134038.1, read on the forward strand.
ACTTCATGAGTCTATGAGGAATATTTTCAATGCATTAAAATATATACAAATTCCCCAAATGATTACTCTGTTTTTGTCAATATTCAGCTGAGAAACTGCATCATAGGCTGGAGAATGTTGTGCAGAATAAAATATTTTTAAAAAGCCAGATAGCTCATGGAGTTTATAAAGTAGCTCTAAACTATTTTCTCAGCAACTCTTGCCTCACTAATTGCCAGGCTACATTTCTGAGAAATAAATCAAAAGTTAATGGGCTTTACCAAGCCAAACAAATCAAAAGTTAATGTGTTTCACCAAGGAAAGCAAAACAACTAACTGCATCAGTCTTTTTTTTTTTTTTCTTTTCTTTTTTTGAAGCAGAAAAGCTAGTAAACTTACTTTTTGTTTGGCTTCAAGAATTCTTCTTTCAAGGTCTGATGGGATCATTTTCCCTCTGCAGCAAGAGAGAGTTATATCAGAAATCTGACCTTGCAATCATCTCTTGCTGTTACTTCTTCACTTAATAGGAAACCCAAATAAGGAATAAAGTGGTTTTTTTGCCCAAGGCTTACGCAGCATTGAAAAGCACAGAAGGACTCTGTACGTTAGTCTGAGTTTTTACCCTAATTATTTTGTCAACCAGTTTGCATGAATACGATGATGGTAACTGAGAGAAGTTATCTTATAGCCACCCCCATTAAAGACTAATGCTGTTCCATAGATCCTCCTGGGCCCCGTTTGGGAATATGCTCCAGGCTTCCAGGGAGAGGCTCAGCCCAGGGTCCCAACAAACTTGCTGGGTGCCAAATCCTACAGTCCCATTTCAGCAGGCACAGAAACTGCCAGTTGAGTTGCATGGCCTTGAGCTGTGCGGACACAGCTCTGGTATAAGCAGTCATCTCCGTGTTTCCATCCCAGGAATGAACTCGTTTCAGGGCAACTATTCCACAGTTTGGTACGTTACATGTTCACATTTATTTGAACCAGGTTATGAGAAGAAGCTATCAGTCTAGAATCATTAAATGCACTGTGAGGCCCTTTATATTGACTTTATACTGTATTTGCAACACCTTTAGTATGAACCATTTACCTGAGATTCAGACTCAGTGGTATAAATCTTGAAAGCTAATTTATGAAACCCTGTAAATTAATTAGGCGCAAGATAAAACAGTGCTGATACTGAATATTGAGGTTAAGGTTTTCTTTGCTTCAGCTGCAATCAAGACTATCTAAAGAAACAGTACACATAACAGCAATACAAACATGACAGCTCCTCACATTACAGGAATAAAGTCTTTGCTAGCTTTGAATGTTGTCCATTTAGATTAATATTATTTTTTAAAAGACTTTTTCAGATTTTTTTCTTTCACTAAGCAGTGATTTCCTGTTGCTATAAAAATAGAACAACCTTTACTAAAGCTCAAAACAGTAGCTTCAGGGAAACTAATAAAACCATTAGTTTTAGTATTGATTTTGCATAAAAAAGCCTGATGTTTTCATGACATTGAGATGGATGTAAATATAAAAATATATTATTCATTTCTTGTGATACTGCTAGGTATTTTAAGTTTTCATCCTTACACAGCTCACAATAAGACAGTAATTATTTCAGTGGAAATGGGTTTGTACTAAGTTTTTGCAAAAACTGTCCTGCATTTGACTTGTTCAAAATACTAAACACTAAAAGAATAACTGAAAATAGAAACATTTACAAGTGTAAAAATTATCCCTGATTTTTCTTGCAGAAGTTCAAGGTCTAAAGAGTATTCAACTCATTGTGAGTTCCCCCCAGTTACATATACATGTTCACAGAAAAGCAGTAATTTGTCTTATCTTCAAAAACAGTTTCTGGGATCACTAGAGGAATAAAGAAAAAAAACACATGCCAAAGGAAAGCAATGAGTTCCTTCTTCAAACACAGTTTAGATGTTGGTCTTTTAACAGTTTCTTATTTGTTGAACTTGTGCATAGAAACACACAGAGAACTGGGCAGATCCCTTCATTGCCCAATTTTTACCAAGGAAAGTAATTATCCAGCCCCTGGCCACACTGAATACATACAGGAATTAATGGCCAGAAAAGTGCAATGTCCAAGCAATGTCAAGCTTGTATCAAGGAGTAAGCAGTAAGCTGGTTTTGCATATAGTCCTAACACATGCTGGAGAACACCCCCACCCTCCCATCCAAATCTAGCAAACTAGCCAACAGCACTGCTTACTTGCACAGTGTTTTCACATACCACCTGAGCTCAGATGACCTGCATGCTTAGACAAACCTCACCCAGATAATGTGTCAGGGGTCGCATGAGATGCGTTAGGCAGCATCAGAGGCAGGAGGGCTACTGGGTGAGTCAGAAGAGACCGAGCAGCAAAAGGACACTAAGGATAGAATGAGTGTTAGTGTCAAAGTCTTCTCGAAGTCTGCTTACATCTGTACACAGTCTTCAGTGCTGCCACACCAGACTGAACTCTTTTGACCCCAAAACTGCAGCTAATACATTATTGCTACCAAGATGTCTGAGTGGCAGTAAAAGAGGCAATGGAGATGTATGGTTGTCCAGGCTGTGGTATCAGCAAGAACATGATTTTCTGCATGTTCTCCTGGCTTAAAATTCACCACACATTTACACAGTCCCATGATACAGCAAAAGCAGGCAAAGTTGGCAGGTGTAGGTCAGGATGGAGAAGAGCCACCAGGTCATGCTGGAAACATCAGAAAGATCTCATGGTGTTCCTTCACCCTCCCACAGGTCCACATCTTCACAGAGGGTCATCTCCACAGCACCAATCCACATCCTGTGCAAACAACCTGCTTTGTCCCAGTGGTGTCTGCTGGGATTTGGTGAGACACACAATAATCCTTCTGTTTACTTCAGGGTGGGCAGGGTAAGCATTGTGGTCTTCACAGAAAATCATCACACTGAATTTGCACAAGAAAAGGAAGACATGACTTCACTGATCCATGTCTGTCTTTAGAGAATAGAAACAATCAAAGGTTTATTTTGATGTGTGTTGGTTGTGTTGATGTTGTCATTAATTCCTCTTCAAGGTGTGATCAGTCTTTTGTTAATAAAGAGATAATGTCCATAATTCAATATGCAGGCATTGTGATTAGCACTGTAAATTACTCTTCTTCTCATGTGGGAGCAGAGTATTTTGATAGCAGTAAAATCTTCCATTTATGCTAGATCCATAAATAATTCAATAGCTTATAACAATGATATTTGGGATTCATAGTAAGAGCATTTTCTACCGAAAAGATTCTCAGTACAATCAAGAATGTTTGTTCTATCGATTTTTGTCCCATAGAAAGTTTTTTCTGTAATATTAAAAATCGTCATCAGAACATGTTGATTTTGCTAATATACCTTTTCTCAATGTTAATATACCATTTTCTCAAAATGGGTTTTCATAAGAGAACCAAACCCTTTTAGCTGGGTAAGCTAAGCAAGAAGTTATTTACCACCGGTTTTGTAGAGCCTATGGGACCTGTAAGTTAGGTACCTGATGTTCAGCTGAGAAAGATGGTGGGGACATGAAGGAATAGAATTACATTATCAAATGCTCCTCAATATTTTACTGCTATAAAAGGCCCACTTCAGCTCATTTTAATGGATCAAAATCTGAGAGCCTCTAAATGCTCTATTTGACCAAAACAAGCTTCTTCCTGGTTACTTAGCAGAACTGTAAAGAATGATTGTTAGTTTGATATTTTGTTTCACTTCAGGATGGAAGGAAAAAAAAAGCATCAGAAATGCCTGAGGAAGGGAACTTTTAAGATGCTTTATGAGCTCCAAAAACTGACTCGTAAAGAAGCTTCTGACAGAGCCAGTTTCTCAAGTGGGATAAATCAGTGTAAGGTTACTGAAGATGATAGCACTACGATGAATTATACCAACTGCTGACTACATCCTATATGCTTCTCTGAGCACCTGAAGATCCTCTTTTATGTACCGATAAAAAGAGCTGTATTTGGCATCTTTACTTACCTTTCATCACATCTAATCAAAATCACACTATCAGTACCAATACCCAAGGCCGCAGCTCCTTTCTTCACAGAAAAGTGACTCTGAAAAAAATACATTATTATTTTAATTATTATTTCTTATCTAGTTTAGTATAAAAGGCCATACTCTTGCAAGCCCTTAAGCAAGTAGTCCCACATAGGCAGTAATTCTATTCATAGCCTTTTTGGAAACTGATCACTAATTTGAGGCTTCGTATCAGGTCACTATAGTCAATTAGAGAAACAGCTATCACTCTAATCTGGATTTACTCCCGGAAAATTAAATACACAATTGTAGCTGATGATGGACCCAAATTCTGTCCTTGATGCATACCTGAAGCTTCTGTTGTTTGTACAGATTCAGCTATGAACTTGATTTACTGAAACAAAAAAATTATCCCCTAGAGAATTAATTTAGTTTGTGGCATCCAGCGTGATGTGCTTCTGCTATGTAACTTCTGGCCAAATAATATACTGAGAGAAATTAAGATAGGAAGCCTAATTGTGATCTCATGCCAGTGAAAGCTTGTAATAACTCCCATTAATAAATAAAGCTACTGCAGCTTAAAATCAGAACTGGGCTATTAGTAAAACCATTAGTTAATCTGTATGTACAGAATAAAATGTCGAAGTTATATACTGGAGAACAAATCAGCCTAATTTTCTCTAGCTCATAGGACTTAACTCCTGAGCCAGTGTTGGTTTATAATTCTAATTTAAATCCTAGTGACTATGATAATGAAATAGTTTTATATCAAATTATACCACCAAGAATCTGATTTTGTATTAACTCAAACCCAGCTGTAACAATATTGTCCAAACTAATTTTAACTACAGACTGCTAGACTTTAAAAAAATGGAAATTCTTTATGTATACTACAGTACCATTAGCTTAGGATGTAACACTATAAAAAAAGATCAAGGAGATAAAAATCTAACAGGGCTTTTTAGGTATCCATGATTTTAAAGAATAAAGGAAGACATATAGTCTACAGAAGACCACAGAGCAGAGAAGTAATCCCTATGGCTTTGTCAAGGGAGTATTTGGCTTCAACAGTAATAAAGGCAGCACAGAGCTGTAGGGAAAGAGATGCACACAATGGTTACACACGTCTCCTTCACTTAAAGGCCATGAAGTCAGTGGGATTCCATTGCATACTGAAGGGCTCTGTACACAACAAACACTTTGAGAAATTAAAATCAATTTTAAAACAACTTTGTGAAACAGAGAAGATTAGACCATGTACGTTCAACTTAAGAAGTTAAAAAAACCCTGCTTTAAAAATTGCCCAGGAGGTGGTTCTCATTGAGTCCTGACTGCTATGGTTAAGACTGCCTAAGTTTCCACTCCAGACTCCATTTTTCATATGTCCATATCTCACCATTTTGGGTGAAATGCTTCAAGTTTTCATGATGCCCACTGACTTTTTCAATATTCAGACATTTTTAAGAAGTTCAGATTGCTCTTGAGCCATGATTCACTGATGATACATGGACAATTTGAAAACACTTGTTCATTTAAATTAATTTTTTTAAATAAAATGGGTTGGTATAGCTTTCCCCATGGGTCATAGCTGCAGTATACCAACAATGTGGTTGTGTTGAGCAGCCATTGACTCATTGCCTAGACCTAAAATCAGCTTTCCAGGCTGCAGTACAGCAAACTATCCTAGCCCTCAACTAAGCTTGCTCTGAAATGTAAACATATGCATGTCAGACTGACTTTTGCACAAGCTGATGATCAAATGAAACACATACCCATGCGCTTAGATGAGCAGCAATGGATTTGTGGCTGTGCTTAAGTGTTCTGCTGAATTAGACTGGGTTCATTGCCGCTAGCCTAATCAGGCTTAAGTCATTAAGTAGGCTCCCTCTGCATTCTGGGGGAAACAGCACCTCCAGGGAAGGAATCATCCACCATGAGGGTTGCTGGTCTGGAGTGGGTGCCAAATGACAACAGTTTAGGGGATTTCTACCCCTTCCCTATGGACCAAGCCCTGTGGTATCTGCTTTCTGTGAGAGTGGAAAGTGTACAGCACCTGCAAGCACCAGTGCTCTGGAAACTGGTAGATGTTTGATTTTAACACACTGTTACTGTCTAGTCTATTAAAACCACGGGTTAGTGATATACTCAGATTAGATACGGAATCTGACCTGTTGCTTTTCTAGTTGGGAGTCACAAGGTGCTAGAAAGTATTTATACACTGAACATCACAGACCTGCTCAGCCTTCACACTAATATTTTTCATGCCACGTTCTTTATTTCATCAAACTGTATTTTTGAACTAACACATTTCCATGAGCTTCAACAGCTTCACTAAAGTCAGTGGACTTTTCCCAAGTACAAATGCACTGTAGATTAAGGCTTGGACTGTGACCAATCCACAAACCTCTACACATTTCCTGGTTTCAGCTGGGACAGTGTTAATTGCTTTCCTAGTAGCTGGTATAGTGCTGCATTTTGGATTTAGGATGAGAATAATGTTGGTAACACCCTGATGTTTTAGTTGCTGCTAAGCAACTAAAAACTAAACCAACTTTTACACTAAGTCAACAACTTTTCAGCTTCTCACCCCACTGCACCAGCAAGTATGTTGTGGGGCACAAGGGGACGGGGGAAACACAGACAGGACAGCTGACCCGAAACTGGCCAAAGGGATGTTCCATACTGTATGATGTCATGCTCAGTATATAAACTAGGGGGAAAGATGGGGTTAGGGCTCCTGCTTGGGAACTGGCTGGGCATTGGTGGGCAGCTGATGAGCAATTGCATTGTGCATCACTTGTTTTGTATATTCTTCTTATTATGATTACTATTATTATTACTATTAATAACAACAGTTACTATTATTATTCTCCCTTTTCTGTCCTGTTAAACTGTCTTTATCTCAACCCAGGGATCTTACTTTCTTTTTTCCCAATTCTCTATCCCATCTCACTGGGTGAGTGGGAGTGAGTGGTTGTGTGGTGTTTAGCTGCCTGACGGGTTAAACCACAACAACATGGAAGATACTGAAGTCTCTTTCTAGCCTTGCAGGTCTCCCTGAGCCCCATGGTGCAGCAGTGCCACTTTATGAGAGCAGGGAGGAGGAGAGGCCATGAGGAGGCTACCAGCATGAGAAGGCTTATAAAAAATTCCCAAGCTTAGGAAGATTATCTTCGAACTTTGCAAAAATTGAAACAGAGCTAGAATATGGCCAGCATAATGGCAGTTCATTGATATGCTATGTGAAGCTAGAATTGAATTTATATAATTTTAAAAAATCAATCTGTTTTTTATTCATGTATTACACAAACTGATGTGCACATACTGGGTAATGTAATATATAAATACAGGTAGAGGTGTAGAAGTGAAGAGTCAGTGGGTTTTGAGTCAAGGGCATGACATTGATTCATTTTGCTCTTTATTCCGTACTAGTTAAAACAGATTTACCACTGCAATTTGTTTTTTTGATGGAAAATAGAACTATTCAAAGTGCCTTAAAAAAGAAAATACAGATTTGAATGGTTTACTATCAGGAAGAAAATGCCCATGTGCTCAAAGGCATCCACTGGAATATGGCCAAGCTCAGTTGCCTCATTGAGAAGTCTCATGGCACTGCTAAAACAGCATTGGAGAAACAAATGAATGTAGTGCTGATAGCTCCGTTGCCTGAAGGCTTTTTACAGACTGAAGGGAATTCAGCGGTCAGGAACCAAAACAAGTTTAGGGATAAATTGAGAAGAAATACAGAAGTCTGGGCACAGAAGGGTAAATGCAATTACAATTTCTAAATAAACTTTGAATACAAAATTAATCAATCTGTGTATACAGTCACAGATATATGACTGCTGTTATGTTTTTGTGTCTCAGAGTAACATCAGAGGAATTACTCAACTGACTGAGAGGCTCTGAAAGAGCCAAGATGAAAGTGAAAATGGAAAAAATATAGTTTTAAGAGCAAAGAAAACTTCCATAACGATGATGATTATTAAACTTTGTTTTAATATTCCTGGGATGGTGCTGAAAATTTGGTTGGCTGTGTAACATAAAGGTAAACAGAAAAATACAAAGGTCAAAGAGACAGAAAGGTTTGCAGAAATACGCCTGGTTAGACAGAACTACTAACAGATTCAGCTGGGCTAATGGGGAAGAAGGACGAACACCTTTGGGAATACAGGGGCTACAGACTGCTCAGCCACCCAAGGAAGTGAGCTTGAACACCACCTTTCACGACACAGTCATGTAGGAGTTACACAGATCTGCAGTCTTATTTATGGTGGCAGAACTGGGGTCAAAAAGGGAGGACAGGGCAGACTGCCTGATGCCAGTCCCAGAGGGAAAACCAAGCTAGCAGGTCCAGAGTTTCACCACTGTCCTGTGCTTGCCAGAGGCAGGAGGACACACACATGGGAGTGGGCTGTGACTGTGGCTTTCCTGCTCCCTCCCCTCATGCACTGTGAAAGGGTGCATAGGAGACTACAAATGCATCCTCAACAGAGACCAACCTCAATTTCTCTCTGAAAAGAAACGCAGTTAAAATTCAGTGGTGAAGAAAAAGGCATAGAGTATTAGGCAGTATTAGTGACAACAGCGTATTTTTGGTCAGAAAAAAAATTGGTGATATTGAACCAGGGGAATTTTTCCTTTCTCTAAAATTTCAAATGCTGTTAGGAATAGGTTTGTTTGCCTGATAGCCATTTTCTCATGGTTAGCTTTGTAAAGTAAACCACTGTAAATTTATTACAGGTCCAATAATGAATAGACCTTTTTGGAAAAAGGAAGAATTAGAGTAACTAAAAATGTTATGCTGAAAAGTATGGCATTGTTATCTTAAATGAACAGTGCTTCAGTATACTGATGCTTCTATTTTTACAGCTTGCTAAATTACTTGGTCATAATCTGGCATGGTTGCAGCTGTCAGAAGAACCATCCTAATGCCATGAGCCCTAAAGGCCACACGGCTGGTTTTTCAGATCGCAGTTGCTCTCTGCTCACATAAATGCAGAGTGGCACAAGCTTTGTGGAGGGAGCTTGTCAGGAGCAAGTTCCCAAATGCTGAGCAAGCCGAGCTATCCAGCAGCCACATCCTCTCTGAGGTCTGCAGGTTTTGTCACTGGCAGCTTGGTGCCCAGCAGACCTGAACCCCAGCCTCACCCCATCAGCCACAAACCAGCAAAGGGGGTGAACACACTTTCCTCTCCACCTCCCCTGGGCTTTAAACAGTGTGGGATCCCTGGATGCGTAGGCTGGGCTACTTCTTCCTTCATTTTAATCACCTAAAAATTTTTGGCTGGTCTAGGCTTGCTGTTTGGGCTCCCTCAATAGTGGGGAAGAAAAGGTACCTCCAGAAGGCACCTCATCCCCAAGGCTTTGGCATCCATTTTAGATCAGGGTGAGTTGTCTTTTGCAGATCTTGCTCTCTTTTTATTGGCTATAAGAAGCATATAGACTAACTTAGATTAAAAGTTTACACTTTACGTGATTAAAGTTAAGTTACGTGAATCCTACCTTTAACATCTAATTGTAAACTATAGCTTTTCCTTCAGTTATTTACAGAAAGAGTATAATGTGTCCCATCACATTTTTAAATACAGTGTAATGACATACATGTTTGCTGTTGTTTGCTTTAGCTACTGCTATTCAGTTTTTAAAATTGTATGTGATTGTCAGGAGAAAAATTAATGTATTAATGTTTCTGCACAACATACTAATATTTTAATCTTTTGCATTTTTGAAATATGTAACTTCATACCACTTTTCTAATCCAGCAAGACTCACTTGTTTTCTTCTAGGTTTGTTTTACAGCATTATCTGTGAGTAAAAAATGTTGCACTGAGTTCAGGAGGATCCTGCGGCAGTGCAGAAGTCACGAGATACCAACCAGATGAAGGATTAGACCCAAATTATGAATGTCTCTTTTGGGATAGGCTGCCCTAGAGCAATATTTTTCTGGGAAATGCTTTTATGTGATTTGAATGGTGTCACTTGAATTAAGTTGCTCCTCAAATAAGACCAAATTTTCACTGCTTCCCCTGGCTTCAAACACCACCAAGAAATACTTTTCTAGTTATTATGCATTAGATAATACAAAGAAAGAATGTGTGAATCCATGAATTTGATTTTTAGTTTCCTTACGTGGAAACAAACTACTCCCTACTTACTCTGTATGCTCAGAAGTATAATTTACAGCTTCATAATTTATGCTAACAAACAGAAGACACAATCTCCAGGCTCCTCAAATCTTCCCCTGGAAGCCCCACTGCACAGGTCACCCCTTGCAGGTGGCAGGCCTGCAAACTGTCTCCTAAGTCACCTGGCCAGAAGGCAATCCTATGTACCATGGAACTGGTGGGACTAGAGATAAGCTTTTCATTCTACACAGAAACCAAACCAAAATCTTCCCTAGACGGTGTGAAATGAAGGTCTGTTGAGCTGTCTGCTTTGAGACAGAAGTCACTTTTTAATTCCCTTCTGCCTCAGCGCCAAGAACATCCCTATTAGGTTTCAGAAGCCATTCAGACAAAAACCTCAGACAAAAAGTCACTCTTCTCTCACAGCTATCAGTGTAGTTTGCTGCATTCCCTGCAAGTAAGGGTGCTTGTCCACATGGGGAAATCAGCATACAAGAAGCTGAAGCGATGATTTATTTCTAATTGCCTTCTCTGATCTAGTTGCTGTGTGGATGCTGTGCGTGTGCTTGCTGTGAAGGTGTGCTCCTACCACCACAGACAAGCCACCTCTCACAGGTGCTCCCAGTGCTCCCCCAGAGGATGAGGTCCCTCCGAGTATGTCCGGCTGTCTACAATACTAACACCTTATACCTGAGCAGCCAACAGACACTGCCTTCACAGTCAGTGAATACTGGAGCTGCACTCCCAGTGAAGCCTAGGGCAGCAGCTAGTTCACTCCCCAAGAGCAGTGCAGATGGAGGGAGGCAGAGAGAACCTCTCTGTGTCCCCCTGAGTCTCTAACTGGATGAAAAGGTCCCTTATTGTCAGATCAGACTCAATAACCTGCCAGTTCTTACTCTGCATTTTCTTTTCCAAAACTATGACAGGATTTGTACTGCTATTTCCTTGCTGAGCACCTGACACAGTGCTCCTCCTTAGGGGGCTGCTACAGGGGTGGGAAACGAGGAGAGCTGATGTGGACTACGTGAGTACAGTCTTGCTGGGTTGGAGAACAGAGGAGATGAAGAAATCTCTACGTCTTTCCAATTATGCCCCGCTTTTTCTCATTCTCTGAACTGTGGATTGAATCCATACAGCCCTTAATTAAACATCAAGTCCATGGAGAAGCTGCAAGTCTCTTAAGCTATTTTTATACTATCAACAAAAAGGCCAAAGGTTGTTTTGTAACCTGAACCCAACTAGTCTCTACAGCTGAACTTTTCCCCTCTGCACCCCTTTTCTCCTTGGGGTAAGATGACTTTGTCCTTTTTGCCTGCTAGAGGTGATCTTTGTTCAATACTATTGCCAGCTATTGTTGGATGCTGTTTGAGAGAGTGCTAGGTCAGGTCAAAATCACAACAGGGAATGGGTTCAACAGGACTTGCCTTATAGGCAAATGGATCAGCTAAAATATTCCGAGAAGGCAGCTCTCCCTTTCAGCTGCTTTCTCCACACTGAAAAAGGGATGTGCTCAGCTGAACACTCTCAGCAGCCTAAAGCTGATGCACTGGAGGCAGCCTTCATCTTAGATTTTTCATTGTGTTTGAAACGATAGACTAAAATAGGTTTTTACAACTGGCATCCATCACTTTTACCCCTCTGAGTCAAGGTCTCCTGCGTCATGCACAGTCCAGAACTGGTGCTCTGAAGGACATCACTCTGCTCCTGCACCAATACAGATGAAAGAAACACTGATAATGCACTGGTGTATAGAGAGGACTGAATTAAGTCCTGAGCGCAAGTGCATCTCAGCAAAGTAATATCTGGGCCAAGACCAACCCACTGGTGCACTTCACCATCACTAGCGAAAGAGAAATAAATGGAAGCATAGTGAGAGATAGAAAGTCACGGTCCTACTGAACAGCTCGAGGAAGACCTGCTTACTGGGAACATGCATGGGTGGAATAGTCACATAACCTATTTTAGGCACCTAATGTAGGTTGTGTATGTCAGGAGGCTGATCTCTATGTATGGTCAATGTACAGAAATAGATGAACCCCTCCCAAAGGTGATTTAGAACATCTAAATTAAGGAATATTTAGGTTCCTAATTTGGATGCTCTGGGTTTCTCTCCAGAGGTGCCTCTCTTCACTGGTTGTGCAGAGTGAGGCTCCTAATTTAGGAACATGATGCACTCCTAAATTAGAAAGGGAATTACTGAGCACCTGTGAATTAATTACTCCTCCCTTCCTTTCTCCACCAATGGCAGCCGAACCTATCACAGCATCCAACTGAAGCCAGATTCTGAATACAGTAATATTGGAGGCAACTGTGGCATAACTTCATTCATTTATAGTAATGACAGCTCTAGAATAGTAGAAATGAAAACAGAGTCTGGTCTGTGATGCTGAAATTCTTGTCTGAAAATTGCTGATATTGGAATGTTTGTTTCTGACTGAAAATTTCAAGAGAAAAATCTCCAAGTTTCTAAACACATACAGTAACTTTACGGTTTGTTTACTATCATGACACATGTGCAGAGCACAGGGAAATGATAGTATCCTGCTTATAGTCTGCTTGTTGCATGGCCATCATCTTACAAGAGCATCCAACTGTGGCAGAGAGAAACCACAATCAGGCTGGGGAATCTAAAAGTAAGTAGAAGATCAGCATGATGTGATTGTCGTGCTAAGGGAACTGCTTCTTCCCTGGCATGAAAACACAATTATTAAAGCTCATTTCATTATTTTGAGACTGATAGCACAATTTGGATCATTGTTTTACATTCCATCGCTACGAATACAATGAAATTCTCTAATGATTAATAGGATTTTTTATTTAAAATAATCATGCTGAACCTTATTTGCAAGACTTAATAGGTCTGTAACTTCCATATGAATAATGCATCTCTAGCTGTACAGCCAACTTTGGAGAGCTGCTACTAATCTGTAGAATATCCTCCTCTTCAACTGCTTTGGGGACAATTATTCTGCAACGTAGAGCCTGCAGTTGTGTATTGCATCCCATCCTATTGCCATGAAAGGCATCTTCAGATGGATTTCCTCCTAGATATTTCTGATCAGTTTTCAGGACACTGCTCTTCACACTTGCACAGAATGGAAACATTCCCTGAGAAGGAAAAAAAGGCAGCCAGGAGGATCTTACCTAACATGGGCAGTATCCTGCTGAGCTTCAGACATGAAAGAGTCCTTTCTAGCTGAGCCCACACAGCTGGAGAGAAATTTAGAAGGGGACCATGAAACCCTAAGAGAGCTCACAGCTCCTCCTGGGTATAACCCTTCCTCTTCCCCTTCCTCCTGCACTCATATTCTCCACTATAAGCTGCAATGCCCACATGGTGATGGCCACAAAGCTGAAATAATCCTCCAATACAGACAAAAATATGACTTCTGTATAGTTATTCAAATAGCAAAAAACTGTTTCTCCCATGAGGAACGCTCTGATTCCTCCTGTGCCCATCTCCCCTCACCTCTTGCACTGCCAGATCCCGTTGGTGCCTGTGACGAACCCCTGTGTGCTGAAGCTTTTGCTCACAGGCGGAAACCGACAGCAAAGCCCAGTTCCCCACTGTATAATGCAGCTGCTCTGCTGTACACATACAGAGCATTTCCATACTACTGTCTTCATGTATGTAATCACCCTCTCATCAAGTAACAGCAGGAGTGGTTTCAACTAGAAACATTTTGACTCAAAGTGATGTTCTGTTCCCCTACAGTGACCTGAACAAAAGACATTCCTGGCAGAAAGTGCTGAAGCCCAATGATGAGCTCTCATTGTCTGACATGGTCCTTACCACTCACATCAACATTTATATGGACACAAGTGAGAGCAAAAAAAGTCAGTGGTTTGTCAAGCCTGTCCTCCCTGGGTTTCAGCCACAGAAAACTGCACAGCTCATCCCTCTATGCATCAAAGAGCCAGCCCCTTCCCATTTTTTTATTCCCAGTGAAGGAATAACAGAAATGAAGACAGTTGGCCACAAATTGCCATTCAGCTATTTTTTTCATCATAAATTCATACAAGCAGTTGTAACAGATAGGAAAAAACAGAAACACATACATGTTCTGATGTGAAGGCAACCAGTCTGGGAATAGCTGCCATTCCTTTTTCTTTAACTTCTGGGAACATCTTGAAACGTGCAATCAACATAGCATACATGTTAGATATGGCACCACCTGGAGTCCACAGTAATATACTGTTACTTTTTCTATGCATTATAATATCATTGCAGAACAAATGACAAGTCTTGCTACAGTTTTTCTAATTCTAATGTTAATGTTTCGCCCTCACAGCAGAAACATGGATTCTTCTTCCCTGTGCTCCTCACAGCTGGGCTGCATATTAACAGAATCTACTACATCCAAGTAACAATTTATGCAAAAAAGTACTACTGCAAAAAGTAACTGGGGCTTCCTTTCATCCTCATTTTTGCTACTATTTCTCCTTTAGTCCCCAATCTTATCTTTTCATATGCCATCAACACATAATGTTTCACCTCCCAAGCAGATGCTGCCACAAGGCAACTTCCTAAGGGGCTTCCAAGTGCAACCCAATCTGCTCTCTCCCCTCCCAAACCAGGGTGGTGTTTCATGCCCTGGCTCTAAGGAAATCCACACACTGGGTAACTGGAGTCAGGGGTGGGAAGAAAAAGGGTCATTCTAACAGAAATTTTTCTTTTTATGTGTCCTCTGATAGGAGCAAGGGGAAAAGGTTAGATGTCCCTAACCCTACCTTAAAATCACCAGCATACATTGACTTAAAATACCTATTTCAAGATGGATATTTTACCCACTTTAAGATGGGTATCAAATGACAGCTCTGCAGTATTCTGTTCCCGTATTTCAATTGTCAATGCATAAATTAAAAACGAGCACTTCATTTTTCCTTTTTGAGATTTTTATGAACTGAGTGTCTGTCTACAGTGGGACAATATTTGGCTATACATTAATGCTGCACGAGCACTATGGGAATATAATGCAGAACTTGAGGCAGAGTCCGAGTACTTTTACAAATGTATGCACACACACAGAGAGACATATGTATACATAAAATCCATCAGTTTTATCCTGTATATATACTGTATATATACAGATTGATTATATATTGACGCTTATGCACATATATTTATATAAAGCAAACGTGTCTATTGATCATGGTTTAGGGTTTTAAATGAACACATCAGAGTGCAGCTGAGGTAGACTTGAACTAACCCAACTTCCATCCATCTTAAAATGGAGTGAAGAGCACAAGACATGCACTTCCAGAAGGTGGTTCAGCTCATGCTAAGGTAGCTGTTTGCAGTAGGTGGGATGACTTGCCCTGCAGACGCAGCCACCTCTCTCCCTTGACTATATGGGAGCTGCTATAACTAGTCCAGGTTGGACACCCAATGCTTGGACAGCCAAAGTGAGAAAAGATAAAATCCACAATTTAAGCAGAACAAGGTAGCTCTGCTGAAAGCAGAGATGTTACACGTTACACCAGCAGGATGTATGTGCTGGCAACTTTAACATTGTTTTGACTTTTGTAAGATTTACATTTATCCCACTGGAGATATAGATACTGTTTCACAGCCCATAGAAACTGTGCCCTTCACTTCTAATGAGTGTCCCAGCTCTGCTCTTGCAGCAAGGCTGCCCCTGCTCTGGGCTTTCCCTGACCTCACTGGCCCTCCTGTGAATCCAAGGGAAAATGCCACAGAGGGATGGCATTGCTGGTATGGGGTTCAGTACAGACTGGTCTTTTTTCTACCTCTTTCCAACTATCTTGAGAGGTATGAACAGATTTCTACACCTCTTTCCCAAATGACAAAACAAGAAATGGAGAGATTAAGAGGAAATGCTTGGGTACCTGCCCCTAAAAAATGCAGATGTCATGTAATGGCTGCTGTTGATGATTTAGGTGACTGAACTAAGGTGTTCAAGTTGAAAAAATTTGGCCTATCTTGTCCAAAGTCACTGACTCAGTGTCAAAAAGAATCAAGACTGAAACGTTAAGTTTCTTCACTAACAGGCTTTCCTATTAGTATTTATCACCTAGCCATTCAACCTTAAGCTTATTAATAAGCCTGCATTCTGCCTTTAATTTTGCAGCTGTGTTTACACCCACAGTTAATTGCAGGCAACAAAACACACCTACAGAATTTGGAGAATCTAATCAGGCCTTTATGCTTTGCATGTGTTGATGCTGTAGATTGCATTCCAGAGAATGCAGAGAGCAAGAACCTCTTCTTCCCAACAGTACAGTCTTTAGCAGAAGTGACAATTTGAAACAAGAAGACAGCATGGAGATTATTCTGATTATTGCCTAAAAAAGCAGAACCTGCACACTGGCTACTTCCTTAAGAGTGAATTAGATGGATGTGCTTTGTACAAACCAGAAATTGCAAAGAAAGGATGAGAGGGGGCAGCACTGCAAATGGTCAGCACAGGTACTTGCCTGCCAGATCGCCTGTCTCCACGCAGCTTTCAGCTAGGTGAAGTGAGCTGCAGCATCTCACACACTACCAACACGATGGCCTCCCAGGTCAGGCAGGGACCTCTCATAGACCCGGGAGGGATGGCTGTCTTTTCTGACTCACTATCTCAAGCACAGTTTGCCAGACTTGGGCAGATCTCGCACACGCACTGAACCTCTCACCTGTGCCTGCTGCCCATGCCCAGCATGTGCCCACCAGGTCTGGCTGAGCAGCACTGCTATTGCTCTTCTCTCCCCTCTTAGGTCCCTGACCAGCCCGGCGGGGCTACTGTGGCTCAAACCTTCAAGGTGAGGAACTGAAGACCAACTGTACTGAGTCAGGCCAGGGACTGGACAGTAACCAACCACTGTCCAGTTTCCAAAAACTTTGGCTTAGGTTCCGGACTCATGATACACATTTAGATGCTGCCCGTGTGATCGAAGCCACAGTTTTGGTCAGGATCTCTAACCATGACAGTAAAAGCTGTCCACGCTTTTGCTCTCAGTGCTTTTTGAATGAGGACTCAACTAGAAGTAATGTAAATTCTTCTCACCTTTTCCTCCACCTCTGTGTACAAAACTCCTGCATCACTTCCCCCATGTGCATTCGGATGTGAGAAGTTGAAGATGAGCCTTGCCTGATCTTCTGCACATCATGAACTTTACCCTACATGGCCTTAGAGAGCTGAACAACCTAAGCTGTTATCAGTGAGGCCTCTCCTTTGCTCAGTAGTCCAAATACTCTTTCCCTCTCCATTAGGTCAATGAACTTTCTTCCCAGAAAGGCTCCTTCCCCACCAGCTACTGGTCTGTTCTCTTTTGACAAGCCAAGATGCTATAACCAATGACAATTCTTTCAATTTTTTTCAATTCAGTGAGATAGATAGATAGGCCAAAGTTTTTAGCAATGAAATTCCAGAGTAAGATAGAAGGTGACAAACAGTATAAATCAAAAGACTAAGTGGAATGATTAATAATAATAATAAAAAAAAGTCTTAAGAAAGTATTTTTTGTCAGAGTCAACGATTTCTCTACAGTTAATCACACTCATTCTTTGCCTTATTGACTTGCCCTGAAGGAACCAGGTTTCTGAGCCTTAAAGCACTGAGATTAACTAGCCACCCAAGTACCCCCACTGAGCTCCGCAGACCAGCTGACACATGGAAAGCTAACTGCACACTGTAATGTTGGCAGGATCTTACTGACTCCGCTAAAATTACTCTAAAGGGATGCTACGTCCTTCCCTCTTTGCCCCAATTTCCCCTGTGGTGATGGAGAGCATTGTTGTGTTTCTTCCTTCCATTATAATTAAAATAGTCTTTCTATTTCATGTAATCCATAAAAAGTGGGGGCAAAGTAAAACTGCAAGGCAAATGTCTCTTCTGATTATGTTTCCCATGTGCCATTACAGCTGCTTATAATGCAGTGCAATTTGCTCAAACAGACCCTCATAATCAGATCCCTGAAATTCATAAACATGCAATACTTTATCTCAAAGAGGCCACCAGTGGTTATTACCAAGTGTCCTCTTGAACATGCATATTTAACTATGTTTACTCTTTAACTACAGGGCACGTCATATAGCATAGTCTGAAAAATAAAGAAAGCTTGAAATGTCATGTACCAGGTGAAAATATCCCATCGCCACAGCCCCCTGGCCAGCCAACCATCTCTCTCATTTTCCTTAGTGTGACATATTCCAAAAGTACAAACACTGGAGCAATTTCATAGGTGAACCTGAAATGTAGTAATGTCCATATTTAATGCTTTCATCTACAACACTAACACATCTTTTTTCCAATATTACATTACATTATAGCCAAAAAATATCTTGTACTGGATAGAGTTCTGTTTTACAGTATTTATCATCTTCCTTCTGATTTGACATCAAATGTCTAGAAAGAGAAATGCTGAGAGTGCTTGAGACTCCATTTCCGCCCATTTTGTGAAACAACAAACCCTGTCCATGTCTTCCAGACTCAAGACTTTGCCCTATATTCAAGAGCTGCTGGGCAGAGCCAGACCTTTGCCTTGCAAAAACCTGGATGCATGTCTAGAAGATACATGTCAGCAGTCCTATTTGTGATGACAAGAGAGTGCCTGAAGCTAAGCAAATGCACAAAAATGCTTCCTAGTCCCAAAGAGAAAAAAATCTCACACTTTAAATTCTGCACCTCTTTCTTGCAGAAAGCAATGGCTATAACTGCTCTGAGTATGTATTGTACAGAATCCCTCTACAGGAATACAAGTGTTCACTTAGCACACTTTTCATTTTACATATTTATGCATACAAAATGCTAAAATATTTTTTTCTGTGTATTTCTGGAGGACGAGGGTTAGCAAAACAGACATCATATTAGTATGATGAAATTTTATAGAAGACAGCCTACAGGACAACATTGAAAGTCTTCATGTAAATAGCTGTAGCAACCATTTAAAAAATTGTTTTTCCAGCAACCTTAACGTAAAAGTATTTTTTCTTTCATTCAGTTACAGCAGCTAATATTTTAGAGTACAACTGTACAATTATATTAAATATTATTATGGAAAAAAATCTGCTACTTACATATTAGTATTTGCTGCTGATGTCAGCCAGTCTGCTGCCAATCCAACCATGTCCAATCCAGTTGAAAGTTGATTAAAATATCTAGGGTGCCCTGCATAAGATGGAAAATGTTATCAAAAGGCCGATGACTCTGCATGAAACTATTCACTGCTGAACGATATATTTACCTTCAGATTTCTATAGAGAAGGAAGTGCTTTCAAGGTACAAAACAAAGCAAACAGCAATAAATATATTTCTTGGAAAAGGCAGGATTTCTCTTCTTTCTCATTCCAAACTCAGTTAAATCAGACTAATTACAGTGAACACAGAATAATGAATTCCAACATTCCCTATTATACTCTCAATATGCCTTGAAAATTAGCACATCGCTGCCTCACAAAAATAGCTGTTTGCTCCCGTTAGTGTGTCACATGTTGTCACTGGATGTGGTTTTGCCTGGCTAGGTTTGAAAGGCACACACGAGACACCATCTGAAGAGCTTGCCAGTACATATAACATCAGTGATGAATGGCTAATGATTATAATAGACAGGGCGAAATGAGAAAATGGAACATTTTGGTGACTGCTTTGCACATGACTCAATGGCTGATGATTGTACGAAGATGGCAGGGAAGGTGGCGGTCCTTGTCATTTCTTCTCTGTCAGAGTGCAATTACAAATAGCCTGGCTGCTTGCAATTGTGATTTTAAACAAACCCCATGAAAACCAGCACTGCTGCCCCAGCAGAATGATGCACAAGAATATACTCAATGAGCTGACAGTCCATTTACCTGGTTAATCTAATCGGCTCCTGATTTTTTTCTAAAATCCTGCTAGAGATTTTTCTTAAAAATGTGCCTAGAGCCATTAAATCCAGAGCTATTAAAACTCTATTTTTAGTAGTTGCTCCCTGCAAGCCTCTGTTAAGTGGCATCATTACTGGTACAAATTATGGATGGCTCACAATTACTTAAACACTGTCCGACTCAAAGGAAGGCAGCCTCTGCTTGGAAAACACCTGTCCTGACCCATAGACGATGTACTGCTATTCCCATCACAGAAAACAAAAGATAGAGCAAAATGATTGAGGAAATGCAGACCCAGCACCAAGAGGAAACTTATCTTCAGTCTCCAGTGGCCTCTTATCAGGCACGGACACATGGCTGGCAGAACAGCATGGGGAATTGCTCCCCAGCTCCCACCTTGCAGCACACAAAGGCAGAGTAATCGGGCTGTGTGGGCAAACCAGTGCAGGGGATAAGGGCTGGGAAGGGGGAGCACACACACACAATATGCAGCTCCCTGCATGCTTAACCTGAGGCGAGCTCCATCCTGCTGCCATCCAGCCTGACTGTGTTTTGCACTGAGCCCTCCCCACCGGAGATAGGAACTTCCACCTTCCCCTGTTCCATGCTGCCCAGGACAGGCAGCCAAAGCCCCTCAGGCACTGCGGGATGCTGCTGAGACCCAGCAGGACTAACAAGGATCTGGCCCCTGCCCTGCACACTCTTGAGTGGGGTAGGTGGGCCTGGGGCACATGTGCACCCCACCACGCCACCAAACCCACAGCCATCCTGCACCAGGGGCTCTGCCTGCAGAGGACTGCATCTCCCCTGATGATGGGATTTCGAGAGAGATTTTGGTATTTATAGCTCAGGTTCAATCTCAAAGCCAAGCTCCACACACGTTCCCAAATTCCACCGGAAAGCAACAGAAAATTAGGAGCTGGAAGCCTTTGGTGGATCTGGGCCTCAGGAAGGCTCAAAGAGGGCAGAAAAACTCCTGCTTTCGAAATAAATCCACACTGAAAAGCAGGGGAATAGCAGAATTTGTATTTGCAGCTGCAGTGTCTTGGTGGCTCTCCATCAGCTCAGTACCCAGCCCCAGGCAATAGCCCTGTTGTCACTGCTTGTTTCTTCAAGGAAACCTCACAGCACACCTCCTGCTTTGAGAACAGCCACAGGAACAGGGCTGGCTGCACGCTGGGGTCAGGGCAGCCGTACGCTGGAGAGAGCAAGGTGGGGGTAGCAGCACTGTGCTCCTACAGAGACAGTACAGGGAGAGCAGGAGCTGCTGTTGCTGGCATGGCTGCTGGCAGAGCCCCTGACACCCGCACCTGTAACAAAGCCCCCTCCACTCAGTGCCCTTCCCTTCTGCACAGTGGCTTTAACACACAACAGCAGAGAATGCAATGCCCCAACCTCACCCCAACCTCAGGGTTTGTCCCTCCGTGTGACACCCTAACACATGACTGATATCTGTTCCCTCAGCTAGATGGCTGTGGAAAATTGTGACTTTGCTTAAAATACAGGCTCTCCACTGGCAAGGTAAGAAGAGTTTGTGAGAGGTGCTCAGAAATCACTACGCAGATGCTGTCTGCCTGAGACCCACATCCTTTGTCGTGGCTGTCACTGAACAAAGACTGGAAGAGAGACTGATAGGGTGTGGGGAGTGGGAGAGATGTGAAAATAGGAGATTACCACTTACTGGTTGGTTTAGCAATACACAATGTGTTTACGCATTGGGAGATGATGGCAAGAACCAGGGCTGAGGAACTGGGACAGCCAGGGCCAGGCTTTCCCTGCCGAGGATGTGCTTTTGCCCCACACACGCTCCTCTCAAACATGCTCCTGCCTGCACTTGGTTTTAGGCACGGGTGTCCCCCAGCATGAACATGCAGCCTCTGCAGCCTCGAAACAGAGGCAACCAGAAGGGCTGGGGAAAGCTGGACAGTGCGGATGAAGGCACGGCCGGTGGCACCGGGTTTGGCCTTGCTCACAGCCCCACCACACGCACAGCCTGCTACAGGCATCGGGGCCTGCCAGGGAGCAAGGCTGGACCAGCGCCAGCTCCTCGCACCCTTCCTGGGGTTTCCAAGCCATTTTTAAATGCTCGCATGTCAACTGCCCCGGTGAGCACTGCACAGGAACCGAATTTCGCATCCAGCTTTCCCTGCATTTGCAGATGCTGCCCTTTATATTCTTGCAGACAAAATTCCAGGTAGGGGTGGATGCTGGTCACCGGTAAGGGGGCAGAAAGGAACCCCAGCAAACCTTGGCACGCAGGCAACACCTGGGAGCATCCCACACCCACCCCTCAGCCAAAAAATCAGCCATCCAGCTCCTCGGCTCCTCGAATCCCAACCGGAGATCAGTGCTGGGGCCTGGGGATCCAGCTGTGAGGCTAATCTAACCAACACAATTTATTTTCCAATCAGCCTTTCAGGCCCCTGCAGCCAAACACAGTCCAGGTTTCCCCCCCCCCCCCCCCAGCCCTGGAGGGGCTGTTTTTGAAGGGCTCCTGCAGCGGGAGCAAAGGCAGACCCCCACTGCCAGAAATCTCACTGCATTGTCTTTTCTCTGAGGGTAATTCAAGCGTTCTACTCTGAAGCACATGCCGAAGGGCTCCATGTGTAAATCCCACAAATTTCGTGAGCCTCCCCAGGCTAGGGAGGCTGCCCCAGAATGCTGAGGAGCGGCAGCAGCCAAGCGAGGCGGCTCTGCACCCCCCTGCCGAACCCCGCCATGCCGCTGCATCTCACGTAACTCCCCCCGCGCCGGTCCTCAGACCTTGAAAACGTTATTTTCAGTAAAACAAATTTTAAAATGCCAAGAAGGGAAATCCTCACATATTTACGGGGAGGAAGAGAAATGGTGTAAATTGTTTTAAAGGGTCTTTTTTGGATGCACAAAATGAAATAGGTCCATTCTGTGAAACAGGCTATAACAAAAAGAGATAAATGAAAATCGCTCAAGAAACCCTATTCTTTGATTTCCCAGATTCACCGATTCCGTTTCACAGCACTCTGTGAAAATGCTTCCTATGCTTACCCAGACGCATCACATGGATCACTGGACTGATCGACTTTGTTCCCGTGGACATCATTTATCTAACTATTTATTCCAATATTTTACAGGCGTTTTGACAGCACCCAACTCATGCACCAGAAACATTCGGCTGGACATTTCCACCTCTAAACGAGGAAGATTACAGAGATCCCCCACAGTCTTTACCGGGATCAATCTGCTCTGTTCCCAAAAGGTGACAAAACCTGTTTTTTTTGTTTTTCCTTCAACCTCTATTCAAAAATCAGCCCTTTGTCTCTTTCAGTAATTACTACACATCTCTTTTTAAGCAATTTCTGAGTAATTCAAATTCCCACTAAGAGCTCCCCGCACTCCACATTATTTCTTAATCACAGCCATAATTGTCGCCACGCTTTTTGTCCGCTCCGCCGCAGTTTATTTAAGGTGGCCCCGGGTGCGGAGCCGGGGGCTTCCCCACGCCTGGGTGAACCCCACGCTGTCTTCCCGCCACGAAGCCCACATGAGGGTAGCACTAACGGGAGGGGAGGGTGTGCCCCAGACAGGCAAGAGTCAACCCATCCCTGCCCTCCCCTGTGAAAAACAACAACAAAAGGGTATTAAAACAATTCGGGCTTTGTTTTTATTGCTTGAGCCTGAAGTTGGAAAAAAACCCCCTCAATACTCCGCTGCATAGTTCCACCAAATTCTCCTATTTTTGTATCCTGCAGGTAAGGGGAGAGACACGGCAAATGGCCGCTCAGAGCTCCCATTTACAGTAAACAAATAGTGCTTATTGCGATTTTGGCTGTAGCTGCCCCCCTGCAGGGACACCCCAGTCCCCGTCCCCAGCCCCGTCCCGGCTGCCTCCGAGCTCCGCGCTGTCTGCGAAGTGCAGTCTCCGGGCCAGTACATGTAAAAAGGATGAAAAAGAGAGGAGGAAAGTCAAAAGGTGGTAAGAAGGCTGCTCAGTGGCACAGGCAGCAAGTCCGGAGCACAGACGCATTAATTTTAAATCGGCAAAAGTGCGCGATGCTTCACTGACAGCTACAGAGACGGGGCTGCCGGGGTCTTTTATCATTTGGTAAAACGACTTCTGTCTCTACTAGAAATTGCTTGGAACTAGCAAAATACAGTTGCTGCTTCAGTCTTTAACGTTTCAAGATAAAATGAAATGATACCTTTAATCAATGGATGAGACCATACAGGGTAGAAAACGAGCACGGCTATTACCTGTTTTAATTGCATACTTCAGGGTTGTTCTGCAGTTCAGTAAAATTTCTTCCAAGGTCTGTGGCTGGTCTGCCAGTTCCCAGTTATATTCCTGGAGCAGCTCATTTGGGTAATGGAAATCAATAACTTTTGTTGTTCTATCAAAACTTTTCACCACATACTGAAGTAAAATGTCCACAATGTCTTGTAGGAAAGACATAGTTGTTATTTCTCCGTTGCATGCCGGCAGAAGATCTGGGAATGGAGAAATGAAAAGTTAACTTCCTTTTACGACCATATACACAGGTTTTGGACAAAGGCTTCTATTTATGTTTAGAAAATCTTTTCACTGTGTTCAATACGAATAGACTCTGTTTTCATTTAATAAGCAAATTAGTAAGACTGTATTTGTTCTGAAAGGTAATAGTTAGGTTTTAATATCCTACCTAAAATAGCAAATTTTGCCCACAGTATATTTCAGACCAATTTTTCAGACAATGAGAGAGCAGGGAAACAAGAAAAAAAAGGAAAACGAATCTCAGGAAAAATAAAGATCGGGAAAGAAGTGCTACAAGAAGCACTCTTTAAACAGGCTGCTTGCCTTGCAATAAAATACCTTCATCGTGACTCTCCAAGGCAAGTAACTTGTTGATAATTTAATGCCTTTTTCTGAGGCGATGCTGCACGGTCTCTCAGCGCACACACTGACTGACATCTTTTGTGCGTTTCAGTGCGATGGCTGAGCAGAGCCGAGCTGTAGTGGGAGCCCCTAGTTTAGGGTACGCGGGTGCGCTGAGAGGCAGCGGCAGAAGCGCAGGGCGCCGGCAGCAGCTCCCCTGCATGTCGGCGGGGAGCTGGGAGCGAGGCAGGAGCAGCGACACTACCTCCAAGGTCAGAAAAGATGAAGCGCAAAACCATCTCGAATTAAAATAAATCTGTAAGAGAGCGCTCCTTCTCCCTCCTCCCCTCAAACCTTAATTACATGGCAGGGACTTCAGCGAGAAGGTCGCTGCTGTCAGTCCTCCTTAGAAAGAGCAACCTGAAGGCTCCAGCACGCCGGGATTTTATTGCCCTTTTTTTTTTTTTGTCGGGATCCTTTTTTTTTTTTTTGGGGGGGGGGGGGTTGGTTTTGTTTTTTTTTTTTCTGACGGGTCTGAGAAATGCCCGGCGCCCGCGGGTGCCGGGGAGGGGCAGGAGCGGGTCTGGGCGGGGGGCGCAGAGCTCCGCGGAGCCTCCACGCACCGCGGGCGGAGGCAATTTCCCGAGCGAACCGCTGGTTTTCTGTTAGTTTTAGAGAGGCAGCGTGGCCCGGGAGCGCCGTTACCTGTTGAGTGCAGAAAGGCGTAATTCACCTCCGCTTTTTGGCAGCCGCAGGGTTTTTTGTCGCAGGTACAGGCCGGCCGCGACTCCGCTGCCACCGGGGCTGCCCTGGCGCCGGTTTCCACGGGCTTCTCGGCATCTCCGTAGAGCAGCGCTTGACAGCGACACGGACACACGGCCTCAGCACCACGGCCTCAGCACCACGGCCTCAGCCCCCGTACCCCCCACCCCCGACCCCCCGCCCCGGGGCAGGGCCCGCGGCCGCCCGCCAGCGCTCCGCGGGCGCGCAGCCTTGCCTCCGCGGCGGGCTGCTGCCGGGGCCTCCCTGCCCTTACCGCAGAGTTTGTTTCCGATCCCTCCTGTGAACTTCTGGGCAACCTGACACCAGGCTCTGGCTGCAAGAGAAAACGGAGCGGAGGGTCCGTGGGGACGGGCGCGGGCCGGGGACGCCTCGCCCGACAGCCGGCACTGCTCCCCCCCAGCACCCCCCTGCCCCGCCGCGCCGGGCTAGAGCCGCCGTCGGTCCCCGCCGCTCCGTCCCGCCGGTCCGCCGAGCTGCCACAAAGGGGGCTTCGGCGACCGGGCAAGCGCTTCCGCGGCGGCTCCGCCGGGCCGGTCCCGCCCGGCTGCTCGGCGCCACGCTACCTGTGCCGGGGCTCTCGGCGGCCGCGGAGCCCTCCTCGGCCCCGAAGGGCCAGAAGCCGGAGCCGGGGCTTGCCATGGCGGAGGCGAACCGGCGGGGCGGGCGAGGAGCGGCGAACTGCAGCCCAGGCGGCCCGAGCGAGTGTGCGTGAGTGTGAGTGTGCGGGTGTGTAAGTGCGCGCGTCTGCGCCAGGCGGCGGCAGGCGAAGGGGCGGGGGCGCCCCGGGCACGCGTGGGGGGGAGCGTCTCCCGTGGGCGCCCCCGGGGCGCGCTTCGCTGAGCTGCTGCGCTCGCTCCCCGCGGGCCGCTGGCCCCGGCCTGGGACGGGGCGGGGGGGCCGGGGGAGCCCCGCCGAGGCGGGCAGCGGCGGCCGCTGTTAAGGGTCCCCTGCGCCCTACACCGAAGGGGCGGGGGCGCTCGGGGCAGCCTGCGGTAGGGCTGCAGCTGCCTTGGGGGTTGAAGGCGGGCGAGGTGCTTTGTGCCGCCTCCCCTCCACCGGCGGCCCGGCGGTGCGGGAGCGGGGAGCCGAGCCCCCCCGGCGCCGCGGAGCACTGAGGAGGGGAGGGGGGGATTTTCCGCGCCTTGGCGCGGGCGGCCGCGGCGGTCCAGCCCGGTACCCCGAGGGCAGGGCTGGGACACTGGTCCCTGGGGCCACGGGGAAGCGCCCCCAGTCCCGTGAGCTGCAAAACGCCGAAAAATCCGCTCCCCCCCCCCCTCCCCCGCCCCTCACCCCCTGCACCGGGGCACCCCCACGCCTGCCAGCAGGGGACTCCCGGGCGGCGGCGCCGGGGGAGTCCCGGGGCGGGGAAGGGACCGCCCTTCCGAGCCACCGACGCCCCCCCGGTCCGGCCCTGCCCGCAGCGAACGGCGGGGGCCCCGTCGGGCCGGGCCGCCGCGGAGAGGGCGCTGGCGGAGGGGCCCGTGATGGACGGGGGCCGGGGCCGGGGCCGCGGCCGCGGCTGCTCCCGCTCCTCCTTCCGCTGCCGGACTGGGCAGAGCCGTCCCGGCTGCGCTCCCGCGGAGCTGGCTGGAGGAATCCTGCGGACGGAATCCTGCGCGACGCCGCGGCGGCCTGGGGGCGGCCCCCGGCTCCTGCGCCTGCCTGCCCCGGCATCTCTCCTGGCATCCCCGGGCCGGTGCCAGGGTCTTCCCGCAGTCTCCCGGGGATGGAGACCCCGTCGGAGCCGCCCTCTTCGCTTCAGCCCCGTGGGAGGCAGCAGGTCTCGGAGATGAGACAGGAAGAAGAGGAAAAGACCCGCTCCCCTTTTCCTCCCCGACGTCCTTTCTGAAGGCAACCGAACCTGCCCCTTCTCCCCGGCAGGTTCCCCGCCGGAGCACATCCTTGCCCTGCCTGCCTCTCCTCCCGCCCAGGAGGGATTTCAAGCCCTAACCTTCGGAGGGAGGTGGGCTCGGCCCTGCCAGGCCAGGGCTAGGCCCTGCCGACAGCAGCGCTCACGCAGGCCCCACACAGGCCCTGGGGGCTCCCAGGCTGCGGTCAGCCGAGGGCATCCCCCTCCGCTTTCTGCACAAACCCACATGGTTACTAGGACTGTGCCCCCTCCGTGAAATCACACGGAAATGGCTGCTTCTTTTAAAAACACTGGCCTGGTGGGAAAGTAAAAGAAAACCAGCCTAGCATCCCCTCGTGTGAAGTTCCAGGTCTGTTCCAGTTTCCAGATCACACTGGCTTTAAGGAAACACAGATGACAACTCCGGCTTTCCACAGCGAGAGACTGCTGTGAGCTCTTCCCCACCTTGCTCGCTTGTGCCCGAGTCCACACTATTTCGTCGGTTCTGGGTGTAATTCAGACACAGCCAACCATATCACTGCCTTGTTCATTTTTATTTACCATTTTAATAATACATGAGAAAGCAACTTTAAAACAGAGTTCAAAATTTAGACAACGTATTGCAAATTTTACACTGCAGCAAATTTTAATTCCTTGCACAGCCTTATAACTAGTTAAAAGATCAGGAAGCAATGGTTACCTGTCTCTG
Organism: Athene noctua; assembly: GCF_965140245.1. Taxonomy (NCBI): domain Eukaryota; kingdom Metazoa; phylum Chordata; class Aves; order Strigiformes; family Strigidae; genus Athene; species Athene noctua. Next base: position 121,453,656 of record NC_134038.1, read on the forward strand.
GGGAAAGGGCCAAGTGTGTGGGGGAAACAGACAAAAACCCAACCCCTGTGGCTCCCTGCTGCTGCCAGTCGTAGTATTTAGAGGAGCTGAAGCAAGGGAGCAGGATCAGGCCTTTATACTGGCATCAGGAAATCCGCCTTCTCTTGCTTTGCAGCTGGGAACATGCAATTATGAATCCTGAAAGGAAATGCAGCAATTATCTGTGTGGTTTCTGTGAAATAAGGTCTTTTGAATAAGGAATCGGAGGAAAATTTTAACACGGTGGCCACTGCTTTTATTTCCACTTCATTTCTAGTGGAACTGATTAAGAATGATCGTTACATTTAGGCCGCAATCAACCAGAGAGTGTTTCCTTTCTTGGCACCCCAGAGATTAAGATTCCTCAAAATCTAATGCAAAGAAGAACAAAGCAAACACGATTTAAAAGTTCATCACTTAGTCACAAAGCTCAGAGGCTGAGGAGAGGGCTGGATATACTTCCCATAAATGCACATCTTCAACATAAAGATTATACACACATTATTGACCTTTAAAACTGGCTACTAGCTTTACAATAAAGTCAATAATGAAATAAACTGCCATAACATGCTATCCAATTAATCATTTATGTTTGTTTTCATTAGAGGGGCACTCGCCACAGACAGTTCATCCCAGAATTTAGGCATAGTAAACCTAAAATGAGCAGAAATTTGCCTATGGTGCTCCTGTAATTTTTTTTTTTTTCTGTAAAACAATTTATTAGAAACAATAACTAAGGTTTTCTGAAGGTGCCTATGGGAATTTGAAAGATTAACTAGGGAACTATAAACTGAATGATCTATTTTAATTGGATGAGACTGATGAAATGCAAATAAGAAAGAAATATGCCTTAAGTAAACTAGATTTAAACTGCTTAATGTCTAATAATTTTAAGATGTAGCAGTGGTATCCAAAAGAAAGCTGATTTTTATATTAGATTTTTTTAAAGTATATGATACGCGACTGACAGTGTCCCTTTGCAACGGTGTTGGGCTGTAAACCACAATAATTCATATTCACATGAACACACACGTTGTAAACTTGAAACATTGGAGATTTTTTTTAAAAAAAGGAAGCACATGGTATAAAATGATAAAAAAGATTATGCTAATAAAAGCCAAATGGCAGCAGGAACAGCAGCAGCAGCAGCTAGAACTGCTGGATAAGGCGCCGGCGCTGTGAGGTCTTCCGCAGCAGTCGTCTGTAGTCATAGGGATTATCTTCGGTTTTACTCTCTTCCAGGGGGCTTTCTGCAACCCTCGACCTAAGGATTAAGCGCAGAAGTGTTTCAGAAATTAAAGTCAAAACATTTACCTTGGCAAACACTCCTAATCGACTGCTTAACCTCCACCCTCGGGGGAGAAAATAAAAGGAGAAAGAAAAAAATTAACTGACTTTGCTAGGCCTCTTCCTGTGCTGCATAAAGCAGGCACCTCGGAACAAACACATTATATACTAAAAGCAGATGAACACAGAAGAACAACATGTTCTTCTATGAAGGGGACAAATAAAAGGACATGAAAACGTTGAGAACATGGGGGTGCTTTGCAGTAGCGTTTGCTGATGGTTACTGAACCAGATTTTCAGCTGTCGTAAATTTGTTTGCTTTGTTTTTAACCTGCCTGTGGAGCTCACTCTAAGTGTTCATCTCATTATTTTTTTTCCGAAGACAAGATGCATTTTGGAAGCAGGAATGGTCCCCTGTCACCAGGTGTTACCATGGAGCAAGATTAAAAATAAAACTCAGTTATTTAAAAAGTATATTACTCTGAAATAATTACAAAAATCAGAGGGGTACCGCACCACTGGTACTACATCAGCGTCGAAGGTAAATTGCCAAATAAAAAATACTCAGTGCTTCACTTCTGTAGATTGAAAAATGTCTGTATAGTCTTTAGATCCAGGGGACCCCATTCGAGAGATACCTAAGTTCAGAAATGTTTATTAATTGCATTCATCTGCCCTCAGAGGTAACAGTGTAAATTTAAAAGTTACACAGATTTTTTTCACTATGGCTAATTAGGATGCAATCAGAACAGCACACAGAGAAAGGCAGGAAATTCCTTTTACTAAGCTCAGTGGCAAAATTCTCATTCATCTAAACCAGACCTCAGGGTGACAGATTTGGTGTAATTAACCACCCTAGAAATGCAACGTCTTCCAAGGGATGTAAACTATATGGTAATTCCCTGATATTATTATTTTAATTCCATGCCTTCACAACACCTTCCTAAAACTAATTTAGATCCTACCTGAAAAAAATGACAAAAATAAAATACCTAAGGGGCGCAAAACGTTCTACAGACATTTTCTTCACTACTATGGACACATATTCAAATTCAGTGATCATCCCAGGCTTAGTGTTTCCCTTAAGCCTTTGACCGAGATATTTTCCAAGTTTTTCTTACATATATGAAGACATGAGAAGATACAGATATATCAAGACATAAATATGTGTCTGCACATGCAGTGTGGGTGCATGGCACAAGGGAGAATATGAATTCCCTTAGCCCAGCAGAGGTCACCCTCCATGAAGTCTATGTGGGAAGAGAGGCGGTTGAGCAAATCCTCCCTTTTGGGTTTTTCTCCCGGCTGTCCACCTTGATGGGGTCCATCACAGGCTATAAGCACATATACTGCTACAGGACAGGGGAAAAGGAGGAAGTCAAGCTGGTGTCTTATCTGCAGAAAGCAGGCAGAAAGTCCGACAGGCATTCACCCTATTTAAAACCTAACTGGTCAGAAATACAATTTTTAGGTACTGCTTTAGCCTTATTTGATTTTAGATCAGAGATTTACAGCAGGATCTCATCTGGCACTTGGGAGGCCAAAAGCTAGCAGGTAGGCTGAACACCAATCACACTAGCATTTGTCCCTGCTGCTGCATAAAGATGGGACATTTTCAGCTATACATTTTACAGTTTAACTTGGCAAGATTCCATGAATAAAAAAATAGATTTATGTCTAATTTGAAAGTGTATCTTTTCATGAATCTTTTGAATATCTCAACAAGGATATACAACATTTATTTTTTCCTTTTATTATTTTGTATGAATTACCTCTCAGTAGCTCTTAAAACTGAAGTCCTGCGCTCAGCTGGGTGTCTCCTCTTTCTTGCGGTAGAACTGCTGTCCCTTGAGGTGGAATCAGTAGATGAAATTTCTTGGTAGTAGATATCTAAATCTAGCACTTTGCTCAGACTGTCAATAAATAAGTACACTAAGTTAACAGTTTCACTTTTCAATATTATTTTCGACATTCAGAAAAAAGGCGAGCAAATATCATTATTGGTTGTGTTAATGTGTTGAGGATCTAAGGAAAAATATACATATATAAGCACAAGAAAATCAGTCTCTGAAATGTGACTGCTCATAGTGAATGCAGATACTAAGAAATCTGAAATGCTAAATACTTTTTATGTTCATAAAGCAGACATATATGACTGAAAAAAATTGGGTTTGCCATTATACTCAATGGAGAGGCATTTTTATGGTATAATTCATGTGACCTATTTTAGCTATCTCTTTGAGGAAGAGATGAATCATTTTCCTAAAGATGATTATTTTTTTCTCTGAGTACAGAAAGGGAGTTCTAAAGAAACTAGTTCAGATATCGGTGTCAATAATGCAGATGCCCCTTATTTTGTTAGATGAATGATATTCAGGGTATGGTATCTACAGAAAAAAACAATCCCAACATCCAGTTTAGAATGGCTGGGGAAAAAAATAATATCCTAAAAGCCCCCGAAAAAAAGAAGTTCAGATTTCAATTCTCACATTGGTAGAAACCAGAAATAACTCATCATTTTCAGTTGCTATGTTCTACTAATACAGTTGGCACATGAAAGAAGATGCAGTTGTGGCACTGATTAACTAGATTTAAGATGACTGAAACCTGAGTCCAAAGGAGAGAAAACACTAATTTTTTTTTTTTTTTTTTCTGGCTAAATAGAAGACAATAGGTGTGACATTTTTTCAGGATCCAAATGACATCAGAAAAAGCTGTAATAGACTAGACATGGGGGATGTGGACATTAAGTGAATCCTTTAAGCAGTGTCATAATCAAGTGCAATTTAAACTGTGGCTGAATGAAGCCAGATGCTGTGAGCACATATGACATGTATATGTTATGTAACTTCCTTTAAGATACATATTTTAGCTACAGGGTTTGTATTCTGCAACCTCAGCTCAGGATAGTGCTAAGAGCCCTTTCATCTTGCTTCTCTGACCAGGCTACCATAGCATGCATGCTACGGTACCATAGCAATGTCACTGGGGGCAGAAAAAAAGCTTCAGTATAGAAACACAAATAAAATAAAGCTATGACGTATGCTAGGAACTGTGAACCAGGTCTACAGCACACGTAAGGATCTAAGATATAGAAGGGAAGAATGTATCTATTGCTTGCTTTATTTCTGCAGAGATCCATCAAAATAGGTTAGTTCCATTGTGAGGAAAAGATTTCTGGTGGAAATTTCAAGGGCTACTCTTCTTTATCTGTTATTAATAATTACTGGGTTTTTTTTTTATGATCTATTTCCAAACAGTCATATATTTTTAGGAGAGAATTTTAGCACACTTTGTACTTTTGCTAACAAAAAAGAACTGGTTGTTCATTTGCTTTGACTGGAATTTTAAGCACCTTCAATTATTTTCTGTGTCAGAACTATCTTTGATGTGGACCTTATCTTAACTTATTATTACGCGCATGTTGCCATGGTAAAGGGCCATGGTAAAACTGAATGAGTGAATTCTATAATGGATTTTTGTAATTGAAAATTGCATATTTTAACTTTGTATATGATGTCCTTCCTATGAATCACCAAATTACCATGATTTTTAAAATGATTTATTCTCCTGGGTGAAGTACAGCTAAGAACTATTTCTAGAGTACTAAAACAACAATAGTGAGAGAATGAAAAAAATTACCTTTCTTTTCTTGGTTTCCGTTTTTCGTCTTGTATTGATTTCTAAGAAAATACAAAGTAATTAAAAAAATACTAACAGGAAAGCTTATGCAAAGATACAATTCATCAATATGTTCGGTAGGAGACCGCTGTGTATTTTTTGTTGAAAGAAAATACAGAGAATCTAATTTGCTGAGCAAGTGCCCCAGAAAAATCTCTTTTCAGAATCTCTGAGACTGAGAATGGGGTTAGCATTGTAAATCCCACTGTAATTCCCAAATTTCAGTTGCCATACTGTGAAAAAAAGCTAAAGTAATTACAATCAGAACAAAGAAGATATAAAACTTTCAAGTATCTATAGTTGTTCTAATGAAGTTGACAACACTAGCTCACTGAGGCAAATTTACTGTGATGCCATGAGAATTTCCATGAATACAGACAATGCAATGGGAACAGGCATAATCCTATTCTCATTAATGTCAATGCAGTCTTGTCACAGGTTTTAGTAGAATAAAATGGACAAAGACCCCATTTAAAAAGCAGTATACTAGGTGGCAAAAGCACCTTTAAGACAGAAGACATCTAGGAATGCAGAGAAGATTCATAGCAAATGTGAATAATTTCTTATCTCTAATAGACTTCTGTCCCTACAGTCAAAACAGTGCTGTGTTGCAGCATCTAATGCATCACACTTCAAAAGCAGTATTTTAAAGTGCAGATAGTCTTAATTGTTTTTCTTGCAAATGAGTGAAAACTTACTAGAATTAGTGACTGTAAAGTCAGTGAGAATCAGAAATCATGCTGGACGTCAGTATGCAGGCAAGACAATTTCAAAATGACAGTATGATTTAAAGAAATATGTCAAAAAACCCCACTTTTACTGGCTTGTATGAACAATGGGCTGTTGTCAGGCTTCATTTATACCTGTGTCCCCATTTAGCTCATTTGATATGCAAGGAGATGAGTGAGAACAGAAGGTGTCTAATTAATATCTGTAACATGACGTGAGAGAAATAACTGTTTTTGCAGAAGATAAATTTTTCCAAAAAATACACTCATATTGTGTGCCTTCACTTTCAAGTGATCTGAGCGCAAATAATCCGTGAATACCTGCAGGTCACAGAGATTTTTAATAAGGTAGAAAATCCATGATAGCTGGGAAAACTGACTACACTTAGGTATCTCAAGTTAGAGCTCAATGACTTACCCAAGTTCTAAGAATTTAAGAACTAGTAGGTCTCCTTTCTAAGCTTCAGTGTATAGATATTTATGCTGAACCTTTCCCTTACCAGTGAACTTAATGTTGGGAAGACAGGATTCTCTTTTTCACACCTTCTTGAAAAATACCACTAATTGAAGGTAATAATAAGACCTTGAAAAACTGCTGCTAAAAATTCATTTAAAAATCCCCTGGCATTACTGCAATTTTTGTTTGCACTGATGCAAGGGCTGTTTTCTGATATGGAGCTGGTCATGTAACAGATTAGCTTTCAGAAAATACTATGTTCCTGACTGTATAGTCTTGACTTTCTAAATATGCATTTACTTCAGAATTACCCTTCTCCTCAGAAATGTCCTAATACAGAATTCAGTGTCATGCCTTTCATTTCAATCCTTTATCTCACCAATCCTACTTTCACAAAACAAACCTTATTCTTACATGTGAATTTATTTTTAAGAATATAATTTCTTTTCAGAGTATCATTGTTCAAAGCTGTGTTATTTCAAAGCCTCAATAATAAAACAGTTGTATTTGTCTTTTTTGGTATGCCAGACACAACTGTCCCTAAAGGCCCTGGTGACACCTTCTGTTGAAAGGAGAAGCAATCGCTTCGGTTAGTTTATTAGCTGGGCTCTCACCGGCTGTTAAAATAGGTCACTAAGATACAGGCACCTCGAGCAAATGAGTTTAATTGCTTTTTTGTTGGAACTGCATTCTGAGCTGCTTTTACATTTTCTCTCATTCTGCTTACTTTCTTGCCTTTTTTTTCTATATTTAAGGGCACTGAAGTCGAGTGGAAAGCAGCACTTGGTATCTGAACTTGGACCAAAGGCTATATATAGAGACACTCAAATCCATTAGTCTCCTGAGCTGCTGGTATTTGCCAATTCCTTCATAATCACAATCTGACACATTTGTAAAGGAAGTTGCAGTGTGCATACTAATAAAGCCTATTTAGTATTTGCTCTCTCTGCAAGATCAAGCACGAATTTAGACACTCAGAATAGCTCTCCGAACCTGTTTCTCTCCCATGACTTACACAGAAACTACAGAGACCAGGCACTTCATTTGGGTACTGCTAGTGCAAACGCTGCTTACGCATATAACGAATGTACGTATGTTTACATACAAAAGTAAAAATTGGCCTGCCCTAGGTCCCCAATCAGGGTAACTGTGAACCTCAACTTCAAGTCTAGTTTGAAATGTAATGTTTGTGGCCTGCTTCCTTTTCAGCAGGACACAGCTTTTATGCTGCATTAGAAAGGAATATAGGGAATTGGGCAATTAGAAATAAAGTTTAGGTGGGAATCATCTGGCAGTTTTAGCCCACAAAATCATGCTAAACTCACATGTATTAGAGTGTAGTAGGTGGAGTCTTCTGGATTATTTAATGTCTTGGGTTTCCGTGGCCTCCTTGGGGGTCTCTGCATTGGGCGAGAGTCTTCTACTTTGGCTGTAACTGTAAAAAAGCAGAAGATAGCAATGCTTATTTTTTCACAGAATGGGAACCTTTTGTAAAAACAGGAGAAAATTTCACCAAAGAGAGCAAAAAAATCCATGTAGCCACTTTTACTGCTTGCAGTAATTTAAGAAAGCAACTGTTTGGGACATTTGTATCACCAGACTGGAAAGGAGAATGGGTTTATCCATTTGAGTCCCGACTACCTACAGAGACACATGCCACATAATGAATGTCAGGCTGGAATAGCCCAGCAGTCTGCTTGGCACAGTCTTCTCCTTCTGAAAAGGGCTGATGCTCCACATTCAGAAAAGGGCCCTGAAGGGTTAATGGCTACTGGAAGGCTACCATCTCATAACAGGGACCTGGGCAGTGGTGATGTATTTTTTTCAGACTCAAGTCAATCATTAAGGTGCTGAATGAGAGAACTAGCATTAGACCTCTGATTCAGAGGTTGGTCCTCTACATTATCATGGTGTAGATTTTCCTCAGGGTCTCCTGCTGAGGCTATACAAGCAAAATCATGTACCTCAGGGCAACAGAGTGTGACCATGTCCATTGCATCCAGTATAATCTAGTTTAGTGTACTCAATTTCTGGTCTCTATTTCTACAACCACTTTCTGCAAACATGCAAAAAAATGCTTTCATTCTAATGGAAACAAAACGAAGATTTTAACACAAAATGGAACTGCTGTCCTCTGTCAGTCTCCAAACTCAAGACTCAGAAAATGATTTGTGAAATACAGTGGCTGGCACATGGGGAACTAGAAAAATGTCTTGGATATTTGCATGTTAAAAATCTAAATGCAATTCTGACAGTGCTAGGATATAGGGCTGCTAGCAGTTTGTAGACTGTCATAGAGTCAACACAGAGTGCAGTTTAATGCTTTATTCTTGGGAGACCACAGAACTGACTCTGGGGGGCCGAGGGACCACAAATATGTAGCACGGTGAGCATGATCACCTTCCATTTAAGTTAACAGGGGGCTACACCAATTCCTTCATGAAGAAGGAGGAGACCGTTGCCCAGCAGCAGAACACCGATGACAGAGATGGGTAATAGGGATACATACAGGGTGATGAATGAAGTCACAGCACAAAGTTTAGGCACAGTGAGCTACATGTCCAGATATACTGCATTATCCAGTGAGGTATTATATTGTCCTTGTCCCATCACAGAAGTATTCAGGGGACAGACCATGAGAAAAAACATCTCTTTACATAAATGAATATAGTGTGAGGGTGGAATGAGGATCTAGCTCCCAGTGAATTACTGAAGTGTGTTCTGCTGATCTGATCCTTTTTCACACGAAATTACTTTAATTCCATAACCCAGATATGCTAACTACATGTGATTGACTCTTAGAAGGAGGAATGTATGTTGTTCTCTAATGACCATCAGAAATCCTTTTACATGATAAAAATAAAAACTCTCCCATGTATGTCAGACATCTTTTTAATTAAGGAGGTAGCACAATCATTTAAAATGAGAAACGATCAGTAATACATCTGTGTTGACTCCTGCAAAATTAGCTGTTGAAGTTTTTTGTTATGTGTGATAAATAAAGGCTTGTAAAGGTCATGGCTATACAGAGGAGCCAAAACGAATAATGTTAATTTAAATTGTAGTTGAATAATGATTACATTTATTGTTTTAGTTTCTTATCTGAAATGCAGATTGCTTCTCATGTAATGAATGAACAAGTATCTTAACATTTTAACATTTTGCACTTAAGAGAACAAAGGTGTTTTTCTAAGCCAGGGTACAGATAATTCATGTTAAACAATGAACTTTAGATGCAATAAATTCATGTCAGTAACCTGTATTAAATATAAATTACATTCTTTGATTTGAATAGGTATAGCATGCTTGATTGTGCTCTTATGTGGACTGCTGTTACCTTGCTGCATTTCAAATGGGCCACCTGGAGTTATCCACGTTCCCATTTGTGGAAGAGTAGAGGCATATCTTCCCTATTTTACTTTTCAACACAACAGGAACCTAAACTAGAAACAATACCTTAAAAAGAACCCTTAAAATTCAGTGTAGTTGAATAGAAATCTGTAGGGCATTTTCAAAAACTGTGTCAAAGATCATGACTGCATGAAAATCTGGAAAAGGAAAATGAAGCCAAACTGGGAGCTTTAGGAAAATCCCAAGGAAAAGGCTGTCATAATACCTAAAGATTTTTTATTGTTCCCTAAGAATTCATCGCTATGTATGCTGTTACATTATTTAATTCATCACTGTCAAACACATAAAGCATTATCATATTCTAGATTACAATTATTCCAGCTGAAATTACTTGTATACTTCTTGTGTATGTGCTCTGCAAAGAAGACTCTTCTCACATTCAAAAAACATCATTTTGACAATGGTAAGGGTTTCAGTAAAAAGCAGCTTTTCATCTCAGCTCGTGCATTGTACATAGGTATGAGCTATGCAAAAGAACTGCGGGAACAGAAATACCATGTTGGGGCAGACAGCCTTCTAAGCTTGGACCTTCATCGTTCTTTTTTAAAATTACATAGAGGGATGAAAATGCAATTCTGAGTTTTGTCTCCAAATTACACAGTAAGTAAAAAATAGTTTTATGGGTTTAATTTTCTTTGTTTCACCAGCAAGCGAACCTATGATTTCCTTCTGCACTTAGATTTGCGCGTTCATTGTTACTGAAATACAGCTGATGTAGTAGTTGCTTGTATTGGATAACTCACTGCACCAAGTAAAATTTGGTTTTTTATTAGTTGCTGATAATTCCAGAAATCATTTATTTAGTAGAATTAAAGGTAGAAGGCAAATTAAATACTCAAGCCTGATAAATGGTGAGTTTGATGTGCTTGTTTTCCAGATGGCCTATACCTTTCTGCAGTAAGCAATGAAGCAAAAGGAGAAGTAAAATAATTCACTTATTAATGGGCCAATTATGTTGCTGCTGGAGTCCATTACAAAGAAAAGGTTTTTACTGAAGCCCAGTCTCTCCATAGTAAAACATGTTATAGTCTATTTTTCCTTAAGACTTCAACTATCTCTAAGAAGATCTGGCCTGATTTCTATCTAGCAAACATTCTAATAGTATGTTACAACATTGATACGAAACCCATTCAAAACAGTGTCAAAGCACTTTAGAAATGTCAGGTTGGCACTGTCATCCCTATCCTACTAGCAGGGTAAATAAGATGTGCAAAGCATGACACACCAAGACTTGCTTAAGATTACATCCCAGTTAGTCATCAACACTGCTAAGGGGCTGGACTGAAGGACTGTGCTCTGCAGCCAGCCCCTGCCCTGCAGTTGTACCTACCTGAACAGGTGCTGCCAGTGCTGCGACACATGCCTTAGAAGCAATGCATAGGAGAAACTGGAAACAAAAACATTTGATGCTACACAGACGTTCCTTTCTAAAGGTTTTACCAAGAGGAAGACAGGTTGAACAACAAGTTGAAAGGAAGGATTTTCCTCAAACTGCCCCAGTGCACGCAGTCAGTACTCAGTCAAAAGAAAGCGGTTTTGCTTTCATGACCTGGATGCTTTGCTTTTGAACCTCAACAGCAAATGTCAGCCATGCTGTAACCCGTGCCAAGAAAGTTAAATCTCTCTCCTGACCAAACCTGAAGCAGACCTGAAGTAGACTGTCAAAACATACATTTGATCAAGTGATGATGAAAAGTTTAATAAAAGTTAAGGTCATTCTCCATGAGAATGAATGAATTACAGAGTTAAAGGTCAGCGAAGGCATGTGAATAGTGTGTCTGCCAGGTAACATTAAAGAAGGTTTACCAAATGTAAGGAAAATTCCTTATTCCTATCAGTATCTCAGTAAGCTCATTTAACATTACCTTAAAGGTTCCTACCTAGGTTGCTGTCCCAGTTTTAGTTGGAATTAATTATTCTTTTTTAGTAGCTGGTACCGTGTGTTTTGGACTTAGTGTGGGAATAATGCTGATAACACACTGATGTTCTAGTTGTTGCTAAGTAGCACTACCTTCAGTTAAACATTTTTTCCGTTTTCCATGCTCTGCCAGCGAGCAGGTATACGAGAAGCTGGGAGGGAACCTCGCTGCCAGGGCAGCTGACCAAGCTAGCCAAAGGGATAGTCAATAACACAGAATGTCAAGATCAGTATATAAACTGGGGGGAGTTAGCCAGAGGGGGTGGATTGCTGCTTGGGGACTGTCCAGGTACTGGTCAGCGGGTGGTGAACAACTGCATTGTGCATCACTTTTTTTCCAGTTTTATTTATCTCTTTTTGTAATATACCTTTTCATTACTATTATTATTCAATTATTATTTGTTATTTTTATTGTGAATGTATTTTGGTTTATTTTAGTTAGTAAACTGTCCTTATCTCAACCCAGAAGTTTTACTTCTTTTTCCAACTCTTCCTCCCCATCCCACTGGGTGGGAGGAGTAAGCAAGCAGCTGCATGGTGTTTAGTTCCCAGCTGGGCCTAAACCATGACAGTTGCATGCACACCTTTTGACTCTATGGTGTTCAGTTACAAGGTGTAACTACTTGCATACTCAGCCCTCACTGAAAGCTCCAAATACACTGAAAAAATAAGGGAAGGGACAATGAAATTTAGGACCAACTCATTTAATATATGTGTATCATGAACACAACCACAAAGTATGGAAACTGTGAAGAAGTGCCTGTGCTTGAAACATCCAAGTATGAGCAAGAAATGCTTGAATAAAGATGAGTCAGTATCAACAGCCCTTTAGGTTGAACTGCGTCTGCACATTCTGACATACAGTGATAAGCTTGGAAGACAACAATCTCGAGGAATCAACATCCATGGATGCTAATGTAAATTAATGTATGACTTACAACAGATCTTATACTGAAAACTGGAGAAATAGTGTGGTTACAGTTGTGATAAGCATCTAAGTGATGAAAGGTCTCTATTTATTAGGTCACCTGGAGAAACAGATAAACCTGTCTTCAGTCATTTAAGTGAAACGTTACATGTTTGATTCAGTGCTGTATCGTACAGGGACAGAAGTATAAAGCCAGGCTCAGAATAAAGCAGGAAGAAAACCAACAGTAAGAGCAGTAATTGTATGGGTTTTGTAGAGGAGCTTGGAGGTAATCAGAAAAATGCAAATGTAGTAACTGGAATTCCAGGACCTGATAATGAGAAGTTAACAGGGGTTACTGTTTACAACATTTATGTGCATATCTTTTTACTGTCCTAATTGTACACAGTGTGAGGATGTAGTTACTCAAGTTTGGGATTTGCACATAAAAAAGCACTGTTCTTAAACATTCCGGTTAGTAATTTTTAGGTATTGTTTATTCATGGATTGTTTACCACAGCCAGATTTGGAAATTATGGTTGATGAGTGCAAATCCTTAGCAATCTGGAAGAAAGAGAAGGATTATTCTAGCACAGACCTAGAATATGAACTGCAAGAGACCAAGAACTTTCCAACTGCATACAGCAGCAGTTAAGAGTGTTGAATCTCTCATGCCTAAATCCTGCCAGCCCCAGTGAGGCAAGCAGTTTCAGTCTCTGGCTGACACTAATACTCTAATTTCTGGTGATCTGGGATTATTGCTATTTAAGAGAGAATGTTTAAGGAAAATGGCTGTACTCCATTTTTGTGCTCTCCCAAATGTTATGCTCTGCCATGGATCTGACTGACTCCCAACACAGAATTTATACATCCCAGCTGTGTGGTGTCCAAAGTGCCACTCCAGTAGCTGAGAACAACCAGAGTGCAGAAGTGCTTGACGACCCCACTTTTCTCCAGTCCCATGCCTCAGTGCTCCCTGGCTGGCCACTCACTTGTAAAGAAGAAAGACCGCCAGTGAATACTGCTATCCTCACCCACTGCTACAAAGGCTCCCTTCTGTTTGCAAAGGCTGCCCATGAAACACCCACAAATAGTACTGCAGCAGCCTACAGCAGGAGGAATCCTAGATGAAAACCCTGCCTGTCTCACTGCTTCATGTAGCTGAAGAGGTCCTCAGCTGCACCAGAGTTACTTGTACCATGTGAATTTAATTCTAAATATAGAAAGTTCTCTTCCTGGGATTTTGTACTTGAACTGTCATTTAATATTTAGAAGGATGGGCACTATTACTCACCTGCAGAAAAAAGAAAATTTGCTCTTATAATAATCAAATTCCCCTCACTTCAGGCTTTGACCTCAAAAAACTTGACAGCGGCCATTTGTGCATCTAGTCTGGCACCACAGTAACCCAAGGATCACTATCAGTCCAAAGGTTCAGTCCTGGGATGCAGCCATTATGTTTAGCTGAAAGCGTTTAGCAAGCAAATATAACCTACTCAGAAATTCGTGCCACAGGGAATATTGTTTATTCCAGGAACCTTGTGCAGCTTGCTTTATGCATCTTTATAAATACAAATAAATTCACTAAAGAACAACTTAACCTTGTGGATTTAAGATTCATTTAACCTTTGTGCTCACATGTTCTTTAAGCTGCAGGCTCTGCATTTTTATTAAAATAAACAGTTTTGAAAATGTGAACATTTGTCGCAGTACGCTATCCAGCCGTCCCACAGTTCCTCCCGTCCTGTGGGTAGCAACGTAATAAAATATTTTATCGGGGGAGCTGGTAAAGTCTCAAACTGAACAATGGCCATCTGCCCACAGATTAATGCAGACAAGTATTACTATCTGGCATACAGCTATAAAATACAATTCTTGTGTTATAGCTGTAAAATGACATATAAAACTAGTGAAGCTGAGAAAAAAGTGTAAATATATGTAAATGAGCAAAGTAATTACAAATAGGTAAATACTAGATGATTTAAAGAACACCTAAAGCTCAACAATCCTTGCCTTTGTAAGTGTAGGCCAGCAAACGTAGTCCTAAAGGGAAACCTGCAGTAAAAGCCTATCTTTCTGTAAATGTGTGTATAAACTGTACTGTAACACATAATGTAGGCAAGAAGACAGGAAGGCTCCTCCCTGTTTAATGGACAGTGGATCACTCACCATGTCTACTTGCTTCACTGTAGCATGACAGTCTGCAGTACATTAACTACATAAAATGAAAAACTTGAGGTATCTCACTATATCACATAGAGGAAGAAAGTACAATACCCAGAATGCTAATAACCCCTGTGCTGTAGGCAGTACAACCTAAATTAATTGAACACAGGCATATTTTTACTTAAATAGTCTCCACATCTAGTTAGATCATGTTTGTTATAATAAACATCTATGTAGTGGTAAGGCATTAGCTGTTTTTTTCCATCTGCTTAGCCACAGGGGTGTGGCGCTCAGATCACAGCTAACCCTTGCAGGAGGTTAACCTCCGCGGGAAAAGAGAGCACAAACGCCAATATGGTGGATGCTATCTGTTCGATTTATTAACTGCGCAATTGCTTTATATACCCCTTTCTGTACATCGCGAGATCTTTAGTTCCCTGTTCTTTCCGTGTATCACGAGATCTTTTCATGTGCCTCTGTTTTTCCCATACATCGCGAGATCTTCCGAGCGCCTCCCCCTACACATCTACTTAAGACAATGCAGCTATGTAACTGAGCTCTGTAATGCTCAGGTTCCAACCAGCTTACAAGCAAGCTGGGGAATTACTTCAGTGTATTCTCTTACTTCAATATCATGTGCATTGGTCATAGCTGGAAAGGAATCAGTTTTCCTGTTGAGAGAGTTATGCTCAAATGTAGAAAGTTCATATTCCACACCAAGAAAGGTCTTTCAGTGGACTGGTTAGAAGTTACAAATGTGGCCGTGGGGATGTGTGAAATCAAGGCTCAGGTCCCTGCTGCCATCAATTCACACCCTAGCTGAGTGGCTGAGCTTGGTGTCTATGGTGTTGCAGAGTGAAACGTCATATCATGGCCAGGAAGGCTGGCAGAACACAGCACTTAACTAGAACCCAGCTGGCCTTCCTTCACGCTTTTTTGAAGTTCGATGTCTGGCAAAAGTCACCTTCGTTATATTTATCAGGAGTAGGGAACGCAAGTTGTATAATTTACTTGGGTCAACAGCAGAACACAGCAAACACAAACTACAGCTGCCCAGCTCAGACCACCTGGGCAAGAAAGCTCATGGAGCCAGACCCAGCTCAAAGTATAAATACTACCTCTTGTATCAAGGGATAGTTGGCTACAGAAGGATTGGGAACAAGAGTTCTGTCAAGAACTGGAAGAGGACTGGTTTTGGGGTGGTTTGATTTACTGGAGCAGAACATTCAGTGACTAGCAGTAAACAGGCTGGAAGGGCTACTCTGGTTTGAGATGGAAGGGGACAACTTATGCTTTCCAGTGTTTAAGGTCTGGTAGGACAACTTTAGATGGCCCATGCTTTAGCGGCACATTTCTCTGTAGTGAGTTCAGTCACTGCTTCTTAGTCAAACAGCACCCCCTATTTCATTTTAAATGCATTCAGCTTTGAAAAGAGTAACTCCTTCTGGGATCTGTACTCACCTTGTCCACATGCCAACCTCCAGCAATTTAATCAAAACTGAAAGCATGTGTCCACCATATTTATTTTGGAAAAAAAAAAAAAAAAAAGTTAAAATTCTGCATGAGCCATCTTGAAGTGAGCATACCTTGACCACATCGTATGTTTTAATCTATATGAATATGAGCATTCAGGACTCCTCTTTTTGATGCTTCCTACTCTTTTGAAGTTATGATTGCTATTGCTGACATCTTCTGTAAAAGGCAATTAGTCAAAACAGCAAACATTCAATTTTTGCACCCATAAGATAGAAAAAGAGGAGCTTGTAATTCATCAGCATTTTCTTACAGGTTTTGCCTGATGCATGAGAAAGCTAAGTACTGTTATGTCACACAAACACATTTGTCAGGAGAAACCGAAGAAAATAAATCCTCCTTTTGCTAAGACCACATAACATTACCTTGTAAAAAAAAAAAAAGACCTTATTTATTTTTGTTTATTAAAATGGGGCCAAAGACCTGGTCTCTTCTGCAACTCAACAACTGTTTCTGTGCTGTCTTAAAAAGTATTTTGACTTGGTTCAAAGAAATGTATCACCTTTTTCATGCCAGTGTTCAAAAGGATACAACACAGCACTTTCACATACTTTACCATTGGAAAACCACTGTATTATGACACCACAGAGGTTTAAAGCAGTGGGACATTTTCAGAGATAAAAGCAAGTGAAGCAGGGTTGCATGCACAGGTGACAAACCCTGGCATCTTTTTGCTTCCTGTAGAGGTACTTAAATTTACAGCGATGTGAAGGGTAGACCTTGCACCATTTTGCACATGGCATGAATGTACTGGTACATTTTCACCTGATTCACTTGTGTATGTAATGAAATCTTTAACTGATAAAACAGGGATTTGTGTATTCCCCTTCCCTCTATGCAACTCTTTTCTCTAGCTTCTGTAGGAACATGTGTAAGAATCAAGAGTTATTTTCCAAAGGATGCATTTTTAATTCCTCAGGTTTATCCTGTCAAAAATCAGCAATATTTAATAGGCAACTCAGTACAAACTCATTAATGACAATCAGAAACATTGTCTTGTCTTTGAAAGATCATGGCACTTAATTTTCCATTTTGTATTTGTTTCTTCTTGCAGTCTTGGATACAGGCTGAACTACTTAGATTACCTACCAGCAGCCAGTTTACATTTAGAGGTTTAGCTTTTGTAAAAAACCAGCCCTCATTTTAGCAGCTTGCCCATTTGAGACGACTGCCAAGTGGGGATGAAGTACTTTTAGGATCTCTTCAATGTAGCCATGGAACAGAAAGAAGTTTCAGCATATGTGATAACTGAATCCTCAATGTTCTAGTGAAAATAGTACAATTAGCTCTGGGTAGGGAGGGACAGTCCTGGATCTAATCCCAGATGTGCAGAGGCAAGTGCAGTGGCACAGCTTGGCAGAAGCAAGCTCCCCTGCAGAAATGGAGACACACCCAGTCATTTGCCCTCATCTTCCTCCACTTCTGCAGCCCAAGACACAGGCTGAAGAAATCCCCTGTTAGATCTATTCCAACTGAAGAGGCTTGAGCAGCTCAGTCAGCTCTTTGTGGCACCTCTCTGCGGGGCACAGGTCTTAACGATCTGCATGCTCCGAATCCCATGTCTTTCATCTTTATTCTTCCAGTACTCCTTCCCACTGCCACATAATCTGCCCCAAGTGTGTCTGCATTTTTGGAACCCCCACAGTCCATGTTAATTAGAATGTACATAACTCTGAGGTGTATTTTCAGGGGTAACGTCCTCTTAAATGTGTGAGTTAAATGGATGCCAACTTATTAATAAAACTTTACTTTCAATTTTAAGGATATACCCACCAACATGGGTAGGAGTTACAAGTTTTGATAGCCTCAACTGCATCTGTGGATAGCTAAAACTTTACTTAGTATGTGTGTGACAAACATTGGTAAATTGTTTGACACAGTACCACTAGCACACACAACTGAGCAAGATATGAGTAAAAAAGAGCCAATGTGCAATGTTTTACCAAATAAAAGTATTCCTAGAGATGCTATGTCTAGGTCTCACAATGATTCATCCACCAATCTTAAGCAGCACTAAAACAAAATACCAAGAAAAATAGTAAATACGTAAATCCCAACCAGGCTTGGATATTTCTTTGGAGTGTATTCCAGACTTGTACTGATATGGAGCTTAGTACAAAAATGTACAGCCTGAGTTATCCAAAAGCCAGAGCTAACTCACCTACTAGTTCCCCAGCCTTTAAAAACACAACTAGGAGTTGCTTCTTCACAGTCCTGTTTACAAATGAAAATTCTGCTAACATTAAGGTTCAACATTACCTGACTGACAAACATGAGAAGGAAGTTGGCCGTTAGCTTGCTTATCTTTGGACAGCATGACGGGTTTCAGCTGATGTGACAATATCATTTCATTCAATTTTTGCTGCAATGCTAAGTAGTCTTCAGATAATTTTGATATCTGAAAAATATAACATAGGATTTTACATTATTATATAAATAAGTATACATGTCCCAAGTAATCAAAGGTAAAATTGTGGACTACAGAATGAATTTAAAAGGTATTTCTCCACCTACTGCAGTGTAGGCCCATACCACATTTACCTCCCCATTCCCTTAAAAAAGAAGAAACAGACAAAATAAAATATGCAGCCCAGTCCTGAAGCTACTTCATATTTGTTTACACATGTGAGCAGACGGTGCCTTGATGATGCAAAATAGGTTCTACAGCTGTAGGCATACTTCTCTGCACATGTGTGAGTCCTTGACATTGACACGCCACTTTTAGTTTCAGTTATAGACATTTCACAAGTTTACTAAACTAAGAGCCTTGCTTGGTAAATGCACATTTCAACAAAGGCAAAGTTTTTGCATTTAAGCTAAACCAGGTTAAAACTAACACCATTTTTATCAGTGCTCTAACTTTGTCTTTCCCTCCTTCCCAAAAAGAGAAGCCCAAAATACACATTTTTATAGAACACTCATTAAAAAATTTCCATCTTAGTTTAGAGAGCAAAACCTTGATGCCACTGAAGCCAGGAAAATAACTGCCATTCTGTCATTGCTCAGAGTATTATGCTCAACATACGTAGCACATAGGCTTCTTACCTGCCGCGAAAAGGCTGCCAAATCACAAGCCTCTTTCTCTGAGCCTCCCTTCAGCATCTTAGGGTCTTCAACCTCCGTATCAGTGCTTTCCCTATCTTTTGTTGTTTGGGGATCATTATTCTGAACATGTACAGCATCTGTTGACTCCTTTATGGTTTTCTCTTGACTTTTACAAGGTAGTTTCCCTTCTTTCCTGAGTTGTCCCCTCCTTCTGTAACCCCGGTAACTGCTCTGAATAACTACTGCTGCCTTCTCTTTGTCTTCTGAACCTTGTTTTTCTACCTCAACTTGCTTCTCTGAGCCTCTTAGTGACTCTTTTCTTGTAATTCCTTCACATTCTGTAGGCATCACTGCTTCATGTTTCAGGTGGTTTCTTTCAACATCCCTGTCAGTCCTGGGCTGGACCACAGCAGATTCTTGATTTTGCCCATCTGCACTGAGTTTGTCTTGATTATCTTGCTCTTTCTGGGGACTAGGTTCAGCTATGATTTTGACAGAAGATTTGCTGGACAACTCTTCCCAAGAGGCCTGTTCTTCACCTTCACTAACGTGTTCTAATGCAAGGTTCTGCTTCACAGAAGCTTTCTTTCCTTCAGTAGATGATTTTTGTTGCTTCTGTACATTACTTGTGACACTGTACCCAGAGCACTTGCTGTCAGTAACAGCATCAGCTTCATCTTGAGTCTCATCGTTCGCTGCTTCTTCCAGTATATCATTTTGAGCTGGCTGCAGTTGTGCTTCAAGGAATTCCACAGCAGATAATTCCTCCTCTGCCATTTTTCTGCACTGCTCCTTTATATTTTTACGGACTCTGTAGCCTCTGTAATTGCTCTGAACAATGACAGCTGCTTCTTCTTCTGTTTTAGGAAGGGCACATTTCACTCCAGCTGGACTTTCCTCACTCTCTTGAAGTTCTTCATCCTTTTCCTGTTTGCTAACAGATGCTTCATTTTCAGTTTGTTTCTTTCTAAGCGATTCCCTGAATGGAATAGTTTTGTGAAAAAATTATGGCTGAAGGAGATGAAGGATAGTGACAACTTTACAACTACCTTTAGTGGTGTTTGTATACTAAATGGCAATCTGACACATTGCAACGTGGGAAAGATTTAGTGCATATAGTTGGAATTAAAGATAGCAAACCAATCTTTGTCTTTCTGATTATTTTTATTGGCTACTAACATTAAAAACCTCCACATAATGTACATTATCTCTGCATACATATCTAGAATAATCCTAATTTCCTTCACTTTTAGCTTACATTGCTGTTCTTCAGCAGTGTAGTTACTGAAAAGGAACACATTTGAGTGACATAAGAGAAAATAATATTACCTCCTCCTTTCAAAGGTCTTCCTCTCCTTATATCCCCTGTAGTGAGACTGAACTGTTATTGCTGCTTTGTTTCTTGTCTCAGTTAGTTCTTTTCTCTTCTTCCTGAGTAAGTATCCTCTGGCAACTGATACAAATTATAATACAAAACGACCTTAGGCAACAAGCAATGGGTGTCCCACACATTTCAGAGAGTCAAATGATAAGCACATTAGACAAAAAACAGTAAGGTAATCAGGGTGGTTATTATGATTATATTTCATCTGAAATTATTCTGTCCCACAAAACATTTTTCAGATTTCAGAAAGCTGTACCCATTCTGCATGAGGATACAACCAAGCTCTTGCTTCGTATCTTATTGGACTAAAGAAAATACAGGAAGATGCAGAATGAAGTAGAAGCATAGTGCTATAGAAGTGCCTCTAGAACACAGTGCTCTCAGCTTCATGTACCCGCTTTGCCTGATTCAGGCAATTGCTTTGACCCAGTCTTTCATTTCCCTGGGAAACGCCTGATTAACAAACTATAGAGATTACCAGACTCTTTTCTGGCACAGGCTTGGAATTAGTTGAATATTCAATAGATCAGAATAAAACTGAAAATTTTATAGCTCAGCAGTTACAGAAGACTTAGCTCATGATCCTTGTGCAAAGACTCATTATTCAAAAGAAAAAAATTCAGCATGAAAGATGTGCTAAACTCCACAGTAACCAGGTGCACTGTGGCAAGGGTACCTGCTACTTATGCTTTGTGGGTGGTACAAGTTCAAGTTTCTGGTCTGAACCAGGATTAATAAGGACTCAAACACGGGTCTTCCCTGAGACATGTAGGTGCTGACTAGTCAGTAGGGGCTTGATGCAGTTGCTGGCACATAGGTATCTAGTGCCATCTGAAGTGCTCCAGGATAGCCAAGGCGTCTACATGGACCTGGCAGAAAGAACAAGACAGACGGTACTTTCTGGAGAGAGAAAGTTGGGTATACCACATAAAATAAAGCCAGAGGCCAGGCAAGATAACCTAGGGCATCTCAAATGACACTAGATAACAACATGGGGGCAAATGAGCTGAGCATTTCGTAGTTTTGAGTAAAATGAATAAAACTCTAGGCTCTGCTGACTGTAAGAGGAGTTTAGACACCTAGGTCACTTTCAGATATCTACACTGAAGTGTCTTAATCAGATACTGAATTGCATTCAGAACGTTGCTTCAAAAATTCCTGAACTTGCAAATTAATTTCCTAAGGGGAACTGGCACAGTCTTCACAGTGCTGTGATATGGACAATTCTGCAGTTCCAGGGATTCAGCACAAATCCACTAATCCCTGAGAAAATAAAAAGAACACAGTATTTTATCAAAATATTTTGTTGAACTCTAATTCCAAATGCAGTACCAAGACTATGGGGATAGAGGATTCAGGTGATTTAAATACCCTGATGAGATGGTAGATATGGGAGCTCTTAGTCCAACTCTGCTGAGTGTTTTGCATCACAGGAAAAGGTCAAACTCACTTAAGAATGGGAAGGGAGCATAAGCAGTCTATTCTAACACATTCATACAACCTGGTGCTAGGTTCTATTTGCTTTAGCATTCCATACTCGTAGTTTAGATCAACTTGGACTCCACTAGATGCAGCAGGTCAGTGTAAGCAGCACTGTATAAAAGGGATATAAATTACATCTTGATAATTGGATATAGGGCAAAGGAACCCAAATAATTATTGGAAGTGGTACAATTGTTTTTTATACGGCAGTCTGACAGGGCCTTAGAAAAGAGCAAATTGTAAAGCACTTGCAATACTTCTAGAGTTTCTTGGACTTCTAAGCCAATCCTCATTCCATTTCCATACAAAAGCAACGCAACAGAGGTTATTTTGAAATAAATTAAGTTACATTGTCAATGGACATGCCAATATAAGCTAAGTCTGTACTTTTTAGACTTATTGTGGTTCACCTTTCAAGTTTTATGAGAACTTTGTTATGAGATAGCAGCTGTCTAAGCTTTGTTTTCAAACTGGAAGAGTAATTTTGTATTGCTTTAGAAATAAATGGGGGGAAAAAAGACAGAGAGCTAAGTAAAAATGGACTTCCATTTTGTTCTGGCTTCTCATGCACTGAAAAAAGTTGAAACTGCCCACAGGATGGAGAAGGTAGACAAGAAGAAACATTGGGGAGATCAACAAACAGAGCAAAGTGGTAAATTCATACTTTTGCATTTGCTCAGTATCCTAATATAACCGACAATTTTCAGACGTGTATTTTTGGCACATCACTGGATTTTATTCTGGTTTTAAGATTGTTTTCTACACTGATGAAGTTATACCAACTGCAATGAAGTGCTCTTTTCAGTATGCACTAACATTGGCTCAGTGAAATTAACAGATGCATTTGACAATGATTAGAACCAGCACTGGTGTTGGTATACACTCATGAAGGCATATCTGAGATAGTTTGAATCTAGATAGTTTGGGTACTGGCAGAACTACCTTATATGTGGGATTACCACCTTTGTAATTACTGAAAGTGCTGTGCAGATTTGTGCCAGACCTGTTTTCAGACCTGTCCCTCTCTAGTGGTACTGCTGCTGATTTCAGAGCTGCCTGTACTACATCTGGCTCAGGGACATCTCTGCAGGGATGGAGGAGACAGAAAGAAACACAGGGAGGAAAAAGGGATGCATACATCTGGATTTCTGCAGAAGAGAAGGAATATTTTGCTAGGTTGGATTGAGCAATGTCAGAAAAGAATCAGAGTGAAATTACAGGTCGTAGTCTTCTCAAACATAATTATTACTGATATGTAACAAAACCTATTCCTAATAAATAACATGCACATGCACATTATATGCAGACAGTGTCATATGGGGGTTCAACAATACCAACTGTAATACTCAGACATATCAGACTAGGAGAGAAAAGGCTTGCTATGGCATTTAACTACCCACTTCACAGCTGTGGAAAGTGATTCTAAGCCACTTTGAGGTACAGGTAACCAAATACATTGACCCATTTCAACCACTATATATAGATATCTAATAGATAAATTATACCTTAGAAAGGGTAAATGACCATAGTCAGTGTAGCTAGGTAACAGCAAAGAATCTAGATCAACATGTTGTGTATGGATAGCACATTAGAAGTCATGAAAGCAAACAATTCTTACTTGCTTGAAGTCTAGTAATATATTCTTCCACTTTTTTATTATGTTTTGCGTTTGCGTATTCTTTACGAGCAACAAAACCCCTGTAAGCTGAAAAGAGATGTCAAAATTTAAATAATCCATTAGGTACACAAAAGGCTGTAAGAATAAAAAAAGTCTGGAAGAAATTACTGACATCCATTAAAATATTCATAAATATTTTGCAGGCTTTCTCTTTCAAAAACAAAGGCAAACAAGCACAAGCAGCAAATCTACACAAAAACTATGTTTTCTAGTGTGTAAAGTTATTATGAATGAAATTAATACAAAACACAAGAGAAACAGAATGTAGTATAAGATGATGTTTGAAATGTATTAAAAATTTCAGCTGATGTCTCCATCAACAGAGTAATTGGTCTTATTATCTAGGCCAGTTAAAACATTTTATTTTCATTATTATTTCATACAACCTCGTCAGAGCATGTCAGAATATTATTAGTAACTATCATCTGTGCAATCACATCCTTACATTGTTAAAATTGCCTTTTAAATATAACATTGATAAACGTAACTCCAGTAAAGAGATTGTCATATACTGGTTAAAAGAAATTTTTCTTCGTAAGAACAGACAGCAACACATCTAAGATATTTTGTCAAATGTAACAGCAAGAAAACAGCAAAATCCACATCCAGCATGCACATCCATCTATCAACTGTACACATGCACTAGCTTTAAGCAAAATGTTAAATGTTTTAAAGCTATTACCTGACTGTATTTTAATAGCACTTTGTTCCCTTTGTTCCTTTATCTTTTTGTATCTCCTTGAACCCAGCCACCCTCTGACACAAGCTTGAATCAAAATAATCATGTCAACTGTCTCCTTCCGCATTAGATTTAGCTGCTCCACATGATAGTATTTGAGGAATACCTTAAAAAGAGTAGGCAGACAAGTGGAAGTTTTAGTTGCCCACCCAGACCCTTTATTTGCTCAATCCATTTAACATCAACAAGAGTTACAGGCTGTTTTCAAATGATGAACAGACTCTTTAGCTGTAGTAGCTAAAGGATCATTCTTGTTAAAGATAGCATTTTGACTGTTTAGGGTATTAAGTTTACCTTACTCTCCCTTTCAACATCTTTTGTCAGTCCCTGTTTATTTATTCTTTCATGGGAAGGTGTTTTAAAGTCCCAATGCAAAACTTCAGTCTGTCACTATAAATCTGTTTTCAAAACTATGAGGCTGACAGTTTTGCTAACCTCACAAATCTGATGTGTTACATAAACATGATCCAAATCTGGAACCTTCAACCTCCCTGCTTTCCAATTTTAAATCTAAGGCATTGTTTATTTACTAAATTGCTTTTATCAAGCATGAAGCTCATATAACCCCTGAAAAACCAGTCCAGCACAAGGGATATAAACACATTCTTGGTGTGTATTAGGATAAAATAAGCTGTAGAAAGAGCTTGTGCGATTAAGACAATAATTATGCTTATTTTGCAGAATCCCCCCAATCTTGATCACTTGGTACAGATACAGGTTAACCCTAATTAAAGTAAATGTAAGCTATAGATCTCACATCGCAAGATATGCTTCCTTTGGCTGCATGTTGTCCATTAACCTCACTAAGACAGCAGAGGGAAAGAAAGGTTGAGGAGGAGGTAACTTCATGGCTTCTGTCCCACCTATCCAGGAAGACATCTCAGAAGAAGAATAGTTGTTTCTTCTACACTGAGGTAATTTCAAATAGTTTAGGATCCATCTTTGTCTCTATCCATATCCTTCCTGGGCACTTCTGTTACACTAGCAGATCAAGACACTTGGTGCAGTACTTGTCTGATGCTTCTTTTATCTGGCAGACCTTCTGAGATCTGTCAACTGGGGGGGGGAGTGGGGGTGGGGGTGGGGGTGTTCCTCTGGCACAGTGGGAAGGCTAGTGAGCTAGAACCAAAAGCAGGAGTATGGGAACAGACATACGGTCCTCTTATAATTAAGTCTTCCCCCCACTTCACATATATGGAATCATCCTGTTATCTCTTCCCTCAGTGCTCAAAGTCTGCCACAGAGGTCTCAGGCTGGAAAGACAAAACCTTTCCCTCTCCCTTTGTGAGTCTGATTGCCTCATGGCAATCTATACTTATGAAATAAGTATAACTTATTTTCCTTAAGGAAGTTTGGACTAAGTTCACTGGGATCCTTACTACCACATTTTTTGAAAGAAAATGCAAGCAGTGTTGTTGTCACAGGCTGCTTTGCACTGTGGCCTCACTAAAGCTCATCTGAACTTTTGCACTTTACAGGGTCAGAACTTCAGCCAGTTATCAGGGAACTAGTATCAAGCAAAGCATGTTTTTTTTAAAAACAATAGAGACCAACAGCTACTCAAACTAAATGGGTGAGAAAACAAATTACTTAATAAGTTAACAATGACATACTGCAATAATGCAGATACAGTATGTTAAAAAATTACTTTAGTTTTTCCAAGAACCCAGTTGTCAAGGTGGGCTTTTTCCAAGATGGCAGCACAGGTTTCCGGGCTGACTGGAGGATCATCATTTGTTTTGTAACAGATGAGGTAATACCTAAAGACAAATATATGATTCTTTATTCCATTAATAGTGAGCAATAGATGCAAATTCATTTAAACCATTCATTTAATAATAAAAACAGTTGCATGAAAGAAAACATAGCACTGAAAAAAACAAAGCATCATATGAAAGAAATTGCTATGATTTATATGCAGTACTGAGAAACTCAATCAAAAGTGGATGAGTGACATATTTGCACACCCTGGAGGGTTGTTTAATTCTATATCAACACCAGAAGGCTTTTAAAAACTATGCAACCCAAGTAGAGCTGTGCACCAGTTCTTTGCTGCTCTGGCTCTCTGTGTTCTGTGAAAGTGATTTCAGTGGCAAAATAAAAATATTTTTAACAGCTTTTCTGCCTAAATTATCTTATTTCATATCTAGAAATGTCATGAAAATTTAGTACCTTATCTCATATGCTAGACCATCCTTTGGGATAGTTAGCATGATGTGAAATGCATCGCAGCTCTTATTACCTCCTTGGATTCAGCTTTGCAGATCCTTCTGGAACATATATGTGCCATTATGACATATTACACATAAGCATTTAATCTGGCAAACTCATTACTTAGAACTAATTCTGACTAGGAAAAGAGGTCAGAATGCTCACACATAAAAATTACCCGTAACATACCAGCTCAGCTGCTGCGTAGGAAATTTCTTGTGTGTTCCAGGACTTTCCAAAATGCTTCATAACAAAATGAACCATACCTATCTTGTTGGGGTTTTTTTTGGTTTTTTTTGTTTTAAATTCAGGAAAATTACACAAATTATGTGTGCTCCATGATAGTACATTCTGCTTTTTTTCTTGTTACTTAGCCTTTATACACAAAGCTTGGGTTGTACCAGCTTTAAATAACAGTAACAATTTCCTCATGGAATAACAAAAAAAGAGACAATGTTGATTCCTGCATTATCACCAAAACCTACAGCTCCTTTTTATTTCCTTTTACTACACAATTAATTGGCTTATTTTTATTCTAACAGAATAATTTTGCCATTATCCCAGGTCTACCTGTAACTTGCAACTATTAAGGAAAAAAAAAATGACAAGGAGATAGATATTTAATAAAAATCCCTTTGTGTCATGAGGGCCATATCCTCAGTGCTGGAGATCTGCACAGCCTCACTGTAATCAGGAGCACACTCTCTGGAGAGCTACCCTGTTATGTTCACTGCTTTCTTCTCTTTTACCTGAACAATAAAATTTTTTATAACGAGCAGTGACCAAAAGTCACGCACATCTTGATGCAGTGGTAACTACCTTTTCTCATGCCGCACTCTTCCAAAACAGTTAACAGTCCCAGGATTATTCTTTCCAGAAACAGTGTTATAAAAACATCACTTTGTTCTTCCTCTCTTTCCTTGTGCAACTGCAGCACTCTGCTGCTAGCTCTTTGTTTCTAGTGTACTATTAGTTTTAAGTGCTTCTGTCTGAATGAGTGTTGCTTGCTTCTTCCCAGTTTTGATCTCCATTCCACAAATCTCAGTTCTGATTGAGGCAATACTCAGGGTCTTTATTTGTAAAAGAGAAATACAGATTAAGCGCTCAGAATTATTTTTTTGGGGTGGAGGAAGAAGAGATAGTTAAAGGAATTATAAAATCATAGTGAGTTCATTACTCTTCTTCTTAACAAGTGACTAATACTTAGAAATTGTATTTAAAAAAACCCGTATGCACTTAATGAACTTCTCAGTCCTAGATTAGCAATACCAAATTATCATCCATCCTGCACAAAGCAGATGCTGCACAGTGCTGAATGTCTGGAGCTAGAGAAACCGTAGGGCTCCTTGGATGCTATTGCTCCAAATTCTTGGCTGTAATTTGAAGTATTGCATTTCTAAACCTCAAGTCTTTGAAGAAAACTTTCATATTATAAGCAAGACAATTTTTATCCAAATGTGCAGGGAGCCTGAAACAATCATCCTGAGCGGCATCATCTTCCCTTACCAATCCAAAACAGGTCACTAATCTTGTGCCTGAACTACACTTTGCCATCCAGTCTATAATCTTCTTTGTCATAGGAATGTCTGTGTTTTTTTCTGTAAAGACCATGCCAAAGACACTGCTGATGCTTAGCAAACACTGGCAGCAATGATAGGAGAGGAAAAGGCTTCCTCACATCAATGTTACCGTTTTATGAAGTTAGCGAAGAGTATACGGTGTGAATAACCCTGTCTTCGAATTCTTGCTGTCTCCAGAATTCCCGTGTAGCGCAGCTGAACCAACACTTTTTCTTTATCAAACTTTTTTGCCTGACGGTCATTGTTCGGCTTGATGCACCTGACAAAATGAGGCTGGCCAACGACCATTTTGGATAACAAATCCATCAGGGAATACTGCAAGAAAGTAACAAGATATCTGTCACCAGGATATTTATAAAACTTGTATAGAGCTCCATGTGTAGCTGAAATTTTATTTCATATGATCAGAATCACATCCAAACCCATTTACAGTAAGTTGGTACTTTAATAGTAGATGAAGTAAATGACCCAACAACAATTCTAGCTTTGATAAGATCTCTAAGTTACTAGTGTATGCTACTTGAGAGAAACAGTGATTGAAAATGGATGTACCAAATTCCACTCAGAACATTCTCACAAACTGCCATAATGTCTAACATACGATAGAAACTCTCCTTATACTTATTTGCTTCTCTTGGAACCTTACTAGGTAATTATAGCCCCCTTTTTTCTGTTGTCACGTATTTGAAGATCCTTACTCGTGCAGAGAGTAAATCATCTGTCTACAGATGGGAAGTGGAAGAGCAGCAAGCCAGTAAATATTGCCATCCCTTCATTAGACTGGAGGAAACTAAGGCCACCCCAGAAAAGGAGCTGCTCAAACTGCTCTGAGCTAGCACATCCTGTTTATTGTACAGGCTGATGGTGATACTATAGCTGCCCTGCCAAGAGGAAACTTTTGAGGACAGCAAAACTAGAAGTACACCAAATCACAATTTCAAAGTTGCACTTTTCCTACTTCACCAGGATACCAGGCTAGCAGAGGGGATGCAGTCTGTAGCTCCCCATGCCAACTGAGGTAAATCTGGCTGTAAACAACCTTGACTGTTTTTTTGTAAAATTGCTTCATGGGAGGATTGTGTTATAACACAAATGAAGAGGCTTATTCCTCAAGATTCAACCTGACTCAACAGAAAGAGGCAACCAGGAGGTAATGCAGTTCAGCAGTAGTTTGAATACGGGAAACTAGTGTAGGACGTCAAGAGCCATATGTTTCCTATTAAAATGTGCAATTCCATTCTGGACAGACGCTGCACCATGCAGCAAAATGCTTAATTACCTTCAGCACTAGTGTGCCAATCTAACACAAACAAGTAGGACACGCTAATGGATAATTTTTTTTTTCCATTCAGTCTGAGGTGGCAGATGCTTTTCTCAATCACCCATAGATTTCTGTGTATGAGTAAACCAGTGGGGCTGAAGCTGAATCTTCATTTAAGAGCGTTAGCTAGCATGATCTGAGCAGGGATTTCCACTACAGAAAATAATAACAGAAAAGTGTAAATATAAGTAATTAATTTGCAGCCTCTGATGATAGATGTGTTGGTAATGCACTGAATCACAGACATCAGGTTTGAATGAGATTCAGTAAATTTTTCCACCTAGAACTTTAAAATACTATGCAGCTTTGGATCACCACGATACCTAGGTTGAAATTATCCTTCACAGTCCACAAAGCTGTGCAACTATCTAATAAACAGAGATCTTGATCCTTACTTTTCTCTGTGATAAACGTAAATAAACTCTCATGGGTCATGAACATCACCTCAGCCATCTTTAAGTTTTTGCTGGGAGAGATGACTAAATAAGAATTGGAAATTCTAGGCTGAGCCCGGGTGAACCAACTCTGTGCACACTTGGAGGAAAGGATGCAGGATGCTCTTCACAGCTATTTTCTATTGCAGGACCAACAGCACAGCCAGTGCTTGGTAAGGTCAAGAGCATTGCTGAAAGAGCCACAAGGATGGGACTCAGGACAGCCTCTGAGCAGTGACCATCAAGATCTTTTTCTGGAGCTCCTGCTTCTAATTAACTTTGCCCTCTTGCTTCTTAAAATCTTAAAGAAACACTATGCCACTAATGTCCAACCTCTATCTCCCCTGGTGGAGAAACAACCAAGTGAAAGATTAATATCAATCATCATCCATCATCATGACAGAAATGTGGCTGTGTAATAAGTACAATTAAAGATGAAACATCACAATCTTCTCTAGATATTTGTACTGCACAGACCACTGCATCATATATGCAGTTCACAAACTCTAAATGGATCACTGTTGACTCTAAGTCAACAATGCATTTCAAAAGGTGAAAGAATAAACATTCATTCTACTCTAGAAAAAAATTATTAAAAGATCTTGTATCTTACTCTAAAATAAGAAGCGACTGTCTGTGTTTTCATGCTGGTTGTCTCTCTTGGATGATGTCCGGTATCTCCTGTTTCATTCTATAAAAACGAAGAAAGAAAATGACACTTCTTATCTCTGCTGAGCCTCCAGTGCCTTTACCAATGCCATAATAAAGCACCCCTCAGAGAACATCATTAATAAAAAAAAAGTACTCTAAACAGAAAAAGTTACAGCATGATCACTAGCACAAATCAGTTACACCAGTACGTTACATTACTTTGCTACACATACACAAACATTCAGACACAGAGGACACAATTTGATGACGGAGCATCTAAATAACTGCCACAAATAACCTGACAATGTCTGAGGTCCTGTCTGTTATTTCATCATCACTACTACTTAGACAACTGGTAGTTCTCTGAGGAACTTGACTATACTCCACACCAATATTTTAATTTCTCTTTTTGCTACAATACAGCTAGGAAATAATACATTTTTTTCCCCTGAATTTGTTATAAAGCTATAGCCAGAAAGAAGGGAAATGTTAGGTTTTTACCTCACGGAAGGAATATGAATTGCACAACACAAAGATATCCAGCTAAACAGAAAAGAAAATAGGAGAGGGAGAAAAACCAAGGAAGGGGTTACTTGCTTACTTTTAGTACCAATAACAGTATTGCCTTTCTAGTTTAAATTAGGGTTCAATGCAGAATCACAAAATCAGTTTTATTACCTTTGTATGACTGATGGATTTCTGGGGGGTCCACATTTGGTAACTGATTGTAGTTTTGCTTTTAGTGTGTGCCAAGTTACCTATGGAAGATGAAAGAAGGCAACCTACCAAAATGCTTACATCTCATCTAAACTGAAAACTATGCTGAACCACCTTATTCATGCTCGCAGTGTAGCCATATGATTATTATAAAGGTTGTTGACTTTTTTGCAGTATGTCCTTGTTTCCCCCTTCACCTTTGGCATGGAACAAACTCTGAAGAAGTTGCATTAAGTCAGAACATGGGCTGAATTTTCCTCCTTCAGCACTTATGTCACCTACTAGAGCAAAAAAATAAACAAAGACTGCTGGAGAAGGTAAGAAAGATATATCTTACAGCATCCATGTGGCTTTACCCTAAGGATGTTATTGTACTATTCTAGTTCAAAAAAAAAGTGCCAGTACCCTTCTCTGGCCCTAAGGCCAAGTGACATAGTATGACTCAGGTCTATACAGCTAAACTATATACTTCACTACTTTTTTAAGCTCCTGGTAAAAATAAGGTTGTATCTTTCCATAGAGCTTGTTGGAAACCATTGCTGGCCTGTGCTTTCCCTTGCAGTGTGACTGGGTATTTCTGGGAGGCTGCTAGATGACATGGTCCACAACTGTCCCAGGGAGGCACACTAACAATTAATCAGAATGGGCAATCCTGTGGGATTGTTTCAGCTACTGTTCACTGGCTCTGTTTGGTTTACTAGCATACACATAGTCTTAAAGATTCTAACCTTGGAATTCTTAATCAAGTAATACCTGTATTATGATGAATTGAAGGACTAGAAGTATTAGAAGTACTAGAAATATTAGGGAGTGTGAAAGGGAAATTGATTGGTGGAGTAGCACCTTGGCACCCATGAAGCAACATGAGCAAATGGAGGCTCCAAACAAGGCAGGCAATCCCTCATCCTCTTGCTACCAGGCAGAAGGAGGGGACCTAAGAGATGAGGGAGGCTGGAAACAGGTCCCTGGTCACAGAGGCAGGAGAATCCTCTCCTAACCTCCCTCACCCTCCATGGTGTCCCTTCACAATAGATTCGGGGCCCTGGAACTTTAGAATGAAGAAGAGAAGGAGGAGTAAAATGAGACAAACAAGGAGGAAGACCAAGGTCCACCAAGGCTGGGTCATTCTGGACCAGGTATTAAAATCAGTTCTAAAAAGAACCCCACAAGAGTCATTGTAGTGGGTGACTCCATTCTGAGGGGTGTCGAAGGCCCAATATGCAGACCAGACCCATTTCATAGGGAAGTCTGCTGCCTCCCTGAGGCCCGTGTCAAGGACCTCACAGCAGAACTCCCTGCTCTAGTGAGAACCAAGGACTACTAGCCTCTCTTGATTTTCCAGATAGGTAGCGACAACATTACCAGGAGAAGTCCTAAAGCAATGAAGAGAGATTTCAGGTCCTTGGGGAAACCGATTAAGGGGTTGGGGGCACAAACTGTGTTCTCCTCCATCCCTTCAGTTGTGGGGACGGATGAAGGAGAATACCAGAGAACTCAACAGATGAACTTGTGGCTCTAAGACTGGTGTTACCGTGAGGGCTTCAGATTTTTCAATCATGAGTTAGTATACAGGAGACTAGACCTTTTGGCATCAGATGGGATGCAGCTGTCCCAGAGGGGGAAGAGGATCTTGGGGCAGGAGTTAGCTGGGCTCATTTACAGAGCTTTAAATTAGATTTGAAGGGGGAAGGGGCAAAACATCGGCCCATCTGAAGTGCACACAGCATGGGTAACAAACAGGAGGAGCTTGAAGCAATGAGGAAACAGGAAACTTATGATGTGGTGGCTATTACAGAAACATGGTGGGATGTCTCCCATGACTGGAGTGCACAAGTTGATGGCTACAAGCTCCTTAGGAGGGATAGACAAGGAAGGAAAGGTGGTGGGGTGGCGCTGTATCTTAGGGACTGTTATGATTGCTTTGAGTACAAGTGTAGTGAAGACAGGGTGGAGTGTCTTTACATTAGAATCAGGGGGAAGGCCAACAGGGCAGATGTTGTAGTAGGAGTCTACTATAGGCCACCCACCCAGGACAGAGAGATGGATGAAATACTCTGTAGGCACTTAGAAATCTAACGATCGATTGCCCTTGTTCTTGTGAGAGACTTTAACTTCCCAGACATCAGCTGGAAATACAACCCAGCAGAGCGGGACCAGTCCCGGAGATTCCTGGAATGTGTGGCAGATAATTTCCTGACACAGCTGGTGAGTGAACCGACCAGAGAAGGTGCCCTGCTGGATCTCCTCTTTGTGAACAGAGAAGGGCTGGTGGATGATGTGGCAGTTGGAGGCCAACTAGGGTACAGCGATCATGAAGTAATAGAGTTCTCTATTCTTAGAGAGGCCAGGAGAGGGAAAAGCAGAACTGACATCCTGGACTTCCAAAGGGCTGACTTTGTCTTGTTTGGGCACCTGCTTGACAGGATCCCTTGGGAGATGGTCCTGAAGAGTACAGGGGTCCAGGAAGGCTGGGCACTCTTCAAGAAGAAAGTGTTAACGGCTCAGGAGCAGGCAGTCCCCAGGTACTATAAGAGAAGCCGTCGACAGAGAAGACCACCCCGGCTAAACAGGGAGCTTTGGCTGCAACTCAGGAAGAAAAGGAGAGTTTACAGCTTTTGGAAGAAGGGGCTAGCCACTCACTACGATTACAAAGATGCTGTGAAGCTATGCAGGGCAGAAATCAGGAGGTTTAAAGCCCAGCTGGAAATTAATCTGCCTTCAGCAATCAAGGACAAGAAGAAATGTTTCTGTAAGTATGTGAGCTGCAAAAGAAAGACCAGAGAGCGCCTCCATCCCCTGCTAGATGCAGGAGGAAACATGGTAACAAGTGATGAGGAAAAGGCTGAGGTGCTTAATGCCTTCTTTGCCTCAGTCTTTAATAGCAAGACTAGTTGTGCTGAGGGAATCCAGCCTCCACAGCCAGAAGACAGAGACTGGGAGAATGACCCCCTGCATTCCAGGAGGAGACAGTCAGTGACGTGCTGCATCACACAGACACACACAAGTCTATGGGACCGGATGGGATACACCCGAGGGTGCTGAAGGAGCTGGCTGGGGTGCTCACCGAGCTGCTTTCCATCATTTACCAGCAGTCCTGGCTGACCAGAGAGGTCCCAACTGATTGGAAATTGGCCAAAGTGACGCCCATGTATAAGAAGGGTTGGAAGGATGATCCAGGAAATTACAGGCCTGTCAGCTTGACTTTGGTGCCCGGGAAGCTGATGGAGCAGCTCATCCTGAGTGCCATCACACAACACATGTGGGACAACCAGATGATCAGGCCCAGTCAGCATGGGTTTGTGAAAGGCAGGTCCTGCCTGAGAAACCTGATCTCCTTCTACAACAGGGCGACCTGCTTCTTGGATGAGGGAAAGGCTGTGGATGTTGTTTACCTTGACTTCAGTAAGGCCTCTGACACCATTTCTCACAGCATTCTCCTGGCAAAACTGGCAGCTCATGGCTTGGATGGGCACACGCTTTGCTGGGTCAAAAACTGTCTGGATGGCCGGGCCCAGAGAGTTGTGGTGAATGGAGTTAAATCCAGTTGGCGGCCGGTCACGAGTGGTGTCCCCCAGGGCTGGGTTTTGGGGCCACTCCTGTTTAACATCTTTATTGAGGATCTAGACAAGGGGATCGAGTGCACCCTCAGTCAGTTTGCAGATGACACCAAGTTGGGTGGGAGTGTTGATCTGCTCGGGGGTAGGGAGGCTCTGCGGAGAGATCTGGACACTCTGGAGCGATGGGCTGAGGCCAACTGCAGGAGTTTCCATAAGGCCAAATGCCGGGGGCTGCCCTTGGGCCACAACAACCCCCAGCAGCGCTACAGGCTTGGGGAGGAGTGGCTGGAGAGCTGCCAGTCAGAGAGGGACCTGGGGGGGTTGACTGACAGCCAGCTGAACAGGAGCCAGCAGCGTGCCCAGGGGGCCAAGAAGGCCAATGGCATCCTGGCTTGTGTCAGCAATAGCGTGGCCAGCAGGGACAGGGAAGGGATCTTACCCCTGTACTCGGCACTGGTGAGGCCGCACCTCGATTCCTGTGTTCAGTTTTGGGCCCCTCATTACAAAAAGGACATTGAATGACTCGAGCGTGTCCAGAGAAGGGCAACGTAGCCGGTGAAGGGTCTGGAGCACAGGTTGTAGGAGGAGCAGCTGAGAGAACTGGGGGTGTTTAGTCTGGAGAAGAGGAGGCTGAGGGGAGACCTCATCACCCTCTACAGCTACCTGAAGGAGGCTGCAGAGAGATGGGGATGAGCCTCTTTAACCAAGTAATAAGTGATAGGACAAGAGGTAATGGCCTCAAGTTGCACCAGGGAAGGTTTAGACTGGACATTAGGAAACATTTATTTACAGAACGGGTTGTTAGGGATTGGAATGGGCTGCCCAGGGAGGTGGTGGAGTCCCCATCCCTGGAGGTGTTTAAGATTAGGGCCGACATAGCACTGAGGGATCTGGTGTAGTTGGGAACTGTCAGGGTTGATGGTTGGACTGGATGATCTTCAAGGTCTTTTCCAACCTAGATGATTCTGTGAGGTGTATTTGACTGGTTTACACAGACACTGGTCTTCTAAAGGAATAATGAAAACTGCTGAGCTTTCCATCTTGTCACTCTATGTCGATAAAGCTCAACCACTGCTGCATGCTGCCCTTGCTTCTGCTAATATCATAAAACCTCTGGAATCTCACGCTCCACTGGGAGAGCCTGTAATCTCTGTGCTCAACTACTATCAACAATAGGTGGGTAAGAGTTGGATAAATAGTGGCAAATATACAGCATGCCACGATAATGCATCATGTATTATATGATGATAGCAAGTGCTAATCCTCCGTTGGGTTTAGCTGAATATCACAGGGTGGGAAGGAAAGAGAGAGGATTACTCACACCTACTTTAGGCTATCTGAAAGTGAGGTATCTACAGGATCCTCATTGTATTCAGTGGAGAGAGTCCTCCTTCAGAGGAGATTTATCCCATTCAAAGACAAACAACTGAGATAGGCAAGATGGGTTGGACTCTAAGTAAACCTCTACATTTCTGCTGGTTCTAGATGAATAACTTAGATCAGAAATCTAACTTTTAGTTGGCTATCACTGGATGGTTCGGGTCAGTTTCGAAAGGCTACACACAGTGTTTCATAATATCTAACAAGGAAAAACTAACCTTCAGAGTTATCTTGCAAAACATTACCTAAGACTTGGGATCAGCTGGACCCTGACTTTGGCTCTACAGAAGTTATAGTTTAGTATCTTAACAGATATCAACAAGTTAAAAAGTTCAGGCAAGGACATTGAACTCAGTGTTTTCCCAGGAACAGACTTAAAATAGACCTTCAAAAGCAAATTTTGCATTCCACCAGCCAAACTCTCTTTGTGAAGAATAGAAGCTTTGCCAAAACCTCAGTTTCTGTAAGCTATGATAACATTTTAGAGAAATTTCCATCAGGCTCTTCCAATTCAGCTTTTCTGTTCTACTACATGTACATCTCCCATATAGCTGTACAAGAAAGTAATGTTGTAAGGTACTTACTGTATGACATCAATGCCATCACACAGGGAGTAATACAACACAATAGAAAAGTGATTATGAGGAGACTTACCCATCATCCTATGGGCAGGTAGGACACTGCAAAGACCTGGTTCAACTAAGGTTCAATTTAGGAGTAATTTCTGTAGAGCCAGTCATATTCCTCCACCCCAACTTATGAACTCCCTGAGGAAAGGCTCACTACTAGGACCCCATCAGTTACCTACTGTAAAGGACTAAAAGACTGGGGAAATAGAGGAATGTCTCCTCACTCTTTGCAGCAGATGTTAGGCCCTGACCTTGGTTCTCTACTGCTTTAAAGAAAAATCGCACTGAGACAAAACAGGTAATTTATATATACCCTGTCCAAAAAAGGCCTGTGACTTACCTGATCCTTTCTGTTCAGTCCTCAACTCAAGGGGTGCACTCCATTCCCTGTCTTGCTCTCCTACCCTGAAGAGAGGACCCTGAAAGAAGTCTCTACCACCTCCTTGGCACTTGACCAGACCAATCCCTCCCCTGCAGCTTGAGATGGCTGGGGCTCCATTCTGTATAGATTCTAGGGTTGGAAAGTTAAGCTACAAAGTGTATAATGTCATCAACAAATGGTCATATGAAACCTAACAGTGGTCATCACGAAGGCTAGAGAAGAATAAAATCACCACAGTAGCAATACCTGTTTTTGTAAGAGGATGGGTTGCCAACTGTCGCGTCAGATTGTTTTCAGATGATCGCAGTAGTAGCACAATATCAGCTGGCAGAGTATCTCTATTTTTGGCTAGGAATCCACTTGCATTATATAGAACCTGTTTAAAAAGTGCATTTATGCATAGTCTGGGATTTTGAAAAGTAATTATAAATTTAAGCACTCTGGCATGTGGCTTTTAATATACCAAGATACAAAAATAGTTTTTCAGCCATTAGTCTCTCTCTTGTTTACAGTCTTCCTTTTGATCATTGAAAGTTCTAACTTTTCAAACAGAGAACAATTATGATGAAGATCACTAAAAACAAATCCATCATTCTAGGACATTAATTCTAGGACATTCTCGAGAACATTAGGACATTCTAGGACATTCTCAAGACATTAATTTTCCTTAATGCTGGTGTGGATTTATCACTAGGACAAGTGTACTGTAGTCCTCATTTACACAGTACATGTGTACATGCACAATTAACAATGCACTTGCTTTCAACTACATCACACGTGAGTATCTCTATGACTGTACAATCTTTCTGTCCCATTCATATCATGCTGTACTGGACTCAGGACTCAGTATTAATTGTAGAGGAAGTTTGCAAAATCACAAATGGCATATTGGCAATTGAAATCTCTGTTAAAATTCCAGAAATGGTGTACCTAACTCAAAATGTACCTCCATGGCTCTATCTTAATGATGCTGTAAAAGACCCACAAGAAAACAT
The DNA here is from genome assembly GCF_965140245.1 of Athene noctua. Taxonomy (NCBI): domain Eukaryota; kingdom Metazoa; phylum Chordata; class Aves; order Strigiformes; family Strigidae; genus Athene; species Athene noctua. The sequence goes on from NC_134038.1 coordinate 121,491,947, forward strand.
AGCCTGTGAAAGGTAGAAGATACTGGCATATTTAATTTAGAAAAAAACCTTACAAAACAAACCATGAAGAGTCTTAAATTACAAAAAGGGTTTGTAAAGAAAGATGAAATAAATTGTTCTCCAGTTCCACAGCAAATAGGACTAGGAGTAATGAAATTAAATCACAGCAATGGAGCTATAAGCTAGACAGTAGGAGAAACTTCCTAATGAAAAAGCTTGTTGGAAATTGGAAGGGGTTGATGGGGCACTGGTGGTATCCCCATCTTCAGTGGCTGGTGTCAGGAATATTACAGGGAGAGCTGCCTCTCTGCTTCTCAGCAGTGAGGTATGCTATGCTGGTGAAGTATAATTCAGCTGGAGATGAAATTCAGAGGAGTTACTGCAGGCCGCTTGTAACTGGGTGTCTTACACAAGTGGCAAGTTATTTTCCATCAGCTGAGGGGCAGTATGTTGCCTCCTTCGAGGCCAGCTGTTCCATCTGTTCCACCACTGCACAGACCCAACATTGTTTCCTATGTGAGACAGCAATGCTCACTCCATACCCCTTTAAAAGAGCTCAGAAGGAGGTAGAAGCTCCTGCTTTCACAGGGCAAGGTTTGGGTGACCAGTGGCATCTTGCTCCTCCTGAGTTTGAAAACCATGTGCAGCAAGTCACCTGGTACAGGAGGGCAAGACTGCTCATTAAATGATGCAGAAAGCAGGGCCTGCACTATGTATCTGTCTTATGACAAAGTATAGAACTAAGAAGTAAGGCTGATGGGTGTGTAGGAGGTAGGAGAAAGAATGGAGCTAGATCCTGATTTGAAGCAGTGGGAACAAGCATGGCACAGGACTTTGAGGAACTAGGGGGAAGAGCACTGAGTTGCATTACATAATGGTTATTTTTTGGTTCTGCTATAATACAGTCAGTTCATTTACTTGGAGACATTTAAGAAAAATATATTCCCGCTCTTGCTTTTTTTTTTTTTTGTGAGGGAAAATAACTTGCCAATTTACTTTTGATGTGTAAGGCAATGCCAAAATTTCCATGTCAGGCCTGAATATATGAAGGTTGAGAACCAACCCAGCTGACTCTTCCATTTCCTTCCAGCCCTACTCTTCCACAGTCCCCAACTAATATCATTAGGTCTCTTACCTTTCCTGCATAATGGTAAATCCCAAAGGTTAGATCTACTCTTTTGGGTCTCCAAAAATATTTTGACTTCAAATTATCTTCAAATTTTTCTGAAAGGAAACACATAGCTTATCTTACTGGAGTTAATGTACAATAATTATCTTCTAAAGCTGTATCCCTCTAAGGATATTGCCTGACTTCTCAGACAATGCAGCAGCACGAAAGAGGCTGATGTTTTTAAGGACAAAGATACTGTAACGGTCCTGTAACAAAAGGCATTGGATAGAGAATAAGGGGGTTCTTGGATCAGTTGCTTATTTTGTACCATTTTCTTTCTGTGTCACCTCAGAAAATTGCTTGCCCTTCTAAGCTTTTGATCTTCATATATGAAACAATGTAGTAATTCTTTCTAAGGATTCCTTGGGGAACTGTGAGAAAACATTCATCAACTGATTGAGGGCCTCTGTACTGTAGACTAAAAGTATGAGGATAGAAAGACAACAAGCTCTTATAATTGCTTTAGCATGGGCATTGTTGCTGGATGTTACTAGGTTTTGTCATTGGGTGTTGGTAAAAACTCTCATTTGACACTGCACATCCAAAAATGAGTAAAGCAAGGATTTATCTGTGCAGAAACCCCACCGAAATAACTAAATCAACTGTAACTGCAACTACTCAGCAGCACTGAAATATTCAGGATCTGAACAACATATTTAGGTGTTTTAATTTTAATTTCAGAATAGAAAAAAAAAGGAAGCATAACATTCTGAAAGGCACTAAGGCAGGTTTGCAACCATTACCCTTAAAAAGTACTAAAATTCTTGTTCAGATACGGCTCATCAAAAATCTCAGAGCCGAATATGACTCAACTTCAAAATCAGTGTTCTCGGCACATGAGTCTTAACTCAGTTTGATCTTTGTCTTTCAAGCCCTGCAACTAAAAATTCCTGAAGGTAGGAGAATTCAAAACCTGGGTCAGCATCTTATGTTCCTTTGTACTCTTGATGTTTCTCTAGTAGCTTCAAAGACACATCCATCCCTGCATGCATGTCTCCCTCAAACATACTGTGACACTAGAATGTGGCCTCACTAAAAACATAACTAGCATATAGCCTAAACTGGACTTGCCAAACATAAATCTAACAGGGAGACATCCTGTGAAACAAACCATATACTTACCTACAAGTGTCTGATCTGTTGCTTGTGGGAATCGACTTTCCTCATCCAGCAGGGACAATAAACCCATTGGTTTCTGCAGGAACATATCTAAGAGGGGCCTGTTGTCCTCATATTCTATAACTCTTGCATCAACACCTTCATATAGGTATTCATTCTGTAACAAACAACAGAAGGCAAGCTTTGTCTATGTTTACAGAACCACTTCAGAAATTAATTCACAAACTGTCAACTGTAGCAAATTAAAACTACACTGAAAAGTACGCCCTGGGGCTAAAGACATCAAAATTTTGCAGGAACAAATTTCAGTTGGGACATATCACACTGTCAGGCTATAGACTTTAATTGGCCTTTGGATATGTAAGTGCTTTCTATGGCATATTTGGTAAAGTAAGATGTTTATGCAAGAAGAATCAGAGTTGAAGATGATAAAGTGTTTGCAGTGGAGCTCTCAGTGTCAATTTGCTTCCCTGGTCTGCAATGTCAAAAATATTTCTTGATCATGTAGAACTACATTTACATTTGCAACTCATTGCTCAGCTCTGTGATGTACACTGGTCAAGATTTACAAAAGTAACTACAGATTACAGAGGCTTCACTTGTTTGTTTCCCCTCCTCAAACACCTGGAAAAGTTCTTATGTGGAAAAAAAAATGATGCATACCTCCTAATATTTAAAGAATGGTGTACATACTTTCTAAAAATTAAATAAATTGTCACAGGTTGGCCTTTACAATGCTTTCACTCCTTTTAAGGAACTAGGAAAAGGTATTGAGCAAGATTAAAAAACAACAGAAAAGTCGGTTTTGTTTTTGTGTTGTTTTGTTTTTTTCTCTTGAAGACAGCAAATATCTTTGGATTCCTACCAGACTAAGAAAAACCTGATAACAAATGCCATGTCCACAGTGTGTTACAATAGTTATATCTTGAAAATAATCTAAATTATAGCTGAAGAATATAAGAATTACTTTCTTTAATCCTTCAGCAAGGCAGAGGACAGCCACAGATTTACCAAAACAAGGATGCCTAGGGACCACCACTTGTCCATTATTTTTGCCTGCATTATGTAATGCAATAGTAGTTAGCCACTGCACAGTGCTCCCACCGTATAGCAGGGCTGCCTTCAGTCCTATGCAGGCTATGCTATGAAACACATAATTAAACCTTTTGATCTACTTTAAAAATCATCCCTCTTCCAAAGGATAAGACTTTATAAAAGTGTTGTGTTAATTCATGGTGTTAACATCACAGTTGTGCTATCCTGATTTCATTGTAAGAAGAGTGTCATGAACATGAATGATGGCTAATATTAATGAGTTCAAAGACCTCTAACCCTGAAAGACCTCTCCTTACATGTCATTCACTTGAGTCTGAATGACAGTCAGGGGTGAGTGAAGAAGGCAATACGCTGAGTGTTTCAAAACAGAGTTAACTGCCGTATACAACATAAAAGCACATGTTATTAGACATCATACCTCTTCATGTCTAAGCTGAAGAGAAACAGAAAATTTAATAAAATCAGTAACCCTGTCCTGGAAAAACAGGCCCAAATAGATCTGCTTATTCATTTGAAAGAGAACACAGAATATATATCTAAATCCTTCCAGTATCCAGACTTATCTAATTTCCCAGGACACTCTTCATTCTAAGGATAAATTATGGCTCAGTTTATACGCCTGTACAAGGGTGTAAGCAGTAAGAATCTCTCCTACAGCCCCATGAGGGCTCGTCATCTCAGACATGTAACATTAACTTCATTCACGTCTCTCCTGGAGCAGTGGACAGGTGGAGTTTTGCTTTTTATTTTAATCAATGACCTGAGTAGCAGGACAAGACAGATGTATCACTGATATAGGCAAGAAGTTAATTATATACCTGTAGAAGCTACTGGCAGGAAGGGAATGAATCTGTATTATCTCCCAAAGATAACACTGCAGTAGGGGCAGCTTAGCTGAGGGCTACAGCTGTACCAACACACAGATGTTATGTTCATGAAAACAGCTGTTACTGTTTAGGATTATCAAGGGGAGAAGGGAATAGATTGTTTAAAATTGAATCTATGAGAAGAGTGTTTCTCAGACACTCAGACATCCTCAAACAAGCTCTCACAGACAACCCATCTAATAACTTTTACCAACATCATATGCTTGTGAGGCTGCTTTAGAAAGCCAATGAAAGAGTTCTGTTTAAAACTGGAAAGAGGTCTGTAATATCTCCACTACCATACTGTAACAGCAACATCTGCTCCCCTCCCTGCCTGGCCAGTGCACAAGGCCTGACCTCCAAGCCTGCAGTGTATGTGACCGTTCTGTCATGTCTACACCTCGACAACTGAATGAGTGTCAGCACTGACACTTCTCGTAATGCTGCCATCTGCCCAGTAGGATACAGAAGGAGTTCACTCCATCGCTTCCCATGGGCTCCTGAAGGATGGATGATAACTGAGTCTTCCAGGCACACTGTGACAGATGGTTCAGAAATAAGATACCATATTACATTTTCTTATGCAATGCTGGTCTTCAACCATATTATTAGGATACAAGAAGCAAGGATAAACCCCTTAATGATGCACATCATAAAACCGTAATGAAATAGATCTTATTTGAATTAATAAACTGAATCAGTTACAGGATCCTGTAATCCCCCATGACGTTTTACGACAAGAAAGCTCCTTAAAATAGCAGCTGCTCATTGAAATTCTAAAGCATAATACACTAGAAAGTATTCCTATGGATGGGATGTCAAAAGGAATGACTGAGTTACACTAATACTTGGGTTTTTATCTCATCTCAGTATTGCATGGTATCTTTCCCATGATCAAAACTGGGCAATACTAGCTTGTGCATTCTGGTTTCACTTAACAAGAAGAGAATGATTAAATGCATTAGGAATTGGTCTTCATGTTGAATAAAAGCAAAAAGTAATGGCATTTTGCTGAGAACATGGTATGATGACACTTCGGTTTAAATGGGAACACAGGAGACTTATTCAGAATGAACCTTTTCCAGCTTAAAGTAGAATATATAATTGTCATATAAACATTGCCTATATTTTATGCAAAAAGTATCATCCTTCCAACTGACAGTAAATTTGCCACTTTCCAAAATGTTTTAGGTATTTGACATTACACCTGTTACTTTCTATGGAAGAATCACAACTGAGAAAAAAATGGCAGTGTCATTGCTGGGCAGTGTTACCTGCAGATCATGGAGCTGACAGAATTAACTTAGATCGGTATGTTACACGTAAAGGAAACAGGACAGGACCGAAGGTGCAAAAGTTGTGCTTCTCTTAATATGAACCAAAAAAAAAGCTTGTGCCACCACTCATTCCAATTAACTATAGAAACACAAAAGAAATGACTAAGTTGAGAGCCCACACTTCCTCCCCAGTCTGTGGAGTCAGAGATGTATCTATTTGTTTCCACTATCAGGAATCTAAACTACATCTGAAATTATATTCCCCACTTCAGCCTTTCTGTTAAATTAGGGAAAGGAGATTGCATTCAGGCCTAAAAACCTTTATTCTTAAATGCAAACATTAAGTCAACAATAAAGAATAAATTCCGTTAATTTTGACTTGAACTCTCCACATGGGACGCAGACTGCTCTAGCAGACACCCTGAGCCTTGGATGTTGATAGTATCATTGTTGCTTCCTACTATTCCTATCACTTCTGAGGACATATTTTTGGAGGCCACACTTTTTTTTGAGGAAGGCAAAACTCTGAACACTTTTCAGATTCAGATACAGAAAAGAAACCACTGACAATGCTAAAAACATGTCACCTGCAACACTGAAAGTACAATTCAGCCTTATGAGTTCATTTACTTCATTGTTCAAGTTGCCAAAAAATTATTCACCTTTCCTATATAATCACTGCTTATTAGGTTGACATGGTTTAACTGAGAACTAGACTATAATCAACTGATTTAGGCCTTGAGTTCCAACTAGATCATGTGGTATGGAATTGAATGGCAAAATAGGGAAAGAAATGAAGAAATAATGTCCCTGGAAGTTTTACTTCCCTTGAGAGTAGTGTGAAATTAAATTCTGCAGTCTTCCTTGGGTAGATCTACAGGATGCAATACAGTGTCATGCTAGAGATTTCTGAGATAGCACAGAGCAATCTGACATGTCTGCCTAGCATTACACAGGGCTGAGGAGAGACACTGGACTGGGACACCAGCAACAGGATAGCTCCATCAGCATAACAGTCAGCTTGGACTAATGAAAAGTCAACATAAAGGTCTTCGTGACTGCTGGCATCAGCCTTCTCCTAAACATAACTCCTGTCTTTAAAGACACAAACTCTTATGTGTGTGTAAAGTCATGCAGACACACCAGCAAAGGGCAGGGGTCATCCTATTGTTTGGCTTTTACATAAGTGATACTTTGTATCACTAACAAGAACAATTTCAGTTCTATGATTTTGAAAATATTTCATTTTTTCCATGTATGGAAAATTCAGTAATTATGTTTTATATTTTCCTGCAAATAGCTTTCTCTTATTTGCCTGCAGGAAGGGCCTGTATTTACAATTAAAGTCCATCACTGGTGTTAACTCAGGAGAGTCCTTACAGTGAACAGAAAACATTCTGAAGCCACCTCCTTTCTCAAAGACTGTACTTGTGATGTAAAACTGAAACAGCCACATTATAAATAAATGAAATGTGATGTCTTATAATGACTATGAATCATACTGCAAATCATCCCATGCCATTGGGTTGTAATGCAGAATAATACATTTGTCATTTCCAGGCTCTGAAAGGGGAGGGATTTACACCCACACTTGCATGAACTTAATTTATATAGCTCATTCTGCACTGCTGTAGTAATATCTTTGGAAACTGCTACAAGATAATATAATGAAGTTTGATATAATCTGGTGTAGTGTCATGTAAATTAAAGTAGACATCTTGGTTGGTATTACAGGCAGGATGTGGACACTTGTAATAGGAATATTAGGACTGGTACAAATGAAATATGAATGGAAATGTGCATCTAAGTACCAGAAGAAAAGAGTCTTAGAAGAATGGCCTGTGATTTGAATGAAGAACATTTGCTCACAGCAATAAAATTGAGGAAAGTGTTGCTTACATCAAGACCAGAAAGCCTTCACTCACATAAAAACACAGTGCAGACAGCTAGCAAGTGGAACACCCTCTAAATCTGACAACAGGAGGATGACTGCAACATTATGGCACATCACATAATGCCTTTCCTTTTCCTACAAGCCCACCAAGGAACCTGACTGTAGGCATAAAGATGTGTATATTCCAAACAAGCAAAACCAGATAATGACCTTGCCTAAAGATTACAGAGGCTGAAGTAAATAAGGTTCTGAGGTAAAAAAACACCCTGTAACAACTGATGATTGCTAAAGGGTGTAAAGGATCTATCCAAAAACTATTTCAGCAAAACAAACCTAAGAGACACGATGAAGAGTTGCTAGCTGGTGTCCCTTAATCTCTGTAGCTCTCACAAATGATCCTGGCCAGACCACCTGAACACACACACACATCCTAGTGCTTTCTATGTGGGTGCGAGTCAATGAAATCTATGAGAGAATGAGTGGGAGTAAGACTGACAGAGATTCTGTAAATAAAGATCACCTTCCCCTTCCATAAGGTCTGTGATTTTCATACTAATGTCCTACAGGGAGATATGGGTAAACTATGTTGTCAGAATCAGAAGTTCATTTTTTCCCTCATCTGCTCAGTAGCAACATAACCACCCTGACCTCTGCAGCAGGGCATGTGCAGGACAGCAAACTCTTCCTACTTCGTGACACCGCAAACCTCCGCATTAATATATGTCTGTCCAAAATGTTCTGTATTAGGATATCTAGAAACAAATAAAGGTAGATTACACTGAACAGGACCCAAGTCTAATTAAAAAAGAGAAGGAGCATTGACAATATTTGTGTGTACAGGGATAGGGTTAGGAAAGCCAAGGCAGGTCCATCAGCAGCAAAGAGGCAACTAGGGAAAATACGGTCTGCTGCTGAACGGGTGTGGGTGACATGGAAAAGGCTGAGATCCTTTATGACTTCTTTGCCTCAGTCTTGACTGATAATCCCAGGTCTCTGAGACCAGAAGGAAAGTCTGGAGCAAGGAAGGCTTACCCTCAGTGGCGGAGGATCAAGTTAGGGAACTTTTGCCTAAAATTTGAATCTTAACTGTTTGGCTCATAGAGAATTCTGGAATATTTCTATTTTCAGCACGATTTTTTTTTCCTGGATGTTTTATTTCTTCAAATAACAATTTTGGATAATGATTTAAAGATGGTTAATTTAATTCTCATGGAATTATTTACAAAGTTGAGATGACCTTTTACGAGGCTTTTCACCCTCCTCTTCAATTTCACAAACTTTTATAATTACAACTCTATTCCATTTCTGTTTTACATCAAATTATTTAGCTTAGATGCTCTAGTTCCTGAATATGAACAAAATAATTGTGAGATTTTCAGTTTTTAATAATGGAATTTCAGTGTTCATTAAGCTTATCAATAAGCTATTACGAATGCTGCACTTTAAAAATTATGTTACCACTCATTTATTTTTTTACTATAGAATCATACGTCATTCATATTATTCCTCAAGAAAACAACACTGCATTTGCATCAAACCGATTATCACTGTGTTATGTTGCTTAGATACTGTAAATTTCAAGATTAATGCATTCTATTAGGCATTTTACTTGTAAGTAGCAAGCACTGCTTCACAGAATACACACTCAGAAAACATTTGGTATAATCTGCAATTTACAATCTATTATAGAGAAGAAATAATGTAGTTTGTTGAGACAAGGGTTTGTATGTTCAGCAATATTAAAGCTTTATCAAAATATTCCACACATACCTGTTCCCAGGCAAAGACATGTTGATTGAAGTAGAACTGAATTTGTTCATTGGCAATGTTGATACAGAGTTGCTCGAAAGAATTTTTTTTGAAATTCTCAAAGCCAAAGATATCAAGAATTCCAATGTTCAAACCATCATCATTTCCACTGCAAAGATTAAATATACTTTCTATTGTTGAATCTTTATTTTACACTGACTAGCTTCATTATTATTTCACAAAAGGAAAAAATGTGCCAAATCAGTACATCAGTTAAACAGAGAAATTTTTGCTAAACTAGGTATCTCTTAAAAAACCAGACAATTTTTGTTTGAAATACAATAAATGCACATCAAAGATGACTGTATTTGCAGACCAGATACATTGAAGCCCACAATGACCAAGTCAGTTGATAAGCGTATAGCAGATTTGCAATTTTATTGTTAAACTAATATTTGCTAGTTAATATTCTATTGTAAAAAGTTGACTACAGTACAAAATCAACATGCAGTTCTTTTTGTTGCTCTTGTAATAAAAAAGGCTTTACTCACCAGCATCTTGAAATTAAAGATTGCTGCCATTAAATATTATTTCTTCATATTGGCTGTCAATAAATACTATTTCTTCTTATTGTTTATTCACAACAATTAAAACTGCTTATTTTAACATGAAAGTCAAAAGAACAAATAGCTAGACCTTTTATGCGTCTAAATAACTACTTTAAGTACTGGAGTGTGGTATGAATTTAAATTACCAGTTAAGTTCCAGAGAAGTACTGCTACTAAAAATTTCAGTTTGAAATTTTAGCCAAGGCAATCTGAGAGATACGTGGTCATTTCTGCAACTGGATAAAAAGCTCTAATATACGTATTTATTTGCTGAAATAGAAAATTAAGAAGATATAATCTTATATTAAACTGAAGTTGACATCAGTGTCTTTTCCTACCTAAATTAAAAAAATAACCACATTCTATCTATAAAACTCCTTTGAGGGGCTATCTGTAACCATTTTTTTTTTTTTTTTTTAATAAAAAGTGTAGGAAACTGGGTATGAAGAACCAGCCTCAAGAATAGCACTTGAACCTCTTTATGAAGTCCACCTCAAAAATGCAAGCATTTCATTTTGGAGGGATCAAAGGTATTTACTGATTTTGACCTGAATTTGGTGACTATTTTAACTGTCTGGAAATTACATTTTTGGTGAATAGACAGCTGAAGTTTGTCTGACCCATTCCTTCTCAGAATCAATCACATGAAAATAGCAAATACAAATTAATTTACTACCACAAAACCAAAGCAGACTTCTGTTTGGGGTTTTTTTTGTATAGTAAACATTTCAGGTTGAACTTTCTCCTTTCTCGCCAGCATTATCAGTATTCAGTTTGAAAAGGACTCTGTAACAGGCATGTGAGAGAGGCACACAGGCTAGCAGTGTTGCCCCTTCTACCGTTCATTTTATCCTGTCACTTATCGATTAAAGTGCTGTTTATTTCTGCTCTGCTGTAACCAAATATTTGAAAGTTTAGACAAATTTTAGGATTGTAGCCTTGGCTTTCCTCTGATGTTAAAAAAAAAAAAAAAAAATCCAGAAAATCCAGGTTTGCAAACCAAAGCTATTTAGTATTGATATTCCTCTTCAGGTAGTTATAAGTTTGCCCCTTTTCACTGCTACTTCAGCCATAGAGCCCTGACCATCAGGATCTACAATGCAAACCACATAATTTCTTCTTTGATTAATTTGCAAAAACTGTTAATGCTCATTTGCAGCATGTTTCTCCTCTCTGTGTTTAAAATGTCACCTTGTAAGGGGTAGGGTGGACATTAACCTCGGTAAATGTGTTTGGAAACTACTCTCACACATATATGAACCACACTCATAACAACAGTGACAGAAGCAACAGTATCAGTGCAAATAAGAGCAGAATTCGACCTATGTAATCAACAAATGAATGTCAAAAGTTGACCCTGACAAAGTATAAAGGAAAAAGTAGTTAGTATGTCATTTACAAAGGATTAAATGAGTAAAGGTCAAATAGGAGAACACCAGGGCACCTGTGCTATCCATATCTACTGTATTTTCACTGCTTACTATGAATAGGATAAAACCCTTTTTTTAAGATAAACAAAAAAGTAGCAGAGAAAAAAGTAGAAGAGAACATTAAACACTCTAGTGTAGATGATATTATTCCAACATAAAATCTCTCTTTATTCTGGAAAAGATTCTTTTACCTTAAATGTTTGTCAGGTTTGAGTAAAGTGTTGATGCGATTGACTATCCAGCTAAAGAGGCGCCCATACAGTGCTTTGGCCATGGCATCTCTGACATCAGTGGCTTTTTCCACAGTGTTGGGACGAATAATTGTTTCTCCTCGAGTCACAACACAGTGAGAGGTGAGGGCCTCTTGCAGTTCATCTGCCTGAATACACAGCAAGGACGCACCTAGGAAGGAAAGTCAGAGGCATAGCTCAGAGGCAGATTTTGGAAGGAAAAATATGCATTTTTGCAATCAAAGCTGTAAGTGTAATATATTATGAATAAAGGCCAAATCAAAGTCTTGAAGTATGACTAATAAGGGTGTTCACACCAAACAACTGTCATTATGTAATTTAGTCACCAATCTCCCTAGCTTCCACTGCAGTCAATGTGTAAGTGACTCAAAGCAGAGGCTATTTCTCCAAATTATCTACAGAGAAATGCTAGGGAATCTAGGTGACTATGTCAGGACTATGAAAGTAGTAAGGTGTGAATACTCCTCTCAGTTATAATCCATCCATATAAGCCACTGCTGTCCTCCTTTCGCTCCAAAAAAGGGGTGCTTCTTTCCCAGTTCCACAATACTTTTGTATCCATGGCAGGAAAATGTGTAAGAAGATAGAGTGAAGACTTCATTGTCTCCCCACCTGTAATTATTGAGAAAGAGTAGCAAATCTGCTTGAGAATCTTTGCCCCTTACTCTGCTCTGCCCCCCAGCAGCCTATAATATAAGGTATCATTTCCAAAGAATTAGTGAGCCATATTTTAACAGGCACATGTGAGGAACAAGTAATGAGTATCTAAGAAAGAAACTGAGAAAAAATCTATTCAACATGTTAATGAGGTTCTCCATCAAATGTTCAAATAACCTTGGAAAAATTCCAAAGATTTTCTTTTCAGGCATCTGCAGTATTAGTCATGTTTCCTGAATGCCTGTGAACTGGTTAGTCAAATAAAGTGCATAACATAGAATTTGTTTTCTTTTTGCATATAATTCAGGTGGGCTTGGAATTAATCTATCTTCAGCATTTAATGATTCTTGCAAAATATCCACGTGAATAAAGTTTTCACAGATAACTCTCTTGCAATAAAAGAAATTCACTATCAAAACACTAAAGGAAAACAATCTTAAATCAAGAAAAATCACTCACAGTTCTCAAGTGCTACTGGATTGGAAATGTTGCTCTTGTCAATCATATGTTCAGATACCACTGCAGAAAATTCAATGTTACCCACATTTAAAATGGCAGCCAGGACACTGTACACACTTCCAAGTTCCTGAAAAATATATTAAAAAAGATGCAATATTTAGTTTGGTTTGTGCAATGGGCATGTGTGTGTGTTGTTTCCTTTGTCTGCCACATGCCAACTACTTTTAGGAAAACTGTTCTCAGCAGTTATTCCCTGTTCTGTACTCAGCATAGCCTTTCAAGTGTAAGACACTCAAAGAGGGCAAGACAAACTATAGCCTAATCTTTCTTCCTTACTTGTCAACAGGACAAGGTTGACATGGGAGTAGGGGAAGCACAAAACAGTGGTGAACATAATCCTCTTACACAAAAAGAATTCAGAAGTTATTTATATCCAGTCTTCACTGTGTCTGCAGGCACAATCGCGTCTGAAAATGTAATATGTAGATCAACAAAAATACAAAAAAATATGCATCTATGTTTCTTGGATCATGGAAACAAAGGTACTACAAATAATAGGTCTGCAATGGCTCCCACTGACACCATCAGAAAAAGTTTCACTGGGAGAAGAGTGAGACCTCACATCTCTGATGTGGCAAAGCACTTTACCCTTCAAAATGTCAGTTAGGAACTGTGTACTCACCAAAGCACTTTAGTATGGACTTTACTTAAACATATGTATATTTCAAATTATTTAGAAGGTTCTGAAGATGGATTCTGCCTTGAAAAGGCTAATATTAGTCTGAACAGTGAAATAATATATACAGCAAATTATTTAAAGTACTTATATATGACAAAATCATATATGCAATTAATGAAATAATGCTTTCATTGCAGGTTTGACTTAGATTTGAACTGTGAATTTTAATCTGAACTGTGAATGTTTATCAGTATTACTTGATGATCTCTGAGTATTTTCTACTCAAAATGCTGACATGTTTCTTTAAAGCAGACCAGGTTTTAAGCTAGGAATCCGTGTTACTATACATGTATTTTAAGGCATGCAGTAATAGTGTACTCTATAAATAGCAGGTTTATAAGTTTTATAGTAGTTTTATAAGAAGCAGTTTTTTAAATTTGATTGGTATTTTATAATGATGGACTTCTCGTAGTTGCACATCATTTTATCCTTAATATTCAATAGTTTGCTGGTACCATGTCAGGCATCATTTACTAGGATACAATCCTTAATTGCTCTACAATACTCGATCTTGTTTTCAACACTTTAAGAAGTTAATCTAGCAGTTAATAAATTAATTATTCCAGTGACAGCAAGATAAACTAGGTAAGCCAACTCTAAAAAATTATGTTCAGGATAACTGGCACACTGTTTACCTAGGTTTTAAGCAATCATTTTTATTTTAAGCTTCCGGACACAGATGAAATGCAAAGCAATGGATAGCTTAACTTCTGCCATTATGCTGTATAGTATGTATAGCTGCTGACATTTTTGTGTCCTTTTCCAGTGTGCTTGAAATCTGGCTTGATGTGTCTCATACAGCATGATTATTGTTCACCTCAGGCAGTCCTTTTCTATTATTTTTGCTATGCAGCCTGAAATAAAACTGTGTGATTTTAAGACAGGGAGTATTGACAGTAGTTACTATTAAAGCCTGCCTGTCAGTTAAAGACATATTTCAAAGAAATAAAGCCTTGTTTAGGACTCAGTTTTAATTGGAGTGGAGAAGATATTCTGTTGGAAGGTTTTCTGCTAACAAACCATGGAACATGCTCATATAGAACCTCCTCTGTGCAGTGGGATGAATGTTCAAGCTTAAGCCTGCATTAATAATAAGTGAACTTAAAAAAAGGAACTCATTGTCTTACCGTATCTTTTTATCACTGAAAATCACAGAATCACAGAACCATCTAGGTTGGAAAAGACCTTGAAGATCAACAATCAACCCAACATTGACAGTTCCCAACTACACCATATACGTCAGCGCCGTGTCAACCCAACTCTTAAACACCTCCAGGGATGGGGACTCCCCTACCTCCTTGGGCAGCCCATTCCAACGCCTAACAACACATTCTGTAAAGAAATGCTTCCTAGGATCTAGTCTGAACTTTCCCTGGTGCAACTTGAGGCCATTCCCTCTTATCCTGTCACCTGTTACTTGGTTAAAGAGGCTCATCTCCAGTTCTCTGCAACCTCCTTTCAGGTAGTTGTAGAGGGTGATGAGGTCTCCCTTCAGCCTCCCTACCCTCAAGCAGATCAACACGCCCACCGAACTTGGCATCATATGCAAACTTACTGAGGGTGCACTCAATCCCCTCGTCTAGATCATCAATGAAGATGTTAAACAGGAGTGGCCCCAAAACCCAGCCCTGGGGGACACCACTCGTGACCGGCCGCCAACTGGATTTAACTCCGTTCACCACAACTCTCTGGGCCCGGCCATCCAGACAGTTTTTGACCCAGCAAAGCGTGTGCCCATCCAAGCCATGAGCTGCCAGTTTTGCCAGGAGAATGCTGTGAGAAATGGTGTCAGAGGCCTTACTGAAGTCAAGGTAAACAACATCCACAGCCTTTTCCTCACCCAAGAAGCAGGTCGCCCTGTTGTAGAAGGAGATCAGGTTTCTCAGGCAGGACCTGCCTTTCACAAACCCATGCTGACTGGGCCTGATCATCTGGTTGTCCCACATGTGTTGTGTGATGGCACTCAGGATGAGCTGCTCCATCAGCTTCCCGGGCACCAAAGTCAAGCTGACAGGCCTGTAATTTCCTGGATCATCCTTCCAACCCTTCTTATACATGGGCGTCACTTTGGCCAATTTCCAATCAGTTGGGACCTCTCTGGTCAGCCAGGACTGCTGGTAAATGATGGAAAGCGGCTCGGCGAGCACCCCAGCCAGCTCCTTCAGCACCCTCGGGTGTATCCCATCCGGTCCCATAGACTTGTGTGTGTCTGTGTGATGCAGCACATCACTGACTGTCTCCTCCTGGAATGCAGGGGGTCATTCTCCCAGTCTCTGTCTTCTGGCTGTGGAGGCTGGATTCCCTCAGCACAACTAGTCTTGCTATTAAAGACTGAGGCAAAGAAGGCATTAAGCACCTCAGCCTTTTCCTCATCACTTGTTACCATGTTTCCTCCTGCATCTAGCAGGGGATGGAGGCGCTCTCTGGTCTTTCTTTTGCAGCTCACATACTTACAGAAACATTTCTTCTTGTCCTTGATTGCTGAAGGCAGATTAATTTCCAGCTGGGCTTTAAACCTCCTGATTTCTGCCCTGCATAGCTTCACAGCATCTTTGTAATCGTAGTGAGTGGCTAGCCCCTTCTTCCAAAAGCTGTAAACTCTCCTTTTCTTCCTGAGTTGCAGCCAAAGCTCCCTGTTTAGCCGGGGTGGTCTTCTCTGTCGACGGCTTCTCTTACAGTACCTGGGGACTGCCTGCTCCTGAGCCGTTAACACTTTCTTCTTGAAGAGTGCCCAGCCTTCCTGGACCCCTGTACTCTTCAGGACCATCTCCCAAGGGATCCTGTCAAGCAGGTGCCCAAACAAGACAAAGTCAGCCCTTTGGAAGTCCAGGATGTCAGTTCTGCTTTTCCCCCTCCTGGCCTCTCTAAGAATAGAGAACTCTATTACTTCATGATCGCTGTACCCTAGTTGGCCTCCAACTGCCACATCATCCACCAGCCCTTCTCTGTTCACAAAGAGGAGATCCAGCAGGGCACCTTCTCTGGTCGGTTCACTCACCAGCTGTGTCAGGAAATTATCTGCCACACATTCCAGGAATCTCCGGGACTGGTCCCGCTCTGCTGGGTTGTATTTCCAGCTGATGTCTGGGAAGTTAAAGTCTCTCACAAGAACAAAGGCAATCGATCGTTAGATTTCTAAGTGCCTACAGAGTATTTCATCCACCTCTCTGTCCTGGGTGGGTGGCCTATAGTAGACTCCTACTACAACATCTGCCCTGTTGGCCTTCCCCCTTGATTCTAACGTAAAGACACTCCACCCTGTCTCTGCACATGTGTGCTGTATTAGAACCTCAGTGGGGGAAGAAGACTTCTCCGTTCCTTCATTCTTGCAAACAGCCTCAGACAGGCTAATTCACCCAATGGAGAATGTCAGGCAGGCTAACATGGACACAGTTCACATGTAACCAGTTAGATTTCCTGTGGTACTCAACCCGCTTCTGAAACTGGCAGATTTCTACAGGTAGATAATTCTTTACAGATTCAGCTCACAGTGGCTTGCTGAGTTAATCAAGTGAAGATCCATGCTAAAACTGTACAATGTGGTCAGTGACCTAGTTCTAACTGGATCTTCAATATATAAGGAAGGTCTCTTTTAGATGATCAGGATTACTGTTTCCATCCATCCAAGTGAATAAAAGAACCAGGAACAAAAACAGACTTGCTGTTTTTCATGGTATAAATTAGGACTTATCAAGGTCTCTGGTGCTGTGACAAAAGTGCTATCAGTGCTGAACTGTGCACATCCTTCCATGCTGCTTCTGGAAAGGTGAAAGTACAAGTGTGAAAGGATGTGACAGTACAGGTGCTATACTACTAAGTGCAGTTGTGAATAAGCAAGTAGAGGAGAAAGAGACTGCGAATGACACTGCTACTAGAACTTAATGCAAAATGAGTATGGACGAACAGAACAGGTGAATAAATCTGTTCCGTTAGCTATTCAAATATTTACATTGAGGGAAGCCGGAAATACTCAACTGAAGTGAGTAATTTTCTGGGAAAAGCTCCTTACAACACACCATTTTGTCAAAGAAATAAAAAACATACATCCATTTTGCAGCACTAGTGTTTGTATTTCACAGATACTATATGGATCATACACCTACTGTTGCTTGTGATAAATAAAGTCAGAGGTAAAGTACAGCTGTAATACACCACTTCTTCCAAGAAGAGAGAACTAGGGTGCAGGATGGGGTTTCCTTCCCTTGCATCCTGCTTTATAAATCCAGAGGTCTGTTTGTATTTTAATTATACCAACAACAGCCTAAGGAGAGGGGTTTAATGGCTAGCAAAGCAATCATATGAGATCATAAAGAAAGAATGGGTTCAGTTAATGTTTAGTGATGAGATTCACTCCAAACGGATGTAAAAACTTCATTCAACTTTACCCATGGAGTTGTGAAAATGTATTGAGTTCATCAAAACTCATATCAACTCATGAATTTTTAGAACTCTCACCATGGACTTCATCTTAAAACAGAGATGAGGCTCATATTCACAGGCCTAAAATTATAGGCTAATAAATGGTTGTGACGTAATTTTCTATTCATTTAATTTGCAGAAGCTTTTTCTTCCCAATTACTCATTTGTGCTGTATTCACTGATTTCAAAGTCTCGTTGACTAATACAATTTTATTTGTTTATCAATGCCTTGAAACCTTAAAAATTTAAATGTGGTAATATAACAGTAAGTTGACCATGCAATATCCTAAAACATAAACACACTACTGCTAAAGGAAGAAAAAAGCAAGGGAGATTATTTGAATGCTTTATCTAAGTTTTTCCTGATTAAGGTAGCCATGAAAGTTCACCAAAAATAATGATTATCAGCACTCACCTCCAGTGTAAAACCTATGACTTTGAAGCATTGTTCAATTAATTCAAACTGAGACTTATAAAAGCTATTGTTCATGAAATCTTGCACTATTCTGAAATGATCATTTTGTAGATATCTGAAAGAGTTGATGGATACAGAGTTAGAATGTAAATGAGGTTGAGAATTCAACACCACTTTATGTAAAAATAAACTGCATTACCTGGGAGGTCTATATTCTGGCAGTTTATAATGTGCCAGTTTTTTCTTTTCTGCCAGACCAGCATAAATATAATAAAAAATATGGAAATTTTTCTCTCCTCTGAAACAACAGAAAGAACAAACCGGTTTAGTAAAGCAACTGTGTTATATTTACTGATGACATACATGCTATTATTAAATGTTATTTTAATAACAGGCAAGGCTCATGCAAACTGATAGAGGACTCTGAAAGAAGCTTTTACACAAGTTCCTATAAAGTGAACACCCTTTCTGTGCCACTGTGTTTGTTCTGAAGCCGCCAGGGCAGTTGCTTGGTGCTACAAGCAGCTAAATGCTGCTCTGCTTTTGATGCAATTGATAGATGCTGGGTGAGATCTTGCACATTGCTCACCCACTCACATGAAATAGGCTGCTTAACCTCCAGTTATTTTAAAATATGTTCTGACCATGGGCGAGCTATACACCCCTGATTCAGTCACTGAATCCAGTATGTTTGCTGTGTCCTTTAGCCCTGAACTGAGAAAGAACATAAGCAGACATTCAGCAAAGGGCCTTATGACTTAGCATGTTTTGCTTAAAAGTTAGGGGCCCAAACCCAGGACAGAAGGTTTATGGCACATCCAAGGTTCCTGTGCACGTGATGAGAAAGATGAATGCTTAGGTGGAAATTTGCAACTACCACTGAACCCTGAGATGGCCAAGTCAGTCACTATGAAATGGCAAAAAGGAACTATGTTCAAACCCCAGGTTTTTGCACGAGCTGAGGTGTGTGTCTCAGGAGCACTATAACATGCTTCTGTGAAAGAGGATCAGAGCCCAGTGCACTCCTCTCTGCATGGGGGGTACCTAGATCAGAGTTCAGTGCCAACTTAGTTTGCATTATTTTACTGTGGACAGTCAGTAGTAGAAAACAAGAACAATTTAAGGAGTAGGAGCAGACCTCCAATCTTCCCCCTCAGTGTCTTAACCATTACGTTGCATAGCTATGTTCTGCACGTTCTCTGAAACCTCACTGTGTCCTGATGGTTTGTATATTCTCTTGGAAAGGCAGGGGAACCTGTAGGTTCAAAATCTCTTGGCTTGAAGTGGGTCTGGAACTTGGGTCTCCCATTTTCTGGGTAATCAATCACTGGTTTTCTGAAAGAAGTCATTCCTAGCTCTTCACGTGAGTTTAGGAGTTGTGTTCTCCCAGAAGAGCAGAACAGACTGCAGGTACCCAAATGCCAGTTTTCTGCCCTGGCACAGCTGTATGGACCAGCCACCCAGTGACCTCAGTGAAGAGAACACTTGACATAAAGAGCTTCAAGTTCATGCCTCAAAACTTAACCTGTCTACAGTGGCTCTCATGCTAAATATTTTCTTGTGGATTAAGACATATAAACACCTATCTAAATAGTATTTGTGGCATGTAAATGCTCTGCTTACTTCCTGTCTCAGCATGTGGGAAAATATAAATATAAACCGACAGCTACAGAACAAACCCATGAAAAGTTATGTAAAAGTGGTATTTTAAGGAAAAAGCCAGTTTCAGTCTAAAAAAGCAGTTTCTGTGCTTATAGAAAATACACGTCAATAATTTAAATGCCATTTAATTTTTCCATAATTTTGTATTATGAGATACAAACATGACAGTGATTGATCTATTCTGCACTTGGTCCATAATCCTTTAGAAACAAATTCTAATAGATGCTCCACAATGGAAAACTAACTCTTTGCAAACAAACAAACAAATAAAACTACAATACAAAAGGAAACATAGAGGAATTAAATCCAAGTGATACACTTAACACAATACTTCAAACTTCCACAAAGAAATTTATAACTGAGCTACTAGGAAGTTTTGAATTTTTTACACATGCTGACACACTTCATATATCACGTATGCATTATTATGAGATTTGTTTAAATAACCCAGGAGGCAATGAAAAAAAAAATCAGGAGTAGTTTTCAGCTATCTTACAGATTTATAAGCTATTCATATACCATTTACAAGAAAAGATTCCAGTACCTTAGTTGTCTCAGTGTTTTGATCCAGTATAATTTCCTGCATTGTAGGTCTACTCTGTAACCCTCAAATTAGGTCAAATATAATTCTTATACTTACACAGCCTGATGGACAACTCTGGATTTTTCAAGGAGATACTCTGAAATCTGAGCTCCTACTACAGTGCCACCACAAGTGAATTTCATTTCCAAATATTTTCCAAATCTGCTTGAGTTATCATTGATGATAGTGCCTGCATTCCCAAATGCTTCTACAAGGTTATTCACCTGGAGGATCTTCTCCTGTAGAGTTCTGTTATTAGCCTGGATATGAAAACGATATTGCTTAAAATGATCAGTAATCATTCAAATACATTCATTCTTAAGTGTTTCTTTCATCTTCAAGCTGGTATTGTGAAGTGTGACATCATCAGGGCAGCCATTCCCATGTGAATCATATGGAAAGAAAGGCAGGCATGTATCATGAAACCTGTCAGAATATAGCAGTCTGCAGAACTAATGGCTGGCTGGAAGAGATGACATGCGTAATGATAACATCACCACCAGAATTAATCAATTTCTGTGGCCCAGCGCTCTGAGATGGATGGCCTGTTTTTAGTATTCTTGTTAGCATCTGCTTACTGCTGCATTGCACCATACAAATAGCTTGCTTGCATCTCACCTGGGACATGCAAAATGGCATTTCATTTAGACAATTATGGTGGTCACTTCCCAGAATGACTATGTCCCACTGACAGCAATCTGGTTGTGGAAGGAAGAGGATTTTATTTAGTATAGTTTGGGTAATTTGAAGACATTCAAACAAACAAGGGACAGACCAAAAGTTACAGCCCTCACTGCAGTGGGTACTTCCTTGCAGAATCCCCAAAATATTTTCAAGTGACCCCAGTTCAGGAGGGAGGATGGGGTGGACAGACCAACATCATGTTCCAATCTGACCTTATGGGAGTTCTTTGGAAAATTTATTACAGTATTGTCCCCCTACCAATGCCCTGTCCATAGGTTCAGTCAATTAGGCCTAAGATAGCAAAGCCTTTCAGAGATACCCCCTTTGAAACATACCTTGCCCAGGACAGTGAGCTGCTGAACCAGAAGATGGGCACTTTGCGTCTTGCCAGCTCCACTTTCTCCAGAAATAACGATACACTGCAGAGAACAAGAGCATGACTCTAAGCTTATTACGTATCTCTCAGCCTAGCAAGGGATAAAATTAAGACACGTCATCTTTACCTGATCGGAGTTGTATGTCACCATGGATTGATAACCTATGTCAGCAACAGCAAAAATATGAGGAGGGTTGGCAGTCCGTTTGGCTCCAATATACAGTCTGGAATACTAAGTGTAAGAAAAATGAAAACATTATCAGTGTCCCTCAATAACTTTTTTTAATCAAGAGTTTAATTTCATTTTCAGGTTAGTCTACAGCATGCTGAGTTTACCAGCAGTGATGTTTCCTGAGTGAGCTGTTACTGCACTCTCCCACAAATCTATGTACTTAGTACTATAAGAACTGCTAAAAAAACGTGAAGCACAATTTTGTGTGATGTCAGCCCTGACTATGCTATGAAACTCAGATTATTAGAAGAAAATTTAATGTTGCCAAACATCAAGGACCAACTTATAATTTGATTTTATTTGTACTTCACATCTTCTTAGTATTTCTGCATGGTATTGATGAAAAAAATTAAGATCTTTTCTGTACCTGTAGTCTCTGATAATTAATAATGTCAAATTATTGTATTAACAGATTTTTTCATCCTAGAATGAATGTTGAAAGTCACTAGAAGAGCAATAACCCCAAAAATTCCATTTCTGTCCATTGATTAAAATGGATGACTTCCTCAGATATAGCTATTTGCACTTTAGACATGATACAGACATGATCTACGCTACAGACCTAAAGATATCAGAAATAAATTTTTTTTGAGTTTCTCATTTCTGTGCTGAAATTCAGCACATGATAAGGATGTGTGTCAACAGGCACTTGAAGGGACAACTGTATTGTTAGTTCTGTTTTTCAGTGTGAACTGAAATAAATCTCACAAGGGTCTTACTTTATACTTAACACAAATATTAATATTTTAATGGCAATCAGTACTAGTTTAAAAGAACCAAACCTAGTTTTTCACACCTGTGAAGAATAAATATCTATGTTCTGAAATGGATTGACAGCGATGAGAATGTCCCCAACATATGTGTAGATCTGATCCTTGGCGTAGCCCTTCTGCAACTGCTCTGTTACTGTATTCTGATGGAGAAAGAATAGGAACATTGAATCACACAGGGAAAAAAAGAATATTAGGAAAATGTATAAAATATTTATATAGTTACAATGAGTGAGGATAGAAAGGAAAGGTATTAATAGTCAGAGATACAACTCATCATGACCAAAAGTGACTAACACTTTCAAATACACTGGCATACCTAATTTTTTTTGTGCCTAAACTCACTCTGAACAATATATACTTACAGATCCCCAAGTGGCTGTAGAAAAATGAGTTAATAAGTGCTGCTTTAATTCAATTAATCAAAGGTTTCCATGAGACTTCTGTCTTCATTTCTAACATGACAGTTTCATGTAACTCATCAAACAAGACATATGCTTGAATTCATAACTGCTGTTACAGCTACTCTAACATTATTCTCAGTTATGATAAGACACAGATGTTCAGCTGTTTGGATCCTATTAATGTAAGCAATCAGGCATCTTTCTATATAAACAACCAGTCTCTGCTGTGATTGTTCTTTGCTGCTGCAGAGACAGTTTTCCCTGAACCAAGGAAAAAGAAAGGCCCACTAGGGCCATACCCAATTTCTTGACATAATTTCCCTCAGCTTCTTCTGTACACAGGCCTGGGTATGTAAAGTGCCTGGTTACGTTTCCAGTCAAAACAGGTCATAGAGATGGATGAAGAAATCTAAACCAGCCTTGAGACTAATCTGAGGTGTATGTGACAATATTTAGGCCTTATTCCCACTGGAACAGAATGACCAGCATCAGAGGACTACAGAAGGAATTGCTTTCCTCCACATCTATCTGTTTGCAGTGTCGTGCACTGTGTTCTGGTTAATGCACTTAAAATCTGAATTTGCAACAGATGAAGAGGCCACATTTCCTTCACAGAAGAACATAAGGAGAAAACTTCGGTTTTCCATTGCCTTGATAAACAGTTCTCTTTTTGGTTTGAAATACTACCTTGCTTTTGGCTGTAACCAGATTCACATTAACAGAATTTTTTAGGGGCATTTCAGCCATTTTTGAAATTGTTTCTTGCACTGATAGAAGTGTCCTGTTTTGCTCTTCTGATGGGGCTATCTAAACTGGAAGAAAAGTTTGAATGGAAGAAAGGAGTTCTGAGAAGCTGCTGTTCATATGTTCATATGAAAGTGGTTTTAAACTGGACTGGATTTAGTAAAACATCATGTAGTCAACTGATGCCTGTAGGTGGAGGCTTCTTAAGGACTTTTCTGAGAATGCTCCACCTCTGAGAAGATGGGATATACCTCTGGTTTGTCCGATTTTTTGTGTGTCTTTTCTTAGCTTGGATTGTTTATATGCTTCATGGCAAAAGATAAAAAAGTCTTGCTAGCATATGGTTATTAGCAATATTAAAAAAATGCTTAAATCTGAGCTTTGTGCAGTAGATAAAGTTTGGATTAGCTCAATTATTATTAACTAAACATAAACATTAAGCTACTATAACCAAGTCCTTGGATGATGGAGGATGTTCTGTGGGCTGTTAGCATTAGGTAGTTTACCAGCTCAAGAGCCACATTTAGTATTCTGGTCTGACAAAGATACAATAGATGAGAGAAGTTATAGAGATAAGAGAATATGAATTATAGTCTATGCACAGCCCAGTAGAGGAAGAATGTCAGTTTGTTTACAACCACTGATGTCCTCTAAGACCTGCAGATAATGTGCTGTGGCCCAATTCTTCTTTCTGGTCTTGAAGCTTGAAGCATAAACACAACAGACTTCCCCCCTCTCTTATGTATGTTCCCCTGTTCCTAGAGGACTTATTTTTGAACCTTGACAAACCGGTGAGATTTGCATCAGTCATCAGAAGGCATTGACAGGTCAGAGCCTCAGCTGACACAAATCAATCCCAATGCATCTCCACACCAAAGTAAGTCAGTGAGAACCCAGCCTTGGAGAGTATGGTAAGCTAGTTTAAGACAACTCTAGATGTCCAAGCAACAGGGGAGAAGGTACCTGTTCTTGGACCTGGACCAATTTCAGGTTAACACATCATTGCAAACTAGATATTTAGCTGTAATAAAATCCAGTGATACAAATCCTGTTAAGCAAATGATGCTACAATACTGCTCGGTCTAAGGCTGTAACTGCAGAGGGGTTTTTAGCTTTGGGTTGGAACCATTCCTAACACAGTAAATCACATCTAAAATATTTGTCATAACTGGTAAAATGCCATTGTACACTTACACAATTGAAGTGTGACAACATAGTTGAACTTGAAAATCAACAGCACACCACTCTGGTTTAATAGGCAGTTACCTCCCTTCAGGAAAACATGAAAAAGGAGATTCTTACCTCATCCAGTACCTCCAAGGTTGCTAAATCATCTACCTCTTCCTGGTTTGAAACTAGTGATTTACTGTAGTTCCCTTTCTTTGTATGAATACGTTCAAATCTAGAAAAGAAAGACGTGCAATTTCCTGATATAAGGAAACACAGAACGGACCTTCCATCTGTAACCATCTTGAAGGCAATTCAACCAAAACACTTCAGCTTTCCATTGTTCTGAATTCAAACACACAAATGTTTGAATAACAGGGTGTTCTGAATTCAAACACAAATGTTTGAGTAATAAGGCAGGACACTTCTTAGTGCAGCACACCTGTACTTGACAATTCAAAATCTATAGTTTGATTCCACAACTGATAACATGAAGAACCTTTTCACTGTACAGATGCCTTCTTGATCACACCCCTACATCAGCTGCAAGACTGGATCTATGCAGTACATAGAAAAAAAAGAACATATTTATAAAGCATGTAACAGTCAAACTCTAGCACTTACCTGTAAAAAGAAAAAATGACCCACATAAAAATGATGAAAAATAATTTTCAATAAAAAACAAGGGGTGTATGATTAAATAGTATGGCAAGGATGATGCAGACAAAGCATTTGGTATGGAAACACTTCTAGCTTAATAATGACAATGCTCTAAAGCCTGGCTGAGATGACCACACTGTAGATAAAAGTGCTACAGAACCACTGGGGTATGTGAAATACATCCTGACCATTAATAATTTTCTTGGTCTCTACAGGGGAAAAAAAAAAAATCATACAAAATAAAGTTCAAAGCTTTTTCTTATCAGGCTTAAACTTCAATTAAGTTTGTCTTATAGTGAAAGTTCTTTTCTCTTTTTATCAAATCAAAGAAAACTTTATTCAGTCTTACAGAAATCGGCAAGAAAATTTCCCCAAGACTTGGATCATTCTCTATTCAAGAGTAAAGGCATTGCTAAATAAGGCAAAATCAGCAGAAAATGAAAGGTCCACAATTCACATGACTTATACTTGCTTTATGAGATGAAGGAAAATCAGGGAAAGGGAAACTGCATGAGTAACAGCAGGTTCACAAACTAAATCAAGCTCAGATGTGCAATACGGCACAAGCACAGAAAGACTATCAAGGAAATCCAATCTCCCGATAGGACCTCGCTCCCCTTGATATTATAGGTAGGAAGGCACATCTCAAATACATGGAACATGTACCTTGGTAAACTGAGATGGCAGGGAAACTGTGTTGTGTGAAACACACTCACTCTTTACCTTGATTCCAGACAAGACCAGGGAAATCCTTTACTTAATTTTGACAGTTGGATATACAGTATGAGTAAAAGCAGACAGGTGTTTTCCACTCATGCAAGAACTTTAATATACAGTGCACAGAAGACAGGAGAAAGAGGGCACTTGCATAAAGATGGAAAGTTAGAATGAATGAACATCACACTGATGGGGCAAGCTAATAGACTTCTGAACCCCCGCAGTAAGATTTACTGCAGAGTTTAATGGGTTGTACTCATTCCACGGACATCATCTACTTCATGGGTGTTACTTCAGGTCACGCAGGCTGTGCACTGATGTGGCATGCAGGTGTAGAAAGTCAAGCAGGCACCCACTTGGCATCAGTTACTGATTGCCAGGACTGAAAAGGGGCTGGAATAAAAGGGCAAATGATGCCCTCCCAAACTGTGAGTGCAATCAAGATCTGAATGTTGGATGTGCAGGCATGGATGCACTTCATCTAGTATTTCTTCCCATTTCTCTTGTCTCTATCATTCCCCGAGGGTGGCAGAATGACCCTGTCCTCACCCAGGTGCCAGTAATGGAGCACTTTCTTCCTCCCTTAGGCAGATGCCAGCTATCACTGGAGTTTTTCCACTGTCCAGAGTGCAAAGGCAGGAGTTTCACACCCACAGACTAATTCTGCAATGTTAATATCAAGACACAAACATGTAAGACTTCATTGCAAGGGCTAGCACAGTTTCACAGTCAATATCACAGCCCAACACCCAATGTGGTGGCTAAGTGACCAGGAAACATGATGAACAGTATGGATCAACAGGATCTACATTGCCCTGATCGAAGAGAGGGACCAAGTCTTGCCAGTTTTACACTCAGCTATTTTGCAGACTACTCTCAAACTGTTGTTAGGACCCTGGAGCTGCATGAGAAAGCAACCTGCTTCCAAATGTTTTCTTTCTTTTAGTATTCACTACAGGCCAAAAAAAAAGGCTGTTGTATATAGAGTAAGGATAATGGTGAGGCTAAATTACACAGAGGTGAAAAGCGATGAGAATACTACAGAGCACAGTACCAGAGCCTTACTACTGCCTTGCAGCACAGAACATGCAACATCATGGGCCTATTCCAACATCAGCAGTGCAAACAGGTAAGAAAAGATGCAGGAGGAGTGTTGTCTGCGTGGGGGAAGAAAGGCAGATTTTGCTGCAATAAATCCATAACCAGGCTGTCATTTGGTATGTATTTAAATATGTTGAAGCAGAAAACACACAGGAACACAAGCAGGCAGCATCAAAAGGGATTGGTCTGGTGTAAAGCAATCCCAACTCTCCTAGGTCCAATCTCTTCTTCCCTTTCCTTTGGAACCCATTTGTACTGTGAGAGCTGTCCTCATAGTACTGTCCTTGCAATAACACAACGAAACAATTTTTTGTGTATGTACCTCCAGGTTGTATTAAAAAGGATGTGGCAAAATTAAGATTTAAATTCACTCTTTGGCCTTGCATGGTCTGCTGCTGCTTGATTTGCATTTACCAGCTAAAGGATATCATTGCATTCAAAGCCAGAATCCTATCCCCTCAAGAGAAATCTGTCCCCTCTATAACCCACCCTATTTATATCTCTTTTTAACAGTTTCAGTTGAAAATTTAAATTTGAACAGTTGAAATACCTTCTCCTTTGTTCCTGCATGAAGGTCATTTTGTGACCAGAGGATGCATCTAGTATCAGAATGACTTCGAGAAAGACCTATCAATATGTATGTGAGAGAAAGCTGTGAGAACTGCAAGACTACGTCAAGCTCTGCTGTTCTATTTTTTCCATTGCCAAAGGAAGACCCAAAACAAGACATCTGTCAAGTTATGCTTTCCATTTCTGGTGGAATTGTTACACATTGAATACACTTAAAAAAAAAAAAAAAGTTACTGCATATCACTGAGAGAGTATTTCCCAAGATTTGTTCCAATTACCATTTTCATTTAATGTAGGAAGTTAACTGCCTTGCAGCAAGGGAAGGGAATGCTCCAGTCATGAAGATTTTTCTTTTTCTATTGTTTTTACTTTTCTTTTAAGGAAATGATCTCTATTTATGCCAGGGAAGTTTAATTACATAAAACTGATTCTCCTGTAATCCTCTTCAGCTGACATTATGAGAACACTAGTTCTTGTTAAACTAGATTATATTCTCCATTCTCCAGAGTACAGCAGAGCAGCAGATTTGCAAAACACAATATTTTTCTGCTTTGCTGTCAAAGGGCACAGACCCCTCAAGGGCAGCTATACTGCTTCACTTGCTAAAACTTCAACCATTTAAAAAAACCCGTATCAGTACTGTTGACATCAATGCTGAAATTTCATTATCGTCATGCTCATAGACATCGTGAACTGAAATAGCCATGTTTCTCTGTTCTGTTCAGAAATTATTTGTTGGAGGCATTAGATCTTACAGCCATGCTCGACAAGCAATTCCAGCAGCTGAAGGCCAGAAACATCAACCCAGTATGGAAAAGAAAATGAGTCAAGGCAGCATTGTTTCTGTGCATCCTTCTTCACACCCCCCTGCTTATCTTTCAAGATTCTGTTAAATCAAAATAAGGCAACTGCAGCTTTTTCTTCTTCAAATTGTCAGAATGTATTTAAAAGATTTCTGATAGTTCCAAAAATACCATGAAAAGGGAAGTGTGACTCATGATGCCCTGTTGAACTCTCTGCCTGAACTGGTTGGAGAATCATCTACAGACTTAAAACTGACAGGAAAAGGACTGGCCTTAGCCTACGTGTAAAGAAGAAACTAAAAATAATTAAGTTTTCTGTAAGGTGAAGATGGGAACAGCTGTACACGTCCCAGTAGTTACAAATAGCATTAAAAGTGACAAACGCAAAAGAAGCAACACAGATAACCCTGTACAGGATCTGTCATTGCTGACGATTCTATGTCTCTGGAGGCTGCACAGAGCAATATTAATTCACACCTAAAATCAAAATTTTGTCTTCAACAGACGTATCTGGTGAACTATGCTTAAATAAAACTAAAGCCTTACATCTATGTACAATCTGTACCTGGATTTAGAAAAGTGTATTGATAAGACTCCAGCTGTGTCTGCACAATGCTTTGCAGACAAACCTGTGCTCCCTCTATGTTAAAATGATTGCACAGCACCAGCTGCAGTCTCAGGGAGCTGTGCTCAAGCTTGTGCAATGTTGCTGAGAGCACAGTGCTGCAGGGCTTTTGATTCAGAGGGGGGCCATGTCCAACCACTTCACAGAATCACAGAATCATCTAGGTTGGAAAGGGCCTTGAAGATCATCTAGTCCAACCGTTAAACCGTTAATTCGGTCATGTCCTCCTCTG
This sequence comes from Athene noctua, assembly GCF_965140245.1. NCBI lineage: Eukaryota > Metazoa > Chordata > Aves > Strigiformes > Strigidae > Athene > Athene noctua. Next base: position 121,521,387 of record NC_134038.1, read on the forward strand.
CACAATCTGCCAAAGTCTGTGCTGGTTTATCATGCCCTGCAAAAGAGCAGATTATTGGTCCTTCATAACAGCCTCAAGAAATGGCTGTATCCCTGACAAATTTCAGGGAAAAATATTTGCTCTTAACTGAGCAAATAAAAGAACTCAAAAAGAACTCTGGGATTAGTTCTTTATTGCCCTTATGAGTCAGGCCCATGCTCTATGGACAGAACCATACTGATAAGATGAAGAAGCTCCAAAAATAAGTGATGCCTCCTGAGATATTCCACCTTCAGGAGAAATGAGTTGCTGAGCAAGTGGACTGACACAACGGTAAAGTAGCAGTTGCAGAGCCCAGGGAGTCCTGAATGGAGGAGGAACTTCTTCCTCCTGTTTTGCTTCAGGAGGTAAACTATTCTTCATTCAGGCATTGTTTCTGCCCATTGTACTGTATGGAATTATATTCTTATTCTGCTGTAGAGATGTATATTAGCTAGAAGCATATGGGACTGGAGATCTGCTTATTCCAAGGCCTGTGCTGCGAGAAACTATTGCTTCTAGAGCCTGAGAGCACTTTGCAGCACAGCCAACCTACACAGGAGTGTCCTCAATGCAGGAATATACATATTCCATATATATATTCCTTGTTGGTACAACAAAGCCCACACTGAGTTAGTTACAGGAGAGGAAGTGGCATGAAGTGCTGCAGGCTTAGTCTGGAACTCCAAAGCCTCAGGTTTAAGCCCCTCCTCCTAAACACATTACATCTGGAGACCTTGACCAAGTCAGCACAGGACTCTGGCTGAGCTATCTGCTCCTCATACTGTCTTTGTCAAGCTAGTGTGATATCTCCTACCCTCTGCTACAGCTTTTACTGCAGAATTGAGCTTGAAGGATTGCTACCAGCTGCTTTCCACTGTCAGGATGAGTCGGAGAGACAGAAAGAAAGAACACCCATAAAATAAGTGACACAACTCTGCACAATCAGGGAGTCATGGAAGGCAACTGCTTTTAATAGGATTGAATAAATTGACAACTTCGTGCATGTTTTTTTGCACAGGATTTCAGTGCTATCACTACATGGCCAGCATAAAAGGACAAAATCTTAGAGGACAATTCAGCTCACCCAAAAGCCCTTTCTCTGAATCACTTTTCAGTAGAATAAGTCTCTTTTCGATATTTATTTAGATGGCATGAGGCTCTTAACTTGGGGACCCGTCAGTTGCTGAAATCTAGGTGCAGTGAATATCCCTTGCATATGCAGCTCATTCTGGAATGAGTCATAATTCCCAGGAAATACACATTGTACTAATCATTGCATACTTCTGCAGAGATTATTGTAAAAGCAGTCAAGATTAAGACAGCCAAACAACTCAAGATAAGTCTTACAAGCCTGACTGTCAGGTGTAGATGCGACAGTTCTGAAGGCCGTTTCAAAGACAGCTATTTCTGTTGCAAAGTGAAACTCTTTACTAAGGCAGTTTTTTCCCTCATCTGGCCTAGCAAGAAGTGTATTATTAGAACAGTTTGGGGATATATGCTGCAGCACTTATTTATAATAATTATTTTCGTTACTAATTGTAAATTTTAACAGCTATAATGTGACATGCAGGAATATAAGTATGTGACCAAAGGATTTGCTAAATATGAGGGGAAACTTAAGCAGTGTCCAGAGGTGAAAGATCAGCCTCAAATAAGGTTATTGTTGCTTCATTAGAGAATTTGTCTTATTTTCATTAAAGACTGTGCAATAAATTCCATTATCGTGCTTTTTGTGTCATTATCAACACAAGAAAGAATTGGAATACAGTATTTAAAGAGCTAAGTGGTCCCGAGGACTGGAGTTAACAGATACGGGATGAAATTTAGTTGTGTAAAACCTCAAGATCATACTACTAGGATGTAACAGAATTTCTTCTATTAGTTGAAAGTACATCAATTTGAAAAGACTGAGGGAAAAGAAGTATCAGGATGACTATGAGTTGTGAACCCCTCTGAAAGAGACAAATACCACCTTATGAAGTTACACAATGAAATAGGCTTTTCTTGCCATAGCCATGACAAAGGCAGCTCTTGCAGAAGCCCAAGGCCCTTGTCCTGAAGGTGACTCTCCTCACCAGGAATTCACAGTTCAGTGGATCCAAATGATAAACAAAACCCCAATAATTAATTGCACTTAGTATGCAACTTTGCCTGCTTTATTTCCTCCCTAACATGAATTTATCTCCTATAGCTTACTTCATCATTCAAGACAGCAGATTTTAGAGACATTTCAGTCAAGATGCTATGGAAAAATGCTAATGTATCAAGCTCCTCCCATTGTAATTTCAGCTTGAGATCTAAACTAGGAAAGGTTAAATTGCAAACACATACTTTTAGCATACAGAAGTGATGACTTCAGAGAAAAATGTATTGCATTTGCTCAAAGTAAAAATGTGGAATTTGTAATGAAGCTCACTGCTAGTATTAATGCTTTTTTGAGCCTCTAGTAGCACAAGGTATGCTAGTGCTATAAGACTGTTCGGAGACTACTGAAAAACCAGTACAATTCTCAGCACCTTCATTAAGTCTGGAGCAGTTCTATGGCATATTGCCATTTAAAGTTTCATCAGCATAAGTTGAGCTTTCTCTAGTTACTCAGGAGGCTGGTGGGCTCTGTTCCTCTTGCTAGGTGTTTAGAAAGGATGCAGTACAATGCAGAGCCTAAAACTATGTTCCTCTTCCCTAGAATAACAACAATAGGAAGGTTCAGAGGGTCCAGTGCAATGCCCTAATGACTCAGTGACTTGACAATATTAGAAAATACCTCAGGACAATGGCGCTAATGGGAGTGACTGTAAGGTGGCTCCACTCTGTGCCTGAAGATCACACACCCTTCCCAAGCAGAACTAGTGCACAAAGACTGGATCTGAGGATCTGGCCTTCTGCAAAAATCTCTGGCAATATGATATAACCTAACATGATCTCTTCTTTTTGAACTATATCAACTGCACATTCAGCAAACAACAAGATCACAAGCACATCAACAGACTACCACTGCAAGAAGGCAGTCAGAACCAAACTAAACCTCAGCGTGCTGAACAAAGAGGGTGATTTGATTTTGAGTGAAAAGAGGAATAGTGCACACAGGAAGACCCAGTGGCTGTACCTCAGCTATTAACTTCCAGCCATTTTTCTTTATTCTTTTGAAATACAAAACTTTTACTAATAAAGTTGAATTTGAAGAGGAAAGGAAACAAATCCTGAGAAAATAACTGGACTTCTTAGTTTCAGCTTTAAGCCAAGGTTACCAAATTTAGGAGAGCTATGCCTTCAAATTATGGACTGAGAGAGCATGAGCTGGAAAGGAGCTTTACAAGGAAAGTTGCCAGCAATTGGTGAAAGTTTAGCAATTCCATAGTATGGACCTAACATGTCAGTGTAAAAACAGTCCCAGAACAGGATAATCAAGAAGAGAAAGCCAGGAGATTTTAAGATGAGCCTCTTCCAGGTGACTTGTCACTACACAGCCTATGTCTTGACTTTCAATCAGATTTACATGGTACTTCTGTACAGACACTGCTTTTGACACCATTTGCTCTGTGCAGATTGAAGGTCAGAAGATACATATCATTAGTATTTAAAGAATTTTTTAAAAGTATGACTGTTGAATTCAAAGATCTTTGTATAACAATCTTTTTATCATTCAACAGCAGAAACAACAAATGCTATTCTGGAGTAATGTCCTTTACAGGCTTGGAATTCTAATTTTTTCTGACATGAAATCATGTACATACTTTACTATGGTTTCAGCTACTGGAAAATAATGTTTGCTTTTCTTGCTTGTACAGAGATAGCAATAGATATTAAGATAGGTATTCTTACTGTTTCTAGGACAAGGCTAATCGTTTCATGCATGCACTGCTAAGAAAGACAATCTTCCATCAAAAGTAGTTAATAAATGTGTTAAAGCTGAAGTGATTATAGGTACAGTGACTGTAAAATGTGATTTTTACTTGCAGTATTTCATGCAACCTTCACTGATCTCAGATATGAAAAGATGTGGTTAAATCAATGCAAATTAAATTTAAGCCAGTATCAGTCTACTTTTAGCGTTTTAAACTGCTAAACTGAAATAGGGACCAAGATATTAGTTTAACCATGCCATTTAAATTACACTCTTCTTAAATAAGTAAATTTTTTTGCCCAGTTTCAGATAATAAATTATTATTATTTTCAGAGAGAAAGTTCTGTCTTCCTTTGGGAAAATTTCTGTAGAAAATACACTTGATCAACTGTAAAACAGGTAACTTCATCACATAGTAAATACATTCCCTTAAACTCTGGTTCATGTGAAGAGTGATCAGTTAACAAAATACAGTCTAAACAGGACGGAGAAAACACCAGCAGATCGTCTTGTTCCTGTGCCATTTGACTGCTCTATGCCTGTGCAAACTGAGCCACTTTATGTTTGTGTTGTACAGGAAAAGAAAGTTAGTGTAATTTGCTTTATGCAGCATTCACATGAAAAAAGTATTTTGAAAAAAATAGAACTTGGTAGAAAACAAACATATGAGTTTTATAAAATGGGTAAAAAAACTCACAATACTTAACTGACTTAGAAGCTTGATTTTCAAAAATTATTTAGGCTTTGAAAGGACCAGTGTCACAAGTGTCATCAGGATTTCAATTCATATAATGTAGTGGTTTAGACTTATTTTACCACATACCGTTTCCCTGTGGTTTACAAATGAATACTTTTTAAAGTCTGGTGTATGTCGCTGTTCTAGCGCTCAGCACTGACACCCAATAAGCTTATTTCAATTCCAGAATCTTTCTGGATTAAGCAAATGTCAAGTCTGCACCACACAGAACATACAAATCCAGTCTGAGGCTTAAATTTAAGCCAACTGCATAGTTTTTTACTGACATGCCAGAAAAGAGAAGCTACTATTCATCCCACATCCACTTAAAGTACAAGAAAACTTGAAAATCGTAAATTATTTAGAAATACACTTTTTATTCTCTTCAAATATATCAGACTGCTGTATATAATGTTACTATAAATATGTGTGAAAGGAAATGTGGCAGATTTTAGTAAGCTTTTTCCATACAGATGATAATGCCAAAATGTCTTATCTTTCATTTAAATAAAAATTCTCTACCTTGAAGCACAGGAGCAGTCATACCAGTAGTATATCAATAATAATCTACAATATCATACCTGATATATTACTTAAGTGTATTGGGTGTTTTTTTCTAAATTGTAAAATTGAGCCAAGCCATTTCCAGTTGTTTTAAATAAAAGCCATCAGGTGCTAAGTGATTTATTCAGAAATTATATTACTAAACACTAGTGGAAGAAAGAAAATATCTATTCAACAAGACATAAGATTTGAAGTTTGTAAAACAAAGTATGGTACCACTATCACTTCTTTCAGTCAGTTGCATCAAATTCTTGCCATAACGTGACTAGTAATTTTTGGCATACTTGCTTAAACTAAACATAAGCTGACCATGCAAACATAAGAAAATGCCTATTATTAATTTCCTTAGCTTTCTCAAAGCTGGGATCCTAATCTGCATCTTGAGTCACAGGAGAATGGGGAGGCACTTCTAAAGATTACTTCGCCCCATGTATGAAACATGATGCCCCTCTCTTTCCATTGGCTCTATAGAGGACCCCAAAGATTAATATAACTCTCTATTTTTTGGCCAGCTAAAGTTATGAGAGATGAATCTTTCCCCGAACGCTAGCCATTCCAAAACAGTGAAAGTATCAAATTTGCACCAACTGGTCTACTTTTTAGATACTTTTACCTTGCCTTTTCAGTGACTCCCATTTGTTGATGCACATCAATAAATTCCATGAGTTGCCTTTGTAGCACGTTTTCTTTTCCTTCAATTTGCTTAATAAAATCATGCTGCAAAAGACTAGATACTGTTGGACGCCTCTCATAATCTTTAGTCAAGCACCTGTACTGGCAGAAAAAGGATATGATAATTGAGGGATCACTGGTAACTTTTGAAATGCTTGTCTGTAGTTCATTCATGACTCCTAATATATATATCCATCTTAACCACAACAGCTCTGTACTGAAAACTGTTAAGGTTTCACAGAATTTATGAGTCCAAGAAGTTAAATTACTGCATTTAAAAAATAAATATTATTTAAACTAAGAAAAAAACAAATGTCAAGTGTTTTTAAATGTTGTTATTTCATGTTTTAAATCTGGAGCCTCACTTGGAAGTCAAAATGGATTTACAAACTAGGGTTTTAAGTAGGAGTATTAGTAGCAACAGATTCCCACAGAGAATACACAGATATTTTACACATGACATTTACACATGTTGCATATTCAGCTACAGTGATCTCAGTTGTTACTCACTTGTTAATGAAGTCATTGAATTCAGGTGACCACAGTTCAGGCTGCTGTAGCGTTGGAGGAGGATTCCTGCAAAGGTCAGTGTGATGATAAGTTAATAAGCTACTCTCTTGACAAAAACAGTGTGTGAAGGCAGGCTGAGTAATGAGTTTTAGAAGGCCACTGAAAAAAAATATTGATTTCCACTGGTAAAAGGAGCATGGGTAGATGATACAATACCTCCCTGGTTCTCCTACTTTACATAACTAACAAGGAGAAATAGCATGGAGATGATCTACCAAGCATAGCTAAGAATCATAATTATTTTTTTCAATCAAATCAGTAAACAGAAACGAAACTAACAACCCATTAATCACTATTCACTTACAAAAGCAAGTTTCTCTTTTCAATAACAATATATTTTCTTAAGATAACTTTTAAAAATAAATTCTGTTTGAAGTTTTCCCAGAAATTAATTACTGAATTAATCATCTTACTGAGCAAAATGTCAGAGGGAACTAGCTCTTAACTATTTCTCATTCATCAGAAGCTAATCAGAAGTCAAGTCAGGGACTAAATATAGATCTATTGTAAATAAATACTACTTTCTTTTCTGTTGCTAGAGCTGTTTATTCTAGGTGTTAATTTGGTTCAATTGTTTTCACAGTCTTCTTCCATTCAGAGGTGCCATTTTCACGGAGTATAGTCATAAAGACAAAAGGAATTACCTATAGACAAGGTGACTTGTCTGTTTTCAATCAAATGTCGTAACTGCTTTTCTTTAAGTGCTGCTTAATGTTTGCTCTACCACTTTCAGGTTTTACTTAGGGGAATGAAAGGGTATTGATCTTATATTTGCTCCAGGGCAGAAAGGTGCCCAATATTTGTAAGGGTATAAGGCAGATGTTTTCTTGAAGGCCTAGCTGAAATGACTGACCACAGCAGTATGTAACTGCTTCTCCCATAGCAGCTAAAGGTAAGAAGAGCATTCATGCTCTGCTTCAGTGCCAAGTCAGCAAAAATTTCTTAAACCTGAAGGTAATTTAAACTAATTTGGGTGACCTGGCTGAAAAGGACTTGAAGCACTCAGGTATACTATATGGTCTCAACTGTTGCGGTACTTCTCCAGATGTTAGAGTGAAATCCACAAACTGCTGCACGATCATCCCCTATGGACTTTGAGATGGATGTTCTCTGAAACACTGCAAGTGGCACTCTGGGTACTTTTATCTCCAGCTTCAAAGAAAACACAAAAAGTTGCTATTTGCACTGCCCAAGGACAGCAACACCGGAACTGTCAGGAGCAGCACAAGCTAATGGAAAGTGGCAGCCTAAATATATGTGAGTGGTGGAAAAATATTTTGCTTGAAAGGGCATGAGATAACTCTTGAAGACAGGTATGGGGCCTGTTCACCATACGCAGGCATACTCAGACTCTATTTCTACCATAAGTCATTCTTTGTAACAGAATATATTGGACTCAGCTAAGCCTCTCTGCTCTGCAATATTGAGCAACAGCCCACTCAGGAGAAGGCCTTAGGACTTTTTCTCACATGTAGGCCCAGTCAGTTCTGAGCTTCTCATTGCGTGCCCATGGTTAAAGCAGAGCTTGCAGAAAATACAGCTGGACAAAGTATTTCTAACCTCCTCCCAGTATAAATAATATGAAGAAGCTTCACAAACTTATACAGTCTAAGTTTGAAGAAAGTAACAGTTAAAAAGAAGAAGTTCAGTCTAACTTGACAAGAAATAAACACATCAAGATATTACCTTGGTATTTTGAAGAGTGCCCTCATAGGGTGCAAATCAGCAAGGGGTGGATCTCCATCTCCCAACTCTATTGCAGTAATACCCAGTGACCATGCATCACATCTGGCATCATAGGAGCTATCTAGCTGCTGCTCACAGGCAATCACCTGTTGGAGTAAAAGACTGGGATGGTCACTGGATGGTCAAATGTCCAAATTTAAGAGTACACCCACAGTAGGGGGGAATCTCATAAAGGATGGAGATACTTAGTGAAATAAACACACTTGCACATATTTAGCAAGGTAAAGCATCCTGTTGCTGAAAAAAAGCGATGTTTAAACTAGGGAAAGCAGGTGTCCATGAACACCAGGTTCTCTGTCCAGATGTTCCCTGATCCGACAAAACGGTGCAATTCCTTGGCTTTTTCAGCTGAAGGTGGTCAACTGCATCCCATGGCTGAGGGAAGTAGAAGGAAAATAAGCAACTTTAAATCTCTTTTCTATGAATTATTCCTGCAAAATAACTAATGGAGCTATATTGCTCTCTCTATGAAGTGAAACAATCAGGAAAGAAGTTGTTGAATTACCTGTCTTCTACTGGGTCCTTATTCAGCCAAACCAGCCAGTTTCAAGAACAAGCTAATTTCTTGACAATGTGTTTGCCACTGGATTACAGCAAATATATTTAATTTCATACACACTTCAGCTCATTCACAATGTCAGATGAATCTAGAATTTTTCATCCCACTAGCTACAGGTGTAAAGCAATGTGTATGGCGTTAGCTACATGGCTAGACCGGTGTGTATAAACAGAGTATGTTTATAAAAATACACGTGTATAAACAGAGTAGTTTCATGTGCTATAAATAGATGTATATGCATGTGTTTGTAGCACAAGTACATAGGCTTATTTATAACAAAGTATTTTTCCTGCCTCAGCTTAAAATGTATTTATTTATAAATGCTTCAATTTCAGGCTGGAAAAATCTCCAAAGATACATAGTACATCTTATTCATCCATAATAACCTCTTCCATTTCTTTCTGTCAGCTATGGATATAAAGTATTAAAAACCTTCCACGTGCAGAAATCAAAAAATAAAAGCTGTAATGTATCAAAGTACTGCCCTGGGCTCCTTCATACATGGGGAGATGAGATACCTATAGTTTCAGAGCTTGGAAGGCTGGAAAGGATCAATGGTAGTACTGTCTCCTCTTTAACATTTCAGTTAGCAATTTAACATCTTGCTCTCTGGCTCTAACCTTATAATTGCAAAAATAAATTCCATTTTAACTTAATCCTTGCAAACATGTAAGAAAAAAGCTTTAAACCACTTTTTTAAAGGACATTGCTATTTCATTTGGTGAAAGGACCACTGGTCAGGAAAAAAGACAAAGAAAGGGCAGAAATGCAGAATGTGGCAGCTCGAATACCAGTGACAAAATGACGTGAATCTAACCTCTGGAGCCATCCAGAATGGGGTGCCCACGGAGGTGTTCCGACGAAGACGAGTGCTGGTCAGCTGAGCAGACACACCTGGAAGAATGAAGGGAAGCTGTAATCATAGCAACTGCTATTTCCATCCAAGACAGCCCTTCTGAATGGTGACATCCTTGTGTTGTCATGCTACAACTTCCTCTGCAGGCAAATCTCAAATTCATCTTTTCAGTTCTCTGGAAAGAGAGGCCAGTCCTCAAAGGTACTCAGCCACTTCAGTTGAGGTTCTCTGCATCCTTTGTTTCCAGTGACTTCATCAAGACTGGGACTTAGTCCCAAATGAGTGTTTCATTAGTAATCTGACTCTGTATATTTTGACTGGTTAATTACAGTTTTTCTATATCCTGTTTTAGGAGAGCAGTAAAGCACTTCAGGGAAAAGAAAAAAAAAAAAAAAGAAAAAAAAAAAAAGTACTGTACCTTCCAAAGATTCTTTCTTTGTTTTAATGCTCAGTACTGACACTAGACCTCTATTTCTTTATTTACATATTTCAGGTTGAACACTATAGAAGATACTTATCCTCATCTCTTAGCTGCTCTGCCATAAATTAAGAAACAACTAAACAGTAGAATCTCAGAAATTCTTACAAAAACAGAAGTCTCTCCATGCTCAAAGCACATTCTCAAAGCAACATCAAATGCCTGCAAATCAGCTTTGTGACATGAGCTGTAGTTTGAGGAATTAACTATTTCAGGCCAAGAGCTGGAAAATGAACTCTGAAGTCTAAAGATTCCTTAAGGTTTTAAATTAAAAGACACTGAAATATTAGGAATTCGAGTGGGCTGCAGAACACTTCTGACCAGCCTGCCACCTTTCCCTCCTTACAAAACAAGGGTGTATTGGTTGTAAATATCTCTAGTGCATGCAACAGGAAGAGTACAGCACATGGAGAAAAACAGCCCCTCAACTAGCATGTCCTGAACTATTATGGATTTGAGTAATAGCCAACTGCAAGGTCCACCAGAGGCATATCCTGAAGTGCCAATATCATGGATGGCAAGAACGTTGTTGTGTTCCCAACCTCAGTCTGACTGACACCGAAGCTCACTCATACATGCATCTCTTGAAAAAAGACTGAGTTTCACTCTGTGAGTACCATTTCATTGTACTGAAATACATTAAGCTCCGGTGAGCACCACTGGCTAGTTTCAACTCTGTATTGTCTGGTTTGAACATGCTTGACCTTATCTTCCTGAAAACCCTTCAGATGGTTCATAACAGGAGCAATTCACATTAACTGCCCAGTGGAAATACTGACTAAACCTCTGTCTAGATAGAATTTGATTGGTTTGGGTTTTTTCAGCGGTGATCAAGAAACCACAGAGGGTTTGATCTGTTTTTTTTACTCTAAAGCTATGTGTCAGCTCTGATTCACATAATATCAGCATTTGTCCATCACAGAAATGTATATAACTGCTAAAAATAAGGCAGAAAGAAAGATCCCGCCTGTTCCTCTGAGACAAACACAACCATTGCTTTTGTGGCTGTCTCCCTCTAGTCTACCCCAGGCTTGAGAAAGTTGAGTATTTCTCTTTCCATGCCTGCAGAAAGTCCAATACACAGTGTTTGCACCATGGAAAGCAGGACAATGTGAGTCTTAGCACAAAGTCCATGAATCCTGCTCCGGCTCAGCTAAGCAGGGGCTTTGTTTTTGCTACCTCAGGGAGTTGTCTGAGGTCCAGCTTCCGGCTCATGGAGTCTGTGGCTGCTCTGAGCCCTCAGAAAAACAGGTCATTCAGCAAGCAAGGAGGAAGCACACATCACAGGTCTGTCACCACTGCAGTGATGCCAGTGGACATCATTATGCGCTCCTTGCTTTTGGAGGGAGAGGAGGCTACTTTCCCCTCTCCCTTTCTACGTGTTGTGGGAGTCCCCTGTGCTAAGCTCTTTTTTGCACTTGTGGACAAGGAAATGGGATTCAGATCTGCAGGCAAAGAAAGGCATTGACTAAATTTTTATGATTCCAGTGTCAGATTTTATAAATAATCATAAATTTCTGTAGATATAAGGAGCAAAATATAAAAGGAACATTAATGTGCACAATCTTCTCTGTGTACTTTTTTTTTCTCTTTGAACTGTAATTATTAATAAATCAAAGGATTTCTCCCTCCTCCCCCCTTTTTTTTTTACTTCAGTAAAAAGCTGATTTGATTTGAATTGTTCATCACTACTTTCTTTAGGCTCTTGGGGGGGTTTTGTGTGCTTTTTGTTTGTTTGTTTTTTTATCCTTTTGCTCTTAGCAGTAAAGTGGCATTTCAGATTATGGAGCGTAGGTCCTATGACAAATGATATTTCCTTGGGCTTTTCCTGTGTATAGAGGAAGGATGATGTAATTCCACACTTAGTAACATTTCTTCCAGCATTTCAGCAACCAGTCAAGCATATAGCTGGCCAGTTTTTTCAAACTTGTATATTTTCTAACAATAACATCTTGCTCCTCCCCCTACCCATTACTACTGCTTTGTTGCAAAATGAGTCAAATATTTTCAGGAAATCTAAAAATATGCCAAAAAACTGTGTTTTATTACACACAAATTGTAAATCTTATGAAAGTGAAGAACTTAATAAGTGCACCAACGCATACCATACCCAAAAGAAAATACTGTGCATATAGTTGGAAAAAGGCTTTCGGGTTTTTTCACCTTTTTCTTTTTTTTTTTCCGCCAACCATTAGTTTACTAATAAAAACTGGAAATTAGCAGACTTACACCATGAATATTATTCAAGCTTTTCATTGCAAAAACTGGCATATTGGAGTAACATTGAAAGTAAAGCCACCTACTTATGACCTTAGCACTTAATAAAAGAAAAATAGTGCAGAAATGAGCTCCCTATTATTATGAAAGACTTGTCTCATAGTAGCACCCAATCTGAGCAGACTGTTCTGATCTAAACTGGGAGGCTGTACAACATTTTATGATTATGTCCTGTGACAGAAGTATGCACTTTTTACTGGTTGATGCTAGTGGGGGAATGGCAAGTCCTAGCAAATTCTACTAAATTCACATTTGGCACGCAGCAGGAAGACTTCATTCCCAACACACCAGACACTGTATTCATACATAAAAACACAGACCCTTCCCCAAAGGGCTTACACTTGAGCTATCACACTGCCTCTGGCTACCTCTTCCATCACCCTTCTTTGTTTGTGCCTTCTCTGTCCACTTCCCTATGAAAGCACCCTCTTTGTGACCTTCTTTGGATTCAGAAACTGCAACTCAATCATTCCTCAAGCTAGTCTCTGGACCAGAAACTGCTCACACTGTTAACTTTGCAGATCTAAACAGGCTGAAATGCTTTGAATTATTTCCCAACATTTTTTTAATCTCCTAGAGAAACAGATGTAAACCAGCAGCAGCATCTTACACTGCATTCCCCATAAGCCCTCTGGCAGATATGTTTTGGCATTCCTGTTCCATGATGTCTCCTGCGAAAAGACGCCTCTCCTTCCTTGCCTCTCTGTTGAATGGTGTGAAGGCAGTGCCTTATAAATGACTCAGTTTGACCTTTTTACTAGATCTGGCAGCAACAGGTCCTAACAGCTTAAGGTTTTCTTTTAGCACCCGAAGCTTCACTTTGAGAAGCTGCCATTCTTATCAGGGTGCAGACAGGGAAGTAGCTACTTCCCACACAACAACTGTGGGGTCATAACTCAACTCCTCTGTAATTACTGTTATCTTTGACACTGTCCATTTCTTTGCTTCTTTCAGGTTGTACTGATGCAATGGTACATATCCAGACATGGTAATTTCAGACAGATCGGCTGAAATGCATGTCAAATGCTCAAAAAATAATACACATAGTTCCTCCATAATGACAAAAGACAACAGGGAAAGACAAGATTAAAACACAGCAACTCTGATAGCCCAGATGGCAAACATTGCAACATACCAGGTGCACAACCACATGCAACCGTACTGCAAGTATGGTGGTATCTCCACCAAGACAGTAAAGGCAGATCAGAGAGCTTCTCCCAGCACAGATAGGAAGCAGAAAGATATTTAACAGAAAATGTTACTAACAGGCCACAAGGACACAAGTGGTTGGTTTGATGACTTTACAAGAGATGTTCCAGAACCTTTTTGAAACATTGACAAAACTCAGGATTCCTTACAGACTATCAACTGACTTCAAAAGCAAACTTTTAAATGAAAAGATCACAGAGGCAATATAGTTTCCTTGGGTGAACTGCTGACAGAAAAGTGTGTTTGAGAACAACTGCTCCATGATAAGTGCTCAGATTAAATCCAGAACTAAAATCACGTTCTGACCAATAAGATGGAAAAGAAATAGTAAACAAAGTTGAAATGAGGAGCCAAAAATTTGGAATTTTCAGCAGCATTTTATGTTGAAAGGTTTTATGTTATGATGACTTCCTTTTCATAGATCCGTGCTGCCTACTCCCAATCACCTTCTTGTCCTTCATACGCTTAGAAATTATTTCCATGATTATTTGCTCCATCATCTTCCCAGGGATCAAAGTGGGGCTGACCAGCCTGTAGTTCTCTGAATCTTCGTTTTTGCCCTTCTTGAAGATAGCTTTCTTTCAGTCCTCAGGAACCTCCACCAATCTCCAAGGCCTTTCAAAGATTATCAAGTGGCCTTGCAATGACATTGGCCACCTCTCTCAGCACTCTTGGATTCATCTCATCAGGTTCCCTGGACTTGCGTATGTCCAATTTGCTTCAATGCTCCCTAAACACATTCTTGTCTACCGAGAGTAAGTTTTCCTTGCTCCAGACTTTCCACTTGTGTCAGGGATCTGGGATTCCTGAAGACCAATCTTATAAGTAAAGACCATAGCAAAGAAGACAATGAGTGCCTTAGCCTTTTCATGTCCTTTTTCACCACATCCCCTGTCTTTATGTATTATTTTAATGCGCACAGTGTTTTAATGATGAAAACTAGAGTTTCCCAAACACTTAGGAAAACTCACACTGCAGATGTAAATCTTTAACTGAAATAGGGTGCATCCAAAAGATAACCAAATGGCCCTTTACACCTCCAGAAAGATCAAAACTTGGTTGGAACTAGATGATTTTTAAGGTCCCTTCCAACCCAAGCCATTATATAATGTGATTCTATGACATGATTCTAAAAGCTTAGTATCCAAGAAGACCATGTATATGAACTGCCTAGGAGATGAAAAATCCATGGTGTTTACTACAAAAGCAAGAGGCATGGAGTAAAAGGGGGATTAAAAAAAGTTAATCTGCACTATAAAATACATGGTGATATAAATGGAAACTAAAGGAATCAAACTCCGGTGGCTTTCACAGTAAACTCACCACAAGGATTAAAGACAAAGAAAAGTTATTTTTAAGCATATAAGGAACAAAATTTAAATCCTAAATCAGATAAAGAATCATTACAAGTTACAAACTGATAATAAAATAGCAAACAGTGACCTAAAAACCCCCAGAATGTTCTGTGAGAAATATATATATATATATATACATATATATATATATATATATATATATATACAATCTGTGAGATATATAATCTTTCTTAAACAAAAGGTTCTAATACAGCTTTTTTCTTTAAGAAATATGAAGACTTTTGTATTACAGGAGAATGGGCAGGATGGTGTGGCAGAATACTTGAGCTTCTCTTGTCTACCGTTCTGATTGCACCCTTTCTCCATGGCCTCCAGGAGAACAACAGGTGACCATGGGCTGCCCTCCACATGCTCCTGAGTGTTTACTGCAGCACAAGGCCAATGATTCCAATCAGATCTCATGCTGTGGGGCTTCAGCTCGTTTCCTGAAAGGGATGCACAGGAACATTTGTTTTCCTGATGCACAACTGGCCAAATGTATTTAGATAGGAGAACTAGTCTTCTCTGGAGCCTCAGGGATTTGTGCAGCTACACACGATCTGGTGCAGTATGCTGGTGAGGAAAGTCCTCCTTAGATGCTGCCTTCCTTTCAAACTGGCTGCCACTTCTGAGATCCAAAAAGGATTTTTTCCCCTGTATGACTGGGAAAATCCTGGAGATTTTTATCCTTGTTATATAACATCATTTTCCTGTTAAAAATATTTGGGTTACTAGCAACATCTATGCTGATGGGATAGAATATTTAAAATAGCTAAGGGCTGGAATACTTCAATTCAAATGAGCTATTGGGTTCAACTTTCAGATAAAAATGAATAGGTATCAGTATACACAGGTGAGACAAAAGGGTTTCTAATAACCTCAAGAGATTACTATTTTGTGACCCATGAGAAAACCAAGAGGAAGTCTTTGCTGGCCAGAAAGGGCAATTTTCTCACTGCATGTGTCTCTGGCATATGACACCATCTTTCTGTGTCAAGCTTCTTTAACGTTCAAGGCATCAGTGACATCTTTATGTGAATTAGTAGAAGAAAATATTTGAAAGACCAAATAAACAGCTTATCCTGGATACAGCATTTGGCCACATGATTTCCTTTTTTTTTTTTTTTTGTTACTGGACAGCACAAAGGTTTTCATTCACACACAGACCATAAAATAAGTTTTTAAGGACTAAGCTTTCAACAAGGAATTAAACATTCAACAATGAAAATGTTCCTCAGCTCAAATCAATGCAATCCACCTTATCCCTTTTAACCCTGGTTTGAAAAATTTGAAATTATTACTTTGACTGGGTTCAAAGCAGTTTGACAAACTGCTCATGAAGAAAACTTTCTTCAAAGTCTCTTACTTTTAGTGGCTTCTGCCATAGTTCCCTAGTAAATGCTTTTTAGAAGCAACATGGGAATGTCATGATATATGGTATGCAGAACTGACAACACAATAATAGTCTGGTTTTGATCTGAATCAGTGAAGCAGACAGCTTTATTATGGATGCATGCTAGAACGACTAAGGCAAATACAAGTCTTGCTATGATTCATTGCTTAAAGTAAGCTAAGGGCAGAAAGAAAATGATTTTATTTTTAAATAATTTCAAATTAAATTAATTGCTTGCTTCATTTTTGCAGAATGATTCAGACAGCATTTATAGCTAATACAGGGCAAGAAGAAAGAGACACAATGGGATATTCTGACTACTCCAGTATACATAATCTACAAAAGTTTGGAAAACTACTCAAGGTCATACAGATCTCCTCTTCAATGTCAGCAGGACATGTAAGGCTGGGAACCATGATATCTATTAAAAGGGACAGAGATTAAAATGTCCTTCCCCAAAATGCTCCAAAACTCAAACTTAGATCGCTCATAATTGACTTTTCAACCTATTTGCTGAGTACAAGGTGACTCTAGACTTGCAATCCGTTACAGCCTGACCAGTACTGCATGCATTTGCAGCACAGTCCTCTGAGCCTCCTCTCCCCCTGCAATGCCATGTGCCAAACAAGGCTTGATAGACTGATCTGTAATCAGCCAGCAAACTGCATCTATCAAGCCTGTTCGTGGTGGGGAGAGGTCACAGCACTGTGTCACAGCAAGGGAACAAGAGAGTTGGTGAGGTGTCACGATGAAAGAATGAAGCTCAGTGCTGTGGTTCCCTCCTCAACATCTGACCCAAGATTTCAGATGCTTTACACACAAGACCAGCAGAAAGCTCCCTCATGCATCAGAAAACCAGGAGAGGTGAGCAATTAAGCAGATGAAACTATTGAGATGGAGTCTTAGCATGGACTCATTAATTACTTTGAGATTGGCCCTATTATTCTGGACATACTGTACAGTGTAAATGATTTTACTACTCTTGTTTTGTCATTATAGCAGCTGCTGGCTCATCTACACTTCAAAAACTCACTGTTTAGTATAGTTGCAGAATTTAAAATATTCTGGCCTGTATTTCTGTATCAGAATAAGCATGAATATCATGCAATAAAACATAACAAAAAAACCTACGCATTCTAACTTACATCGATCAATTGTTACTGATCACTAGTTGTGATAAAGCATTACTAACATGCCATAATTTGTAAGGAGGAAGTAGACACCACTACTGAGTCACAATGAGAATGCTGGCAGAATTACTACACACTTTCTCTAGGGAAAAAAAGCCCAATAAATTTATTTTATGAATTCAATTGAATTATGAAATTAACTTAATACTTTCATTTAGTATTTCCTAAATGAAATTATGTATGCTTTCTAACATAAAAATAGAGTTAATATAAAAATACATTTCCAAAAAAGAGTGCCTTACAATTGGCTTGTTTCACCAAATTGCAATTTTGAATAATAAGAATGCCATCCAGAAACGCCAGCATTGAGATTTCCTTAGCCCTTAACTTTGGATGACTTCAAATAGCTTTGAAAGGAGAATGATCATTCTCTCCATAACAAAATAATAACCCTATTACATTCCAAACACAAAAGCTGACCTCTGTCTAGCTGCAGTTACCAAACTATATGGAAGAAATAATTCAAGTATTAAACAAAGGAATGTCAGTTTTCAGTATGTCTAAATAAAGCAGTACAGCATTCCCTCCCCCAATCCATTTTTCCCCAATGAGTCATACTCAGGTTAAATCTCTAGTTGACTCAGGCTACTATACATCCACAATAAAGCTGTGCTAGCTACATGCAAAGTGTGGTATCTGAAACTGCATTTGGAATGCCAAGAGAATATTAACAAGCAACTTCTAAATCAAACACTTCTAATATTTGAAACAATAGCAGAAAAATGCAAACTAAGCACTTCTGAATTACAAAAAATCACCTTACCTTTACTACGTATTTTGTTAATGCTTTAAATGTATTTCGTTAAATACATGGCTTAATTATGCAATCTCTTTATCCACAGTACTAAAGGAACCCTTGAAGTCATTATTCCATTAACTGCATGCAGAACAGCTTGTAATTTTCCACCATCTGCGAGCAGCAGTGAGATTGCATTACCTTCTTTCCATGTCTTCCACTGGAACATGCTTTATCTATAAAAAAACCCCTCAGATCTTTCCTATGTATTGCTTATCCAGAGAATCTAATGATGGAGAAGTTTTAGATACCATTAATTAAATGACTAAGAAGAAACTGATAAGGAACAGTGTCAATCCTTTTCAATATCCCCTTTCCAACAATGACGTTACTAGGCAAACTGGGGGAAATCATGGGATCTCTTGTAGATAGAAATAGGCTTAAATTTTAAAGATTTAATGAATCCTCCAACATTGCATTTTCATCATAAGAACTTTAAGTTTTCTAATACCCATCTAGATGTCTGACTTTTTTTTTTTTTCCCAATGACCTTTCATGGAAAGAACGTCAACAGTCTAATTACATGTATGAAAGTAAGTTTTCATTTGATGCATAGAAGAACATGGCCTTTACCAAAGAACAGTGCTGCTGGAAAACTATGTATTTGCCTAAGTGGTGGAGTACAATTTATACTTAATTTTTTTCTGGACATTTCCAAGGCAACAGCTGCTCATCCTGAGATATTTCTAGTTTGTAACATCAGGCTTCAGCAGTCTCATGGAAGTAGGAGCTACCTGTACTCTTCTTCCAGACTATCAGCCTACAAGGTCAACCCTAAGCATATCTGAAGAGGAATTTTCCATGAGCATTACACTCTCCTGTTTTTAGCTAAAAGAATCACTTGTCACATGACTGTAGATGTTTCAAAACTTTTAGGGGAAAAATGGTTCTTTCCTCCATGACTCCGCACACATCGGCAACCTGTCTGCTGACAGGAGCTGTGTCCTCTAGGATCCTTTTCTTTCAATAACATACAAACGTGAAAAGGTCTGGCTTTCAAGCTCCCAGGCTCACTGCAATGTCAGGGGAGTTCAGAAACATGTCAAATCTTTCAAAATTAAATGTTACTTGGATATTTGCAGACCAGAGTTAAAATAATAAAAATAATAATACAGCTAAGTTTCTTTTCTCCCATTTTGCAACAGCACGTTATTTGACATCTCAGAATTTCCAAACAGGAACTGTGTCTTAGACTAATATTATTTAATACATGAAAGGCCCTGTGCAGCATCCTGATTTCAAGAAAAGAAATTTAATTCAGAGGGACTATTCAAAGAAGCAAGTATTTGTCAGCATAAGCAGATGTTATATGCTCAGCTCCCTATGAAATTGGTTACACATTGTAAGAGGCACATGAATATATGAATTTTTAAAATTTTACTAGGTGCTTTTCTGAACCTTCAGTGGCTAAATGGCTAAAATTTCTTTTGAGATCTGGCTCTTTCAAGTAAATCCACTGTATATAACCAGAATTCTGAAAAAGAGATGTAAAAGATTTCCTTCCCAGAACATTAATAAGCAAATGTGAATATAATTAAGAATATTTATAAAAAGGAAATTTGGCTCACATTTTGCTTGCCTTCAGCTTTTTTAATACAATATATTATATAGCTATCACCCTTTAAAGTGCTGCAGAAAATTTACTTTAATGTAAATGCATATTTTTCTATCAAATCTCTATCCTATACTGAATACTTAACAGCTACACTTGAATATAGCACAGCTATTTATTATTTGTATTGATATAGTAGAGGATGCTCCTTGTTTGAACCATAATTGCTGTGATTCTCGGGCATCCTTCCACAATAGTTTTCTACCAGAACAGCTTAACAGCTAATTACCACAAATGTTCAGGTAGCAAAACTGCCTTCAGTAAACTTTCTTCTCTTACAAGGAAAATATGGACTTTTAACATATCTAGAAGTACAATGAATTCAGAGGCTGAATCTGTGATCACGGGATGTGCTTAGAGTAGATCACCTTGGCTGCTACTTGTTATCTGTAGTAAAAAAGAATGATTTTGTTTATCTCTACTGATGTAAATTATCACACTGGATGGATGTGGGGAGGGAGGATGCTTACCTGGTAACAGTATTTCAAAGTTCTTGTGGCTCAGACAGTTTAAACTATTAAAATAATTGCTATCTGGCGGCTCCTTGATGAGCAATTGAGCTCCAGAAGCATTGGTGTGGAGATGTTATAAACTCGGTTACTTGATTTGATCATTAATGTATCAACTGGGATTGGGTGTTTTTTAGATATGAGGATATTACTGGGGTGATTAAACAATATTACAGAAGAATTTTAAAGGAAAGCAAAAATTTCACTCAAAGCAATCTGGGTGAAGCACTGCCATGGTATTCTTTCAAAGTCTTTCTCATGTCTTTAACTATCAATACCTCTCTGAAAGGCAAACAGTTCAGACTGTTAACCTGGATTTTGGGAGAGTTTTTCCACATATTTTCTGTGTCACCTCAAGCAACTAAATCTCTCAAAGTTTCAGATCCCCAGCTGTTAACTGGGAATTACAGCAATTTACTTCCCCATATAATTGTTGTGAAGGTCATCCATTACAGACTGTGCAGTGTTCAGAAACTATGGTCACAGCATACATAAATGCCTATGACACAACAGCCATAAGGTAATGTGTATAAATTGTGTCACAAAATGAAGCTTCTGGAAAGTCAGTACTGCTGTGCAAGAAAGGACTTGCAATGGTGGTACACTATACACCAAGTTCAAAGAGTACAAGAAGAACAAAGGAAAGAAAAGCCATTCTCAAAGGTGATTTAATTCACACAACACATACAGACTGAGAATAGGTCTTTTCCTAGTATTGTGCTCCATAAGGCACTTCAGAGGTTCATCTTCCAGATACAAGTTTTATGCATGTGTTGACAGGAAAATCACCATAAAGAGTATCAGAGAAGGAGAGCAAAGGGTTCTTCAGGAACATATCATCATCAACCAGCATGGAGTAGACTGGTGCAGAAAAAATTATCTTGGGAAGGGTTCACTTCCTCTGTCAAGTGTGTTTGGTGGTTGAAGGAGACCCTGATCCACGGTCTCTGCTCTCCTCTCCACAACAGAAAAGCTGTGTGAGTGCTAGAAAGGGCTATGTGATTATTTGGGTTGTTCTGGTTTGTTTGTTTGGCCCCATGTAATAACTGGTTCAACTTAAAACAAAAATTTCGCTTCCATTGAGCGTTTACTGGGAGAAAAGGCAATTGTGCCTGCATGTCTGTCCCATTCTGTAGCCTGCAGATTCACAGGCTTATATAATAGAAGATGGCTATGAGTTTCAGTCCCTGATCCAATAAATGTTTATGTACAACAGTCTGTAGCAGTGCCAACAGATTTACATCAACTCACATTCCTGGCTAAAAAATACTCTTAGAATCTGATTAATGTGGGTTTAAATCCTCTTCAGGAGAAGACACAAATCTCCCACATCCCAGCTGAATACCTTAAACATCAGCCCAAAGGGTGAATGGTATGTCTTCCACAATGATTTTGTGAAGACTGTATAAATTTTTCCCAATTGAAACTACTCATTATTGGCTTCAGATTGCTTTTAGGGGAAAAAAAAGCCAAAGAAAATTTCTATCTATTCCTAAGTTAAGGTGCAGTTCCTATATTCCTTTGAGAGGAAGGACTGCAGATATTACAGGCCCCTCTTCACCCACATAAATGTGTGTGTATGTATGTTTGTTCCTTGTGCATGTTCTCATCTGTACTTTGGCATCACAATTTTTCCCACAAGATTTTAAGATTAGTTTTCAATTACAGCCTTAGCAGTAGATTGTAGAAACTGGGGAATAAATAATTCAGGTCCTCATCCCTGCAGTTTGTAGGTTCTGACATCTGCATAAGTGAATTAATTTTCAGAAGCATTGACCCTTCACAGCTCTAATTGCCTTCAGCACCTTAAAAAAAAATAGTATCCACAACACATTAAAAACCTGTGGGCAAAAATATTGATTTTGCCACACATTAAACTTTCAGACTATCAGAAAATACTAGTAAGTGTATGGCAGATAATTTAGGAAGTCTGAAGGCTTTTCAACAGAAGGCTTTATCTGAGGAATAAAATAATAAACATAAATACGTGAATTTTCAGAAGAATTAGTAAACCTAATGGTTGTGGGGGTTTTGTGGGTGAAGTAATGAGAGTTGCATAAATACAATCTACTGAAAGGAAGACACTACTCTAATTGGAGTTAAAATCCCATGATTAGTTTAAACAAATGTATCAATTGAATAAATCTCATTAACAAAATAGGAGGGTAAAGGAAAAGTAAAGATTTTTGCTCTGTTGAATGGAATTATGATATTTACAGTTGTCTGCTATGCTGCGAAGTAGTGACCAATAAATTGAATTTAAACATTAGAAGACAGTGTGCTACCAGGCAATAATAGTTCATAATAACAAGCATTGCAAATTTTTGTACCACCACCACCACCTCCCCCCGATACAAAAAAAATTGTCAATACGTCAATACACTTCTAAGGCAAATCACTGTGGTATGGCTGATAAATAACACATTACATCCACTTACCTGTGTTTATGCCTTTTCCTTTTGGTAGTGAAACCAGATGACAGCATTCAAGAATCACTTTAGGCCTAATAGACTTGAACAGACCCTTTTCATTTAATGCCAGTTCTGAGGTTTAGACTTGCTAGAAGTTATCTGTTAGTCTTCCCAGACTTTGGAAAATGGGAATTACCTATATAATATCTCTCCCTTTACTGCCTTGAGGTGGTATCTCTTGTTTTCCTTCAAATCAAACTGATGAAGTATATGTGACTGAGGTGGAGCACTCCCATTCTTCACAGTATCTAGTAAGTTTTAAGTCCTTTCACATACAACATGAAACTTTAGCCTATCAGCTCCTAATTTCACTGAACCAGCGCACTGTCCTGGAGGAACTAAACACCAACCTTATTTTGAACCCTGTTAACTCACTTGGACACTTCACTTACTGTGTCTGCCCCAAAGCATTTGGCATTTACTACCACCATATTATAACTTCTATCTGTTAGCCACGCTATCAAAAAAGCATTAGCAAAATTGCTGGAAAACCCAAAGCTGTAAAAACACTGAGTGTGTGAATGTTTTATCTCTATCAAGTTAAAAAGTAACTTTGGTTATCCAAGTGATTTTTAATGAAGCACTCAAAAGTTAATAAAAATTTAATAGAATTAATCTTTTCTGATTTGTTTATTCTATTTTCTTTTCCATACTTCAGAAATACAACATTGGTTTTATGTGTAAGTAAACATAACATACCAAAATCCACAAGCTTGACTCCTCCTTCAGTGGTCAAAAGGATATTATTTCCCTTAATATCACGGTGGATAGTTTTGTTCTCATGCAAATGCTGAAGTCCCTGGAAGGTAAGATATAAACATGAACTTTTAACTAACAGCTCTGTCCTCTGTATTAGACTTGCAGAAACAAAATGAGAGCAGAAAAGTATGAAAAAACTAAAAACAGAGATTTGTTTTTAATCCACAGAGCTGATGGGAAAAACACTTAGCGTACCATGAGGAATTGATATTTTTTAATTGCCTCACTTTATGTCAAAAAGAAATTTTAAGATAAAAACAGAAAAAAAGCGCACTATAAATCTACATTATATATTATACTTTTAGAGTATAAATTCAAAGAAAACTATTAAGGCCTAAAATCCACTGCAGAAAGTCAAATTCCGGTTAAAAGAAAATGAACAATAAAGACACTTGATCCTGATTAGCCAAAAAAAAATTTGTAGTAGTGTTTGAATTCACTAAATCTATTAATTATTTTGCTATAAAAATATTCTGGATCCAGATATAAGAAGCTGAAGAGTATTTTCTGCTCTTTCTCAAAAGAAAAGTGATTTTGATGCAGAACTATATTTACTGAGGAAATTAATCAATGGTCAGAAATCAATTTTCATTCTCTTAATAATGAAACAAACAGATTAACTGTTCTTCACCTTATTTGTTCAAAAAGAACCATCTGAATTGCGCATTACCTTGATTTCATTAAACACTGCTATAATACAAGATAGCCATGTTAGTGGAGACATGATCTTCATTCATTCAAAGAAAAAAATATGAGCTGAATATTGACGGTGCTTTCACTGAGAGCTTATCTTACCATCAGAGCTTCTCGTAAAATGTAAGCAATGATAAGTTCATTCATCCTTTCGCCTCTTTTCAGAAATCCTTTCACAAGATCAGTTACAGAGCCACCATTGCACAGCTGCAAAACATCAGGGGAATATAAAAAGGAATTAAGAAATGTTGAGTAGCCACCTGGTTTTAGTTTTCAGTAGTTTTTGTATTTGTAGCCAAATGAGCTCCTATTAAACTGGCAAACCACAAATTTGCCCTTATGTCTACCATTTATACAAACAACATACGCAGCAACTTTTGCCATTTTTTTCACTACTTTCTGCATTTAGTTCTTCTTACCCAAACGCATGTACAGCAGCCTCTCTGTTTTCCTACATACATGATTGCTTTTCACTGTAACAGAAGTAGCTTATAGAGCAACAAATTTGCTCTGAACACATGTTCTGTGGGGCACACTAATTGCTTCTTATGTTCATCAAGTGCAAGTCACCAGCAGTGCAGATTATTACAGCATCAATTCCCAGGTACAAAAGCAACACACAACAAAAAACAGATTTAAGGCATCAGAAGACAGGTGGCAGAGAACTTCCACCAACAAGAAAATTTTCCAAGGGGAAAGCTGCTCTCTGCCAAGCAGCACTTAATTTCTAGTGTAGAAGGATGTTATAGACAAGGGATGGGCATCATGCAAGATGATGAAAGTGCCATGGAAAGAAACGTTCCATCTCACACCAAAACAAGATGAGCCATGGGCATAAGACTAATTATAGCCCTTGTACATCAATCCTGTCAGCTTCTTGTTCCAGATGCAGAACCACAATCTACTCTGGACAATTCTTTCTCCTGTCTAAGGTTCAGTTAGACTCCTACAAACCCCTGTCCTGTGCCATAAACATAGGAATCAAAGGTTTGGCCCTGCTCTCTAAAAAGATTAGTGAGCACACATTACCAGCAGGTTAGTTTAGAGCTGCAGTATTTCATAAATTCATTTTTATAATTTACAGTTTTTCCACAGGAAGAAGCAACAAGGTAACTTCAGTGGCTCTGTAGCAGTGACATATCCACAAAGATGAAATTAGCACTTACGCCCTTATACTATCCGTCATACACCTAACAGTACACATTGATTGAAGAGCCATTGCCTCTGTAAAGCAGCTGCTTCCAATAAAACAGTGAAGCAAATTGTAAGTTTTATACTGTATCATCCAGTAGCTTTTCACATGAAAACACTCACATAAGACATTCTATCGATGTAGCACAAAACAGTGATTCCTTTTGACTACAGATTTTGAAGTCTATTCAAATCAAGGGCATAATTTATTAACAAAACCTCTCAACTGCAGAACTCAAGACATCATATACTTTTGTGTATGATTTTTTTAATCTGTTCTTCTATACCTCTACATTTTTTCTGCACTGCAATTACAAAGAGACTTGCACCTTACAGTATAAAACATTTTATAGGCCTTTGTATACAACCATAACAATAATTTTCTGATTACATTTGGAACTCATCAGTTGCACTGAAGTTCCACCATATGCATGCCTACAAAAATAACATTAAATACACAAGTCTTGTTGCAGGATGTGTCCCCCATCAAGTCAATGAAGGCTCTGGTATGACAGATGCTGAGCTCTATGGCAACAATTTTGGAACTCGGTTCATCTCACCCTTACTTCATTGGGACAATATGCATGCTTAGAGAGGGAAAAACTCATATGCTTAAATTATGAGATTAAGAACTTTACTGGATCAGTGTCAGGTTCCTGAGAAGGATTTAATTTACTGTCTTTAGCCATGCTGGTCTGTCTTCTCCATTGACTTTTTCTGGCTACCTTTTTTTTTTTTTTTTTTTTTTTTTTTTTACAGTGACATTATCTTACCAAGGTCTCTATTGTTTTAACTTTGCCATGTCATCTACACATTTAATCAAACCAAATGGATGATGACAATCTGGTTAATTTAATGCACCTGTATTTCAGGGCACTGAAACTGTCTGACAGGTGATAAACCAACTGTGAAATAAATTATACATTACATTCTTCAAACTATTTTTCTTCATTATCTAGTATTAAAATTTTGCTTCTTTTGTTTTCTTTACAGAGCCGGATATCTCTTAGTCTTTCTGTTCAAGGTTAAGAAGACTAACCCAGAAAGGAAAATACTGTTTTTGTAGGTGGGAGAAAGAAAAAATTATACCTCAGAAACCACATTCTTCAATGTTTAGACAGTAAAGTCAAGAGTGAATTTAGTTGTGTGGGTCAGCAACGTTCATTTTTGCTTTCTTAAACATGTCACTTTAATTTTTCTACCCCTCTCATAAGATATAAATCCCTACTACGAGATAAATATCTGTATTATGCAATAAAACTTATCTAAAATATCAGGTAAAATAAGATACTAAAACTATGATTATTTTAGACCAAACTAAACTGAACTTGGGTATGTAAAAGGTCAGCTGAGCAGGTCTTGAAGAAAAAAACAGAAGCTACCCACGCCACCATGGAAATCCTCCACCAACTCCCAAGGCAGGGTGGCTGAGGATGTCATAGACACAGATTCTTGCACACACATAGGGCAACTTTTCTTTTGCTACTTCTGTCTCAAAAGAGTTGTACTGCTACATCAGACAATTTGTATTCTTCTGAGACCACCAGAAGAGAAGGAAGAGGGGATAAAAGGCTAGGTATTAAAATGCAAGCAACTATAAGGAGGAAAAGGGATTACTGGAATACAACTACAAGTAGAAAAGGAGATTATAGCAGGCACTGTACGTGTGTGCTCTGAGCTGCTTGGGGAAGGAAGGTGGGAATGATGACGACGATGACACAAGTTAGTACTAACCTTGTTCTACTTTTCTACAAGCTAAACAAATCCTCATGGGTAAAATGTTGCATCCGGTGTCATTCTCTGTTTCCACTGTCCATTTTTTGCAGGCAGAGCTGCTACATGTCCCTATAACCATGCAAATAACTAAAGTTCAAATGGTGATTCTTTCTCCTGACTCAAGCTATCAAACTGCATGCATGTTCAATGCAAGCTTATCATAAATACATCAAAAAGACCCTCTCATAACAAGTCAGACTCTTCTCTTGCCTCTCAAAACAAGAATCTACAGAAAACTACAATACTCCTGCCTGACGCAGTGGTGGACCATGCTTGCTTGGGAATCTGAGTAGATAGGTAGATAAACTATCCTTGGGGATGTTGACCAGGATCTAGTTCATGACATAAAAACTTAAAGGGGAAAAAACTCTAAACCATAAAAAACCAATCAATTATATTTCCTTAGCTCATAGAGTCTTTCAATGAGAGATTACGGGATTATTTAGCAGTACTGCTGGACCAGAAGTTTTCTTGGGTGTTGTTAAATAGTGCTATTTATAATTATATCTTTGCTGCTTCTTAGTAGCATGCTGTCCACAGTAAAACCTCTGTAGCCTCTTACCAAAGTTACTGAGTTTGAGTTAAGATAACTGTAATGCTTGGATGACAAGAAATCAAGAAGGCAACAGAGATAATTTTTTAGAAAGATCTTTCTCGTTTCCAGTGAAGCATCTAGAGAAGAGAGGTTCTGGTAGCTATTATTTCATTGCAAGCATTGTGAACTCACATGGCCAAACAGCTAATCAGTCTGTGCATGACTGCACGTCATTTGGTAAAATATCCTCAGAACACCTTGATGAAGGGCACTATCAGCAGAAAACAAGAAACTCATTGAGGACTCAGGACACACACATACAGCAGAAGCTACGTGTCTATCTGACCTGTGTCACAGGGCTGCTTCTTATCCTAGAGGTCAAAGTAATTTACCAAATGCAGATGTACTTCAACCTGTCATAAGACACAGGCTCTTCTGTGAGGAGAGAGTAATAGTTCTATTTCTCTCTTCCACACTCCCAACCCCCCCCACCCACACACACACATTCTCTCTTGCATGCACAGACACATTGCTTTTGGTTTGTATCACTTTTTTAACACCTATTTTAAGCAACCAGTAATCCCAGGAGGAAAACTGCATATGGGAGAAGTGATGGTGGTATCTCAGGTTTGGCAGAACAAGTAGTAATAGATGTAAACCAAATGTAATTACTTCTCAGTTTGGTTCTCAGAAACCACATACTCTGTAATGTGAAATGCATGCAAAACCAAAGCCCTTCAGTCTGAACTGTTTTTAGGAAGTCTCCAAAGGCTGCATTTTCTTAAGGAAAGACAGAAATCCTTTTAAGCTTTGAATAAACTCAATTTAAAGAGAGAGGCTCTTACAAATGTCCAGCCTATAAGACATGTTAAGGGAAGATATTAATGATCCTGCCACAAGGATGTTATTTAGAAATGTCATCTTGATAACTTTGTACATGAGCAGTTTCCATCAATTTAATGTTAGTCATTTCTACTGTTCCCTTGTGATTTACAGGTATTTTCTTTACTGGCAGTATTTTCAGTGCCTTCATGGACAAATGCAAATATTACCTGCAAATGCAACTAAAAGGTGAGTGAACTGAACCCTTCGACTACATAAAAGGGAGTGGAGAAGACGGAGACAGACACTTCTCAGAGGCACACAGCAAAGGATGAGAGGTAAAAATCCCCAACTGCAAGACAGTAGATTCTTACTGGACGTAAAGGAAAAATTCTTCCACTGAGAATAGTTAAGCACCAGAACAGATTGCCCAGCAAGTCTGTGTTATCACTATCCTTTTGAGATACTCAAAACTTGAACGGAACAAACCCTGCGCAAACCTGTAACATTGAAGTTCATCAACTTCAAGCAGGAGGCTGGATCCAATAATCTCCAAAGGTCCCTTTCAAGCTATAATTTTCTATGATTTATAATATTTGGATTTTAAAATATTCAGTCCCTAGTATGGATATTTAGAAAGCAGAAACAGGAGGAAAGGACTAAGGAAATCTTGCATACTCAGACCAAGGGAAAGAATAATTTGATACAAGGCTTGATCCATGTGAAAACCTTCTTGAAAAGGGCTGTAAGCTCTGATGGCCATACACAGCTGTATCAGAAGAGGTGCTTATGATTCTTCTACAGTAGTAGTGAAGGGCTCCTCCCTTATGATTTTCTGGCATGCAAAAGGCAAAGACTCACACTGGAATGATATAGAGTCCTCCACCCACCCATCTGCCACAACCCTGTGCTACTGTAATTGAGCTATTAGTATGCAAAGCTATCTTTAGCAATAGATTTACAAAATCGCATGATCTTAACACATGAAATGTCAGTTTAAAATTGCCATCACATCACAGTCACGCAGGTCTTCTTTGTAGGTCTTACTCACTCTTCATCTGACCCAGCTGATACACTTCTCTCTGTTTAGCTCTTCTCGATTCTGATGCCCATTGAATAAGGCTTCAGTATCAGCTTTGCTTTTAAGAAAAATATCAGTTGCACTTTTGTTAGGGCTATTACAGCCTTTAATCATCCAACTGCTCCTGATTTATACATCTCTAGTAAGCTGTCAGGTAACATTTGCTTGCATCCTACAGCTGTCAAGGTGCTTTCATCTTATTTTAGTAGCATGGACGTAAATAGCGGGGCAACTACAATTACTACCTTCCCTATCTTTACAGGCTTCACAGCTATAAATGACTGGGTAGCACATCACATGCACAACTTACGGCATGCATGAATGATAGTAATGAAAAAGTCACATTGTCCAACCCTGCTTTAATTTCATCATGCATAAGAATGCTAAAAGCATCTCAGGCAGTAATCTCCATTTTTTTCTGTTCTTAGAATAGATCAATAATCTGAATCTGACCTGTTCCCACGACAGCAGAACAGCAATGCTGCCAGCCTCCAAGCTGACTGTACCTTCCTTTTAGTACTGACTGCTGTAAGAACAAAAGATTCTTATTTGTTGCTCTTTTGTTGTTATAAAACAGAAACACAGGAGTAAAAGGGACCTCAAGAAATAATTTAGGCCAATACATTTGCACTGTGTAGAGAGCTGGTACTTTCAAGTGGTCCTTGACAAATACTTGTCTAACCTGCTCCTAAAAATCTCCTACTGAGGAAGACTCCAGTCTAAGTAGCCTGTTTCTGGGTTTCACCAGCTCAATAGTTAGAGCATTCTTCCTACTATCCAACCCGAGTATTTTTTGCTTCCAGTAAAACTGCTTTAGTTTGGCTCTTCCCCCCAGTCGTCTTTGAGAATAAATTATAATTATTCTCTATTTAACATCATCTGTCAGACTACTGTCACAATATGTCATTTTTTTCTTTTTTAGGCTGTACAAAGTTAGTTGCTGTAACCTTTTGAAATTATCCCTGTTCTCTAAATTTAGACTGCCTGCAATTTGCCACTGATGTTTGTGACATGTTTTGCCCCAGACTACATACAGAATTCCTTTGGAAGTCTTGTCTTAGCTGGAAAAAGCTGAACAGAACAGAAGAATCTCCACTTTGCGGAGAATCTCTTTCTGCAGTTCCACTGCCTAGTCAGGTATATCCCATTTCTTCCTCCTGTGGATAGTAGTATTTTTCATGTATCTACCGAATTTTTTTCCTGTGATTCAAAAGAATCCCTCTGGTATTCACAGCTGTAAATCTGATGCTATTCTCCAACATGTCTGTAATTAAACTAAGTGTCCACTCCCGACCTGCTATGTGGACTTTGTTTCATTGAAGTCATTAATGAACAGAAACAGACCAAAAGCAGATGCCCACTTAAGACTCTCAGCCCAAAAGCAAACTACTGAGTCCAGTTTTATGAAAAAGAGGTTATCTGCTTTATTGTTTATGTGAAATTTCTCTATTTCCACATTTTCCTCACAAGAATGACACATAGGACCATATCAAATCCTTACAAAAGACACATCTTATCTCTTGCTTTCCCCTTGCTACACCAGTTACCCTATTAAGAGATTTTATTAATATGGTTTGTTCTCGCCCAATCCAAGTTGACCACTTACCACGTTACTGAGTTCTAGGTATTTCTATGGTGGCTTCTATTAGTTTGTTCTGGGATCACTGTGGCTATCAAAGTTAAACAGACTGGTCTGTATTTCCCTAGGTCATTATTATTCCTCATTTTGTAAAGACATATATCAAATGTTCTTGTATTTAATCTCTCTCATCTTAATAACATAATCCACATTAGCCTCTCAAGCTTATCCTTA
This sequence comes from Athene noctua, assembly GCF_965140245.1. Taxonomy (NCBI): domain Eukaryota; kingdom Metazoa; phylum Chordata; class Aves; order Strigiformes; family Strigidae; genus Athene; species Athene noctua. Next base: position 121,552,915 of record NC_134038.1, read on the forward strand.
AATGCCTGTACCTCAGCTGTGTGGTTTTGTTTCTCCAACATGAAGACATTCTGAAATATTAAAATAAGCAAACCGTGATGCACTCTTACTTGTCTCCTACTGCGCTTTTATCTTTACTCTGCATTGGTTAATTTGTGTGTTTAATTTCTTTCAATAACTGCCAGCTATCTTGCATTCCTTCATTTTTACACTATTTTTCTTAAGCACAGGTACCTACCAGTTTCCCAAGGTGGGTGAAGCATACTCTCCTAAAGCTCATTATCCTTAACCCTGCTGCTCCACCATCCCTCCTTTCCTCAGGGAAGAGAACGCAATTATTTTGGGGCTTTTTTTCACATAAATTTCCTTCCATCTTCAACTTTTTAAAAGAGATTTTCTGTATTAGAACAGAACCAACCTGATACAGCCATTTCCAGTCATTTTCTTTGCCTTCTGTCTCCAAGACAGAACTTGGTAGACTGTCCATCTCACAATCCCAGTTATCATACAGGGTCAGCTGTGACCAGCTTAACTCCTATTCTCTGCCTACAGTGTGACATCTCTTCAGAACTATTACTGCCAAACAGCACATTCTACTGACAGCACCTAACACCTACCACAAATACCTGAAGGTCCTTCTGAAGACTTACAGGGAACCAAAAGTTTCTTTAGCAGGCCAAGAGGTTCAATACACTGCTCCTGTCTGTGCAGCATCGTTTTAATGTAATCTCAAATGGAAGAAAGATGTGCACTGCAGCTCCTATTTTTCCTAACAACAGTAAAAGATAACCCATAACCAAAAGAAACCATAGAGATGCTCTATGCTTTTAGGTAAAGTTGATTGCTTTCAGTTCAGTGTAAATGAAACATCACTGAAACAAACATCCTTCCTAAGTTACTTAGCTTCAGTGATCACAAACCATGTGGTATCTATAATTTTGCTCTCCTACATCATCTACCACCTCCAGAGCTGTGTTAGTGACAGTCTCACAGGTGTTTGTTACTTCTGATTTCTTCACTTTGAGTCTGGCTTTTAATTTATTTTCTTTGTCATGGCATGCACTGACAAGACAGACAGCCAGAGTAAAAGTTTAAATATTCCATCTTATGCAATGCTGGTCTTCACAGACTTTCATCTTTTCTCAGTCAGGACATAGGTATCTCTACCTCATGCCATGGCCAGAATGGAAACACCACATCTACGCCAATATTGTGTTTTTCTAAATTTTTTCTTTCAACTCAGCATAATCGAATGAAGCCACCAGGCTTTAAAAGCACAAAAATAAAAAGAAATAAGCCCCTCAAAGGATGACTTTTTCTGCTCTGAAATATTTGTAATAATTTTTTGTCTCTAATAGAATGAAAAAAACCAAGTAGGTGACATTGCTGTACAAGAGCTTTACTGGGCACAGCCCAGCTGAACTCCCCTGCTAGCTCTTCCAGATGCAAACTTCATACTGCACCATCCTATAATTCACATTCTTTATGTTATGACATAATTTATTTATATTCCCATGAAGTTGCTAATGAAGAAATTAATGTATCACTTGTCTACATCTTCTCCCCAAAAGACTATACAGCTGAAGTGGTATCAAGCTATGATTTTGAATAGTGCTGTGTAAAGGAACAGAGATCTAAATCACTAGATAATATATTTACAACAGAAATTCTGAAGGAGCTCCAACCATAGCTTTACAGCCTGGCAACAACATAACACAGTTGTAATTTTTTAAAAAATCAAATAAATGGAAGAACCATTTTGCAAAATTAAAACTAAGCTAACTACAAAACTAAAAGGCACTGGTCAGTAAAGAGCCCAGGGCTGCAAGAGGCAGCTTTCCAAGACAGAACATTTTGAAACAGAAAACTTAGCCCTATTTATCATTTTATTATACACAAGGAGCAGTGGTAAAAATAACATTTAGAGTGCAAAACCATTTGCTTGGCTAGGGAGAAAATGCAGGGCCTAAGCCTGGGATCAATAATGTCAACAGACGAATTTCTGCTGACTGATGCAAACGTAGTTGAGGCTCTGGGAATCACACAAAATCTCATAAGCAAATAGGGTGGTAACAGTAAGCACCTCACAGCTTTTACTGCCTGCTCAGAACCACATTGCTTTTGTTTACTCTTCACCAATTAAGAAACGTTTCAAAGCACATTCCTCTTTTGTAGCAGCATTTCTATATGATTTGGGGTTCAGACAGTAGTTCCAAGTACTACCATATCCACACTACACATAATTCTTTTTTTGTCTGCATTCCCATAGGAAGAAAATAATTTAATATAATTCACCATAATTTAAATTACTACAATAGAAATCTTCCCTATTGAGTTTGAAAGCTGGCTGGGGAAGCACAGATCCAAACAACAAAGCTTGTCTAAAGGCTCCTTTTACAAAAGGAGTGAAGCTGAAACACACTCAGCCAAAAGGCAATTCCTCTCTTCGCAGAAGCATGCAGGACAGGCTAGCTTAACCGCTCTAGGAGTTGCCTGCCTCTCTCTGGTGACTACAGAAGGAACTTCAGCGACTGTGTAACTGTCATGGAACCCTAACAAAGCAAGGACATCCTGAAGGACACTCCAAGACATTCTTAAAGAGAATTTTGAAAGAACCAAAAGGATGCTAAACTCAAAAGGCTTTTTTTTTCTTTTTCTTCTTTAAATAAACTACTGGAATGATTAACTCAGAGGGGCTAGATCAAACAGAACTGAAATTAAAGTGCTCTGTAAATTGATCCCTCCCTGGTCACTGTGTTTGTGCAAGGCAGTTCCTTACTTCCAGGGTTTAGTTTCAGCAAAGTCAGCAGCTTTCTGAACTGCAACAAACACTGACATCCTTTCTGGAGACCAGGAACCTTCCCTTTTTGTCACCACTGACACCTGGCTGGCTGCTTTCTGCATGTTCCAGCTCCTTGTTCCTTGCTATAGTACCCTTCTCCCATAGTCTGCAGCCTCCAGCCCTCTCCGACCAACAAAGAACATCTCTCTCCCTACAGACAAGTCCAGTTGCTCCCTTTATAAAGGGACCCAACATGTAAACTGAGAACCAACACAGTACAGTTATATTGTCTATCACACTTGAATTTAAGTGTTTAATCCTTAGGTGTCTGAAGCGAAGAGAGACAAGCCTTAGCCCAAGCATTCTTACGACGATTGATGCCATCCCCCACTAAAGCTAAAGTAGGTCTGGTAATCTGGGATTTAACCAAAAGCTATGTAAATGGGCATTTTGGTGTTTTGCCTTTGTTTAAAAATAACCTCACATTTTTAGTGAACCAAGACGTGAACAAAAATAAAATGTATAGAAAGCAAAGTGATGTTAAACATTAGAATGTGAGAGGCATAGTATTCACATCCTAATTAATTACGTAGTGAAATGGCAAAACTCAGGGGGTTTTTTTCTGGGGTTTTGCTCTACTCCATGGTGGCAAAACTTGTTAGAGGTTACTCAGAACCAGCTTTTTGCATGTACAGAATTCTTCAGCAAGGTGGGCCATAACATATGCTCACAAGTTGTTTAAAGGATACAGAATGTGCAAACCACAATGTAATATGAAATACTCATTATGCAGAGAAATTACGAGTATTTACTAAAACTTGGAAGCATCAAATGATAGTTGCAGCCACACATCTTTGATCTTGAGAAAATAGGATATAATTCAAGCATAAAAAATTGCTATAATTGGGAAGCAGACAGGGACACATTAGAAATGGAGAAATCAAGGCTGATTCAGACATGTAATGGATCAAAATATTCAATGTTGGTCTGAATGGAGCAATTATAACCAAAGACATTACTGAAAAATGACCCATGTTGAGAAATCGAAAAAGCAATTTTGAATTGTTTAATTTTCCTTCTATATATGTCATTTGGAAATACCTGATAATATTTAGACAAATGACAACTCCCTTCCCCCCACCCCATCTCCCATAAAACCCAAATGGACTAGTTATTTTCCACTATGCTAATTTCCTGAAAGATTACTGTTTTATAGTAAATCTCCCATATTAAAAAAAAAAAATGCTTATCTGCTTTCTTATTACAACTCTTATCATATATTCCATTATACAGAACAATTTCCATCCAAAGCTTTTTTTTAAAACTCCACAAACTTGTCTTTATTCCCCTAGACAGAAACACATTTGTGTATAGTATCTGCTGTATCTAACAAAAGCAATGGTAATCATGCCAAAGGAAAATCCTGAATAAATTATTCATCTGTATGTACCACAAGGTCCTCTATTTCATGTAAAAGAGTGACTGATATAGACATGTCTCTAGTTTATCTCAGGTAGGCTCATCTCTTTGAAAGCCAGAATGAGACCACTGGGTCCTGCTTCTAGGCATTCCCACAGATTCCTGTGGGACTCACTCCAGCCAGCACTTGTTAGTAATAGAAGCCTTGCAGAAAAATGCATGTCACTGAATTCAGATTTTCCCACTCTTGCCAAAACTATCACAGCAATAAAAACAACTCCAGTTTCTACAATCCTACCCGTTCCTCACAGTTGTCTTATTTTTTTAAGACAAAAATCTGCATTTGAATGGAGTTCAACAATTGAAGTCCCAACATCTTCAACGATATTAAATTCCCTGCTAAATTTTAGATATACTAGTCTAAGTCACTCCCACCATGCAATGTCCCAAAAGGAGATTGCATGCTCAGTGTCCTACCAGGCTCTGAGCCTTCCTGCAGGCTGCAGGCTCTGAGGCTGCAGATTTTTTCAGCCAAATGCCCTTCCACATCAAAAATAAGCATTAGCTGCTTTGCAACACTGACAGCAGTTCCCCTCTCCCTCTTCCACAAACTAAGAGGTGCCATGAAGAGTGACAACGCCATTAACTGAGAAAGGAAAGAGATCAAGCTAATGGAGAGAATACTGCCAGCTGTCAGGACTTACATGGCTCTGGAAAGCTCAGCAATAGACAAAGACAGAACTACCTGCCTCACTCAGAGCTTTTCTTCTCCATGCCCAGCCTGCTTTGACACAACCAGCACTCTGAAGCTGTAGTCTATGCCTGGATGCAAAAAAGGAGCAGTATCTTGTGAAGAGTCTTGTTATGTTGCCCATGTGGAGGTGACAGCACATTCTCACTGCAAGAACCATACCCATCCCCAGCCCCATACATGGTACAGGGCTCCTTACTCTTTTAGACTGGGATATGGGACTGAGGTGAAAACATTGCATCCCTAGTCAAGGAAGATTATCTAGATCAACAGATGTTTTAAAAATACCAATCAACTTACCTAGCACACAGAATTTATCAGTCCTCCTACAGAGCTCATAAAATCAAAATTAATGAGTTGGAAGTAAATACATTGTCACCTACTGAAAGACGAGATGAGTGTAAAACCTGTCTTGGTTGTTTGGGGGGTTGGGGCACAGGGAAGAGGGAGGTGTTTGGTTTGGCGTTTGGTTTTTTTTAAGTTTGTCTCTTTCCACATTTTACATCACCCAGTCTTCCAGCTCTCAAACAGTTGAAGCTCCACTCCTGTTAAGCCACACAACAGCGCAGAAATATTTGGATGACAGACCTCTGCCCTCCTTTGTGTGGACATAGGAAAGGGATCTGAATTTTGTAATACATAAATGTGATTGTCCTGATCTTACAAGTTCATGGGATGCTTCTGGCTATTTTAGCATCAGTTTTTAAAAAATATCAATACCTAGATCTTACACTGGACTATGGTTGCTCTTCTTTTGTAGAAACCACACTATCAGTATCTCAACTGCCCAGCTGGAAAAAAAAAAATATAATCTCCCTTCCCCAAAGCAACTGGACCTGCTGAGACTGATACTCCTCTAGATGCATAACTATAACTTCACAAACAGGACACTACATTACAGAGCAGAGGATTTTTTTTATTTAGAAAAAAAAAAAAAGAAAAAAGGATATACTTCAGTGAATTACACCATATACTAGAATTACATGAAATGTCAAAAAAACAACATGATCAGAAAGTCTTGCAGTAGGTTAGTGAAGGATCTCAAACTATTAGCCACAAGATTCAGGCATTAATTATACTCATTTTTCTCTGGCACATATGTAAATTGTGCTGTCACTGTTCATTTATGAATCTGTGAGGAAAATTTATACATATTTCATGAACTCTAGGGCTCTCTCTGTGACCACAGTTAGCATTTGTAAATATCTGGAAGCATCTGATTTGCTAAACTTCTCTCTCCAAACACCAAATACAACAGTGCAACAGCACAGCACACTCACGCCAGGCCAGATGTAGCAGTGCAGATGTATTGTTTGGCTTTCTTGATTTTACCCAGGAGCTAGTGCAACACCTTCTTCTCTTGACCTTGGTGAGTTCTTATCCCTAACCAGCCACCTCTGACCATGCCACTCTTCTCTTGAACCCTCACACCAGGTGCCCCTTGTCCGTCACATCAGATATGAGGTAGTTGCTTTTAATTGTCAGGACCTGTAGCAGCCCTAATACCTTTCCTCAGGCAACAATAGATCTGCACCTATCCTTGATCAAGTGCTGGCATCCATCACCAGCTACCTGTTGACATAACACGTTCCTTTCTACTTTGATGGAGCAGCCAAGACAAACAGAAAACCACATCACCATCCTCCTTCAAATCCTCTCAGTAACTCTCCTGTGCTGCAATGCTGACAAATGCTTGCAGCTGCTTGAGATTACAACTGACTTCTGCTATCCCCTTGCTTCTCCATTTCCGAATCCATTTGTTCTGTTCGGCTTAAAGCTTTGATATAGGCTCCCTGCTACAGAGGCCCACTTTTCAGGTTGGAAAGGAGTAACTGATGCTCTACATGTTGTGCTGAGCTCTCCATCTCTGGGCAAATTCAAGAACAGTAATTCTTCTAAAGGATCTGTACAGAACTGGAAAGGACTTGTATCAGGGGATCTCAGCTTGTTACACACTCAGTATATGTAAGCAACTCCCCAGACAATTGCAACTGCCCTTATAATTGGTATTTGAGTGGGAACTACACTGGTTTTCTACCCTGTGCTTATCACAGTCTGTCAGACAGGTTCTCTCACAGTTCTTATCCTGTTGCAAGCATTCTGGATACACATGCAAGCATTCCTAGCCCTCACAAGCCTCTAGAAGTAATCTAGCATAGCAGCAATGGACTGCCATTATGCTGGTACAGCAGGTTGGCAGTTTGGTATCCTGGTACTTTTTTCCACATAGGGCTACACTGTCCTCACTCAGATTAAATGGAATCCATACTATGGGTTTGTATGTTGTTTATGCTTGTGAAAAGACGACCAGGTGAACTGAAGCACTACAATTTTCTCTGTTCTAGTTTAATTCAAAAACTCCTGAGAGCTTCTGTTTACTGGGTTTAATGGTTTTGTTCTTTCTGGAAAAAGCAACATAAATAGAAGCATCCCAATGATTTAAAAAGATACTTAGTTATTTGTAGATTTAAAGTTTTTCCTCTTGATGTTAGCTATAAAAGATCGAAGTTAAGTAACAAATTTTAATCACTTCAGGCAAATTTTAAATTAGCAAACAGCTGCCAACTGGATCACAACAATCCTTCATGATAATCTTTCTGTAATTCCTTTGAATTACCAGTGTCTGGTCAGCAGGTTCAATTAACATCAAGAAACATCCAGAAGATTGAACTCAAAGTATACTGCCTTGCCTGCAACAATGTAGAACGGTAGTACTAGTTACTGATTTATTTAATGCATTTATTTTCTGACATTTTAAGGTTGAAGGAATGGAAAATGTTAACATGCCACTTCTCTAGAGAAGCAGGTTCAAAGGACAAGCTATTCTACACATTCACATGATTTCTCTGATGAAGATTACACTAGAACAAGAAAAGGTTCTACATGAGAACACAGACGAATCAGGTTCATTTTAGTCCGGACTGTGCATAGCCAGCGCTGGTACAGATTGCACTAGCTACTCAAATATTGTTTGTGAAGGTACTTTTTAAGTGGTCAGAAAACAGAGCTTTCAGTCCACTGCAAATTGTAACATATTCCTCCTTTTCAAATGAACATGATTCTAAATTTCTTACCACACACTGAAAAATATTTTGATTTGGAAATGTCTTCATAATGTTGAAAACATTATATTCTAGTATGTGGAATATTACGTGTAGTAGTAAGTATATAATAATGACACAAAAAATAAAATTGCATGCTCTAGAAGAAGACTGTACAGCATGACAGCATCATCATCAGGTTTACTGTGCCCCTAAATGGATACTAAATAGAACAGTCTGAGGCATCCTTAATGCAACAATCATGGTTGCTAGAGAGCATGAGGGAAATGGACTGCAAAAATTGGACTGACTCTTCCTAAACGTCATCTTCTAGTGCCACCACAGAAGACTGAATGCTATGCTACATGGACTATTAGTCTAACTCAGAAGGGCATTGCAGATGTTCTTCAAATGTTCACGTACACACTAGAAAAACCAACACACCTAAAAAGAATGCTTTTACAGTCTTACTGACATTCAGCACAAAGCAGTTTATTTCTATAACTTCCTGGTGATTCTCTCCACCTCTCCAGAAACGGAAATAGACCTCTCAAAAACGGAGAGTTTTCTACAAAACGCTTTGATATTATGAAACTGTATTTTTAGGTGGGAAGTCACTCCATCCAAACTTTTTTTCATTGCCAACCTAAGTTTTAACTGATGAAAACAAAATCTTTAATTTTTTTTACTGTAAAAATAATGGATGTTCCCTCTATTTCCTAAGCATAAAAATATATTGAGAATGATAAAATACACTAGCTTACATGACTCACAAACACCAGTCCATTTCAAATATGGCATGCATAACTATGTGTCATTTGAAAATGGACCGAGATGCTTCTTGAAGTTCTATCTGATCTGTGTAGGAAATCAACTATAGAAATATGTTGCATTATGATTCCCAGTCTGTGGCTTACAGTAGCAAGTAAAAGGTACACAAGACGTACCATCTACCTTGCGGTGGTATTTTCAGCCTTCATTCAGTCTTGACTAGGTTGTTCTTTGCACCAGATCTCAGACAAGGGCTGTGCCACTTTTTCTCCTCATCTGCCCCTGACTTACATGTTCACCTGTAGGGCCTGATACAATTTACCTCTCTGCTCTATCTTCCATGAGCAGATTTCCAACTACCTCAGATCTATTCCCTTCTGAGCTAACATCCAGAGCAGAAAGAAATAGGCTATAGCACATTCTGCCTTAGCTGTTTCAACATGCTGATGTCTGCTGATGTTAAACTGCTAAGCTGATTCATCCCAAGTGTAATACTCAAGTGGTTTCTTTTCAACACAAACTCAATAGGCCAATTTCTTCTGCCTGCATCTCTGGACACACGTGGCAAGAATCCTCCTTCCAGCAATATTCTTTATTATAAACATAATTAGAACAGCATCTACACAGGGGCTGACGTTCAGCCTAAGTGCAGCCTACTGAGAGAAGGGCATTTCTGAACGGAGAGTCAAGAGTACTGTTACTCCATACAGATGTATTCCTCTTTCACATTAATTCATGTAGGTGGTTTCCTTAAAAATGCTGAATTGAGAAAGTTAGGTTACTTTGTTACCAAAAAATTGTAATGATGCTAAAAGCTCTCATCTTTAATTAATTTTCCTTTAGTTTTTAATTATTTGTTAAAATTTATATTCTATACTAGTCTCTGGTTTAGGTCCTTATGGGTTAAGATGAATATAACATCGTAGCTTTACACTTCTACAATACTATACTTGTGTCACACGCAGAACTGTTATGCAGAAAGTTTGTTTATTTTTCCAGGTAATCATTATACATGTTTTTTAACTTATTAGATCTATATCAAAATACGAGATTGACTATGTAGCTCTTGATACTTTATTATATCAAAAAAGTATTTGTTTATTTTAACAGGAAAAAAAAAAAAATAGCTCCTACTCTCTTAGAAGCATATTTCCAGCTCACAGCACTGTAACTTCAAAATGCTTTACAAGATCAGTTAGGTAGTCTGCACATTAGCACAGAGATACACAACAAAGAAAAATAAATCCAAGTTCAGCAGAAAATGAGGAATTTCACTTCAAGTTGGTAAAAAGATTTCTATAAAGGCACATGCTATTAGGCAATTATTAAGTGAAGATATTCGGAAGAAGTGTCATGTTTACCCAAGGATTATTCTGTAACAGATCATTTCCATCATTCTGAAGCAACTGGTTTTGGCTTCTAAAGGCCAAGAAACTGTCAGATGACCCACACCAATAGGTCAGCTCCAAATTCCATTTAGTTGTAGGTAAATATTTCTTGATAGTCATCTGGTTTAATGATTTCTGGTCAGAGGACAATGCCTTCAACTTGGCCTGTGAACATCCAGTGCCTCAACTGCTGAGGCACTTAGTGATCAGCAAATCCAAGTGTCAATTTTAGTTAAAAATGAAATGTCCAACTACCTTGTCCAAGAATTTGAGAGTACAGGTTCAAATCATATAAGAATAGATACATTTTGGAAAACAGAGATGGAAGGTGGAGCAGAATATTTCACACCAAGACTGCAATAATCTCATCATAAACCCATCCAACGTCTTTTTTAGTATTCAGAATGGGTGGTAACTTATGAGGTCTGACAATTTTATGATAATTCAAGTATTCAGGACTAAAATCTCTCAAGAACCCTTTATAATATTTTAGGATAGCCTTTTTAAGTACTTGGTCAGTTTTGGCCTCAAAACTATACCTCAGCCACTTACCTTAACCTAGTTCAAACCTGATTAGCCTCTTTTCCCCAAACCCCAAACACGATCAAGTGTATTGCAAAACAGCTACCAAAAACTATGGGATTCATCAAAAATCATGACACTGCATATACTAAAAAAGGTGTGAGAATTGAACAGTACAATTCATAAAACCAGTGTTAAAGACTGAATTAGGAGAAAAGAAACCTGGCAACAATCTTTCTTTCCAGACTAGCTTGCTGTTGATACGTTGTATGGGACATGTCTTAAACAGCTGAGGATTTTTTTCCTCTAGGAAAAAGTTATTTAATTGCATCTAAATACATAGATTCAGATTCAAACACTCCACAGAGTAATTCTGTTGGTAAGCTACAGTGGTGGATCTAAGTTCATTACTAAATTCTGAGTTTTGTCATCTATCAAAACTCATTCCTAGTGGAATTTCAGAAACTTACCCTCCAAAACCTCCAGCACACAGATTCCGTCACAGAACAAACACAAAAGCAGAGCAGAGCAACAAGCTCTGCTTTCAATGCCCCACTGCTCCTGTAAACTCTTCCTGGCAGCTGCAGCTTTGCAGGAATCCAGAATACTACAGTGCACAATTCTCTACTTTTCCTCCTTGACATCATTTTGCATTCAGATACTATGGAAGCTGCTTCAGATTATGCAAACTGCAGTGGTCTACACTATCCCTTCAGTCTTTGGGAACATATCTACAGGCTACGTGCTGACTGCAAAAGGTCCATCTTGGTTTCAGAGGATCACACAGAATTTGCAGGGATTAGTTGATAAGGGCGTTTTTTGAGCCACAGAGATGAGAAAGATCTCCTTGGCATCAAATTTTGCAAATCTAAATTTCAAGACTGGATTCCCCTCTTCAGGGGAAGCAACAGTTCTAAAGTGAAAATGCTCTCTTATGATAAAACAAATTTAAAAAAACCCCAAAGCAATGGAAACAGATGTCTCTGTAAGCTAAAGTATGGACTAATCACCACCTTTATGAATTTAGACACCAATATATTGTCAAAATAAACCCCAACAAAACACAACTGAGATGAAGAAGATATCTTAATTCTTGTGAACTGTAGGACACCTAAATAGCTACTATGAAAAACAAACTACAACGGCCTGGTAAAGCTGCATACAAACAGCTTTAAGGTGACACTTAAGCAGAGGAATCTGTTCCACAACAGTTTTCTCTCACAGACACTTTTATTAAAAGAAAAGCTTCACCAAAGTCACCATTGGAATTTATTTCTCTACTCATGCATATCTATGTGTACACACACCAACTGAAATCCACTGCATTCATGGATCTACATGTGCGGTGACAGAAAGCATCCAAGACTATTCCACATGCTCCATACTAGCACTTGCATGTGTACAGCTGGGCATGCAAAGAGTAAATATAAAACTTGTACTCCAGATGCAAGTTTGTGTTTTTCACATTAAAAAAGTAAATTTGTGTGAAATACAAAAGTTAAAACATAAACAGACTGTTTTCTCACAGTCTGTTCCATCCTGGCTGTTTGGCATCCATCCTTTACAGGCCAGAAGTTCCACAGATGGAGTTGCAAATGCCCAGCAGACACTACAGAAGCTAGATTTTCAAAGATGCTCACTGCACAAAGAGCTGACGTCTTTTCATGTCAGCCTAACCTAATAATTTATTTCAGTTTCTGATGGAAACGATTCTTAAAAACACCTTCCCAATGCAAGTCAGAAGAATTTGGAAAAGATTTTAGAACTTAAGCATTTTTTAGAGCTTGCTTCCAGGATTATATACCAGTGTATCACGGTGGTATTTGGCAGGAGATTTGTAATCATTTAACTGACAAATCATAAAATACAACCAATTTTTCATTTTCAACCTTATCAAACACTGATCAGACATCAGCAAGAGCCTTCATTTTTAGGAAAGGCACACTATTCCTGTCTAACATTCCTCTTCATTTTCCTCTGGGGAGAGAAGGAAGTTTTTGCAGGTTATAGTGAATCTATGAAAACAATAACAATCAAGCTCTTTGCTCCTAGATTAATCAAAACTAAATACCAAAACACACAAATTATAGGCGGTGTCTTGCTCTGACTCCATTTGAAGAAATCCTGCTGCTTTCAACAGTATTTGGACAGTAACCTATTTTTATTGGCTTATTTATCTATTTATCCATTTACTTGTACAAAAAAAGCAATTCAATTAATTAAATGCTATCATTTCATTTGGAAAAAAAAAAATTCATCATAGTTGTTTCTTTACTGTTATACCATATCTTAGTCATATATAAAGAAATGCTACCAGAGGAAGATTCCCATGACAAGCCAAAGAAAGATCTTGGGTAGAAAATCCTACGAAGTCTTATTAGAATTTATACCCTAATTCTGAAGGCACAGCACTATTAGTATAATATCAAAATAAGAATGCTGAACTCAGAGCAGATCATTAATTCAGAACACTGAAAAGACTAACAACAGCATTTATCACTTCACATGCAACCACTCTAAAGAAAAACATCAAATTACTTGCATCTCATTCACTGAGTTTATACTCAACATAGGAATGTCAACTGGAAGAAAACTCTTGTTTTTCTGAATTATTTACCTCAAGAACTAGCCAAAGCTGGTCTCCATTTTTCACATCTTTCTTATAGTACATGCCGTAGAATTTGACTACATTGGGATGATCAGAAAGAGCTTTCAAAATGTTGTATTCTGCTTCAATTTCTTCATCAATATCCTAGTGTCACAAATGAGAAATACATAACAGTTAATAAGTAAATAGTGATAGCCATTTAAAAAACCCAACACAGCATTTTCTGGCTATTCAAATGTAGTTTGAAATAATGTAAAATAAAAAAAAAAAAAACAGAACATGAATGTACCTTTTGCAGGGCTACAAAGTTGGTTCTTACTCAATACAAATCAGTCATCTGGGTTTTTTTTACTTGGTCTTTATCAATTTGAACTAATGAACATACTGGGTATGACAGAGCAGCCCTCAGGAGAATGGGGAGGGAGCATTTCAAGGCAAAGTCACTACAAGCCACAAATGGGTGGATTGCACCGGTGCAGATGCCTCAGGAAGTCATGTTACTTCTCTTGTCTCAAGGGTGTCTCCAACTAGAGATGGTGCAGCTGGAACAACCTCTCTCTACCCTTCTGTGCACAAACAAATATGACTGCAGCCACATCTTACTAATTTATCATCCCACTTTCTAGAATCATCTGGGAATTTTTCTCATTTTCTGCTATCATAGGAATTGGTGACATCCATGATCTCTCCAGGTTCTCCTACTGAACTACAGGAGTTGTGGATTTCGTCAGTCTTCCGTTACAGACTTTAGGTGTCTTACACAGCAGGGGAAATTCATTTGGAGATGAGAGATGAGGACAAGTTTTGCCAACACATGCACCAGGAGCTGTGCAAGCCCTGCCAGACCAAACATGGATGCTAGCAACAGTGGGCACTGGATGACTCATGTAACCCCCCTCCACCTATGTACTGGAATTGCTCATTGAGGGGGCACTATCAGACTGTGTTTCAGCCATGCTGAGAAAATATTCAATCCATCCTGGCCACAGGTGAAGGCAGAAGAGCTGCAGTCATTTCCCCGCATTGTTTATATCTCAAAAAAATGTTAACATACTTGTTTCTAGATTTAAAATATTTTAAATACAATTTACACTCACCCAGAAAGAAATAGAAATGAAAAATCGATTCTAGAGGAAGGCTATCTCTGAACTCCACTATCCATATGAATGCATTTCACATCAATGAAAAGTACCTACTCAGTGCTGAATACTTGTCTCACCACTGCCAAATGGAAGCGACCATGACAGAGAAAAGGGATGCTTTGTATTCCCAATGAGTGACACTCCTCCTCATTTTTTTCACCACCAAAGACATCTGTCCCTAAGAGCACTTCACTCACTTGTTTCTTACACACGTCTCTCCAATGCTAAATCCAACTCAAGTTTCTCATATTAGACTTTTATCTTGAGACCAGCTTGACTGGTCTCAAAGAATTTTGCCCATCACCAGTATTTTCAGGAATTGGGCCATTAAACTTTCATACTGAGATTACAAGAACAAGTCTTCTCACAGGAAGGGTTTTAGAGATTTTTTTGTTGTTGTTGTTGGAGTAGCTGAAAAACAGCAGAAATTTTCTTTCATAAAAAGGAAGAACTCTGACTTAATTTTCCTGTAAGCACAACACAGTATACAGCCAATAAAAGAAGTGCAAGGAAGGAAGAAAGAATGAACCAAGGCACTGAAAGTGGCAGAGGAAGGAAAAGGAAAGAGTGGAAAATAAGAAGGGATGAAGAGATAAAATATATCTGGCAAAAACAAAAGGACAGATCATAAAGAAAAAAAAAAAAAAAAACCACCACAAAAACCCCCAAAGAGTCAAAAGCAAAAAAACTACACGAGACATACAATAGCCCTGGCTGCCTTGGGGAAACTGGAAAAGAATTAGCCCACTGTTCTACTGGGATTTAATAGAGGTTTCTGTCTCCTGAGGAGTACTCATATTTTGTGAGGTTTTTTACTATTATAAGGAGAAATTAAAAGAGAGAGAATGAAATTAACAGAATATTAATTCTGAGCATACTAGAAAGAAAAATTTTCCTCTGCATTTTACAAAGGAAGAGAACTTGAAATATTTGGTTGAATTTAACATATTTACCTGCATAAGAGTACCTCTTTTAAAAGGTAGAGGGAATATTTTCATGTGAATTTAGACACAAGATAATTTGGCTAAGAGCCCTAAAGTACAATGGCATTTACTTATAGCCCTGAGGACAAGACTAAGAACATTCTCAGTTCCATCTTCATATAATCTCATTTCAACACCTCCACTTTCCTGTTTCAGTTTCAAAAAGCTGAGCTGTTATTCAACACAAAGAATCTGAGAGCTCTAAAGGATTAAACATAAAATGCTTATTCCAGTCTCGGCATCACCCATGATAATTTAGTTTCCCTGTTTAATTTAGAAATATGAGTTAAACCAAGTGACATAAAAACACATTTCTGCTTTTTTCAGTCTATCAAGTGGCACAATTCTGAAACCTTCTTCAAAGAAAAAAATTGTAAAATTTAAAGAATACAGAAAGTATCTTTCTTCATTGCAATGGCTCCCTCTGCAGCCATTAATAATATTTTCAGTTTAAACCAAAAGAACTAGTTTATTGCTTTCACCCTATTTCTAATATAGAATTGCCATTTTAACAGTAACATGGAGGTACAGCAGCTGCTCCAGACATCCTGTAAAGAGGAGGGGAAAAAGAAGAATAGTATTCTTAGAGTAAAAGGAAAATATATTCAGGTAAAAGATTCAAATCTTGAAGTGTGATGTTGAATGCATTACTGACTTCATTTTTTCATTAAAATGAGGAATCTGTTTTCATCAGTTATGTTTTCCCTTCTTCAATTTCTTGTGTTGCCTCTCTATCCACCATACTTCTTGTCCTCTTTACATTCTACATACCCTTATCTCCTACTTAGTTTCTTTCCTCTAGCATCAGCTTTACTACCTCTTCTTTCTTCATCATCCTTTATTCTTTTCCTTCAACCTCCAAATTGTACACAACATGGTACACATTCCCTGATGCCTCCAGTAATCCCTATCATAGCCAGTCGCCACTTAAGAATCGTCCCTGAATACTTGCAAAAGAGATGAAAGCAGAAGCATTTCCTGTTATACAGGCATTTAGACAAACATCAAATGCAAGAAAGTCCTGCTTACTTATTGTAAGCACAAGAATCTTGTTTACACAAAGCAACAGAGTCAAAAATAGAGTTTCCAATGCATTTGAATTCATCAAGATGCTTATCACTTGGCTGCAGATCACATTTACTTTGGGAGAGGTATGTGATATTGAATTGAGATGAGCCTCCTTTTGTTGCTTCGAAAGCATGCTGAAATAAAAAGCAGATCAACAAGAAACACAGCAAACAATGCAAGATGCTACATTTTCACAACCACATTTCATGGATTTAGGGGCCATGGGATTGTAATTTGACACTGTGTGATATGCAGGGGTAGACAGAACCCTGTGTGGCTGCAGCTCCAGATGTGCAGCATTTCCCATGGCATGGCATGCTCTTCCCTTCCTGGCCAGCTCTCATGCAATGGAGGCACATGCCTCACAACCCTATACTGGGAGTGCAAAAGATGAGCTAAAAGGGGCCACTTGAAACAGGAACAGCTACTTGTCCATGTTTTGTTAGTTACTGTTCTCAAGAAAAATCCCAAGACATGTGCAGCACCACTGAAGTTAACTGGGTATGCCTTTACAAACCAGACTAACGTTCTTCCTTACTCTTTGAAGATTAATCTTCCACCCAACAAATGTCAGTTATTGAGAACAGAAAGCATACTCAACAACATAGTAATTCCACCTCCCAGTCACCGGGTCCTTTGTGTGTAGGAGCTATTGCCTTTGTATTTTCCATTTGAAAAGATTGATCCCTTTGTGATATCTACATATTTTGGCATATTCTGAAAATGCAAAACCAACAATAACAATAAAAATAAAGTATGCTATTTTATTTTTAAAGTACGTGTCATAGCATGCAACTCAGCTAAAAGCATGGACTCAAAATAGATGCTTGAAGGTACATCTAAAGCACTTAAAAGTACATAATATTTTTATTTTTACATACTAGCCAGTAAGATAAAAGGAAAGGGAACAACGATAAAAATAGAAGTGGCTAGGACTCCTGGTACTGAAAAAGAAAATAACCAGCTCTGCTTCTGAAAGTAAAAGATAAACAAGGGGGAACCAAAAGTAAAAGTAAAAAAGTTTAGGTATACCTCTGACTTCTACCATATGCAACCACTTCCAAGATCACTTATGATACGAAAAATGCATGGATAACTAGCCTGATACTTAACAGGCTGAAGCAGTTTATTCCACTATCACTTCTAATGCAAATGAACTATCAAAAAAAAAAAGAAAAAAGACTACATAAATTCACTTACAATTAAATAAGCACAAACCAAATAATTTAAGTAGCTTACATGAACGGGATCCAAAATTTTGACTGCTGCTTTGCTGCCATTTTTCTTATTTAGCACCTTGAAAACTTTTCCATATGTTCCTTTGCCAATAGTCTCAATTATTTCCCAGGTATCTGAAGGATCAGGAAAGCTATCAAATATTATTGTTTTTCCAGTCAACGGAAGCATCTCAAATGATGGCTCCTAGGAAAAAAAGATTCCAACATTCACTCAACAAATGGTTAATAGCAATTGGTTTCCTACAAATGCAAAGAGAAATACAGATTCCAGTCTCAAACACTAGAAATGTTTTTGCATGTAGTGTGAATGCACTGAAAGCATAATGAACAAGAAATGCTGCACTTAATACAGGTGTGTGCAGTCAGCACAATATCAAATGAAAGGAAATTCAAATAATAATTTCACCTAATTTTGCTATTTCAGACTTGAGTGAAGTCAGCACAAACTACCTCGCACTTCAATGAAATGGTAATATCACTCGGGGATTTTCTGAGGGGCAGAGGAACAGGAGTCAAGTTCCTAAAATCCAAAAGAATTTGGCTCCATTGCCAAGAATCAGGCAAGAAAAGAAAAACACCCCCACAATACATGTTAAATGGTAGCATTCCAACTTTTACAGCAAAGAGTTTTATAATACTATTCTTACCGTTTGAATTTTTATACCAACCTCATAAGGCCAAGCAGATCAAAGTAGCAGGTCTTTTCACAATATTACAGTTTTCAGACAGCCAAGCATTCAGAGTCATGGAAAATGTGTTTACTGATGTGCATTCATTAACAACTGTTTTGCATATGATGGAATTGTATCTATCACTGACAAGGTTACACCTATGCCATGGTCAGTGACAGATACAATTCACTTATACATGCCTTCATAGTGACTAACTATCCAGCAGCTACAGTGGTAACAACAAAGCACACACTCCCCAGAAAAACAACAACAAAAGAGAAACCCCACTTTTACCCACTGTTAAGAACAGCCAAGAACTCAGTAGCAATGTGTTAAAAATTACATTCTCATATTATTAATTGTAGAGACAAGGACGAAAAAGAGAAGGGGCAGGAAACAGGACAGACTCAAGCCCTTACTAAGCAAGCCAGCTACTGAGTGCTTAAGTCCATTCTGAGCACAATATATCGTAAATGAGCCAGGTTTGGATAGTCATTTGCATATACCCATTTTTAAAATTTTTAGATAGTACTTTCTAAAGTATATTTAAATTAAATTTATATTTATTCTTGTATTTGTTTATGTCACTAGCACAAATCTACAAACATAAAGCATTTTATAATGTATTACGCCAGTGACAGAAATTGGATCATGATACCATAGTAGTTTTTTTGATAATGAAGAAAATGGCTTTGATTTCAGTTTCATCCATGGCTTCCAGCATACGAGCCATACTTTCTTTCTTTATCTGCTTATTCATATAACCATGTATATCCACTACACATACAGTATGTATACCCACTAGAAGCAACTGAAATCACAGAATCATAGAATGGGTTGGGTTGGAAAAGACCTTAAAGGTCATCTAGTTCCAACCCCCACTACACCTTCCACTAGACCAGGTTGCTCAAAGCCCCATCCAGCCTGGCCTTGAACACTTCCAGGGAGGGGGCAGCCACAACTTCTCCAAGTAACCTCCTCCAGTGTCTCACCACCCTCACAAGACAGAATTTCTTCCTTCTATCTAATGTAAATCTACCCTCTTTCAGTTTAAAACCATTAATCCTTGTCCTATCCCTACACTCCCTGACAAATCATCTTTCCTGTAGGCCCCCTTGAAGTACTGGAAGGCCGCTATAAGGTGTCCTCTTCTCTTCTCCAGGCTGAACAACCCAACTCTCTCAGCCTGTCCTCACAGGGGAGGTGCTCCAGCCCCTTCATCATCTTTGTGGCTCTCCTTTGGACCTGCTTGAGCGGGTCACAGAATCACAGAAACATCTAGGTTGGAAAAAGACCTTGAAGATCCTCCAGTCCAGCCATCAACTCAACACTGACAGTTCCCAACTACACCAGATCCCTCAGCACTATGTCAATCCAACCCTTAAACACCTCCAGGGATGGGGACTCCACCACCTCCCTGGGCAGCCCATTCCAACCCCTAACAACCCCTTCTGGAAAGAAACGCTTCCTAATATCTAGTCTAAACCTTCCCTGGTGCAGCTTGAGGCCACTCCCTCTTGTCCTATCACTTATTACTTGGTTAAAGAGGTTCATCCCCAGCTCTCTGCAGCCTCCTTTCAGGTAGTTGTAGAGGGCAATGAGGTCTCCCCTCAGCCTCCTCTTCTCCAGACTAAACACCCCCAGTTCCCTCAGCCGCTCCTCGTACGACCTGTGCTTCAGACCCTGCACCAGCTTTGTAGCCCTTCTCTGGACACGTTCGAGTCATCCAATGTCCTTTTTGTAGTGAGGGGCCCAAAACTGAACACAGGAATCGAGGTGCGGCCTCACCAGTGCTGAGTAAAGGGGAAAGATCCCTTCCCTGTCCCTGCTGGCCACGCTATTGCTGACACAAGCCAGGATGCCACTGGGCTTCTTGGCCACCTGGGCACACTGCTGGCTCCTGTTCAGCTGGCTGTCAATCAAGCCCCCAGGTCCCTCTCTTATTGGCAGCTCTCCAGCCACTCCTCCCCAAGCCTGCAGCGCTGCTGGGGGTTGTTGTGACACAAGTGCAGCCCCCGGCATTTGGCCTTATTGAAACTCATGCAGTTTGGTCCATGTACTTTTTATGCTGGGGGCCCCAGAGCTGGACACAGAACTCCAGATGGGGTCTCACGAGAATGTTGTAGAGGGGAGAATCACCTCCTCGACCTGCTGGCCACATTTCTCTTGATGCAGCCCAGGATGCAGTTGGCTTTCTGGGCTGTAAGTGCACATTGCTAGCTCATAGTCCATCCACTAATACTCCCAAGTTCCTCTCCTCAGGGCTGCTTTCAATCTAGTCATTGCCCAGCCTGTATTTGTGCTTGGGATTGCCCTGACCCATGTGCAGGACCTTGCACTTGGCCTTGTTGAATCCCATGAGGTTTGCACAGGCTCACCTCTCAAGTCTGTCAAGGTCCCCCTGGATGGCATCCCCTCCCTCCAGCATGACTGCACTACAAAGCCTGGTGTTGTCAGCAAACTCATTGAAGGTGCACTCAACCCCACTGTCCATGTCACCAACAAAGATGTTAAACAGCACCGGTCCCAAGACCATCCCCCGAGGAATGCCACTTGTCACTGCTCTCCCCACTTGGACACTGAGCCATCATTGACTGCAACTGAGTGTGACCATCCAGCCAACTCCTTATTCACTGAATGGTCCATCCGCCAAATCCACATCTCTCCAATTTAGAGACAAGGATGTTGTGCAGGACAGTGTAAAATCCTTTGCACAAGTCTGGGTACATGATATCAGATGCTCTTCCCTTATCCACCAATGCTGTAACCCTGTCATAGAAGGCCACCAAATTCATCAGGCATGATTTGCCCTTAGTAAGGCCACACTAGCTGTCACCAATCACCTCCTTATTTTCCATGTGCCCTAGCACAGCTTCCAGGAGGAAGCTCCATGATCTTGCCTGGCACAGAGGTGAGACTGACTAGCCTGTAGTTCCCCAGGTCTTCTTTTTTTCTCCTTTTTTAAAAATGGGATTTATCTTTCTTCCCCTTTTCCAGTCAGGGAATTTCACTGGACTGCCATGGCTTCTCAAATATGATGCATGGTAGCTTAGCTATTTCATCCACCAGTTCCCTTGGATGCATCTCATCAGGTCCCATGTACTTGTGCACCTTCAGGTTCCTTAAATGGTCTTGCACCTGATTGTCTACTACAGCAGACGGTTCTTCATTCTCCCAATTCTCAACTTTGCCTTCTGTGACTTGGGTGGTGTGGCTGGAGCCCTTGCTGGTGAAGACTGAAGCAAAAAAAGTTGTTGAGTATCTCAGCCTTCTCTGTGTCCCAGATAACCAGGTCTCCCATCTCCTTCCAGAGGGCCCACATTTTCCCTAGTCTCCCTTTTATCACCGACATACCTATAGAAGCTTTTCTTGTTGCCCTTGATGTCCCCAGCCAGATTTAATTCTGTCAGGGCTTTCACTTATTCTAACCTGACCCCTGGCTGCTTAGACAATTTCTCTGTATTCCCTCCAGGCTACCTGTCCTTGCTTCCCCATTCTGTAGGCTTCCGTTTTATGTTTGAGCTTGTCCAGGAGCATTTTGTTCATCCATACAGGCCTCCCAGTGTTCTTAGCTGACTTTGTCTTTGCTGGGATGCATTGCTCCTGAGCTTGGTGGAGGTGATCCTTGAATATAAACTAGCTTTCTTGGGCCTCTCTTTCCTCCAGGGCTTTATCCCGTGATATTCTGCCCAGCAGATCCCAGAAGAGGCCAAAGCCTGCTCTCCTGAGGCCCGGGACAGCAAGCTTGCTGTGCACCTCCTCACTGCCCTAAGGATCTTTAACTCCAGTATTTCATGGTTACTGCAGCCAAGGCTGCCCTTGAGCTTCACATTCCCCACCAGCCCTTCCCGGTTGGTGAGAACAAGGTCCAGCACCTTTCCTTGTTGGCTCCTCTATGACTCAGAGTAGCAAGTTATCATCAGTGCATTCCCTCCAACAGATACTGGGGCTGCTGAAGTCCCCCATGAGGACCAGGGCTTGTGAATGTGAGGCTGCTCCTATCTGTCTACAGAGAGGGCCTCATTCACTTGGTCTTCCTGGTCACGTGGTCTGTAGCAGACCCCCACTCAGGTATCTCCTGTCCCTGCTGTCCCTTTAATCCTGACCCATAAGCTCTGTCATCCATCCCCAAGCAGAGCTCCATGCACTCCAGCTTGTTGCTGACCTACAGGGTGATACCCGCCTCCTTTGTCTCCCCTGCCTGTCCTTCCTAAAGAGCCTGTATCCTTCTATCCCAACACTCCAGTCATAGGAGCTACCCCACCTCATCTCCTGTGACGCCAGTAAGATCGTGGCCCTGCAGGCATACACATGTCACCAGCTCCTCCTGTTTATTCCCCATGCTGTGTGTGTTTGCATAGAGGCATTTAAGTTGGGCCCCCACTGAAGCTGACTTACTGGCTGGAATTCCGTTGTGGTGCTCTTTAGGTGCTCTCCTGCTGACCTGTGACCCCTCTCCACGCTCTGGGCATCTATTGCTGGCACTGGCATCAAGCTGGTAGGAGTGGGAGGGATTGAGGTTCCCCTCCCCCAGCAACTTTAGTTTAATGGACTGCTATATAAACATACATTGTACTAGCTCTTTCAATTATCTGATACACATACCGGCCCATCATGTGTGTTCAAATTAATTTTCTACTGGATAATACAAGCTTGCCTGGAGAACACAGGGCTCAGGATTCTTCCCATCATTCTGCTCATGGTTGATTAGCTCACTGATGAGTAAGACGACAGGGCTTTCTTCTCTCTCTCCTTCCCCCTCCTACTTTTTTTTTTTTAATATATACATACTTCTATATCCTCTCATGCAGCAAAGCGATGAAATAGTCTTTTAACAACATGAAACCTTGCGTACCAAGGACTGCAATCAGTACTGCCTCAGCACCTTGATTTCAAGGGTTGTGGGAACAAAAAGACCCAATTTTATCTGCTACAATGAAATTTCCCTTAAAAAAAATCCAGGTTAAGGTAAACATAGAGGGTCAAGATGTGGAGACACATAGCTGTAATACGTAAATCCTCAAATTTCTATTCCAGATTCAAAATGTTATTTTTCCTTCTGTCAAACCCTCCCCGTGGGATTCATATAGACACAAGTTAGCCAGGACATTGACTACAGTCTCTTTTGTAAGGCATTACCTTTCCACCTCATACCTAGTATTTATCCATGCCTTTGGAGCTTTACCACATCCAGGTGAAGCCACCTCTTCCCCAAGAAACGAACACAAACAAGTTACAATAGGGCTTTTTTTGAACTTTCTTTTGCCTACAAAACAGCACTCAAGTGGAGTTGTTCTGTTTTGGGGTTTTTTTTAATCATTTTATACATACATAAAAATGCTTTGCAATTAGCTAATAATTGGGACTACACAAAAAATCACCAAATTGGGGATGATAAAGGGATTAAGATGCGTAAACCCAAACCCTTGCTTTGAAAGATTCAACAGTAATGGAATTTCACAATTTCTCTATTTGAGCTTTACATTGTAGAGTTGAGGTTAACTATTTGTTTAAAGTTTTACTGGATACTCAATCCATAACTAGTGATTTCTTGGGAGAAAAAATAAAAAGTAGAGTGCTATTAATGGGTGCCTTCATAAGAACCAGGATGTCCAAATCATATTGAAGCCTGTCTACATACAAATTATTTTCTACAGAATATGTAGGTTTTCATCAAAATCTAGGGCTTGCTATATCCCACATTATAAGAATACACAGTAAGAGACTTTGACCCAGGCAGCTTACAGTAGGAGATATGCAGAAGATGAAGAAAGTGAGATCACTGAGTACTTAACAATGCAGGAATGCAAAAACCAGCTTCACATATTTAGCCGGTGACAGAGACAAGCAGGGAACTCTGACACCTTCAATCTCCAAATATACCCTTAAGCAGAGGTCCACCCCTCTGCATCGAGTCTTTACAGCAAATAGAACATTCTAAGAAAAACCATGTACATCAAAACCTGCCGCTTCAGACAGCTTCTAGGCTTCATTAACTTCCTATACATTAACAGAGTGCAGCTGAAATTCATTGACTCAGTATCAATTTCTTACTTGTCTGCAGAGTGGTACAAGGAGAACAGTTAAAGGGCTGAAGAAACATGATCCTGCAGGTGCTATTTGGCTACCAGAGAACAGTGGTAGAGATGCTGTCATACGCTTGCATTTTCCTCTGCAAATCACACTAGTTGCACATCATCTTGTCTTAAGAAAATTCACCACGTACTGAACAATAATGCACTCAATAGCTGTCATACTTAGTTCAATAATTTAAGAGTGCTATTCCAGAAAGAATTATTTACCCTAATCCTTTGTCTTTTGATTTGCAGCTTCAAAATCATGACTTGAATAAGTTATATTGAACATCATCTTTCCTCAGTTCCACCATGTTTAAGAACAAGCCCCTGCAGATAAATTGCTTAGCTTCCATATCTATTATTAAAAATATATTAAAAAGAATGATTTCAAGTGTTCTGTCCTGGGTGATGAATAATGTTTTATTACATCTCAGAGAAGTTGAGAAAGCTGATAATGATTTAACCTCATATTTCAGCAATAAATTGGACTGTCTCTGGAATACGTCTGGATGCCTAAACAACTGGGTAATTTATCATACCCCCACCATTAAAAAATTACTTTAAAAACCACAAATTTGATCCAAATTTCTGAGCTAGGAACATACCCTCGAACATCTATAAAAACCCTTTAAAATACTTCTGGCATGCTCAGCGTGACAGTTCACTCATCTCAGATTTTGTCTAATCCAGCTCATGCTAAAGCCTGATGTATACTGGGAGCAGGCCATTAGGTCAAAGCCAGAGCACCATATAGGCAAGACAGGTGGCCAGAAAGAGCTAAAGGGTCATTAGGCACCGTTATCACCTTCTAATTGCTGTCTCCTGCAGCCAGTATCTTTTGATTGGCAGTTTCCTCAGAATCCTTAATTTAGGGAAAAGACTAAACTTCCAAACTGTAAGGTAGAAAACATCACCCTACCCAAAAAGTTTTTGAAGCAGATCCAACAGCAGCTGAACTGCTGAGGCTTTCCTGCTCCCTGGTAGGGATACAGGCAATGCTGTGATGGAAGAGGAAGGGATGAGCACTCTCATCCTCAGCTAGATAACTAAGTCTTCTTTTTTGTTTTGCTCATAAATGCACAAATTAAGATATATGGGTTATAAATTATGAAACCTTATGACCTGAATGGTGAATAAGTGAATTCATGTGACAGACTGGTCTGGGCAAAAGGGGATTCAGCCCCTATTTGGGGTGTGCGTGTTTGTTGCGTTTCCTAATAATCACACTGCTCTGATTATTTGCTTCCCAGATCACATCAAGTATACATACCCTATGCAGTAGACCTCAGGTCATGTACTACATATATCCAGAGATGCTGTGCTCAGCATCAAAGCTGGCAGATCACTGCCTTCTCCATCCCTTACAGTACCTAGCTAGTTTGGAGAGGAACGGGGAGGGACAGCCTCATACAGAACATAGTTTATCTCCTGTGGACTATCTGATTGCTGCAAAAGCAATTCAGTGAAGCACATTTATCACACCCAAAACTTAACACACATACCAACTGCACTGTTGAGGGCTTTATGGTCAAGGCCACAGAGCATTACAGACAATAGTCAAGTAAGAATAAGCAATAGGTTTTGCTTCTGCAGGCTGGATTGCAAGCACAATGCAGCCTGAATTTCACATAGATTATTACATGGTAATCCAGTATTTTTACTACTGTTTCATACCCCCTAAGTTTGCAACTTCTTTCTAAACCTTCCCACCCTAACAGTTTCTGAATGGACCTCCATCTCACTTGGATAAAAGCATATTCATTTCCTCCCCAAGAAGCTGATAAAACAAGAGAGGCACCTTACCTCCTGTCATTCCTCCTTCTCCAAAAAGGGAGTCTATGTGATTAGCAGAGCAGATACCTATTCACATATGAATAAAATGAATCCATCCTTTAGGTTCCCATCAGCACCTTGTCTCCTGGCTACCACATTATTCTAGTCTTGAAAATTAGGACTAGGACCTCATGGGTTCAGTTCAAAACACATCTACTGAAGTCTTTTTTGATCTCTTGGGGTTTTTTGTTCACATCACTTACCCCTGCAAACACTACCTGTGTTTAACAAGACAGTTCCTCCACATATCCTAGCCTGTAATTTGTCTGACATCTTCAGGTGTGTCACAAGAGGTGGATGTCAGGAGCCAGCAACAGTAGCTTACATTGCCTATTGGGTCTGCTACCTCTGTGTAGATGACACTCACAGTCCTCCACACTCTGAAACTTGCCTAACTCTTGCCTAAACCCACAACACATTTCCTCTTCTTCCATGAGCTTACTTCACACTGACAAGTACTTAATAAGAAAGTTAAAGATTGCTACATGGAATTCTTAAACCAAGGGCATGAGGCTACAATACACCATTCATCATACTAACACCCTAGCACTTTTTGGATAACTGTCCAAATAATTTGATTGTTCAACCATGAACATGGATGGCAGCTCAGATCCTGAGCTAATATAAATGTAGCTGTAATGAGCCATTTATGCAGCATACTATCTCATTTATCATTCAAAAAATAACTTTTGGTCTGGAAATTCCAATATCACCTACATTTAATTCTGGGGGATATTTGGTCTCTGATTTTTACGATGATACAACATATATTTGAATGGGAACTACAGTCAAATCTAAGCTCAGTGTGAGCAGATTATCTAGTTTTGGAATTAGTTAAAAACACAACTTTTTTTTTTTTTTTTACGTCATTTGTCAAACGAATACACTTAACCTTATCATTTCACTCAACAACAAAAATATAATTTTGCATGATTACATAATTTTTGTACTATCCGTGTGTCTATGTGAATTATTGTGGATCAGTTTCCTTACTACTTTCCACCCTATATGTCCCCCAGTGTTTTCTCAGAACTGACCAATTGTCTTTTCCATCTGCAAGAAACTTTCCAGAGGATGAAAAACCTCTTTAGCCCCGGCTACAGTAGATGAAGAATAAAAATCAACAACCTTCTCTAACAGTCAGTCCTCTTCTTTCACTGCTGTGTATTTATACAAGCAAGACAGATACAACAGCTGGGATTCACCTAACTTGACATGTACAATATACCTCCTGGAACCTAAACAAGATACTATAATGCCATTTTGGTCAGTCAAAGCAATCAAAAATTGAACTACCTGACATACTTAGCATCTACCTTAGTATAAGATTTGCTCTCAAGACTCT
The DNA here is from genome assembly GCF_965140245.1 of Athene noctua. Lineage (NCBI taxonomy): Eukaryota > Metazoa > Chordata > Aves > Strigiformes > Strigidae > Athene > Athene noctua. The sequence continues at coordinate 121,580,533 of NC_134038.1, forward strand.
ATTGATTATACTGGCTAAGTTTCCACTGACTACAACAGGATTCCAGTTATACAACTTCAGATGTAGATGTTAAGTGAAATTAATCCTATCCTACTTAACTGCTGGAAACAAAGTGTTACAGCCTGACAGCTGACAAAAATGTGTATCAGCTGCACACTATAGTCAGGGAAACTGCAAGCCAGCCACATCTCATCACCTGAAAGTAGACAAGCAACTTGGACATTGTCTGATGATGCACAGAAAGGGCAAAGCAAACTTTTAACCCAACAACCGAACTCTAAATTAATGTAAATGCAAAAATAAATGGTTGCTTTAAAGCATTTGGAGGCAAGGAGTGGTGATAAATTTAGCTTAATCTCAGACAATGTATTTCCTGGGCACAATTCAAAGTATATATGTTAATCTTGGGGCTGCTCAAGGAAAAAATTCATCCATTTCTGAGGGCACTTTTTAGCGTTCACTATCTGAAGGGCTGTGTAACTGCTTCTTGTGTTTCGAAAAACTTTTCCTCTTTGCTGACTGTTATCCAGTCACAACTTTCCCAACAAAGCAAGACAGCTTTCAGAGAAACTCGATGCCTCTGGACTCCTTGACCTTTGTAAAACTTCTACACGCAGCAGAGAAACAGTACTGTGTGGTATCAGTACCTGATCTCCTTCTATTGATAAATGCATATTGGGTGTCCACACTGACATTTTATCTGCTGATTATTATTCATCTGATCTTGACATTCTGACTTGTTGCAGACTGAACTGGCTGGCCCCGTGCATGGGAGGCTTCAGCTCTTCACTCTCTGAACATTCTCAGAGGGCACTGCTGGAAAAGATCTACATCAGTGTTAGGTTCCACCTTGGTTTTCTTCCATTCTCCCCATGACTTGCAACAGTCTTATTGCATGCTGAGGTTTACAGTTCTCAGAAAACTCCATTGGAGGAGGATTTTTTTAAGCAACAGGTTAAAGAATCAGCAAGGGCTGTAAACATTCAATCTAATCTCATGCCTAGGGGCTACTCATTGGATGACAATCTCTCAGAGCTGAAACATGACATCAGTGTGGGATCCCAATTTTTTGAAGCCAACCTCTAGTTACAGGAAGAGGGTATAAAAAGAACATGGAAACAAAATGCTAAATTTAATTACTGTAGTCCATTACAAAAGCTCTGGTACTTTGGAAACAAATGAGAGCTAAAGATTTTTGTGGCAATTGTCATCCGAAATAAAATATTTATGCAGGGGCATTACAACCATGAAACCAAGATTAATAATGGAAGGGGGAATGGTTCATTATCAAATTGTATTTGGACCTTGTGCCACCAGAAGTAATGACCCGGCATTAGCAATCCATGAACTGAATCATTCTGTGGCTCCCAGAAGAGAGGGAGTGCAAGTGATGAGAATAATTTTTCAATGACTACAGAGTAGATCAATATATTAGCAAAGAACTTAGCTTTCAAAGCTAAAGCATCCCTTAATTTTCCTATTTTAATACAGTAAAGACTTTATAAGGCCATAAAAATCTTTCATGGTACGATCTCACTCCCTATTTCTCAGAACTTCTAACAGCAGCGAAGTGGCAACTCAGAATGAATTTAGCAGCTGTATCAATGAGTTTTGGCAGGGCTTGAAATTAAGGTGACAGAGTCATTTGATAGCAAGATAAGGAAGGCATTACAGACAGCAATCAAATTCGCAAACACTTAACGTTAGCGGGCAAGAAGTTACAGGGTACGAGCATATACTGGGATGCTGCGGGCACGGTAAGATTTCACGTGTGTCGTGCCGAGGCCCACGGTCACGCCCCAGGCCTGCAGGTCACGCAGGTGGGCAGCGGGGGCAGCCGGCTTCAGCGCCCCGGCGAGTTTCACCACAAGCACGCAGGGGTCCTGACACCTCTGCTGAACACTCTACACTTTCCTTACCCAGAAACTCACTCAGAGGGAAAAAAAAAAAAAAAAGTTTATAAAGAAAGTAGAAACAACCAGAATTCACCCAGGGGCCTGAACGAGAGAGCCCGGGGAAAGGGTTCGGGGCCAACCCGCACTCTGCACACGCCTCCCGGGGCTGGGGCCGGGACCTCCCCGGCCCCGAGCAGCCCCGCTCGCAGGCCGAACACCCCGGCCACGACTGCCCGCCCCGCCGCTGCCTGCAGCGCCCGGCCCGGCCCGGGGGCTCCGGAACCCTCCGGGGGCCGGGCCGCCATCTCGGCGGGGTGGCGGGCCGTCCCGAAGCCCCTTGACGAGGCGTGGCCGCCGGGCTCCCTGGGGAGCGGGGTTACAGAGTGGCGGCGGAGCCGCCTGCCGTTCACCTGCCCGGGATCCCCCCTCCTGCCCTGCCCGCCGCTCCCGGACCGGGGATTACCCGTAGCGAAACCTCGGGTCCCCGCAGAGCCAGCCCCGCTACCTCCGGCCGCCGTGCCTCGTATTCCCCCTCCTCCTCCTCATACCCCCGCCGGGCCCGGCCGCAGCCGGGGTCAGCGGCGGATGAGCCGTTGCCCCACTAATCCCCCACAAGCGCCGGCAAAGCCGAGAAGGCTCGGCCCGGCCCCGGGCAGGGCGCGGCGGGGGGCGCTGGGGCGGCCCGGCCTCCCCCCTCATCCCTCCCCGGGGAAACGGGCGGCTGCGGAGCGAGCAGCCGAGCCGCCCCGGCCCGGAGGGGCCACAACCAACCTGGAATCCCGGGCCGACCGCGTCCAGAGCGGGACCACGGCCGCCGGGCCCACCCGAGATCGGGGCGCGGGGTAGGATTACACCGCACCTGTCGGCCGCGGAGCGTCCCGGGGGGCTGCGGGCTTGGGAGAGGAGAGCTGGCAATGGCGTCCTCGGGCTGCCGACGGCCGCGCCGCCCTGCCGAAACCTAATAATGGACTTACCTGGGCCGCTAAAAATAAGTGAGATCCGGTGCGTGCACAGAGCTCACGTTTTTGCCCGTTGCAGAGAGGTGACCACGCGGCAGCAGCGCAACATACATACAATACATGATAATAGGGTGAAGATGGAAGACAAAGTACTCAGACGTTGGGAAATGGGTGGTTTTTATCAGTACAGATCCCGTGTGATATACGAGCCAGGCTTTGATCTTAGGTTTTCTTTGGAGGACCCCTGCCACATCCACTGCAAAGAAGGAGCCAAACTTAATCAGCACTGGGGAACGTGTGCCTCTATCTGAGACTTCTGCTGTTGCATTGAGTTTGTCTTCTTCCATTTTTCTAAGAACATTTGAACCCGATTTATGTTTTCAGAGAGGTCTGACAGTAGGGGAGTTGTTCCAGAGTTTATATTGTTCTACGTCTTTCACGAAAGCAGAGTAGACACCGGGTAGATCATGGATGGCCTTTCCATGTGAATATATCCACAATGGGAAAGTCTGCTTATCCCATCCCATATATTAAAGAAAGCACAAGGACAAGAAGCCTTATAAAATTCCTCACTGTGGGAAAATCATCAGTAGAAACTTCTATATTCTTAAACCCCAAAGCTAAACAGCCATCAACCAGACATTTGTAAGGACAAGTTACCCTTAATCCCTTCAAAGCACTACTTTACAGTATAAAAACTGCTAACATTTTTAGGCCGTGTGAAGCATTATGCGCATAGAAATTTCTGAAGGAAAGTTTAAGGTGCCATATAGCCTTTATTAACTTCACGGAATCACAGATTCATTCAGGTTGGAAAAGACCCTTAAAATCATCAAATCCAACTTCTTTCATTGCTGGCTGCTCTGTCCCTGTATAGCCGTTCCTCCTCCCCTGCTTGAGACCCTATAAAAATACAAAATGAGCCTCCTAGTTTTATAATCCCATTTTACTAATTGGGGCTGGAAGCACTAGCAGAATAGGGCCTGGGTTGTAAAAGCATCCATATCTTTTAGGCTTAAATCACTACTGTGCAAAGCTTCCCCCTCTCTGAGCAAAGTTCTCATTGATTTTAGTTATGCTTACGAGTGCCTAGCACCCACTGCCATTAGGCTGTGTGTCTGGCAGGTCACGTGCACAAGCACGACAGTCTAATCCGATGATGATGCAGAAGCTTGACCAGAGTGCACCATGAAAAAAGTTTAGAAGCCTCTCAAGGAAACACAGGTACAAAAAGGGATGGTGGACACTTATACCTCTCCTCCCAGGTAGAGCTGGAGCAAGGAGCTGAAAAGTGCTTAAAGACAATCTAAGCCAGGAGAGACAGTAATATCAGTAATTGGTTCATATGTCTCCTTCCACTCCTAGCAGCACTGTCTTAAAGAAAAACCACTGCTGCTCACCTTGTCTGCTTCTCAGTATCCATGTGCCAAAGTCTCTGTGCCTTAGCTCTGAAGGCCTGAAATTCCCTGTGAGCATTCCCTCTTCTGTCAAAGGGTCCTCAAAGGCAAAAATCCATAACATGACTCAGCTAAACAAGTCCATTTGGAGTGTTGTACACACTTTGGTCTTCTGCATGAATTAATTATTCAGGTGAATTGGTCTGTGAAACTGCCCCAAATTAGTATCTGTTTCATTTAGATGATGGTGAATGATGTGTAAGTAATGACAGACTGTTGCTGCAGAAAGGATCCTAGTTTAAACCAGCAGAAGTCACAACCAACCTCTAAGGCCTGTAAAGGTAGGCACTGTTCAAACAAACAGGACATTTCATTCCTTAGTGAATGACAATCTATCTGTCAAATAGACACCAATTGTGCTGGAAAACTTAGGCATGAAGTGATTCAGTGACACTCAGTGCCATGCAGCCTAGCCACACTTCTCCTTTCCCTCTATTTTCACTCCTTCATGTTGTTCTTCTTTCTCCATGTCTACATGCCTTGGCTTTTGCCCCTCTTTTTCCCAACAACTGATGGCTTTGCTTTTCTGTAGGAAGCCTTCCAGATGAGATTTTAAAGTTCCAGAGTGAATGTGGGTATATGCTCCCTCTCCCCCAAAATAAATTTGAAATTATTAAGGACGATTATTTATTGACAATATCTAGACATATATTAAGTGTGATGGTCTTCAGCTGCACCTGATGAGGTTCAGTTGTGCTTAATGCCATGAGACAGCATCTATACTACACTATCTTTTTAATAGAGTGAGATTAGATTGGTTTCAGGCTCTCTCCTCACCTTCCAGCTTAGTTTTTAACTTAATTAGAAATATTGTGGGCATAAGTCTGAAAACTATTTTTAACTTACTATGTGAGAAATGTGAAAGCAGTATTAACAGACACCCTTTCAGAGCATCTTCAACATTAGATCACACTAGACAATTGCTCATAGAACAAACCTTACTCTACATTGTAATATAATGGACCAGAAGCACACATAAGTAGAATGGACCTCTTCTACTTCAGAATTGATAGAGGTTTACATTCCCGGAAGTTTCTAATGACAAAAAGAACAGAAATCCTCTTGTGATTAAGGCACCAAATTAAGACTAATTTATGTAATAAAATATTTCCTGTATTGTGAAAATCTTTACAACAAAGTCAAGAACCTGCTGTGCTGGACACTCAGGACCCCCTACAAAAGGGGGTCTTCTTGCTGCTAGGCTCTGAATCCTGGGCATTGCTCTGCCATGGAGGGCTTTTGGGACCCAAGGCACATGTTCCTTCTTTTCATCTATTTTCTTTTCTTTATAATTGAGCTTTTAATACTATTCTACCCCTGGGGAAGTGTTTTGATGGCTAATTATGTACATATGCAAATAACAAGTGACACATAGAAAGATCAGCAGATATATAAATGATAATTAAAGAACATAAACAAGCATGCTTAACTAGCAGAAGAGAGACCACCACTACAAGAATTAAAAAACTTACCTCTCTGGGGAACTGCCTTTTGACCTCTCTGGCTGCTTAACTGAGCACAGCCTGTAGCAAATATGAGGAACTCCTCCCCTTTTGGTGTTTATTACAGAGAAACAATACTTCCTGCAACACCCGAGTAAATATCCTCTAGGAAAACCACTGCAGAGTTTGTCTACAGCTAGCTTATTATTCCTTTGATCATAAATACCATCTACTATAATGAATTATCAAGTATGTCCAAAAGCTATTTATTGAATACATAGATTTTTCTGAAGCAGCCCTGAGCTTTGCCAGGTATTTTCTTTAGTTCATCAAAAGAGCTGTGTAACCCCTTTTGAAGGTCTTAGATGCATGATCCTTGTAATCACATTTAAGGGGCTGGTTAGCTCAGGAGATTGTTAATAGGATACAAAACCTTTCACATCCAACCCAGATCAGTGCAAATGAAAAGTTGTGACTATTTAACAGCTCTTTCACGTCCTGTGACCTAACCCAGTTCCTAAAGGAGAAATGTTTGTATTACTTTAAATTTACAGAATGTGGTGTTCAGACTTTTTTAACTGCATGTGAAATACAGAACATTTGACAAACAGGAAAATTATTAAAAAGCTTAGTGGTAATTAATGAATCTAACTGAAAATGCAATCAAAAGATTTTTTAAAATTCTCACTCAAAAACTATCTCCATAGTCTCAACAAGCCAGTAAGCACAGGTGGGGGTTATTGTAATCAAAAAGCAGGAATTGATAGAAAGTAGGAGTGATTTAGAAAACTGACAGTTTTTCACTAAACTATCTCTATATCAGCCTGTGTCATTATACCCAGGAGCTGCACATCTAGCACAGAAATATTGCCTTTGAATGGTGAAAGCCTAAATCACACTTACTGAGTTATAACCAGTAGGGAAAAAAAAATACAAATAAACATATGCAAGACATTGTGTTGAAAATTTCACAGCTGTTTCTACTTCACAGGATTTGAGATAGCAAAGTTTTAGGGTTTTGCAGGTATTGTATTCCATCTAAGAAAGTTGTCAGACCTACTTTGAACTCGTGTCTCAAACTCAATTTTTTTTAAAAAATGCTTTTTCAAAAAAACCTAAAATATCAGAAAAAGAGGTATTACAAAATTTGGAATATAAAACCTTGCACAGTTGTTCGAAAAAACACAGGAGATAAGGTCAGGGGCCAGGTGATAACTGCAGAGATCTATGGTACAAAATGGCTTCTAGTGTCAGCAGTTACTTAGACAGTACACTTATCCCTTCCTTGGAACGCACTGATCACCAAAATAACCTTAAAGGATTTTGCTTAAGTGTAGTGATGTGAACTAGTAAGAAAGTGGCAGGACACTCAAGGATTGCTGCTCTCTGCACCCCTGGTTGTAATGTAAAGTGGCGATCTTGAAAATGTGCAGGTAAAAATTTGGGGTTGTAGTACTGCCATTTCAGAGTGTGCACAACAGATCCCTCAGAGTCATGAAGCTGCCTTGAAAATTGTGGGATTAGGAAACTAAATTAAGCAATAAACACCAGTCACGTGGTTATACTGGTCATGTGGGTCATCTTGTTAATACAGCTGTTCCCTTACTAACTGCTTAAAGATTTCAGGCTTGGAACTTCCTATTTTTAAAAAAAAATTTTTTTTTGATTCAGTTTTACAGAGAGTATCATTTATATCCTGGAGTATCAGCACCTATGTTAGGCACAATCGAAGTGAACAAAAAGATGCAATATATAACCTGTGTGTTTCTTTACAGCTGAATTTCCCTATAGCCCCTGAAGGTTTAGGTAATCAGTTTGTCATTAAGAAAAATACCTATTAAACAAATATCACCGTTAACATTACTAACCACAAATGTACTTTGTTATATAAATAGGACTGTGAATTTATGAAGTATAAGCATCATCAATGTATTGATAATTCAAGCAGTTAAACTGATGTTTGGTGTACACATCTATGTTTGGTACACACATCTAGTTATCATCCGTGCTGTTCTGGTATGTACTTACAGGAGCATTGAAAAGACCTTTAACTAAAAAAAAACACATAACCAGCAGAATCTTTCTGTAAGATTATTTATACTTTTTCTCCACCCTGAATTAAAATAAGACCTAAACCCAGAAGCTGTTCAGTGTGGAGGCTCCTACATAATATATGCCTGTATAGCATCTAACATCCAGTCTCTGAGTTCATTGCACTCCAGGTGCTGCCATTTAACCATGTTTATTAATGGGGCAAATAGAGGTCTTTTCATATCAGCTGATAAAAGAAGGCTCAGTGTTGAGCAAGTGTGTCATTTCTATTTTCTTTGAAGAGGTCACTGCACAAATGTAAGTGTCAGCCAGGAATGAGAGATGGCATTTTGTATGAGTGAAAAGGAGAGGGAATCATTCTTGATCAGTAGCCAGAGCACATATATTTCTGTACCGAAAGCTGCACATGGGATCTGTCTGACCAGCAGGTCTCCAAATCACTTCCTAACTTTTCTTCTACTTGACATGATTTTTCAGTCAGCTTTAGCTAGTGCAGAAGATTCTCCATGTTCACAGTTCCCACAAACACCCATCACAATTCTTCAAAGTTAAATTTCAGGCACCCAACACGTTGTGCTTTACATAAAACCAACTTCTCTTAAAACGGAATCAGTTCCAGTAGCCTTGGCAAAAGTCACAGGGTGCCAGCTCCTTAATCTGTGGATTAACTGGATGTTGAGATTACCATTTGGAAAAATTAAACTTCTAATCCTCATAATATGTAAGGAACAGTAAAATTTCATCTAAATATTCAGGAACAAGATGGAAAAGAACAATAAGAAATTTAACAAGTTTATTTTGTTATGCCTTCTTTTTTAATACTGTATTTTTTAAAAGCCAATACTATGATTTTGAAGGGATATGACTTGTGAGCTTTGCAAATTTGAGGCTGGAAGTACTCAAATTATTATTCTTGGACAATTTCAAGTTTGGAATATCACATAATATGCAGAATACTTCCAGCCTCAAATATCTCAAGCATTCTTTGTTCTGCTCATTTTTTCCCATTTTACACTATTTCAGACATACCAGGAAGTTGCTGTCAGTCTAGATTGTCCTTGGAGCCAGAGGTAACAAGCGCATTGCCAGTCTTCACACACTTCACAAATCCGCACTTCATTAATCCCAAACACTTGCAAAATAACAAATAAATAAATAAATAAACCCTAGAAAATTATCTTTTTCTTTCAGGCAAAAAAGACACTGTTTGTATCACACTAGCCCCAAATTAAGAATGATAAACTGAAAAGTTTGTTTTGAAGTTTTTCTCCATTATTCTGCTAGTACTCTTATGAATTCTTCAGCCTCCTAATCCAGAGGCACACCACAAATGAGTTTTATAAACAGTTTCCTATTCGTGAATCTGTCATTAATCTCTGAGGATGTTCCAAAGATAGCCCTTGGAGGATTTGGATTTGTCTTTCTTTTTAATCCAGTTAGGGAGTATAGCAAACAGTGACACAAACAGGATTACATTTTGAAGGGGCCCATGCCTGGTTATGCGGGTGGCACAGAGACATACTGAGCTCTGGTTTCCTGCTCTGCAGTTTGCTCTCTTCCCGACTGCTCCTCCTTCTCTTTTCTGGTTGATTGTAAACACATTTGAAAAAATATTTTGGAATTTTGCAAATATTTTATAATTTTGGAAAAATTACATATTTTAAAAAAAAAAAAAAAAGAAAGAAGAATAAGGGAAGCTGTGTGCGACCCTGATTTTTAGCCTTTTATCTGTCTTTATTACCATACTTGTGTCGCGGCGCTCTACAAGTTAACCGTATGTAGCATTTCCAACACTTCATTCTCTGAATGACAGGACAGCCTTGTCATCTCAGCTGAGAGCAGGAATGGTGGCAGTTCTCTGCTCCAGCAAAGTATTTCCAGCATTTCTGTGGTGACAATTTCCTTAGAGCCAAAAATTCATTAGGACTTTTCTAGGTAACAAGAACTTTTTACAATAAAACCACTGATTTTTAAACAGTGGGGGTAATTTAAACACTGAAGTGAAGTATGAAAGGCACCAGTATATTATCCATCTCAGAATACCTTTAAATCAAGGCAAATAATTTAAAACAATGAAAACATCCAGGATTCTGTGTTCCTGGAAGTATTAATTTCATATTGATTATGGCAGCTGGTGTGCTAAATGGTCTTGAATGCTCTCTCTCTGTTATTTATAACTCCTCTAATTTCTCCCATTAGCTGCAAACTTTATCAGAAAATATTTTTGCTTCCCAGCTATTGTCAGGAAAAAATGCTTTAGGACCAAGACCGATTGATACAGACTTCCATAAGAAACATGCCTGGTTTAGAATGGGTTTCAATTTTATGTTAGATTTTGAGACCTGCAAGTAGCCAGTTTCCAATCTGTCCAATGGTGACAGACTGATTTTATAAATTCTTAGGACTAGTATAAGCAATCTAGAATGACTGGCTTTGGTATTTCATATAAGCTGCTATAGTTAGCAAGGGTCCACATTTAAGAAGATACCTGATGCTGTCAAAAACACTCATTAAGACAATGAAAATAAGCTTAATAACCACCCCATGTTTTTCCGACTAGAGTCCCAGTTCTCAGATGCGTCTGTGCTGTGTTATGGTTGGCATTATAAAAAATTAAAATAAATGTCACAGAATGCGTTTTATAAGTTTATATATCATTTCTACATCAGGTGGTGCTGGTTTTGTTGCTCATGTACACTTACGCCTCAGGTGGTATCTGACGTGGTTCAGTATGATCTGTAAGTCACAACAACATGGCAATGTAAATTGTCTGGAGTAAGGAAAATTACTGAATAAGCTCTGAAGATTTTAATAAACAAGATTTAAATTAAATTAAAAAGCCAGCATTCAAAACCCCAAAGCCAAGAGTCAAACTTGTTTTCTCCTTCACATTATCTAGATAGCAAAGAAGACTGTACTCTGTGTGTTTGTTAAATAATACACCTTTGCAAAGCTGAGGTAAACTTAGCTGGCTGTTCTTTAAAACATTTAAGTTGCAATTAGTGTAATGGTCCAGCAGTTACTGTGTCTAGGTGCTTTTCAGTGCCAGAATTAGATCTTTAGTTTGCCTTTTAAAATTGCTTTTTAAAAAGGATTGCTAAGCAAACCTGCAGAGAAGGCATAATGGATCTAACCATGTGGAAGTTTTCAGTTCTGAAGATGAAAATGGTCTTTATGAAGGTGCTCTAAGGCACAGGTTGAGTGGCAAAAACTTTGCTTCTCAAACTCAGCAGGCTTTGCAGATGCCAATGCTGAACTGGCTCTGAGTAATGGATTGTGCAAAGTGAAATTTAATTTCAATCCACCCTGAATTATGAGCATCATGTAGATGACAGGTTTTCTCTTACTGTGTCCTGTGTGAGCTGGACTTTGAACTAGTTTTCACGCCAGAGCACAGTGTCTCAAGGAGTAAGAGAATGGGGGTGGAAATGTGTTGCTGGAAGTAGAGGTAAGGCTGTTTCACCCACTACTACAAAGGCAGGCACCAAGAAGAACAGCTTGTCCCAAGATGTGATCTGGCCTCACCCCTGGGCGGTCTTAAGCACTGCCTGTCCTAATGATTGTTCTTGACTTTGCAGCCATAATAATGTTCTCTTCATTTGAGCTGTAGGTACTATATATAATAACTTGTAATAACTAATGTTATTTCCACCTCCCTCACCTGTCCTTACACAGTTGTGAACCCATAAACACACTATTTTGAAAGACCAGACGAATTCTCATTTCAGATGTCAAACCAGTCCCAAATTAAAAATTAAGATGAGGCATTTTATATGGGGTTGGCTTATCCCACCTTTCCCTGTTACAGTGCTTCATGTACCTTTCTTTGATGGAGCTGAAATTGCTTACTGCTGGAGACCTGATGCTGGACTCAGTAGACCACAGGTTTGGTTCATAGCTATGGAAATTCAGTGTTACCACTGCAGCCACTTGGCCTTAGAATTTGGGTGTTTTCCTACCCTGCCATGATCTCCTGTGGAGAACATCCACAGCACAAGCCAAGACTCTCTCCTTTTTCCCTTTTTGCTAAAACACAACGAGTTAATTATTGCTTTCATACACAGTTGAAAAACAATGCAATTTTTCATTGTTTTGCTAAGCCATGTGGAGGTCAGGGCTGCTGCTGCTATCCTGTGTGCACTGCCATCCTCAATCAGCCTGTCTAGTGCAGAAGAGGTTGTTTTTTCCCGGAGATGGTTTTGTGTCCTGAGGTTCTAGCTTTGATTGTGGCAACTGCCTTACTTAGCGGGCACCACAGGACGCAGAAGGAAAGAGAAATCAGAGCAGCGGGGGAAGGCCAGCGCTCACTGCAGAGGCACAGCAAAGAGCAGGGCCACCCACTGCCTCCCCTGCTTGCATCTGACAATTGAGCTCGGATTTCTACCTTCAGTTCTGCTTGAATCCAAAGAAAGAAGCTGTGTGTAGCCAGTGGAAAATTGCCTGCAAACTTTCCACAAATACAAACAATTTTTTTTTAACTTTTTTTTTTTTTTAAAAAAGGGACTGCAGCTTGGGAAAGATTCAAAGTCTTGTCCTTGTGTCTTGCCACGCAATGCAAACCTCCTGACTGCTCCATTTGTAAGTGCTCAAAGAACGGTGAGCCTGATACTCTGCTACCAGTACCTGTCTGACTCGAGGAGGAACTCCCAAATTCATGATGTGAAAGCTACTTCATCTGGCTTAATGTCCAGAATGCTACTGCATGCAAGTAACGAGCAGCTAATTATTACATTTGTATGAGGGAGTTCAATATGGCACTATTTTCTAGTTGGGGAGCAGATGTGGGTTTCAGATTATCAGATGCACCTATTAAGATTTACACTCCTAACCCCAATCTCATTCAAGGTAAGTGTAAAACTTGTCTTGATTTGAGTGAGCTAGGGACTGACCCTTGACAAGCAATATTTTTAAATGAAATTCAGTTATATCCCTTACTGCCTGTTTAGATCTATGACAACAATAAGGAGAAATACTTTATACTTTCTGGCACTTTTTATTCTTGGTATTTCTGAATATGCCACAGTCTACACATACATCATCAACCCATTGCCAAACATGTTGCAGTCAGCAGTAAAGATCTCCAAGCTCACAGACAGCAGACAAGATTTCAATTTTGAAATCTGATACAGAAGACCTGCTGCACAGAAAGCAACAGGGCACCTCAGATGGCTGTCTCAGAAGGAGCAAGGAGCGGGATATGCTGTGTTTTGCACCTGTTATGCAACAGAGAACAATTTCCCAATTAATTCAGGTAGTGTTAGAGAGAAGAGATAACATGTCTTGGATTTCCTGCTCTTAATTTATTGAGCAGCTAGGCCCTTGGGGACTAATAAAAAGTATTTAATCAGCCTGCAGGAGGTCTACAGTTTCTAATATAATAGAAAAATACCATCTTTCAGAATGGCAAAGTATCGTCAACTGATACAGACGTTGCATAAAGAGCATCTCTGATGGACTATTCAAATAAATATTCTAGTTTACCTTTAAATTGTACTCCCCGATGGGCAAAGTGATAGACAATAAAGTACATGGGGTGAGTATTTACTTACATTTTACCCCTCTGTTTCTTTACAGTGACCAGCCACGAGAAAACAAGGTAGGAAATAACCTTTCCATCACTTTCTCCTGTCACACATGTGCCAGGAGACTTTTATTTCCTAGGCACTTCTTACATGGCACTGTGTCCTAGGACCTAGGTGACAACCTGGAGTCACTTAGGTCCTAAACCACTACTGTGGGAATATGAATATGGAGGACTCCATTACTTTGTGTAATTATTTACTTATAAAATAACTGAGAAAACTCATAAAAGACTCAGTTGCTCCTTTCTTTCTCTCTGCAGCTTCATTAATACAAATTGGAAGAACAGGTAATACAATAGAAGGTCTTTTGGCTTGACAGCAAATTCCCAGAATCTTCTCACTTTCAAACTAATAAATAAATCAAATGTTCCTTATTCATGAAGAGGGCAGTACCATCTTACAATGCTTGCTGTGATGCCAGCTGCAGTTTAACTAAGACAGAGGGTCTTTTTTTCTTCACTTAGAGGCAGAGGGCTTAATGAGGTACCAGCTGCTCTAAAAGTGATAATATTTTTCTGCAAAGGGGCATTTAAAAAAGGAGTCAATGCTGAGTTAATATTCTTCTAAGAACTGGTTTTTTAACTAGTTTTAGTTTACTTATTGAGCCTGTCAGCTGGAATGCCTGTACCTAAGCTTAGATTATTATGCATCTCCTGATTTGTAGTCTTATGCAGGTATGCTGAGATGGATTTATCGGGGAACCATTGGAGTTATTATGAGTTAGAATAATAAACCACTGTCTTGCCTCTTCTTAGTAGACGCATTATCGCTTTTCCTCTCTTTTCTAAATAGACATCTCTGTCTTCACTAGTTTAGGGACATTCCAGTCTGTAAAGATCGTTTCACAACATGCTGGAGTTCAACCTCAGTTTTATCATGAGATTCAGGACTGAAAGCTTCAAATCAGACTGCAGACACGCTGTCTGTTTTCTTGTTGAAGTAGTCGTGCTTTCTTCCACAAAAAGGAGGCTGTACCTTCTGAGATGAGAGATGTGTAATTCATCCTACAGAAAACTGGGAACTAAACAAAGCCTGTTTAGTTTGCAAAGGGGATGACGTGGCAGTCTGTAAAAACATTCGGTGCTGAAGCACCTGGTGGTGAAGCCTCCCAACACAGACTGAAGTGCTTATAGTCAAAGACACAGTGATAAATTAGAATTATGTCCAAACTCCAGCCTTCAAACAACTTCTGGGAAGTCAACATGATTCATGTGGCTTGCCAGCAGTAGCTTTCTTAAGATTCTGGCTGGAGCTGCTCAAAAAATTCATTCCAGCTTCTGTCAGTCTTCTCTGAGTCTCCTTCATGTTTGTCACCCTGGGTCAAGAGTCTCAGATTTGTTGTAATACAGGTTGGTTGCTTTGAATTTCCTAATGAGTACCTCACAGACTGCTAGCAGGATCGGGGCCTGTCCTGTTCTCTAGATAGCTCAGAATACTTTTTTTTTTTTCTCATGTATCATACATTCTGCACTTTCTAAATCCAACTAGGTAAATTGGGATGATCAATGACATTGATTTTAGTTTATAACTTTGCTTCTACAACATACCTTGAGCAGCTTCTTATTCAAGAAGAGAAAAAATAAAAATACATTAGATAGGCAGCAGAAACCTTTGTCCAGTTATATGTAACACTGAGACGCTTTTTTTATTTTTCTGTCATATGTTCCATGAAATCTTTCTCAAAGGAGAAAGTTTCACTAAAGTGGTAATGTAACATTTTTATTTACTATTTGCTCCATGTTCACTATTCTCTGTGTTTACTATTTTTTCCATATCTCTGGGTTTGTTTGGTTTTGTTGCTCTAGAACCAGTAGAACAAAGACAAAAATGTGGAAGACAAAATTCAAGGCTCATTATTTTAGAGAATGCTCCTCAATGCCAAGACAGCTTCACTCTCAGTTCTTCAAGAGGGTGACTTGCAAAGAATGCAACACAGCACACTGAGTCCACAATACCATTTTTATTCATTTCACACAGATCTATACACAGCACACAGCTGTCTCCAAAGCAGAATTTGGCCTACATTGCTATTGAATGACCTTGCTCACAGTTGTCAAGAGATATTTGCAAGTAGCCCCTATTAATGCTAATGGGAATGTGACAAATTAATCTCTCATGTACAGATGAGAGACCAAATCAATTCAGTTGCAGAATAAAAATACTGTCAGTGTCTGAGGAACTGCAGAAACCTGAACCATATAACAACAGCAACAACAACTGACAGAATAATACTTTTGGCTTGTTAGTACTATGCAGTCTAAAATCAATACATGCAGAGAGATAATGCCGTGTGTCCCTCCACTCTGCCACCTCTGCTGGGATATTTCTTTGTTGTATCATATTGGTAAATTTCAACAGCATTATTCCAGCTTCTAAGAAATTCTGGGAATGAGTTAACAAAAATATTTGGCCTGAAATGTTACAATGTGGATTGTAAGGGCAGAACTGGAAACAAGACAATATTAAAAAAAAAAAAAAAATCAAGGAAAAAAGGTAAAAGCCTTGATTACATTTGCTTTGGTAAAACAAGTAAACTTTATATTCACTTCTTTACACTTTAAGTATAAGCAGGTATTTCCATCATAAATGCTTGCATGCTTACTTGTAGTACTCGGTGACTTACTCTTCAGCTATTTCCTGTATTGATAGTGTGATTTTATAGCTTCTTCTCAATAAATATTATTTGTTTACAGTTGCACTCCTTCAGTCCAAATAAAACAAAGTTCTTCGGAATTCCTGTATATTTACTGTTATCTGGGAACCAGTCCTACCAGTATGTCTTTCAAATTTCTTGCTTCACTGTTTAGAAGTAATAACACTAAAATGGAATATCATAGAGACAACTGTGAGAAAGATTCAAATCTCTTAACTGGTCAGCACAGGACACATAAGTATCTAGTCCAGGAAAAAGACAGTAAAATCACATGTTGGGAGACATCTGAACATGCTGCAAGGATAGATGAGATTTTACGTCATGGATGTTTAAGTATTTCATATCTTCCTTTAAGAGGCAAAAGGTTTATTGTCCTGTTCTGCCACTTCTATATTCATAACTTACCATATTATGAGAATGTGTCTGGTGCACGATGTGAGTCAACACAAACCTCTCTGAGATGCAGCACATGCAGTGGTGCTGTATGGCCTCGGGAAGGCCATCCTCTCCTGGACACATCTGCCCAGTGAAGGGGAGCAGGATATCCTGCCAGGAGTGTCCCTGGCAATGCCTGGGTCTTTATGGGTGAGACATGGCTTTGAACAGGCTCCCAGAGGGGCCAGACTGCCGAGGGCACTGCAAGGACCTCAGGTTTCTCCCTACCAATACAGTGGGAGTGCTTATAAGACCTCTCAGAGGCAGCTCTACTGAATAGACAGCAGGACTTGGGAATGCCCTTCGAGGGCCTTGTCTGATCACTGTGTCAGGGCAGCCCCCCTGAAGCCACAGGTGGCCTCCCAGTGGACATGCAGCCTTGCCTGGTTGACATACTGGCAGCACTTCTCATTTGAAATGGGCAATTAACCAACTCAGCTAATTCTGCTGCATACATTTAAATGTCAAAAATAGTGCTGATGCAACAGCATTTGCTAAATATATAAATTACAACATACTGCTTTAGCCTAATCCAAAACCAATCAAAAAGACACAACAAAAGACACCGACTAAGAAGCAGCCTCCTGTGGTGTGCTGAAAAGTTGTCCCTGTGGAAATCAGTGGATGCCTTGGTGGCCTTTGATGCTGGCATTGTGTTGAGTCATGAAGCACATCTGAAGAGTTCTGTCCTGCTGTCTGAACTGAGAACAATGCCAATGGGCATGAAGCTCAGTGTGGCTCTTCAATGTCTGAGGACCTACCTCATGCAGTCTGTGGATGCCTCGGAGGTTCTTTCAAAATGCTGAGGATCCCAGACAGCAAAATCAAGGCATTTCTTGAGGAAATGAAAGCAGAGATGGCACAAAAAGGAAGAGCTGGCCAACCACAATTGAAAAAGCAATTCAGGCACTAGAATAAGCTAGCAATCATCTACTTCTTGTCACTGCTACAGCTGCATTAAATTTATTTCTGTTTAAACATTTTAACATACTAACCTAAAAAGATCCAGTCTGCCCCCACTGAAGAAATTAGAATCAATTGTGAACTCTTTCAAAAAAATTGTTTCAAAATGACGGTTCATTTGTCAGCTTACCTACATCCAGTTTTCAAACCTGCAAAATATATTTTTCTTTGATTTGTACTGAACTTTCGGTTGTCTTCTGTTTGACTCCCCCAATTTGTCTTCTGGCCAGCAATTCAAGCGGCATCCATCATGCAGTTCTTCTGCTAGACCTTAATCTCTCTCCTTCTGTCAACATAAAATCTCAGGACTCTGGGAGTTTTGTGTTTTACCATAACCCTGTTGTGCTTGCCCATTCTAGAGCCAAGACGGGGGCAGCTTCTGGGGCTAAATTCATAGACTACCTTCTTGGTTTAAAAGATACAAAATGAGATCTCTAGACTTTGGCTATATAACGCTACCCATGAACTAGCATCTATCTTTCTGGAGCTGATTTGATGCCCCACAGTGAGGTTTTTCACTATAAGAAATGACTGGTCATGCACGTGGTTTCAATACCATGTCTGTGGGTTAGCTGCATTACTTTGGTTTGCCTTACTAGCTCTCCTTATAAAGGTCTAAGTTCACTTCATGTGTGCAGAAAATACAGGCATCTGCAGCTAGCTAGAGGCTGCAGCTAGGTTCTTCATCTGATGCCAGCACCTCACAGACTGCTGTCAGGATCAGGGCCTGTGCTTTTGGAAGGAGGAAGTGGGTTACTGCTGGGTGCTTCATGTGTCACTGAGGCTTGAAGTTCAGTAATTTGTTTTCATCCCCTTTATGTCCTATAGAAGGTCTAGAATTTAAGCACAACTTGGGTAAGAAACTTCACTTTCTCTCTTCTGCCTTGGATCTGCACTCAGTGGGAAGAGGACTTTGTAATTGTCTCAGATCTATTTTGTTGTATTAGCCTTGGGCTTAAACTTGCATGTGAGACCACCCTCCCAGCTTATCCTGCTGCCTCAGTTTTGGCACTTTGTCTTGAGTATGAAGTGAGCCAGGTAAATTGAGAAACAGCAAAGCATGGGAGGATACACTTGGCTGAAGCTCAGCCCCTGTCATGACAGGTACCATGGCCATAGCCACCTTCAACAATGTCCTGTGGAAAGCTCTATTCGACACTGGACTAAAAGGAAATAGTAACTTACCCTCTTAAAAATAAAAAATGAAATGGATGGAAATGGTGAAAAATGTATCTGGGACTCCCAAGGCAGTGCATCATTGCAGCCAGGGACCCAGACCAGGGGATGAGTCTGCAACATTCATGATGTGTGTGTCACCAGGTAAGAAACACAGCTGCCAGAGATGGAGATATTCATGAACAAGATCCAGAGAAAATACAGAAGGCAAAGTGTATAAGAATTGTCCAAGCACATCTACATTTCTGTTTGAATTAGAAACTTCTCCAGAGTAGAGACTAACTAATCACATAGGTTTGAATGTCACATACCACGGACCAGCAGTGCTGCAGTGGAGCTTGAATGGCAGCACGCTCACTCAGCATGGCTTTCCAGATCAATGAAAACCACATAATGTCTGAGGCTCCTCATTACTACAATTTCCTTTGCTACATCAGCTGAAAACATATTCTATGCCTGCCTGTGTGCAGTCATACAGGACTGCAGAAGGTCAAGACCAAAGCAGTAAAGTGTATTTGACGACCAAGGCAGACCGACAGGTATTGGAGATCCATATATTGAGCAATGTCAGAAATACACATGTCAATTTTTAATTGAAATTGTCACAGGCAAAGGGTGAAACTTTTACATGCTTTTTGGGTGGACACAATAGGCCCTGGGGTAGTTAAAAAAGAGCCATATGTCAGGCAACTAAGGCAGCAAGGACTGCTATGAGACTGCCAAACAGACATCCTGCTGCAAATGGGGAAGAAAATTGGGCTGTGAACACAAGACAGAGAGCTGCACCAAAGCTACAAACAGGGGAGAGCACTGTGCCCGCAGGAGAAAAAGAAAACAGCTGTTTGAACCTACCTGGCAATGCTTGTATGCTAACAGGAGCAGTGCAGGCTCAACCAGCCAGTCTATGACCATGAAATTACCACTGGAGTAACAGGCTCTGTGTGGCAGAATGAGCTCTTTAGTCTACTTTGTGACTAAAAGCATGCATTTAAAATTGAACTTGAGACCCAGTGTTAGTACCTAATATGCTCAGTGACTCCCCCTGTAGTGTACTGTAGTATTTAATATGCACAGTGTCCCCTCTTTACTCTGATGTTGGATTCTTGGGTGTTTAAACAACTGATTTTCAGGCAACGGACTTTTACCAAATTTTTAAAATTTTGATGATCCATGTTAAAGAGTTACCACTCCATGAGTGGCCAGGCTAGTAATGGATGTTCAGTAAAAGTACAGAACAGTCTCTCCTATCAAGGATAAAGCCATCTACCCATGGGTTGTGGGTTGTTAATGCACTCTTAAAGAACTTTTTCAGGTTTCCAGGCTTGAAGAATCAAGATAAGTACATCAGTAAGAAGTCTGCATACAGCACACACAGCATCTCTGTCACTGGATCATAATTCCTCCATGCTGGGATTAAATTCTAATGGACCTTGTCTTGCAAGTTTTGCAGAAAGTAATTCATGAAGAGAGGCTATATGAAAGGATATAATAATTTGGCATAAGGATGAAAGACCACATTTAAGGGACCAATATCTCTCTTAATTCCTGTCATACTTAGCTTGTAATTACTTGCTGAAATGTTAGAATACAAAGGGAAGAAGGCCAGGGGATCTGTTAGCTCTGCCTTTTCTCTAAGTGCCCAGCTAAACTTCTGCTTCAGTCTGCTCAAACCCCATTCTGAAATAAAGTGTACAATTCTAAGCAACTTTGTAAGCTCATCAAAATTTCATTTTAATTATTGCTTATAAGTAAAATAATTCTTTTATGAGTGAGAGATGCACTTTTCCAAATTATATTTGCATATACAAATATAGATGTCTTCTGAAGGACAACCTGTGTACATATCAGAACAGTCACTGGGCTGGTTTGGACATTGTTTAGCTGCCTGGAGTTTTGTGGCTCATACCCAGGACAGTGTACGCACTTATTCAGCGATTCATTTTACCCTGTTAAGGCTCAACTTGAAATTCCAATCAATAATAAAGCAGAACTGCAAATGCTCCGAGCAGCTCTATCTAATTATCCACTGCACAAACATTTGTGAAGAGTATCTTAAGTGACTTAACTGCGAAGTTCTGTGCAGCAAACTGCTCCAATAAAATGCTCTGCATTAGGGGTAGGTTACAGCTAACACTTGGCAAATGATGTGAAACAGGCTGGGAAATCACAGTTATCACTAGCATGTGTCCTGTATTTCAAGAAATTTCTTCCAACCACCTACAATATTTTAAGTGATGTACTAAATGAGCTCGTAGTTCTATAGACCTACGGGAAATACTTTAGCAGTCTAAATGTTACAGATGAGGCAAGGTTAATAGCAAGTTACAGTGCACATACGCACAAGAGAAATAGCTTTAGCCACATCTGAAATAGAGTTTGCTAGCATAGTTCCTGGCAGCTAAGTAATGCACCCCACATCATACAGTTCACAGAGAGATACACAGAGAGAATTATCACAGCCAGATGAACTTGCAAGGGGCATTTCACTACAATAGGGCATAATTATGCAAAGAGAAAATGGGAAGTTGAGCCTAATGATCCTTTCTTATGCCAAATGTGGTGGGAAACCACAGACAGGCAAAGCCAGAGTTCTTCAGAATACCTCTAATTGTTTTATAAAACTAAAGGGAGGATAACATAATGTCTCCAAACCATTCTGAAGTGCCACCTCTGTTTTGCCAATTATTAGGCCTAACATAAAGGACACAGCAGGCATAAAGATGAACCAATAACCAAATTGTATTTGATACAAAAGGGTCAGTACATGGGTGAGCACTGGGGGTACAAACAAGTCAGATTATACATAATCAATATCAATCCCACTGACCCCAACAACGACACCACACAACCAAAAATGAATGGAATAAACGGTGAAATGCAGTCTCCCATAGAAGGGACAGGAGACAACCGAGTCAACAAACCAAACACATAAGACCAAGGAAGCCACATACCAAATCTCTACACAGCCTGCATTTACAAAAGCCAGACCTGACTAGAGCCCAGTCCCAGGGAGGCAGGAGATCCTTCCCCAACAGGGAACTGCACAGTGCATCCACCTCACAGACAGACACTGCCCCTGCCTGCAAGTGGTCCCAGCTTTTATCCCTCAGTGGGACACCGGACCTTTGTTTACTTAATGCAGACACCTGGGGCTCATTTACCCCATGGCTCTCCCTGCCAGGCCGGCCCACCCTGGAGGGAAGCCTAAAGGTAAACTCACCCCCCCTTGGTGAAGGGCTGTGGGAATCACCCATATGGCAACCTTCATTTGGGGCTTGAGGTTGAAACCCCAGCATTTCACACCTCAGACAGGGAAGGAAGAATGCAACCTCTGCAGGATCCAGATCTCCTTCACTCAATCACTAACCCAGCTTGGTCATATCTGTGTTAGAACTGATATTGTCACAGCCTATGCAGGCAGGTCTGGAGATCCAGCATGCACAGCACAGTTCATAAAAAGTAACTATTATTTATATAAAGCTTCTGAAGACACCTTTTTCTTTTGTATGCTTAAGAAAAAAGTGGCTATGACCATTTAGGTTTTATGGTCACCAAGGGCATATAATTTTCTCTGTGTATTTACTGTTTCCTCTTGTAGCTGTATTATTCCCCAGAACTGTGAGATACTTACCAATCACACAATATATAGAGTAAAATTTCTAGAAACTTATTTCTTGCATGTTGGTCTCGGGTCACTTTTCGCTTTCTGTTTCCTTCGAGTTATGCCCCATTATGCTCACCCACAGTGAAAGGAAGAACACTATGTATTCAGGACAGGAATTATCAGCCTAAACTTAAACTGAGCACTTAAACTGAAATCATCAGACTAAGCATTTGGCTTAGTTCTCCACTCTGGAGGAAAACTCCCTTAACCCCAAAACATGTGGGCAGTAGTAGCCACAGAAACACTAATTCTGACACACAGCAGCTCGCTCTCTGTCTAACACCCTTTCAGTGGCTTCCTGCTCTACAGCAAACGCTACACAAACCCTTTTGTGTCTAAATTCTACTTTTCTCAATACTTGACTCACTCACAGGGCTTTTGCAATCTCCTCAGCCTTTATGTCCCCATGTCCTGCCTCTCAGATGCCTCCATCCCCTGGGCTGGCTGCACGACTCAAAGGATGGCACAGTTTCCTCTCCTCTAGTGGGTTTCCTCAGACCAGGAGGGAAGCCCTCAGAATGAAGAGCAGCCTTCTGCCTTACTGCCCTCTCTCCCACGCCCTTTCACAGGAACATACTAACACACGATAACCAAGGAAGCATTTCGAACAGCTGTGCCACACATCCCCCCATTTAAGCCGAAGTTTCTATATGGGATCTGGCCTGGCTGGTGTGAGGTGTACTGAAAGGGCTGCAGAGACAGATGACTACCAGAAGACATTATTGACTGAATCAGTAGCATTTCTGGACCTGTGGGACATGGGTGAAGTTTCAACCTGCAGCCTCTATATGAAGAAAACAAAACATCGTGGGGGATATGGCAGATTGCAAACTGGCTTCTTCTACATCAAACCCTCTCTCTGCTCTTTTCCCAGTGACTGGGAGAAAGAAGAGGCAAGACCTCAACAGCCTTTCCTGCAGAGAAAGGCAGGCCTGCTTTAGAAATCACAGGTGCCATGAGGAATCACTTTTCAGACCAGGACCATCAAGACGCGAGGGAGGTAATGGTCAGCAGTGAGCATGGAGCAGTGATTTTGTTGGCTCTTTGGTGCCTGCAGCACTGTGGCGGGAGTCCAGCCTGCCCTGGCCCAGCAGAGGGCAATCCCAGCAAATATCTCAGAAAATCCGTACTGGTGCTGGGGTTCAATTCCCCTGCAAAAGGGAAAGATTGAAAAAGTAATAGAGCCACAGCCACCTGGCTGTTTGTAGCTCCCTGTGACACCCTGCTGCCTGCACCAGCCCTGTAGGTGAGTGTGGGGTGGGAGTTAGGAGAAAGGAACATGAGAGAACGACCCTCTTTCTGCCCATTCTGGGTCAGCTTGTGACCTCAGGGACTCTGCCCCTTTCAGAGGTTTCTAGGGATTTGAACGGTTGATGGGCTCAAGCCTTGCTGGAAAGAAGAGCCCTGAAAAGCAGCCAGATTCTGCAGTCATGGAAATATGGAAAGACTAATCCTGGGAGGACTGTAAGTTAAACCTTGCTAACATCTCTCTTCCTGGCACACCTCACTTGTATGGCTTCAAATCTTCCTAGGCTGGCCTGGAAGAATTTTTGCAAGTAAAAGAAAAACAGCGCAGCTTAATAGTCAGACAATTTCTGGGTGCTTATTTCCTCTACTAAATGAAGTGACTCACTTCTAAGCTTCCAAGTACACTGAGTGTATATTTCCTGCGCACTCTGGTTATCAGCAAACATTTTTACCATAAAACGTATTAGCTAGCCATAAGCTTTGTTGTCTATAATTCTTTGGAATGTATGAAAATGCCCGCTCATGTACATAGGTATTTGTTTGCTTGTTATTCTAGGCAGTTGGTTAGCACTGAAAGGCAGAGAGAGCACAGAAATCATGCAATACAAATCTCAATATACCACTTTTCTATATAGAAGGGAAATTAATTGTTCTTAGCAGTATAAATATACATGACAAATCACTGAAAAAAACATACCTATTTGAGGTAATCTTGCAAGAAGACATTTGATGTTCCCTCCTTCAGCAACCCTGCTCAGCAAACAACTTAAAATAGTTGCACTACAGTAGACAAACCTGGCAGAGACAGTCATGGATAAATACTGTAAGGTCTGCAGTCTCTTGGCCAGCCAAAGGTGATTAACAGCAACACAGCCCTGTGCACTGTTGCTTAAAAGCTGCTGCAGAAAAGCAGGCTGGATAGGGCAGAGATGATTCCAGGAAGTGCCATTAAGTGGAGATGCATAACATCAGGATAGGGCTCTCTTCTAGTGACACCCCTTGTTCCATGTGAGAAGGAAACAATTGCCTGTGATGCCTTGTGACTGTCACACAGGCCATCACTTATACCAGCACCAATGGGTTTGGGAGGGAATATTCAGTGTTCTTTAAAGTACATCTTCTGATAATTTACGTCTGACCTACAGTGACAAGTTAGGATCCACAAGAGCCCTCTTGTGTGTGGAGGGTGCAAAAGAGTGAAATTGCTGAACTCTTATCTCCACTCCATTTTAGGACCAAATCTACTAAAATGCAAGTATTCAGGTAATGATTTGCCCCAACCCTCCCACACAGGTATGTATGGATATAAAATATATATACTATATATATATATATGTATTTGATACCGTTTCCTTAAGCATCCTGGTGCACTATATCATATCTATGTTCATCAGTGCAGTCATTTCAAATGTTAATGAGATGTAAGAACTGCTTAAAACTGAGTTCATGATTAGGTACTTTTCTGGCTCATTCAGCAATACTCCTTTATTTCACAGTCAGCATAATGTGAGTTAGAAAATCCTATCAGGTCATCAAGCCCATCTCATAAACCCTACAGAGAAGGAAAAAATCACTAGAGAACCTATTTGATATCAGCTGGCTATTGAATTAATTAGTAGAAAAAGAAAAATTAATATCAAATTTCTACTAGAAATAATAGAAATCAATAATACCACTAATACATGAATCATGTACAGGAAACTTGGTTTTTATAAACTCTTGCAGTGTAATTTTTATTCCAAGAAGTAACTAGTAAACATTTGAAGACTTCTTCACAACATTTTGTTAAACTAATGAAACGAATATTTTTGTTTCATGTCACAGTATGTCATTACTTGGCTTTCTCTTAGTTAAGAAAAGAGACACAAAGAAAAGTCTAATGTAAATGATACAATGAAATGACTGCATCATTCTGAAATATGAATATAATACAAGCATGATGTTTCAAACCATTTGTAGTTATGCACTGTGTATACCATTTTACTGTGTACAGTGACTTTTGCTGAGGGCTTTGGACTGTAGCAAGAAAATATTTTGGCCACATATATAATCATGGAAATATATACCAGTATTTTGGTGCTTTCTATCATGCTCTACTGAAAGAACAAGGAAGGAAAATACTGTCATTTTCTCACTGGAAGGAAGGGAATGGAGAGAACAGGTCAGAAGCAGATGTTAGTGGAAATGCCATGATGGGAAGATTTACAGAGAACTGTGGAGTTGGATTATTTCTACAAATCTGATATTAACATTAGAATTGTGTAAGGCCAGTGTATTCATAGTACTCTTGTTTTCTGATGTGTTCTCAGCTCCTTCTTAATAACCACAGTGGGGTGTGTGATAGTGGTTCTCCTCATGCCAGGTCAGAATAAACTCCTTGCCATTGTCATGTATGTCTCATACGATACACAGGTCTGGTGGATGTGCCAAGTCTTGGACATGAGTTATATTTGGTGCTGTGTCAGTGAAAAAGTTGGCTGCTTTAATACAGATGGACATTGGGGGTTGAGGGGTTGGTCCCAAACCGCTTCATGTTATTGCGCAAAATACTCTTTAGAAGAAAAAATTATTGAATCTGCATTTATGCCTGCCTTTGGTTTCTCATCTTGCCACTCTGCTTCCTTTTGCCAGACCAGCCAGGACAGGGCTATGGCCCATGCAGCATGGATGGACAGACTGGCTCTGCAGTAAATATGGCCTGAAGCAATAGTCCACACTGCTGACAAAGTGTGTAAGATGTGGCAGATCACCAAGAACAAAGTTAATTTATGGACTGTGGCACCAATCTACTTGGTTCTCTGAGAAAGTCTTCTCATGGCATTTGCAATTTAAAGATATCCTGGCTTCTGAGAGCCTTTCTCCTTACACTGTCGAGTGTCCTCTCCTTCCACAAACTTTGATTATTACCCTGTATTTTGTCGTCTTCTCCTGAAGTGGCAAAGTGCCTTCAAACAGCAAAACATCTTTGAATGCTTCTCTCAAAAGTCACTCAAGAGGATTCAGCCCCACATATCTAGGGCAGAACATGTCAGTCCCAGCACTTCTGTCTGCCTCTGTGGTCCATCTTAAAGCCCTGTCACTTTTCATGTGGTGTCTACTGGGGTTCTTATGGGTGCTGAGAGGGTGATCATTACACTGTTTCCAAGTATGACCTCCTCTTGTAGGTCCACATCTCCTCAAAATCCAGGCAGATCAGATCCTCCACCCCAGCTCAGATGGGATCACGTGCAATGGGGAGTATGAACTCCTCAACATGGGGTAGCTCTGCCTAATTTTGGGGGGCAGTTTTGGGCAGAGTAAGTGGTTCAGTGCTTTGAATCAGGTGACGATGGCACTTTTGTTATGAACATATCTTGTCATTGGAAGGAAACACACAGGGTATTTCATACTGCCACTAAGCCTGGGAACAGTTATTGCAGCACACTGGACCAAGCACAGAAATGTTTAGACAGAAACCTCCATTAGTTTTATATGGTCAAATACTTGAAGTCTCTTTTAGAAGCTGGTTGACTGCCTGGTTTTCACACAGGAGCTACCCACAGGCAGTGAATTGGGCTCCGTGTTTTGTGGTTGTGTTCTACCTTTGAACTCAGTAAATCTCTCATTTCTTAATCTCCTGTTCTGTGGGAACTGGCAGCCTGCCTGGCTTTAAGCAGAGCAATACCAATGATTTTGCATTTTTGGCTTTTGTTTTTTCTGTTGTGGTTTTTTTTTTAAATTATTATTATTAATAATTTTTAGGGCACTGTTCAATCTCAAATTTCATATCTCCCTATCTGACATTCAGCTGCAATGACAGAAGCAGAGAAGAAAACAAGTTACAGCCAGTCCAGTCTGTGTCACAATATGGGAACTAGTTGTTCCTCAGAGTCCTATGAATCACAGGATTTCCTCAACTGGCATTTGGGAAAAACAGTAGTGACAGCTATATATCACAGCTGCCTATTGTGGCATATAAATGAACAGGTATTTCCAAGTACCACAGTTGATCCCTGGGGACATTGTATAGAAGACTCAAGGTATCTATCCTCTGATTAGATGTTGCTCTCTGCTTTCTCCTGCATAGACATGGCAGACACAGCAATCCTCCTGCCTGTGTCAGTTTACTTCCAGGTCAGATATGTTCAGCTCACATTTGGGCTTTCTGTCCTTTCGGTTCTTGCTCCATGTTACTATGTAAGTTTTTGCCAGCAGGTTTAAAAATGTACTTTTTGAGGCATAAGAGAAAATCTGGAACATCTGAGAGTTGAATCAACATTAAGATCTTCCTTCCTGAAGCCACAGGTGCTTGAACATTAAAACTCTGGGCTTTAATATGGGAGTTAATTTATTTTCCCATAGTCATCTGAGCTCAGAATACTTAGCCCAGACTATTAAAAAAAAAGAGGAAATCTTTTACCACTCTCCCAGTGTGGTCTCTGAAGGCTTTGGCACATTGCTCCTGTGTCAAATCTGTCTCTGCTTCCTGAGATGCAACTTGACTCTGATACTGTTCCTGACTCCATCCATCCAGTAAGGTACCTGATCTTCTTCTGAGCAGTACAGAGCAGGATTTTCAAGGGTATGAAGAACATCTACGTCATTTCTTCAGTGTCACATGAAATGCATTCTTACCAGAAATATTGTGAATGAAAATAGCATTGACCATATGATGACAACAGTGCTTTTGACATTGAGATTTATTTATCTAATGTTCCTACTCCTTTAAAGTGAAAAGACCGTACAAAACCTTCCACTATTTTATTTGTTCAATTTTTTTAAAAGAATCAGCCACATCTCAGATGCACAAAAACTGGAACATCATCCTCATGGGAAATGCTTTTACTGTTAACTCTTCATTATATGAGTTATTAATCAACAGCTTGGGGCTCAGGGGAGTACAGTAGAGAGATGCTGAAGCTGCTCAGTAAGAATTACGTTGAATACAGAAGGTCTGTTAGATATGACCTATCTGTGCAGATAGGACCTGGCTGTGTTAAAAAAAAAATTACAGTCCTAACTCTCCAGGTAACAGAAATTCAGAACAGACAGATCTGAGCATCCTTCTTCAGTTTGCCAGGGTATATTAGTGCATGCAGATTGCATGGAAGATAAGCTTGGTTTTCTCTTACTCTACAAGTGGGTCTGCGCCGCCATGTTGGATACAGGGTGATGAGGGGATCGGAATTGCTGGTGGGTGGGAGGGGAAGGGCCTGGCTGCTGTAGTGGTTGCAGGTGCCTTACTGTGTCAAGACAGGCACGTATTAGGACAGAAGAGACGCCCTGCTGGGTCACAGCCAGACAGCCATGTCTCTGTCTCTGCCAGCCTCGGCCAGAGCTGCTGTTTGAGTAGAACACGTGAGCCTGGCAACATTCTGCAGTCCATCCTCTCAAACGTCCCCAGCATCCATGACTGTTGGATTAGGGATATTAGAAGGACTATCCCAGCCTAAGACTTTTAAGAACACCTTATGGACTTGTCCAAAATTTGATGTAAACACTTTTAAACCTACTGACACTGTTTACCTCTGAAACCTCCCATGGCAGCAGGTTCCTGCAGCTGGTCACTACCTGCTGTGTAAGCAAGTGCTTGCTTTCATCTACTTTAAGTTCACCTCCTAGTCCTTTCATGAAGCCCCACAGTTCTCACATTGTGAGATTCTGTGAATAACAGGTCTGCATTCATTTTTCCCATTCCTTTCACAATCTTGCAAATGTTGAGCATATACTCAGTGGGGGAATTACAGTTGCCTTACGAGGACAGACTAGAAGTCTGGGCTGTCCTCCAGTGCCCCATTCAAAGAATGGCAGTCTTCTCACCTCTCCTTGTACGGCAGCTGTCCCAACCCTATGATCTCTGGGCTGCCCCTGCCCCTTCAGCATGTCTCTCCTGAGATGTGCACACCAGAACCGCATGCACCGCTGAAGATGTGGGTGTGCCAACATGCAAAACTCTGTCTTGTTCTCAGTATTGTTCCTGTTGATGTGCAACATTTTGTTGGCTTTCTTGCTTGCTGCTGCGCATTGAGCCAATGACTTCAGATCACTGAAGATCAAAGATCTCCTTCCTGTGTTGGGCCTGCCAGTTCCATTCAGCAGCATCTGGCATCGTTTAGATTGTATATCACTTCCCAGTAAAGCTTTGTCCATTTTCAATCCTGGACATTTCACTGTGATTGTTAAAGATGTTGAACAAAACTCATCCCAGAACTGGTCCACACTGCTGACTTTTTCCCATCCTGAAAAGTGATTGTTAAATACTACTGCTTGCTTCTTGCTCCTTACTCAGCTTTCAACCTGTAAAAGGACCTTTACTCCATTCTATGGAAATTTAATTTCTTTAATAATTTTTAGGAAGGACTGCAGGCAATATAAACTGTCAAGGCACTGGGACTGATAGGTGGAAGCCTATGTCCTGGAGTGTCTGGTTCGTCGAGCAAGTTTGTGTCACCTGGTGATGCAGGTCTTGCCAAGTGGCAGTTAACACCAACATAGCAGGTGCAGTAAAAGCTGATGTTATGGTGAAGGTAGATATAAAATGGATCTGAAGGGGCAAAACTAGTGACAGACAAGTCACACGACACAGGAAACCACCAATGAGAAGAAGAAAATTTTCTCTGCCATCCAGAAAAGGAAGGAAACGGACAGAGAAAACTGTAGGAAGATGTGGCATGTAAAGCCAGTTAGAAAAGCAGCTGCCATCAGTTACCAGTGACCGAGGTACAGATACCATATAGTCAAGTGTAAGGTTTGAGAGACGACTAGTCAGCCTCCCTGACATTGTCTGAGGAAGCCATAAACACCAGTAGGTCAGCAGGATATAAATACTGTGAGGATTTATGCCCTCAGTAATAAGCAAAGGCACTTATTTAGAACTTTTTTCCACCAAAATTTTCCAAACCTGAATTCTGTGTCAGCTGTAATAAGACATCACTTTCACCTTTATTTTGAGACATATCCTACCAACAAAACAAACAATACCCAGAACCCCCAAGCCAAATGCTAGATTTTAGATTTTTTGGCTACACAAATTACAACTAACATGAAGCAAGGCATCAGTGAGAACCCTATCTCTGAAAGGGGCAAATAGACATCCAGCCAAATAGTGATCTTTGGGAAAGAAACAAATGTAGAATGATGCTGACATTGATGAGTTATTATCACACACATCTGCATGCATAATATGAAAAATGGTGAAAAAAAGAAGTCAAAGGCAGAAGTCTATGAGAATCATTAATCAGTGGTAAGAAACAGAAGGATCTAAGGTAAATCAAAAAGCACAGAATAATGACTTTGACACTTTATCAGATAAGATTGCTATATCACGTAATAGAAAAAAGGAAAAAAAAAAAAGAAAAAAACAAAGAAAGGGATCATACTAGCACAGTTGAGTCCCTCTGTAATAAACTGTGAGAAGTGAACAAGGACTGTTGCTGCAACAGGAAAATGGGGCTGTTACAGCTGTCTGGGTGGGGAACAGTGGAAAGCACGTGCAGGTTTCATCAGTGGTGTAATACCCACGACAGATGGTGATATAGAAATCCATAATAGTAACTATTATTCTATATTTTCCATAGTGTAATCATTGCCAGCCTAGAGATCAAACTGAAATGGTATGTCTCAAAAGATTAGTGTTTCAATAAAAAATACTACTCAAGGCTTTGCAAAGTTGTGCAAGGGAATTAAAATGAATGAACAGTGTGTGTCAGAATCCCCCGACACCTGTGAAGAAGTTTCCAACAAATTGATATTTCTACCTAGATGGCAGATTGCTAATAGAATTATGTGTTTTAAAGGCAGAAAGGGACTGTTATCTTCCTTGCGTTATGACTTCCTGCGTAATATAGCTGCAAACTTTCATCCCAGCAAATTTTTTTTAGAAAAACATGCAGTTTTTCTAAAATTTAAGACTTCAAATAATGGAGAAAACATGACATTTCTAATGCATTAATTTGAATCATTAGCTGCCACATACCATGAAGGGTACATACCTAATCAAGTTGATATTGTCAAGTTTTAAATTCTCACTATTAGCTTGTATTGGCTGTCTGTAATATGACATTTTGAATAAATATCTTCCTGAAAAAAATGAACCTTGTTCTGTGAGAAGTCTTCATCCCCTCCACATGCTCACAGTCAAGTCACAGTCAGTGGTCTATAAAAGGTAACAAAAAACATTTCTATATATTACTGTTCCACATTGTTGTATTTGATAACTTAATTGACAGTGTTCAATTCCCAGAGATAAAAAAGCTTTTCTCTCTTATTCCTACTCGCTTATACAAGTTCTCTTTTTGCCTCCTAGACAGAATTTTCCTATAGAAAAAAAAAAAGGTAAAGCCAGATTATTATCTTGTCAGCAGATACTGAAAATTGGCTTTTGTCAGGAAGTTTTTGGATGATGTTTCTCTCAGTCTGTAACAGTGCACTAGCAAAGCCTTCCTACCGAGGATGGAGAGAGGGTAAAGGGGAGGTTGTCTTTATAAAGTGAAGTAAACTAGTATGTTCTCTAATACTATTCTCTTTGCTTTTCCTAGAAACATCCCCTTCTTCCCAGCTTGTTGCATCCATTAGAGACACAAACAAACAAGCCAGCAAGCATCTTTGCTCACTCATTACCTTGTTCTTAAACCATCTTTGAAATAGATTCTCTGCCTTAAGCTGTCTCTGTCTCCTTAGAAACTCCAACCACAGAAACATTTAACGATATGATATATGATATGATGTTACGTTACGTTATGTTACATTACGTTACATTACATTACATTACATTATATTATATTAGGAGGACCCTATACCAACCTCTCCTGCCTGTCCTGTCTTGCACAGGGCACAAGTGTGCCCCTGCCATGCCTCTCAAATATACCTGCCCTGCTATTGCACTGGTGCCTGAGTGCTGAAACATTCCTTTCCTCACAGGCAGTATTGCCCTTCTCCTTCCCACTTTCTCACCCACCTCCCAGTGCCCTGTACCAGCAGCCATCCCTGGCCCCAGCCCCTGCCACACCTGGGCCACATGCTACTGAAATCTCTCTTGAAAGTGCTGGTTCTGTAAACAAAGAGGAATTTGCTTGATTAGTAATAGCTACAAACATAACTAAGCAGGTTAAAGAATATCTTCTCCCTGATAATTTTGTCTTATTTGTGTTTGGAAAATACCTAGAACATTCAGAAAAGAAAACCTGCCAGTGATATACCCTTAGCTGGCAAGGCTACCCCTCTGTGTATCCTCAGGGATAAAAAGCAATTCCATAGAGGGGGAGTTCAGACAAATCCTACCCTTCAAATAAGAATTCCCTTGAAGGTCTAAAGACCAAACAGATTTCTTCAGAAGACAGCCTGGGATTGAATGTCAAAATGCCTAAGGAAGACCTGTCAAAAAGTATATGAGAAACTAAATGTCTGCATTTGGATTACAAGTCAAGAATGCGATTTACTCATCATGGTAATTTAATTGCATTGTTACTAGGGGACACCCAGTCATACAAATTCCCTAAAGCAGCTCTTTACAGGAGGAAGGAGTAAATATGATCATGCAGCTGAACTTCTCCATTTGCTGCTGGATGCCCAGAAACTAGAAAAGAGAACAGCAAACCTATGTGATACACAAGCCCCTTTTGGTAAAGGAAAGCCCTTGTTTATGTAAATATCCATTTCTAGTAATTTAGAAGCAGCTGCTAACCACAAATGTTTTAATTGCCACTGCATTATTTCAATTACTAATCTCTGCTTTGTTCCTACCTCTCTATGGACATGCTGTAAATTATTATAATTTGCTATGATGGACAGCATTAGAATGGCATCTATTAGCACTTCTATAGTTGAGACCCTCATAATGTCTATTAGCAACCCTTGCAGGTGACGGCAATGATGGAGGGAGGGACACGGTCATATATCTACTGTGAGCAGAAATTCAGGCAACTGAATTTGGAATAATTACTCTTGTGTGTGTGTCTGTCTGTTTCTCCTTTCCTTTGTCTCTCTTCCAGACATAAATATTGAAATACGTAAATAAACTCAGTCATGCTAAAGTCCCTATAATAAGGTTCTGCAATATTTTACTACATTCAAAATATTTAAAACCCTCGCATTTTACAGACCATTAGTTCCTTATATGCTTAATGCTGATTTTTGGTACTTTGTTTTAAATACTGAAAGAGAGTAAGTTAGCATTTTAAAAGGTAGCAGGAGACTTATTATATAGTGGGTGGCAACACAGAGTGGACTAAGGAGAGAGACAGCTTCTCTGTAACCTTGCTGACCCCTGCAAACTGTAAAAATCAATAAGAGAATCAAACCAATTAACGGGCACCAAGAAGTTTACGGAGGCTGAAAATGGAACTACAGGACACAGTCATTGATTTATTGTCATGGAGTGATCCCAAATAATAGATTTATAATTCCATTGTTTGCCACTGGATTCTTTTTCTTCTTTAAAGCAATCAAATAGGAGGCCTGCTTCTGATGCAAGTGCATTAGGTAATTATCCTTGTGAAAGGTGCTTTTGTCCTCCTTGATCTTTAAAATACTTGAAGATTCACTGAGACAAAAAACAAATGACTGAAAATGGTTTATGGCTCAGTAGGTGGGAGCATCATTTTCACTCTGTGACTTTCATTTCTGTGTGGGTGAGAGGAAATGTAAATTATTTTTTTAAAATCTGTGAGAAATGGGCTTCCTGCTATCAGTCCTTCCCTAGTGATAAATATTTAGAGAACAATCTCCTGAGAGATATCCTGGCCTTGAGTCCATGCAGAGGAGAGCACCAAACCTTGCTCATCTCCACTGCATGTCCATTCTCCTAATGACACAGCAAGGTGTCACAACTCCTCCTTCAGCTGCTCTATGCTGCCACCCCTTCACAAGGCTCCCTTTTTCTCATATGTACCCAGACAAGATGGTTTCACCCTGAACCAAAGGGAACATTTTGCAGCAAAGCAAGATTTTTTCAGGAGGCCAAACACCTTAGTGAAGGTGCAGTGGTCCAGGGTGTTGGCGGTGCTACGTTCAGTTCAGTGGCACAGATACAAGAGGGTGATCCCCTTCTCTGTGTCTTTGAATTGGCTTCACACTGCAGAAATTCAATCTCTTTAATTTTGATGTTAAATAGATACACCCTTGAGTGAAAAGGTTCTTCCCTAGCTATGCAGGAATGATAACTGCCTTCAGTCAAGTTATCACAGTCATTACAAAGGCAGCTGCCTCAGTTTACTTTGAAATATCTCCAGATTTGGGGGAAATTCTCCAGAATGATCTCATGTTTCAGCCTCTCTGGCATCTCTCCTGGGTAATGTACTGGCTGTCCTTTCTCGTTTCATGGAAAATGGGATATTCCAGCCCAGTGTAAGTACCCTCCCTAGATGTGAGTTGCTCATGTGTAGTCCTCCTCAGACCTCCAAACTCAGAGCTGCTGTGAGATACAGCTGAGCAATTCAGGAGAACTTTGGGAACTGAATGGCTCCATCCTTTGCACAAAGCCCTTTTTTTTTTTTTTTTTTTTTTTTCCCCACGTTCAATTACATTAACAATATATAGCTCTACCAAAAAAAAAAAAAAAGACACAAATGTATGATCCATGTCTCACAGCCTTCATTGCTCCGATATACGACCAGGAGCTCTGTACTTGGAGTCCTACACCAAAATGCAATTTCTTCTCTGAACTTTTTCTGTGCTCCATTTGTGCTGCTGCCTTGCCAGTCCTTTTTCTTCCTAAAAAAGAGCTATTTGTGGTACGCAATTTCTTGTTAACACAAGCACAGGGGATGTATAAAATAAAATATAGCCTAGCTGACAATCGCAGTACAGGCAAATTCAATCTTTTAATCCCCCTCTAAGGGAGAGGGCCTACTGAAGGTGTTGGAGAAGCAGCTGAACTTGGATGAAGGTATGGGTGGGTTTGGGAATGAGGAAAGAGGAACGGTGAAAGGTTATTAATGCAATTGCTCTGCTGATGCTGGTATGTGACAGAGTAGCAAGTGCTTTTGGGAAAATGTATCAAAACTCTTTTGAAAGTAATTGCCTCTCTGCCAGTCTTCACATCTTCCTTCCTCAGTGCCAGCAATTACCAGGCTGGGTCCTAGGGCTCTGCACAGCCAGCAGGGACAGCCTCGCAGTGACACAAGCAATTACTTACCTTGTCTTTGGGGGTCCTCAAAATTACTCCTAAGGACACAGACACTTCCCAAGATCAAACTGGAACTTGTGTGTACAGAGAAATCCCTTATCTTAATGTATTTTTTTCTAAAAATCCATCTGAGCTGCTTGCAGAGACCCTGAAATCTTGCTGAAACATATGAAAAATCTGCCTTTAAGGTCTAGAAAACACTTTAAATTACTTTGACTATGCATGATGGGAAGTTCTGAAGATTATTTTGTTAATCTTTGCAAACAATTTAAATACAAAAAGTGCCAATTATATGTTACGAGTATCATCAATTATACTATGTTCTGTTTAGTAGAGAAACAGGTACTTTAGTTAAAGGTGAGAAAGAGAAGGGAAGTAAGCAGCGATGGATGGATTGCTATTAATTGCACCCAACCACTTCGCATTTATAGTCAGCCAAGACTAATTTTCACATATGTTCAGTGGTTTAGCCATGTGACTCTCCCAAAGCCAGACATCATCGCAACAAAATTCCAGTGCATTTCCCTAACAAACTTCTCCTAAAATAACTTCTTTACCATTTACTAAAATACAAACATTCATGAAGAGTCAGTTCATCTATTCCAGTGACACTGTGCAGCTTCAGCCTTGCTAGCAGCTAAGTGGCACTAATGTTATAATGAACTTCAAAAGCAGCTTATTTGTATGGAAGAGCCTTGTAACTCAACTATATTCTGTAAGTGTGGAAATCAAGCAGCAGCTACTGGATGTGGAGACCTATGAGCTTTGTATTTTGTAAAGCTTTCGCTCAGAATGTGCTAGGGCAATACAAGAGTTATATGGATACTAGGTGGTTTCACACAGCCCTTGTCCAGCAATTGGCATCATCCTGTTTGTAAAAAGACAAATATATTTTGTCTTTTGTAACATACAAATGAACTAATGGAAATAAAATTTTGCACATTCTCCCAAATACACTAAAAGGAATAAAACTGCCTCTTGAAAATAAGTATCTTACAAAAATGGGGCAATGTCTTGTTAAAATAGTTCAGAGTTACAACTTCATTCCGTGATATTATACAAAATCAATAGGCATAGCATATTCCTGGTGATGAACTATTTACAATTTCCTGCTAGATACTAATAATGGTATGCATTTTCTTGTAATTAAAACAACAATAGCTTTTACTTTAAAACTATCTTAACATGACTGATGCAGTTTCATATTGGCTAATAATATTCCTCCATTTGTTTCTCACCCATTTGTATGCTACCACTTAGTGTTAGTGAAGCGTGACACTGCCAGATGTGCCTGCAGAACTGAAACGAGGGCACACAAGCAGTGAAAGCCTTGCAAGCCCTTCAGCTAATTGACATTATTGTGCATCCAGGAGGATAGAGGGTGAACAGCAGAACAGTAGTTTGTTTTTTGGCTAGACTTCCACTCCAAAGCCACAGTCACAGCATCCTGCTGAACTAAAGGGCTTTTGTCAGGAGACATTCCCTCTAGTTTAGTGTGAACTTTTAAAGATTCAAGTTCTTTATTGACAGAAGGATTTTAATCTTTACTATATTTACATGTTTTATTAGAATCCAAGTAATTGTCCTGGGTGAGATTATTAAATTTTACCTTATCTGGGTACAAGTTTTTTGAAAGGGAAAGCATAAGCAAGACACTCTCCTCCCTCCACACACACCTGCCTTGTCCAGGGTACCTTATGGGAGAAGATGCCAAATAAGACACTCTTTTTAAAAACCAGTATGACACACAATTGTCTAACTTCTTGTTTTTTCTTTTTCTTTAATTCTTAAATACACAGCTGGCATCTGCTGTACATCAGAAATATGTGTGGGCACTGATGCTGAAGTCCAGAGGGGTTATTCACGTTAGGCAGCAGCTCCTCACACAGGCAGTCCCCAGTCCCAAGGGTGAGAGATGGATCTGTGTCTACACCTGTGTTTCAGAGCATGGTGGTAGCACCTGGAAAACCACTTTCTCGGCTACACACATTGCTTGCTTTGCTCTGGCATCTAGCCAGAAGATGCCACAAGGGTGTCCCACTGGCAAACCAGCAGGGAAACCATCTAGTCACCTGCAGAGATAATGCACTGCCTTTGCTCTTGCTGTGGTGCTCAGGGAAAGGAGCTTACTCCTCAGACTACTTCCATCCTTCCCAAAAACTTCATGTGTTGCAGGTGGCAGGGATGGTGAAGGCCAGGTGCAGTGATGGCCTATGTATGATCTGTACATACAGAGAAGAGCTGGATGGGGCAGCAGTGAGACATGGATGGGGCACCCTCACCAAGACAGCCCTGCAGCAATCCAGCACTACCTGGCTGCTGCAGGGATGCAAAGGTGAGTAGCTAAAGCTCAGCAAACTGAACAGGTTTGAAATGAGGCTTTTTTAAAATAGAGTAATAAGCCATGAGAACAAATCATTACAGATTAAGTGTCCTTGCACCTACCACTTGAAAATGTAAACAAATGTTGGGTTTCTTTTTGAAATATGTGCCTTGCTTCCTCCAGCTATTGCAGGTGTTATGACTGGGTAGTACAGATATTAATGACTGGGGGGGGATCTTTCTCCTTTGCAATATCCACAGTCACACAACAGGGAGCACGGCAGCCTCTTTCTGCCCTTACAACAGACTGATCTGTCAGTCTCATGACACCCATCAATTACCAGCCACATCTCAAACAGACCTGTCAGTTGCCCATCTAACATCATTTTTCCTGACACAAGGAATGAGTGGTTAACTGCTGTCTGTGATGGCAGGAAGGGCAGCACAGCAGTGGCAGAGCTGATCAGTGAAGCAGTTGGTGCTGAAGGTCAGATGTCCACACTACCCACAGCTGAGGGCTGCTTTGGGCCAGCGCCAAACACCCAGGGCTGGCCTCAGCACCGGAGGTGTGGCTGCAAAGCCCAGCTTCTGCTTGGCTTCGCCCAAAAGGGAGACACTTTGCAGGGTTTTGAATTACACTGCATGATAGCAATGATAGTTTGCTTAAACAGCTTTCCTGATCAGAACCATGATAGTGATGAGGACACACACGCACTAATGTGACACAGAAATGCCCCAGTCAAGGAGAAGCCCTGCCTACGATAATAGTCAGCTCTGGTCCTCAAGAAGCAGGAAAAATCACATCTTATGATTCCTATGGCCAATAGTGTTAGCACTTTAATATGGACTTGGGCTTAATCAGCCTTGACATGATAGCAGGATCTGGCATCTGCATGAGAGACATGTGTCTTTTTGGATCTCTAGAACATATGGTTTAAGTCACTTATGTAAAAAGACAAATACTTACATTAGCAAAGCTAGAAGTGCTGAAACATATGGAACATTATTTTTAACAACCTGAGAGAAAATGTTGCCTAATAGCAGTTCTTGTCTTCTCTTAGTAAGGCTAATCTTAGTCTTCATTTGTTTTCCAAATGACATTATTATTCAGTAAATAGAATATGAAGCCAAATAACAGAAATCACTCAGTTCCTGGCAAACTTTCTTCTCATCTTGCTCAATAATTGTGATGATAATGATTTTATTCATAAATCACATTAAGTTTTTCCCTATGGTAAAATTAAATGAATGATCTGTTCCCTAAATGCAAAGCTAAAAGCAATACATCTTGCTCCCACATAAAGCAACCATATTTATGCTCCAGATAGTCAATGACTGAATCAGAAATAACTATTCTGATGAACCCTGGCACTCAACTCTTCCTTTTCTTTTTGTTTAATAGCAGAACAAAATGTCAGTCTAATAAATTAAAATATCAAGATCTCTATCTGTGGAGACCCCAAAATGTCAGAAAGATTGATACTAAATTGCTGGATGAAGAGTAATCAATGTCATCTGAGAGATCAGGATCCAAGAGACAAACACGACACTGAACAGATGGATTTGTGCCCTGTTTTATTCTAAAATGTGCCATCAATGCTTTATGTTTCCATCAGAATGAAGGGGACCAGTTTTAGGATTTAAAAGATACTTTGGTATGAAAATTTTGCTGAATTGGGCTATTCTATAAAAGCAGAGGCCAGACATAATTTGCTGAGATTTTGTCTTAGTAGAAAGTTCTTACAATGGGAGGGAATACTCGAAACCAGACACCCAAGGAAAGTACCTGGGGTCTGAGGTTGGCAAGCAAAATGTAAAAAAACCGCACCCTCTTAGTTCGTTGTTGCCTAGTGAAGATATATTGGGTTGCACCAGGACACCTTCTGAGGAAAGTAGGATAACAGTACTAAAGCCAAATAAACTTTTTCCTTTGGAATTGAACCAGCTGATTTTTGGAGGAGGACTGCAAGCATCAGCATGCTCACTCAGGGCTTGACAGAATCCTGAACCCAACAAAGGACACAGAAAGCAAGAAGTAAGAAAGGCTGCAGTGGCTCAGATCAAAAACTTGCAGCCTTGGGAGGTGAGTGACTGATGTGCTGAGAGATGAGTGACTGATGTGTTTGTAAAAGGCACTGCAATTGTTTTATATTTGCTTGGCATTTGTGGAGGGTCTGTCTTCTGGGTTTATACCTGTCACCTACAGCAGACTGAGGAGATTTGAGGGAAGAAAACTTAATAATAAATCTCCTAAGGCTGTATGAGTGTAAAAGGTTCTGTAATAACAGTGGCAGTATTTACCTGAGGTATCTGCATTATTTTGGAGAAACGTTCACATACAATTTATGGCGGTGATGTACAGCAACTCATCAAACCTAAAACATGTTTGAATACGCTTGAGCAATATATTGCTTTAATCAAGGCTACGGCATGTCCATGACAGAACCTTTGGAGAACAAATGTCCCCACCAGTATTTGAAAGGCAAAATTAGTTAAATACAATGTATCGTTAAGCATAAAGGGGATGTGTAGTCCTATTCAGATTACCATAATATAATAATAAAGTGAGTCCATTGGAGAGCAAAGCAGTGCATCTAGGCATGCTACATTTTGTGTGTCTCGTGAAGTGTATTTTCTGTAGTACGCTGAATTTTCCAGAAGTTTTGCCACTGAGGTCCTTTTTAGGATTACCTTTTGTTAGCTTGAGAAAATTGATGGTAATTCTCTGGACTAGTGTGAGACAGGAAGACTTATCAAGACAGCACAAGAGCATACCACCATGTCACCCTACCCTCCTATTAGTGAATGCTGTGGACAAAAGCAGC
This sequence comes from Athene noctua, assembly GCF_965140245.1. Lineage (NCBI taxonomy): Eukaryota > Metazoa > Chordata > Aves > Strigiformes > Strigidae > Athene > Athene noctua. The sequence goes on from NC_134038.1 coordinate 121,621,309, forward strand.
TCTGACGAGGTAGATGTAGGCTAGCCCAATCTGAAATGCGTAGTACTAGGAAGCCACACTTAGCCCTTAGGTAAGCAAGAGGAAATTAGAGACTGAAACCATCAAAACCTTGCTGGACCCTGAGCAGTACTGCAAAAATTATCACTTGGCTTGCTCAGTACTCTGCTGCCTAAGAATAAACCTAAGCAAATAATGACATCTATTTCTTTATTAGTTTCTCTCTCTTGTTTCCAGTGGACTAGACATCTGGAATCCATGTCTGTCTAGTTTATGCTGAATTATTTCATTTTCATTGGCGGTGGCCAGAGGAAAATGTGATCAATGTTGAAGCCACATTTCCCTAAATAAAAGAGATAATCACCTAGTTCAACATAGATCACCATGGAAATAGCACATTTAGAAAAAATGAAAGGGTTTGAATAATTTACTTTCATATATATATGTGTGCATATGTGTGTGTAGTATGTGTAAGAACTTATATTTATTTGTACCTGGCATGCCTGTGGAGTACCAGGTACTTCCCTGAAGGAAAGAATATGTCCTCTTTTTGTGATAAGAATTGAACTACACATAAAAGAACATTAAGATTTACAAAGCTATTGTAACTGACAGATTAAGTTTCATGGGGATATGTATTTTAATTGATAACCATAAAGGCAGTGCAGTAAAGGTCATCTTGCAACTATATTTGGAAATCATAACATCACTTCATTCCTCTAAAAGTTATCTTTAATCAGAGAAACTCTTTGCTGATATTAGATATATTTTATCTGAAAGTCAGTCTATTTTGTCTTGGTGTGACCTTATCTTATGTGCGATCCAGCACGACTGGGAACTCCTTTACTTCCCACAGATCCTTTTACTTCATGTATCATGCGTAGATTTTATATCCCCAAATAGACTAACCCAAGCATATAACTCCTCGCTATGATATACTGAAATCCCTGCTCAAAAAATGGCTGGCACGTAATGGTGTCCTCAAGCAGCTGACTATAAAACATTAGAAAATTGACAGAATGTTGATTTTTTTCCTCCTGTTTTTGAAAAACTAAGATGGGGGGGGATGGGGGGAGTGTGGGGGGTGTGTGTTGACATAAAACCAAAATAATATTGCAGCATCACTTACCACATATATAGAATCATTTTCATCATTAAAAATAGAAGAAAATAAAGACTCACTTTTGTCTTGCAACACTGGGTCACGTCTCTCCCCAGCTGCAGGTGAAGAGCCCACGTTCCCCCATGTGGCAGTTTGCCTCCCCTCACACTAGCGGGTATCCACAACCTGAATGATGGTATTTTGAGAAACAGAAATTTTAAAATCTCCCCAGGCTGTATAAGAGCATCACCATTTCAGGGAAACATAACATCTTGGAAGGCAATTTGGCTGGCAACTTCAGTGTTCCAATCTGTGTTTTCCCTCTTTCTTTATTAAAACATACCGGCTGTTCAGCTGTGCAGGGCTGCAGGGGAGGCAGGAGCGTATGAGGGCTACAGGGGTGTCTGTAGGAGTGGCTGTGTGAGCACTGGGGAAGTCAGGGGCAGCCTATTTCCAGCTACAGGACAGACAGAGGATCCTGTGGTTTGTCTTTGCTGGGGCTGTTGTTAACACATGGCTCCTGCTCTGACATATGACACTGAAGAAGAGCAGGGGGCAATAAAGATGGAGGGTCAGCACCCTCTGGTAATTATGTTGAAGAGAAAGCAGAGAGGCAGACACCTGGGGATGTCAGAGGCATGATGGGCAACAAGAATGTGGAAGAGGTCTCCAAACCAGGAGTAAGACACGCAGTCTGAGACCCCAGGATCCATGGGACGTACGTAACGATGTCCTAGTAGCTGGTAGGGCTCAGTGTGGTGGGTTTCAGCAGGAGCCAGGAGACCACCACTGACACGCTCTCAGCAAAGCACTGACAACCTTCACTTTGGCATCTCACAGCTTTTGAATAGTTTTTCCATCCCACTAATGTTCTGTCAAACTGATTTATTTGTGTGAGGTATCAGCAGACACAACACTTTCTTGGACCTTTTTCTACCCTGTTAGAAGGAGGGCAGGAGGATTTGTACCATTTTTCTCACACCTTTCTGCTTTTTTCAACATGACAGTTACTATATTCATTAAATAACACACCAAATACTTAACAAAGAACAAGTGTGCATTAGGGAGTGTATCCACATTGTGCATGAAAGGACAAGTGTTAATATTACTTTCAGAAGTGAGAAGATGTGAAATGAGACCCCTGGTAATGCTCAGGTTGTTTCAACTTCAGTGCTCCTGTACAGCATGCGTCCCATACAGCCTGCACTCTGAGTGGTGGTTATGAACCATCAGACTAGATGGTTCTAGATGTACTAGAGACATCTAATACCAAATTATTTGTGGAAAAAACCATGATGGGTCAGTGGGAAAAGTTATGAAGCAAATACAGACAAACTGAACTGCAACAACTTGCTGAGACCGGATTATTTCCAGCCAGCATCAGTAGATCTAGACATCAACATACATGATGTCATGTATTTAGATATTCAAAAGGTATTTGACAAGGTCCCTTGTCAAGGGGCTTGTCAAGTAGTTCAGCTGTCAGGGAGGAAGAGAGATGGCCCTCGCCTGAAAAAATTAACTGGTTAAAAGATGGGAGAAAGAGGATGAGAATAAATCATCAGTTTTAACAGTAGAAGTGGTTACTGGTGGGGCCTGAGTGGTGCAGAATAGTCATAGATGATCTGGAAAAAGGGTGAAAAGGGAGGTGACATGGCCTGCTGGTCACACAAAGTTATTCAGGGAGAAAAAGTCAAGGGCACTGTGACTGGGAAAAAAAGTTGGAAATGATGTTGAATGTAGATAAATGTAAAGCACAATGAAACAAGTTTGAACTAACATAAGCAAAAACTTGGGCTATAAGTATCCCATTAAAAACTGTCAGCTCAGAGTTCAGTAGGAGTCAAACAAAAGCACTAAACATAAGGAGTTATAGGAAAGGAACTAAGAACATGTTTTTCCCTCTGTGCAAATGCATGATGCATTTGCATCTTGACTAGTTTATGTAGTTCTGGTCTTCAGAGTCCAGCCCACAGGGGATGTACTAGAACTGGAAGAAGTTCAGAGAAAGGAAGCCGGATGGTTATTGGTAAAATGCAGCTTCCATTTAAGCACTGATTAAATACACTAGGATGCTTTTCTTGGGACAGCAATAACTGAAAAGGGTAATCTATAAAAACATGATTGATTTGGACAGGGTGAACATAACAGTGAGGAAAGTGTAGATGGACTTCCAATGAAAAATCACATAGGCTGAAAGCAAATAAAAAGAGGATGTTTTTTCCATGATGTAGAGTAAAACTGTGTTACTCCTTGCTGCAGAATGTGTTGTTTCCATAGGACCAAGGATACAAATTCCAAGAAGAAAAATCCACTGACAGATATTAAATATAAAGTTATTTCTGTCTCAAGAAGTGTCTGAGGTGCAAATATTCAGTGGTTGGAATGGTAGAGCCAGGATGCCTCATTCCAAGCTTGCCCTGTGGTTTCACTGCTCTCTAGCTGCTGGGCACCACTCAGGGCAAAGTCATGTGCTGCCTGTGGTTGTGATCTGGCCACTATTAGCACTCTTGTGAGAAAAAGTATTGAAATTACACCAAATATACTTTTCCACATTTTACACTAGTTGTTTAAATACATATATAAGAAAGGAATTGAAAAAGTGACAAACAAATGTTTTACAGTGCACTTTTCAGCCTGGCAAAGAAGTCAAAACAGGTGTTTTATAACTGACCCAGCTCCATGACTCTGCTCTGCCAGTACAGCACTGACCAGATGCTGGAGGACCACTGTGCTGATATTAATTTACTAGCTAGGATAAATAAAAAATTTTTGCTTATAGAAGATTACCAAAATCATTGCTGGCCTTTATTTTACTGTTTGCAGATAGTACGCTAGGGCTTCATTATTCTTCTGTTATTTCTTAGGATTGATTCAGATTAATCAGAAAGCTCCTGAAACCTTTACATAGTATTAGAAAGATTATGCCACTTCATCAGCATCTCTAGTCCGAGATTTCTGACTGCATAACAAGTATATATCCTTTCCTTTTCCCCTCTGGGAACTGCACTTTCTGTGAATTAAACACATTGAGACTGGAAAGTTCAGAAAAGTAGGGATGTAAAAAAGAAAACAAACAAAAATGAGTACATGCCAAGTGACTTCAGAAGCATATAACCTCCCTTTGTTCCCTGGTTAAGACCAGCCAGCCTTGGTGAAAACACATCTGACTTGAAAAAGGGACCTGCACACTGAGAATAAACTGTTGTAAAGAAAGAAAGGAGGTGTTGCAACATGCCTTTTGGGGGAAAAAAATGTCTGCTTTAGACATGAAGAAGCATGTGTTCTCCCAAGGCTGATATTTCTTTTGGCACCACATAACATGTGATATTTAGCATATATCTTATCTCACAACTGTTGTGGGTTCGAAAACCCTATAGAAGCACATCCTACTAGATTCTGAAGAGCTTTTCCATAAGATAAATATCTTCCTTTCCTAGTTGTTTTCTTTGTATACGTCTTCTTTAAAGGTTTGTGTTTGACTAAAGCTTTCTCCTTCAAAAACCAGGCATTGAGAAAACCACACTGCCAAGAAATCCTAATCAAGATTTAGAAGAGCCTGTTGCTATGGAAATAGCCGTGGCATCATGTGTTCAGTGCGACTTCTGCTGTGCTAAAAGCAGGCTGAAAAAAACAGAAAACTGGCCTGAGTAGAATAAATCAACAGAGTAAAGCAACTGAGTGAATTATATTAATGAATGGTGAAAAATTAGCCTTTATTAATTGTGCTTTCATTGGCTCTTTTTACCTGCAGGCAGAGGGATTGCCTACCCCCCCGAGGTAGGGGGATTACAACAGAGAGAAATCACTTGCACCCAAGAACCCAAAATGAGTTTGATATTTTGCTGAGTATATGTTTAGTTGGGGTGGTCATATCTGCTCTCACTCAGGAGTACTGACACCAAGGTTTGAGAGATCATGACTTCACTCTACAAAAATTAAGTAATTTTTGGCAAGCAAATGTGCCAGGGAAGAGTATGCATGCAAGGCTGCAGTCAGGGCTGCCAATTATTCCCATGAACTGGCAGGGTGTCACAAAATCTCAGCTCCACAAGAATCTCAGCCCCACAGAAAGCCTATAGCAGTTTATTCTACATACCAAATTAATTCTGATGCACTGTCCAGGTATCATTTCTATCCCACTAAAGTCCAGGACACAGTAGCCTGCATCTCTAGTCCTCTTGTCTGACAAATCCCCTGCACCAGTTTTGTCCTTTCAGCTCCCCCACATCCCATCCATTCACTTAACTTTGGTCTTATAATATTCAACTTCTATGCTACTTAAACTGAGGCAAAAGCACCATGCTGTACTGCAAAAATTGACTACAAGTTCAGGTGTAACAGGGTCTAATCCTAAGACTATTGCAACATCAGTTCTTGAGACTGTAAGAGGCCTCCTTTTATTTAGTTCGATCCCTAGTTAAAAGATTACTGAAGTTGAAGATATAAATCATTATTTGTGCTGGGAGACTTAATGACCTTGGAGGTGAACCAGAGTGATTTGCACCTCTTTCTGGTCCTGGGTCAGGATGTTTTCCATTCCAGGTAGATCTCACCACTTTGGCAACACTCAAGAACGTGAAGTCAATATAAAGATGAAAGCTTGTGTTGTGGAACAAGAGCTGAGTGGTTCCTGCCAAGCAAGATGAGTAGATGCACACCCATTTTAGGGCTCTTCATGGACATATAGAGATTGTGAGTACAGCTACAACAGTAACACTTCTTTACAGAGGGACTTTACAGCGCTTCCACATGGATTGCCCTACCCATGTATAGCTTGACTGTATGTACAATGTGCAAATGTTGTTTTTCTGGGTACCCTGCACCTGAATATCTGTTTTTAGATATTGGTCAATCATCTGACTGCTATAAAAACTTCTTGCAAAACTATATACTTTTGGATAAGGATGTGGTATTTGTTGTATAACATGGAAAAGCCCATATTATACAGCAGTCCTAAACCTAGTATTGGCAGATAGATCTTGAAAGTCTTTGGCCTGTGTGCTGTGTGCATGAATCCATGCCTTAACACCAAGCTGATCCAGCGCAGCTCCTTGTAAGACATCTCATGCCAGTGATGACCACAGTGAAACTACTTTTACAAACTAGAACAAAATTGTCTAGTTATCTCAACTGAAATTCCGCACCTTTTAATTTACCTGATATGGCTTCAGGAGGTAAAAAGAAACAGGAAGAGTTAAGTCCAATGTTGGTAGAAGGACATGCTCTAAAAGCCTGATTATCCAGATGGAACAGATAAATCTGTTACTCTTTCTCTAAATATCAACACTGCATAATTAGCAGCTGCTAAAATAATGGAAGCCAATTGAAGAAAAACATGGTATGCTCTACATTCATTTATTAAATACCTTATGTTTCCAAACAGAGCTTTCCATATTTGCTGCAAAACTATGTAGCTTCATGCTCTACACAACCAAGCAAAGATGACAGCACTGAAATGAGCTATTACTATTTCCATCAGAAAGATATGGGGAACTACTCTGTGTCTTTGAGGCAAAAATATATATTCATCAAATGAAAAAGCTTTAAAAAGCAGCACTATCTAAGATATCAGCATCCTGTCTCCCTTGGAGACAGCTAAACCCCACATTTATCTAAATTATCTTGGTAATATGACAGAGTGATTGCTCACTAATGGTCAGTAACAGTTTTCTTTGTCATTTTCCTAGTCATTACCTCCTCAGAATGAACTCCAGAATAAACTGCTGATGCATCGTGACTAGAATATAAAGTGTACCGTTACAACAGAGACCATTTCTATTAAACTCACGAACCTGTACATTGGACTTCTGACATTTTCATTTACGAAAAATAATACCCCTCTATTACAAATCCTGATGAGCTTAGAGATATTTTATGCTTAAAACAGCAGTAATGTAATATTTATTTTGCACAGCTGTCTTCTATTTTCTTCCTTTTCTCCCCACAGCTACTCGTACACAGGAGCTGCATCCTCTGCAAAGTGAAAAGCACTGTTCAAAGAAGGCTAGTATTGTAGATACTGTATTTCATGGCCCATTCAGCTGCATTTTTTAATTTGGATGTTTAAGTCTATTTGCCCTTTTTCAGTAGCTGGAGAGAATCACTGATTACACAGTCTGTCTGAATCTCATTTCCCCTGCTGAGTCTGAGAAAAGCCCTCACAGAAGGCTTGTGCACATGGCAGCTGCTTACTGACTCCTTCTTCTCCTCTCAAAGAGTGGAAATTTTCAGTGCTGAGACCCATTGTCTTTATTTCAAATTAAATGGAGCTGATCTGTTGAGCTGCAAAGATGGAGGAAAAAAAACCTCGAGCAGCAGTAGTAAAGGAGCCGAAGTACTGCCATGTGAAGCTGCGTGATTTTGAAATACTGCATCAGCCTAGAAAAACAGCATTAGGGTGACTATAAAGGAGGATCATATCTTCTTCAGTGTCACACCAAACAGATGCATACTGATCCTTCAGGGAGTCCTAAAGGCTGAAGGGTTGGGGAAATGCTGTGGAGCCTCTACACTGCATAGTCTGACTTTCTTTTCTACAAGAGGGCATCCTGCCCATTTGCAGAGCAAACGGGCATTGTCAACATAGGCAGCCATAGAGTGACAGAAGTGCTTCATCCTGTGAGTTGTCAAATGGTTTTCCAACCTTGCAAAAAGCACATGCACAAATAAGCTACAGATACAAAAAGCTATCAATACTTTTTTTTTTCCTTTTTTTTTTTTTTTTAAATCTCTGTTTTAATTAAGAGGGAGAATAGGATCACAGCACTCTCTGACTCCGAAGAGAGTCCCACCTGGAAAGGCTGACATTTTTAAATGATTAGGGCACAAGGACTCGAAGAGTTAGATCAAATTTCTGTTAAAACAGGCTGCCAAGCCACATGTTTTACAGAAAATGCCTGGTATCTCTGCTAGCCTAGCTTGACCATGGAGTTCAGGTCAGGACCATGTAATTCATGGTGTGGAGTTCAGGTCAGGTCCTCAGTTTAGCTAATTCAGAGGCGCACAGCTTACAAAAGAAAAACAAGGCACAGGTTATGTAAAAGAGTGCAGAGCCTTGTGAGGTGCCTTTCATAGCTGACCCCCAAGAATAGACAGTGGTTACCAAAAAGCATTCGAGTTCTTCCAAAGAAGCATCTGGAACCCCCCTACCCCTGGTGCACCAGCAGAGAGCCTGGAGAGGAGCAGCCCTAAGCTGGGCTTCTGCACTGAGCCACACACACCAGGGCTGCACGACACTCCCCTCGCCAAGATTTTGGCTTGCTTGTGGCAGTGGATGATACAAAAAGCTTGTTGCCAGCAGCTTTCAGGCACAACTTTCTAAGCGATAGACATATTCTTTCTCTTTTAAAGGGAAAGAAAAAGACATGGAGCTGAAGTCTGACCATGATCAGACTTTCTGAGTCCAGGCTGTCTGATTCCTGTTGCTTTCCCTGAAACACAGTGTTGAAGATTTACATATTTCTGTGTATATGCAAACAGTAGATCTCCTTGGCAGGCAATGTATTTACCTGAGAGGACAATGAAGGGTTGGCACTGAAAGGAAACATTTTTCCCTGCCAAAGTGTTGGTGCATCATGGCTTATCATGTCTATTCAAATTCTGCTTTCTTATTTTCATAAAGCCATCTACCATCTGAATGTGATCAGTCTCCTTGAGGGCTAAGAAACAGAATGGTGCATCTGTTCCTCTTGCTGAATGGGCCATGAGGCTAGGGCTGGGAAGTCATCCTCAACCATATGAGTCCTGCCCCCATGGGTCAAGGGAGTTATGCCTTCAGCGTATACAGTGTAATTCCTACTACATCCATGGATTAGCATGGATTTACTTGTTATCTAATATTCTGAAACTAGACGAATTTCTGAATTTTCTAGATGCAGGGTAAGAAACACAAGAATGTGAGAGTGTAAGACCAAACAGGCTGAGCTGGACAAAAGCTCATTATCGTATCTCTGGTGCCCAGCATTGAGTGGGTATCCACATTTGGCATTTTGTGGCAGCAACTGAGTTTCACAGTTTAATTATGCATTCTGTGTCAAATAGCTTCATTTTTTAAGACTTGCTAGAAATGTCATTTAATGCCCTTTAGTTGCTGCATGTGAGAAACTGTCACTAATTTTTCACCTTCCCTATACTTTTCTGTCTTCTCTCTGCCAATTCAGGTTGTTTTTAAGCTGATCTTATATGGAACGTGTTCCCATAGACAAGATTGGAATGTTAAATGACTGATTAGCAAATCAAGTAACTTAATGAAATGTTTTTAAATAAAGCTAATATGCTTAAGAGGAATAACTATTTGAAGATGGAGATCAGTTCAGATAGCACCAAGATGGGTAAAATTATTTTCACTGTTCAGTTGTCTGCTCTCGGAACAAATTCAAACACTCAAAGATTTGAAAATATATATATTGCAATAAAGAAGAAGTAAAAATATCATCGGGAACCACCTAAGTATGTGTGGGAGAGGTGAGAGGAGCAGGGGGAAAAGGAGAGGAGTTTAAGCTAGCATAGAAAATGCCCTCCCCAAAATCATTTGAATTCAATAAGAAATTAATCTATTCTATATATTTCCCACTATAATGAGTTATTTTTGCCTCAGGCTGACAATCAGTTCTGCTGACAAAGACCCCAAACTTTCAAGTGTCTTACATCATGCTCTTACATGAACTAAAAATCTGCAATTAAATTTAACAGAGTGTTAGGCAGAGATATTGTAAAACGTTGCTAAATTTATTGACTAGAAAAGTGGCAATGGCTAATTTATAAGAAAATAATTCTCCAAGGTGATTTAGTTTCTCTGCCTTTTATCACTGTCTAAGAACTTAGCAGTCTACATAAGCGTAATAGCTCTTTTCAAAATGCGCAGTAGATCTGCAGACAGATGTTTTGACCCTTAAGGAGAGTTTAATCCATGTTTATGAAATCCTGAACCCAAGCTTACCAGTGGCCTTGCCTGAGGGGAAAAATGAGGTAAAGGAAATAGTAATACTACAAAGAAAAACCTCTATCCCACCTTAGGAAGTCTGGTAAGAAACGGGCCACATGCCTGGGGTATGGCCCACTGGTGTGAGACTAGGGTGCCAAAAGGGATTTTCACTCACTGGCTGGGGTATCTCAGGACATCCCCTCTGGAAGTAAAAGCACAGAGTAATCACCACTGATAACATAGTGGGTGCTTCTCTTACCAGATTGGCCTCTGGTAAAAAGATATCTTAATTTTCAGCATTACACATATGGTTGTATTTGCAGGGAAACTGAATTTTTAAGATAAGAAGTTTTGGTATTTTGAAAATGAACAGGAGGCTTTTTTGACCTTAAATGACATGCACAATTCTCTAATCCTCTCAGAAGCACCCTTGTCATGCCACATGGACAATTTAGAGGAAATCCAGGCTACTCTAAAATCAGGGGCCATATGATTAGCATTAAACCGAAAAAGATTTTAATCCTGCTGCAAGATTAAAAGGGTGCTGAAACACAAAGTGGTGTTCCTGTCTCCCTCTGAATGAAATATTTCGTTCGATAAAAGCAGGAATCTCTAGAGAAGAAATGCCTACACACTGGGGTGGATGAGAGTGTGGCTGGAGGGCTTTTCAACATTTATATATCCAGCTATCGACTTCACAGAAGTTGCTCCAAATACACATCAGTGTTGCTGAGAGCCGACTGTGGTCTCCAGTCCTCAGACCTTGCTCAGTTCACAAATGGTTTATCTGGAGCTCCCTAATAGAGAGGCTTATAAATAAGTGGCTCAGCATGGTAAAAGCCACTTTATAAGCTGCCCAATACAATACAAAGCTTCCTTCTTTGATTAAAAAAGTACTAGATTTATAGGAAGACAGCAGTGGTAGGCCTTCCTGGTGCTTAATGAGAACACACTGGTTTATGAGAGCAAGAAGCCAATAAAAATGTATACGTCGAGTCAAAAGTACTTCGATGGAGCTGAAAAATATGATTTTAGATGATGTAAATGATGAACTACACCCTGGACCTAGAGACACAAATTGAACACTTTTAAATAGCTCTTCATACTTACAAACTGTGAACATGGGGATGAAGTTATCCTATATAATATGACAACTGTCTGACCATCATTGTCCTGGGCTTTCTCTTGGAGCAGTAGGATCAGAAGTGCTCTGAAGGTGACTATTTCTTTAGGCAAGACTGAGGGATCCTGGGTGATGAAGCTTCTAATTTTTGCAACCTAAAAAAGTACCTGAAGTTCCTAAATCCAGGCCATAGGCTGAAAATATGAGGAGGCATTAATGCCATCCTGCCATTCCTTTATTATTTTATCTGTTCGATTGGCTCTTGAACCAAGACTGGACAAGGATTCTCCCTTACTATTTATCTGTTTGTGCAGTATCTATAATACATGTAATGATAACAAAAAAAAATCCCGAGTGCTGTGCTAAAATGGAGTACCATTTATTCACACATCCATGTTCCATATTTCAGGGCAAATTTCCATTCCAGCTAATGGAAACTGTAGTATATTGATGGAAGATGATAATTCAACATCTTGCAATAGAGGAGACAGAAAAATCAAAGGGAAACTTGCAGATTCAGCATCTGTATTACAATATATAAGACCAGAGCATGTATTTACTTTCCAAGACATTTCATCAACATATTACTTGCTTTGGATTCTTGGATTTAAGAAACAAACCTTAACCAGCACTTAATGGGAAATGTGCTGCAAGAGAAGCCCTGATGCTATGGTAACAGAGCTGCACGCCTGCGTAAGCCGCACTGATGCGAGAGCCATGAAACACCGGCTTTGCTCCCATCAGGTTCAATGGAAAGAGCCTCCATGATTTCAAGTGTCATGAAATCACTCCTTTTGTTTCTACATCAATGTGGGATAGTGTTTCTCCAGAAAATTTCCCTTCAAGGTAACATTTTTAGGGGAGCATACATGCAAACAATATATGTTAAACTGCCTTCATTTCAAAGGCCTCATTTATTCAGGACTGAGCGTACAGATACCTCCTTTTGCTTCAGTTGCATCTTAGTTTTACTCATGTTCCTATTACCTTACTTTGCAAACAGTCCATGATATGTAAGTCCATGTAAATATATATGCCAAAGATCTGAAAAAGCCATACACACCTTGCCCTGTATTTACCAAGTGACCATTAGCCTCCTGAGTCTGCATTTTTGAGGTCTGATTTTAGGCACCATAATAGGTGTGTACAGGTAGATAACAGTTCCTTAACGATCCTTAGTAATTTCTGAAAATGTAAGCTGCTGACTGCATGCATGGTAGTGCTGGGGGGATCACAGTCCAGTGGTGACTGATAACAGATATCTTTAGATACCTCCTTAAGGAGATTGCCTGACTTGAACTATAACTCTCTTCAATTATTTCTCAATCTGCCTGTAATTTCAGACCCTGAGATAGTTTTACTGAAAACAAACAAACTAAAGTTGATAATTTTAAGTTGATTGCAAATGCAGCAATACAGCTAATTATGCCTAATGTTATAACTCAATAAATGGGTCACAGCAGAGAAGGGGAAGCATATCTGGCAGCTCAGTGTTTCTAGGGTGAGTATGAGGTAGACTTAGCCTTTACTTTAGGAATTTAATTCCAATGCTGCATCCCCAGAATTTTAGGGGAGACATTGCTGACTCTTCCTAACTTTTGTATACCCATGGAGAAAGGTGCTGTAGGTAGAGACCCAGCCCACCCTGCATGCAAGTCTTGCTCCCTGCACTGACGGATTGGGGAGGTATCATAGGGTCCTCCACTGTCCCTTCCACCAACATAAATAGCTGGAGGGGTATCATAGGTGCCATAACCCCCTGTGGGTTTGGTCTGTCCGGACCTCTTCTGAGGGTTCCTTGATAGTTAGGGCACTTCTCCAGGGCTGCAGGACCCGATCAGCTTGGGCAGGACTGAACTCTGTCTCCCACATTTTAGGAGATTGTTGAACCCACCAGAACAACGGTTGTGCTGATAAAATCTTTTATTTTGAGTTGATCCTCTGCACAGGAACCCATGAGCCAGGTAGCCAGATGAAGCCTGCAGAGGAGGACACCTGTCTGAGGATGTCTACTGCCTGAGGCAAGTGGCTGGGGCACTGTTTCCAGCCTGGTTTGCTTTTCATTCATTCACAGTCCCACGCAATCTGGGAAACTGGGACCAGAACCCCAGCAGAGGTGAGCAGGGGATAAAGCCTAACTTCATTGTTCCTTTAACATACCTTGTTAAAGAGAACCTTACAGCCTCATGTTTTTAAAATTTCTCTAGAGCAGGCCTTCTTTCATCTTTTGCCAGATAAGATAATGATTGTGACGCTCATTTTCCCTGTTAAAAGAAGCAGCCAGAGACTGTGCAAATAACATTGTGGCCCTTAAAACAATGAAGACATAAATATTGAACAGATGTAACAGCACTTCAGTAAAGGTTTCTAAGTACATGAAAACCAATCCCAGCATAATCTTTGATACCGTAAAGAAACAGGATTAATATTTTTCAAATAAGTTCTTTGAAGGAAATTAATCTCTTTTTGTTTGCAAATTGATCCTTGGAAAGTTTTGACTAAGCCTGTGTGTAGCAATAGTACTCAGGGTATCATGACAGCATTTTGCTCAGAAGGGAAACAGTTTGAAAGCACATGTTTACAGATTCAATATGCAACACAGCAACTATCAGTGCCAAGGTGGAAGACAATAATAGAATGTTGCTTGTGCAACTACCTTTGAGTGTTTTTGCATGTTATTAGAGAACAAATTTTGGGCTCCAAGACCCTGGTGGGACTTTTAATTTGCTAAAAGTTAAGTGAGTTCAAGGAGTGTAGCAAGAAGTGGGCCCATGTCAAGATAAGAATACTATAGGGCATCTTGAAGATATTTATAAAGGCTTTCAACCCTGCCCGTGTTTATGGCTAGGTCCTACCCTCACTTCAGTACCCCTCTTGTACCTCTCTTGTTTCCTCCTGCAGTGCTTAGGCAGCCATCCTTCTCCTGCCTCTCAGGAGTGAGAAGCCTAGAGCAAGCATTTTGGGGAGCCGTACTGAGCTACTTCAAAAAGTCACTTAGAGAAGGAGCAGCTGAGAGCAAGTTCCCATCACTCAAATGTGTGTCTGAGGTACTGATCTAAAAATAAACCCGTGCAGTCTGTGAGATATGACAGTTCATTACAGCCTCCACCTTGCCTTTGCTCACACGTCCTCACAAGTTTTGGAGCAGCACAGCTTCAGAGAATAACCTGAGCTGATCAGAGTAAGCCTGCCTATGTCTCCACAAGTAAAACAAGTAGGCACTGAAAAATGAAGGTAGATCTTTGTGTGTGTCTGTGTGATGGTTCAATGAAAATAGTTGTCTAGACAGCAGCCTAAGATAAATCAATACTTGTAATAAGGCTCATAATGCTCCAGTAATTGGTGCAATCTGCATAGAAAGAGCCATGCTGGACAAAGAGGAAACCTGTGTTCCTGAGGGAGAAGGCACTTAAGAATAAATTCTCATTAAGTGAAAATTATTTGCTGATAAAAGATTAAGCCAGTTGGCAGCTGGACAAAAGATGGGTGTATGGCAGAGAAAGAGCACATCAAGTTTCTTAATAGATGCAGCAAAGTTTGTGTTGGTGGTGTTCAATGTAAGCAGCAGAAAATACTGCAGCTTTGCTCCTTTCCTGTCATGCACAGCTACTTTTTACTTCCTTTTTATCTAATTCCTTTTTCCCACTATTCCTACAAAAGAAATGAAACACGTATCTATTGGAAAATAACTGGAAAGATTCTTTTTTAATCTTTAATTATATATTACAAAGAAGTATATTTCTGAGAGAAAAATTATACTGTGGGGTTTTCTTCCCCCAATGTGTGGTTAAACTATTAGTGGTAAGAGCATTGATGATTTTCTATATAGATCTGATGGAATACCTTTTTCATTTACATTTCAAAGAAAGAACTGGACAGGTGAATCATGCAAGAAAAGAAAATAAGACAAAAGAAGAAGAAAGAAACCAAAGAAAGAAGAGCATCATACAGCTACAAATACCTCCTAGAGTTACCCTGGAAAGAAGAGTATTCACAGCTCATTGTAGCTTCATGCCTGACAAAGGGAATGCAACAGATTTTGACCATTTTACTGCAGGAACAAGAACGTGCATTGTGTGTTCAGGGAGTGAGGGGGAGGGTTTCAAAGGCTTTAATTACCGAGTGTTGGCTTCATACCACCAGTTAATGCCTCTGTGTGTGCCCCTGGCAAACAAATCTTCCTCGCCCAACGCAGGGAGCGGTAGACTTGTGCCAGACAGAGCCCAACTCCCATCGATGTCTGTAGGTCCCACTGATGTCCTTGGGAAGTTGGAGCTGACAGCCCCTGGGACCTTGCAGAGCTGATCACTGCTGGCACCAAGTTCCTGCATCCAGCCGGTCTCTGTGCCGTGATTGCTGGGCGAGCTGGCACAGAGGAAAGGTTTGCATTCCCTCTCCTTGCTCTTGCCACAACTAAATAACTGAAACCCATGGTGGGGAAGGTATCTGTCTCCGATGCTCTGCCTCCTGCCACCTGATCTTCCAGCCTTTCAGTCCCTTACTCTGCTTTCCAGCCTGCAGCAGGCGAGAGCCAGAAAGCCCCAGCCGGAAAGGGATCAGCCTGGCCGAGACAGAGTGAGTACAATGATTTGAATGGAGAAAGTTGGACACTTGTCAATGGAAAGGAAATTACTTGGAATCTAAATCTAACTAAAAGAAGCTACCCAGATTACCAACACTGTAAATTGGATTAAAATTGAGTCTTACAAGAAAATCAATGGAAAGCGATAAGGAAGTAAGTCAAAATGACAGCAGAATGAGACAGACGTTCTCTGAGAGCTTATGCGGGAGAACCGGTCAGAAGTAGAAAAGGCAATTTAACTGAGCCAATCCAAATCTAAATGATAGGAAAATAAAGGGAAATTGGAAGAGATTAAGGAAAACATTTTTAAGACGGTTATAAATCAGTATGCAAACCAGAAAATGGTGAAGAAAAAGAAAAGAAAGAGGCAATTTTAATTATGCCTTAGAAAAGTGAAATTAAGTGCCTGCCTGGGAATAATTTTTTATACCATGCACTTGTTTACCTAGAAGTAGACTTTGATTGACATGCAGATGTTTTTCAGAAAACAGGCTGATTGTTTTACCCTGTATGTGCAGTTACAAAACCTCTGAAATGCATATGTTCTCACTCCACGCTCTGAAAAATGCCTTTTTTTTTTTTTTTTTTCCCCTTCTCCTCTTTTACAGGTTCATCCATTCCAGAAGCGCTGCCCCAGGCTGTGGGCAGGTGAAGCTGCCTTCCTCCTGCCAGTCTCCTCCACAGGGCCAGGGCACAGGAGCCTGTCCCAGGGCTGAGGGAGCCTGTCCCAGGCAAGGCTTTACATTTCCTTGGCTACGCCTACAGTACCACTGGATGTCACTGTTGTTTCATGAAAGACAAAAATCTTACTGACAGCTTTTTGACAGATAATGTTTAGTAAACAAACATATGTATTTATAGTCCCTTCCCCGCAACTGTTCTGTACAAGGATCGAAATTACAGAATGACTGTGCAGCCCCCTGGCTCTCACTTTTTGATTACTATTTTATGGCGATTGTATTTATGGGTCCTTTTGTGGCACTCTAAGAGGCATCTTATCCATAAAGGATTGCTTTCTGCTGTGGTAGATGTAGAACGTGGCAGAGCTGCCATAATGCATTTCAGTTGCATTTTTTATTTTTTGCTTCCATTCGTATTATTTCCTGGGAAATATTTTAACTCACCTCAGCTGGACTGATTGCAGCTGTGGTTGGGTGGAGAAGCGAGCTGCCTGCTGGAGCTGGTGTCTATGGCTGAAGCCCTGAAGATCCTGGCATTGCCAGGGGCAACGCTGCCCATAAATCAGGATTACCCTGGAGGTGTCTGCCCCTAAATCAGGCACTGCTTGTACTAAGAGGCAGTGAGAAACCCAGACCCCATTTCTTACAAATGGAAAATGTTTTTTCCCCGCTGGTTGCCTGAGGTGGTATTCATCCAGCTAAATGAAGACATATAACTCTCTTTAAGGTCAGTGGAGAGGAACAGGCAATTCCAGGAAAGTGATTCATCCCATCTGAAAGAATATTTCTAGCAGATAGGTCAGGTAGATAAAGGCTTACAGACACCTATTTCTGCCAACTGCTCCTGCAGGAGCCTTCAGTGACCTGCTGAAGGGTAGACCAGTCAGACAAGAAGAATCTTACCAGTTTTGCCTAGCATAGGTGCTGCTACAGCATGTTTTTTAAAACGGCATACAGACATTTCCTACATAAACTTCACTCCACAATTAACAGTCTTTGAGTCAGCTTTTTACATATTTCCCTAAAGCTAAACATGACAGAAAAGGCACAGGATGCCAAGTGACCCGCCCCAAACTGCCACCAGGAATGGCCCCAGCCTGTGCTATCCCCACAGGACTGAGCATAGTTCAAGAAAGCCCTTGTTAGCCCCCACTGAAAACACACCAGGAGCTGATCTGACAATCTGGGAGTATGAACAATGGCATTCCTGTGCCCAGCAAGGCTTCCAGCACCATTTCATAATCAATGCTGCAGCCTAGCTGTAAAAAAAATATTTCCTGTTGGTGGCAGGTACATAACCCCCAATTTCAGCACAGTACCCAGCTTCCAAAGGCTTATCTACTATATTGAGGACAACAAAACTGTTGTTACCTGCAACAAGACATGAAATACAATGCTGAGAAACTGGTCTTCTATTTGCATGAAAATAGACTGTCTCTGTTAGCTGTTCTCCATCTCACACCCATATGAATTTCAAGCAACGCTGTTATAGACTTCTTTAGGGCTTCAGTGACCTGACGCAGCACAAATGGACCATGCAATGAGATAGCAGCTGTGGACTTCCGTACAGAAGCAGAGTGTTAGAGTCCAGCAGCTCTTAAGAGGTCAGGCAAGTCTGAACAGAGTAAATAAGGAGAACAGGATTATTTCTGATAGTTACTTGAATCACTTAATGGGAGAGAACAAAAGAGGCAAAGCTTGAGAATTAAAGCCTAATTATTCCAGCAAGGAGTTAACAAATGTTGGGCTAAAGGTTATAAATACAGGCAGAGATTTGCCAATTTTAAGTAAAAATTATGCCAAAACCACTAGGTGTGCAAATTGAATAGGAGCAGTCCTCAGTCCCTGCTGGTTTAGCAGTGCTATTTTCATTCTATGTCAGTAAATAAATGATTGTGGAATGACTGTCATCATTTAATAGGGCACAGCATAATGTGTGAATCATGCAAAGTTAGTTTCTGAGAATCAAAACAATAAGACTTTTCCAAAAATGAGGCTTCTAGGAGTAACTGCTTGGGGCTCCTCTGCAGTATAACAGGTGGTTCCCCCTTTTCTCCACAGCACACACCTCTGCCATCACCAGTGTCTTTGGGCTACCAGCACCTACAGTGACAGAGGAAGGAAACTTGTCTCCCCAGTGTGTGCACAGACTCCCTGGTTGCATCTTCTGGGTCTTATTTTGACTGCCATCAGTAGGCTTGTATCTGCCAGGTGGCCTAGGGCACTCCTTGGAAGTGTGTGGTGCTCTGTTGCTCTAGCCCATGTTCCCCACAGCTGCGGGCAGACCAGGCAGCCGAACTGTCCATGTGCCTGACAGGCAGAGCTGCATATAAATTATGTGCATAAAATTAAGCAGCATGCGGAGTGCTCAGAGAGATGCTGCAAGGTGTGAGGCAGGGTGAGATTAGAACCCCTCGCCTCTTCTAGTGCTGTGGTGGTTGCACAAGACCCCATGGGTGTAGGGAGCTGAGTAACATCTCTGCACCCTCACCAGTTCCCCAGGTCTGGGACTCCTCAGGGCAGAAGACAAGGCTAAAAATGTCAGATTTTCCATATGCATCTTTATATGCATTTTGCCCTGATTTGTTGCCATTATTCCCATCACCCA
Organism: Athene noctua; assembly: GCF_965140245.1. Lineage (NCBI taxonomy): Eukaryota > Metazoa > Chordata > Aves > Strigiformes > Strigidae > Athene > Athene noctua. The sequence continues at coordinate 121,640,327 of NC_134038.1, forward strand.
AAGTGTGACTAGCGAATTACAGAAGACAGAGCAAGCCTGATCCTGCCTGGGACATATTGAGTGTGCTTGCTTCCTGAGTTGTTTCATGGTATGTGGCCCCGTAGCGGTCATGGAGATCTAACCTGCTTCACACACATGGCTTGGGCACTTGGAGATTGTCACGAGCAAGGAGCTGCAAAACGTTGTTCCTTCATGCTTCACAGCACAGAAAGGCTTGGAGACACAGCCTGCCCTGGTTCAAGAACTCACGCAACACAAGAGCTCCTCTTCATGGCTCTGAGCATGCCAAGAGCCATGTACCGGGGAGACCCAGCCTTGCTGAGAGCATTTCAGGGGTTAGTGACACCCCAAGCAGCAGGAGTGGGAAGCTAACAGCATCACTGTTCAGCACCTTTTCAGAAAGCTTTTTGCATTTGCTGTTATCTCCACGAGTTAAATGTATGCAAATTAAACATGACTGGTAGCCACTAAACAGGTATTTCTTGCCAAAAATATCTGCTCTCTGGGGTTTCCACCTCTTTTGCATTTGCAAACTGCATCAGATGCTGCATAAGTCATTCACCAATATGTGCTGATGCCGATACCAATATTAGACAAGAATCCCAGCCCTCCCTGCTTTTTCCCTTTAATCTGGTTTTTTTTTCATTATTTTAGGCTTTTACTTTTACATTTCTAAGCAATTAATTTTTTGGCTCTCACGTAGGCTCAACAGGTGTGGAATGACTGGCACAGCCTTGATATGCTCCATCTGGTTGCTGCTGATAAGGTAATCCTGTGGGCTGAGGGGCAATATCTCCAATAAGCTTAAGAGGCAGCAGCCTAATCAAGAGAGAACAAGCCCTGCAGACAACATTGTTATTCCACGTGAACAATTGGGCACAGACAGCACTTTCATAGGCACGGTGGGGAGGATTTCACCCATTTTTCCCCTGGGAGTGATGATTCACCCAGTGCAGTTGTACCCCCTCTCAGAAAAAGCTTTGCTTTGTGAGTAACTTGCCCCCCAAACCCATTATTTCTGAAACAAACCAATTATCACTTTGCTGCTTTACCTCCATAAACTCTTGGGTCCTCATTTAATCTTCCCCAAAGCAATGGGAAAAGATGACTGCTGGCTTTATGTGGATAATAAATATTTCTTTTCCCCTGTAACTTCCATAAATCTATTGCAGCTGTTGGGTTCTGAATGTGGGGTGTGATGAGAGCAGTGGGGGTGTGCTCACGGTGCCCTCTGCAGCTGAAGGGCTCTGTCATCTCCTCCGTGCAGGTTTGGCTCTGTGGCCACAGCCAGGAGGGCCGTGCAGGCACACTGAGCACCGTCTTGCCTCCCCTCGGTGTGTTGTCCTGGCTCATGGTGTGAACCACAGAGCGCCATACTGAGAGCATTACAGTGCCCATTTTGTGGGATTTCAGCCAACAGCTTTGGGGTTCATTTTAGTGATTGCTTAACTTTCACTGTGTGCTCACCCTGTTCAAATACATCCTGTAGCTTTCTCCCAGCAAAACACACCAGCATGTTCTGTGGCTCCAGCAGGTGAGCTGCCCCACCGAAGGCACCCAGGCACCCCGACAGCCCTGCTGTAGCTCCTTGGGGAGACACAAGAATGAACAGCTCTTACCCCCTCTCTTGGGCTGGGGAAAGTGGGGAGGGCATTTTTAAGCTGGTCTCCACCTAGGAAAACAAGCGGGCAGTGCTCTGTGAGCCATGTCTCCCCACACGCAGGACAGGGTTATCCCACTGCCATCACACAAGGGCAGCGGCATGACAGAGGCACCTGCCTGCAGAGCCGCCACCCCGCGCTGGACTTTATGCTCCAGTAACGAGCACAAGCAGCGTCACTGGCAAATATAGCCCTGCTTGCAGTGACGAGGCTTACCGCATCATGGCATCAGCCTTTGTACCTTTGCTTCTGTCAGCCACAGTCATTTCTGCTCCGTGTGCGCACATCAGAGACGCTTGCCTGTGCCCGAGACGGCAGCAGCCAGCAATAGTCCTTCAAAGCCAGAGGGAAGCGGGGAGCATAGCGGCTCTTTTGCAGGAATAATTAATTTTTTCCTCTTTTATACCTTGAGCGGCTGCTGGTATCAGAGACTACACCATCTGCTGGTGAGCAGAGCAAAGGAGCTTACAGCAGCGAGGGAGGATTTCTGACATCATATCCCCTCTGGCGGGAAGGAGGTGTTGCAGGTCTCAGCCATTTCTGGTGCCCAGAGCCCCTCACCCTGCTGTGGGAGATCCCAGTGCCTCCATCTGCTGCGCTGGAGAGGGGCCAAACTCAAACGCACCCCAGAACGTGCTGGGGGGACCACTGCTGTCCCATGCAATGAAAGCACCATGATGCCGGCCTTGCTGCAAGACCCTAAAGTGAAGAGTCAGGGAAGACACCACAGGAGGAGTGTGGGCAGGTGACATGGGAGAGGTGACCCTTGCATGGGACGTGGAGTGGGAGAGGAGGCTACTCTTTGTGGGGTGTTGTAGCAGCAATGTGGGGCTACAGCTGGTGCTCACCCCTCAGCTGGGGCAGGGCCAAGGCCAGGAGCTTCAGTTTTAAACAAATACGCTTTTCCTGCCCCCATGGCTTATGGCACTCATGGATTTACTATATGAAAAGTTAATCTTAACAGATTAAATACACATAGTTGATTCTCCACTCAGAGCTTCATCTCTGGTGCCTCCCTTCTAAATCCCCCAAGGATGTCTGTGTACTGAACCAAGATTTCCAGCTCCCAGTTAAGAAACAGGTAGTGCCTCTGCCAGCATTTTTAAAATTGACAGCTTGGAGATGAAAAGTGTCTCTTTCCCCACCCCAGCTCTCCCCCTGCCCAGCCATAGGCAGCCCCAGGGAGAGAGGCTCCAGCTCCACCCACCTCAGCACCCCATTTTCCCAAGCCCCTGCAGACCCTCTGCCACCACTGAGCTCGTGCTCACACCGGGCACTCAGCTGAGGTGCTCCTGTTCGCACTGAAGGAAGCCAGTGAGGAAAAAGTGAGCATCAGTAATTACACGGAACAGTTTATGCAAGGCTCACACACATGCCTTTTGGGACAATACAGGGGACAGAGGTGACGGGAGAGGTCTGCATGCTATCATCCCAGCTCAGACAGAATGGATAAGGCCAAAATTCTGATTACTTTTGCACCTGGGTAGCTTCACTGGTGTTAATTAAATGGTGAAAATGGAGTATCCCTGTAAGCAAGATTCAGATCAGACACTGGTATTTAGCTCTGCTTCAGGCCCTCTCTATAGGGTTGCTTCTGTCAAAGTGAAAAATGAAATAAAGGGAAAAACCTAAATAGTGATTAATGAAGAACAGTCCATATTTAATCACAGCTTTCAATTTAGACTTTGTAATTTAAACTTCAGTAATTGTCTTCACGATTTTGGCATCTGCTCATCCCAGCCTACACACTATCTTTGAACTAACAGCATGGCTTATCTTTGCAATTAGGCATTCAGTGTAGCAACAAATCTTCAATTTGGTATGAGTCACTCAGCTGCTAAATCAAACAATGTGTCACTAAACAAATCAGTTTCCTCCTGACCTCATACAATGATAATAACGACTTGTGAAACCATCTTGGGATTTCTTTGGTATAATTTGCTGGTACTTTCTGACACACTCATTTTCATAAATATAATTGGGTCCTGTGTTAGAAACAGGATACAGCAGTACACAAACAATTGATAGTAGTTATTATCATGGAAATGCAGGCAACTCACCTCAAAACCAGTTGCTAAAAAAGCAAAATAACTTTCTAAAAGTAAGAGCTGTAAGTACTGGGTGAGCCAAAGTTGCAGCTGCATCAGCTCCGATGGGGTGTTGGGGATCTGGACGCCAGCTACAGGGCCGTGGTGAGCGCTCCTGGTGCAGGCAGGAGCCCCATGCCTCCACACGCCAGCCGCATGCCCGCTGCTCCACATCACAAGTGTCTGTTAAGTGCAGTCACGATGAGAAGTAATACATAATCTTCAGCTTTATGTAGGCAAGGTGACATTTGGTGCCAAAAGTTTATGGTACCTAGAAACTCCATCTCTGCACTCAGCCAGAGAAGAGCAATGCTGGAGTGGAAGTTGTGATGTTCAGCCCCAGAGCACGTTGGGCTCCTAAAACACACACCACTATTTCACAGAGCTGAAGTTTCTCAGAATCTGGAGTCTTGGCGGACATAGGCATTTGCTCACGCTGGCAGTACTACTTCATTGCAAACACACATCCCTGAAGTCCGTAACACATAGAAATCGGTAGTACCCTTTCAGGTGCTTAGACTTGTAGTGCTCTGCCTCCTTGGCTCTGGAAGCCATCAGAGCTCCACCACAGCCCTTTTTCAACTGTAGCTGAAAACACCTGAGAGGGCTTTTGTTTCAAAGGTCCAGCTGTGGGGCATGAAAGCAGCTCCACATGGGTTTTTCTGTTAGCTGCTGACACAACAGGGTCAGTGGTCATCCTTATTTCAGGCAGGAGCACAGACTGCAGCATCAAACTGACACTGCTACCTGCCACCTGGGTCTGGGTCTTCAGGGCTTCCTGGACCTCATAGAGGCTTATTTAGCGTATACTCCACAATGGCAACGTCTTTAGTGACATACTTTCTCCTTAGCTGAAGGGATCCAGATAGAAAGCTACCTTCTTTCCCATTCCTACCTTTGATACAGGTCTTTGTCCCTTGGTATAAGCTTGTTCCCCTCCAGTAGTAAACCTAATGCATGCAGGCAAGTTCTCATGTCCACATGTCAGCTGGTGTCAGATGAAATTTGCACCTTCTGTGCAGCACAAAATTAACTTGGCAATTTGAAAAACATGGCCCAGAAACTGTGCAAGAGTCAAGATGTCATAGTCATGGTGGCCTCCTGTATTCAGGTGAACATATTAATCTAATCATACTATTTAATTAGCTTAGTTGGATTTTTCATTGTACTGCACTGCTTTACTTCAGTTCTCAAAATGATTTCTAAGGGTAAAAATCCTTCTTTTGTCAAAGGAGGAGCTTGTATGAACCAGCAGAGGATTCAGCATTAGATGTGGGCCATCGCCTGCCTGAATGAACAAATGAACCCTAATAAATAGGCAGGAGAGAGCCACTTACTAACACAATTTCACATTTCAATCAATGCAGCTAAGGTGAAATAAAATAAAGTCACTCAATTTTGATAGCAGTGCCGAGAGAAATAGGCTTCATGCTCTGTATTCCCTTTAATTATTATCTTTGTCTGACTCAGAAACAACATGAAGTACAGTGAATGCTATTACCTACAGCAGAGCTGCTGATCTGTAAAAAAACCTTATGATCAGATGCCAGCAGGGAAAAAGCAAAAATTCAGTTGTTTCTCATGGAAAGAAAACAAATTTCAGGATAGATGACATTCACCACACAAAAAGCAACCACTTAGAGAGACTCTGAAGAGGTGAGAGGCAATTAATCCCACTTCTTTTGATTATATGCATTTTAAAAGTTTGATTTTCAAACCTCCACCTTCATTTGTACCACTGAGTTCACCAGCATCACTCTAACAGCCCAGGCTTTTCTGGAATAGCTATTCTAAGCCTGGAAATAAGGCTACTGCCAAACCATGTCACTAACAGACAAAAACTAAAATGAACCAACTTATTCCCCTTACAGCAGAATCACGATGGGTATTTTCAATTTTGTACCTACAAACTGCCATTGCCTCATCTTTTTACATCTGTCTTCACAATTGCAGTAATATTTTAAAAGGTGAAAGCTGAGATGTTTGTATGTTCAACAGCTCAAAGAGCTGGAAGAAGTACACTGCATGTCACAAGGATCATGGTAAAGGCAGGTCACACACAGCTATAGGACTCTATATGTAGCCCTAGGGAAGCAGTGCTAAATAGATCACACGTCTTCGAGATATTTCAAAAAGATGATTGAAAGATACAGTCCCCTTCAAACTCATGTCAGGGGGTGATGAATATTATTAGCAGAAAATGAAGACATTTCATGCAACTGTCTCTGGCCAAAGTCAGCTCAGCTGTTGGGAGTGGTAGGTTTGGGGCAGGAGGGCACTCCAAGCTTCACTCATCCAGGCCACCAAACCTGGTGTGGGGACGGGGGATCATGAGCAGGTGGGTGAATGGGCAGTGCTCACCCTGACACCAAAGTCACATCTCAGCTCATGTTTTCTCCATCTCAGCACATGTCTTCTCCATCACTGCATTTTCCTGAATGTCTCCAGAAACCACCCCTGGTGGGAGAGGCAGCGTAGGGAAGTTTGGGTTTCATCCACACCAGAGACTGCATGGGTGGCCTCTCTACTCATAAACAGCTGTAACTGTGCGAGGAAATCTGCCTCTGTGTGTCCCACCTCTGATATTCACTTACAATTTACTTACAGTAAATACTCCCTTGGAAAAATTTAGTGGCAGAGAGATTTCCTCGCAGAGCTACAGCTGTAAGCAAACGGCAGGCCTAGTGCAAGCAAATCTTAAAAGTATCCCTTCCAGTGTTTCTTAGAATAGAAGTGGGTCAGACCTTGCAGCTTAAGTCTTCTGGGACTTCAACTTTAATTAAAGCGTAAGATATCAGCACATCACCATCACCCAGCCATACAATGGAGGGGATACGCTGCTATTACCACTTACAGATGCAAAAGCCTGGGCTGGGAGCTCCTCTTCCCTGTTCGCCTGCCTCAAAACACACAAAACAGCACTGCTGACATTATGAATCCGTTCAGCTGATACAGGTGGAATGACACTAACAGGGGTTTTCCTTACATCACTGACCAGAAGGAAGCTTCCTAGAGGAAGATGCTGTGTTATTCAAGCAGCCTTGCCTCCACAAAGAACTTGGCTTTCGCAGTGCATGGTCCTGGGAGGTCCCTATGGGGTCTATCAGGCCACTGCAGAGCAGGGGGACGAACTGAACCCTCAACCTTTTCAAGCAGAAACTGGTATTTCAGCACAGATTTCCATGACAACTATCTAATAAATTGACAGTTACGAGAAATGTCAAAAGTAAAGTGTCTGAGGGCAGTGAAAGGCTGACGTGTGTGGGATGCTGAAGCTGGTCACAGGAACTGGAAACTGATGTCACAGTGTGTCATGAGCTAATAGATTACCTCATTTTTACATTTCCAGGATGTGAGAGGGATATGGCAGCCTAAAAGAAAAGATTTTCAACTACTTTGCACAATTTATTTTAATTTCTTGTCAAAATAGCACTTTGCTCAGCCTGACAAAGTTAGGACAACTGTATGAGGTTGTTTGTATGGTGTCCTACCTGTACACTGTCAACTCTCACAAGTTTCTCAAGTTTCTATTAATATTTTGTGTTCTTCTAAAATCTCAGTTACTGGAGATAAGGGGCATCCTCAGCATTTTAGTTTCTGATTTATTTTATAAACCTTAGCAAAAAATAATTTCAAAAATCCTCAAATGCAGCATTTGAAATACATGGTCATAATTTGGAGGATGGCACTATTTTTCAATACTTAACTTTCAAAATATTATATTGATGCTGCAGAAAGGACTAAAATGCTCAAATGCTATGACTTCCCTGCTCAAATGCTATGACTTTCATGCCAAGTATGAGTTTTATGTTCTGAACGACATATAGCCCTGTGCAAGTATTAGTCTGTGTCTAACTAGTCTGCCCTAAACATTTGCAGTATCATTGATAATTTTCCCCCCTTTGTAGTTTTTAATTATCCTAAAGTTTTGTTCATTTTGAAGACATCCATTAAGTCTATTCAGCATTCGAATTAAACCAATAAACCTGAGAGTACCCTCAAGTACACCAATAACTGACAATTTTTATTTCTCAGCTAGATTGAAATGAAGTTTTCAGTAAGTCAGGAACAGCCTTTTTCAGTAGCTGAGAGGAAATCCACAACTTATAAAAACCGTATCATTAGGTAACTATCCCATAACTGTAAGTACTCCCTTGCTGGCTGGATGGTCTTGCTGCTGCCCAGAGGCTGCGCTGCCCCTCGCCCCAGGGGACATGGCCATGGCTCAGAGGGACTGTGTCACTCTGTCAGGGTGCTGCAGGGGGTGCAACAGCAGGTCCGGCTTCCCTGCCCTGCTCCATCATTCCCTGCCTCACTCGTCCCCACCTAGGGCCACCTTTCAGAAATTCACACCAGTTTACACAGACTGACTTAGGTAACTCAACCGTGGCAGATTGAGCAAAAGAATGTATGCTATCCAGCTTCAAATACGTGATAAGAAATATAACGCTTACATCAAGCCATCTAGGCCTGAGGCACAGGAACTGCCTGTGGGTCTGGTCTTTCAACCCTCACAGTTCACAGCCCTTCCCTGTCTGGATGGGAAGGGGAACTGGCACCTTCATAAGTCCTTTTATCTGTTGATGGCTCTGCTTTCCTCCTTTTACATACGTAAGTCTGAAAGCAAAATGCCCTGCATGTTGTGGACAGGCAGATTCTGCTTAAATATCAGCAGATGCTGCCAGGTGTAAGAATAGGAGGTTCATGAGCTTTGCAATTTTATCACCAGTTTCACCTGCTCAGGAATCCAAACACACATGTATAATCTGACATAGCTCTGACACGTTTGGTGTGGTTTATCTTCAGCTGAAGAGTAAATGGGTAAATGGTGTCAGAATACTGAGAGGACAGTCAGCAAGAGCAGTGATTAAACACCTGGGTGGTATAGTACAGGAAGGAAACACAAATGCATCATGAATCTGTATTTTAGAGCTGCAAGGGACCCATGCTCACAGCTGGCACATTTCAGGATGTTGAATCACTTATATTGAATACCCATAAGGATAAGCAAATCGGTGATTACAGCATCTGATTTACACTGTCACGATGCCACATGTCCTAGAACATTTAGTCACCTACTTTACACTTGTACAGAGATGCACCAGTTTTAGGAGCAAATATTTAAGGTGGAGCTTTTAAAAATTCTTTTTATATGAGGCACAGCACATCAGACTACATTTGTGTTTTGGGCATTGCAGGGAAGTGCATGGGCTGTCAAAAGGAAAAGCTAGCTAGGCTGGCTCCATCTGACTGGTAGCACAGCAAATATTTAAGATATGAGTTGGAATTTAATATCTCTGGGGGCTACTTTAAAATGATGACTTAATGGCTAGCACAATCCCCCTTTGAAGCCAAAGTACATGAGCCCTGAGGAATCCCTCTCTGTCCCATTAGCCCTGTGCAGCCCTTCAGAATCCAGCCTTATTCATTGAGCATTTGGTGCCATAGTATATTTTGCAGCTGGGATCACTTACACTCGCTTGGCAACTGTGTTCTGGTACCACCTATGATTCTATGATTCTATGATTCTCCTACATATTATGAAATGAGGGATGCATGGCTGGACCAGTGGGTGCTGCAGATATCCATGGTGTCAGGGTACTGATAGAGAGCAATGCATGCATGTCCCACACACAACGGGCAGGCATCCCTACCTCAACGCTCAACTTTACCTGGGCATCAAAATTCATGCCAGTCAAGAAGATGAAAACAAAGAGAGGACTCCAAAGGAAG